>NW_028136188.1:0-636000 GCF_964662115.1 Mustela nivalis | reverse complement strand
AAAGAACAGAATGAAGAGAAAGGCCAAAAGTCAAAAGCATATTAATATAAAATTTAATTAGATAAATAAAGCTGGTATTCCTGAAGGGGGCTAATAAAAGAGCTGCAAAGAGCTGATAGGATTAGGAAAATTGTCCACTCCTGGTCATTTCATAATTTTAAACTATTCCTTATTAATAAATATACTTAGTTCCAGAAACACAACCACATAAGGACATTTCCACCAAGTTTCCTCTAACAGCATTTACAAATTAGACGTTCAAACAATGTAGTTTTTTACATGTTGCATCTGTATCTTAAAGTTTAAACACTTTCTGTGACACATTTTCTAACAATGAAAATTTATGTATATATCTTGGAAAAAAAAAATATATATATATATATAGAAACCTTATCCCTAAATGAAACCTTTCTTTGTTTATTAGCTTAAATAGGTAAATTAGCAACAACAACAACAACAAACAGCTAATATTATAGAGGTAGGAACAATTTACCTTTTCATTCATTGCTACTTTCTAAAAACTCCTATTTTATTTTTTCTCATCTGTCATAATAATTTTCTAAATCTCCTGCCTTATTCAATTTTTTTCTTTTAGTGGAAATCTCTATTTCATATTTATTTTCTCTTCCTCCACTCTTTGCTCTAATAATTCAATGTATTATTAGATTTTCTGTTTTTCTCTTTATCCAGATATATCTTTTCTTTCTTTCTTTCTTTTCTAAATAATTTGATTTGCTGGCATTTTACATCAGTACATGCTTTCTTATGGATGTTAGAAATGTCTGTGGAACTTCTAGAAGAATAAACTTTTTTACCTTTAAGAAGTTTACAGTCTAGAGTGCCTGGGTGGCTCAGTTGGTTAAGTGTCTTCCTTCAGCTTAGGCCATGATGCCAGGGTACTAGGATCCAGTCCTGCATCAGCTGCCTGCTCAGCAAGGAGTCTGGTTCTTCCTCTCCCTCTGCCCCTCCCTCTCTCTCTCTCTAATAAATAAATAAAATCATTAAAAAAAAGACTTACTGAAATCTGAGACTGAATTACTAAATTCAGTCTTAATATAAGACAGCTAAACAAAGCAATGATCACAACTGGAAAATTTATTCAGATCATGGTTTAACATTTTTGGTTGACACAGGACCTCTTTCAGTAACAACTTTCCCTAAATATCAATTTCTTTTTAAGGCAAAAAATTTTGACAAGAAATCCAGATCCTTCTCATCATTTTCATATCAATTTAATGTGACATCCTCGGAGTATATAATCAAATATGTAATTATTCTATCTGTTGCCTTGTATATTGCCTGTATCTTTTTCAGACTCAAAGTTCCATTGAGGTAGAGTTTTTTTGTCCTGTTTTTAAAGCAGAGATTTTTTAAGTGTTTGATATCTACAAGATGCTTAATAAGTGTTTACAAAACCTATGTATTTCATAAGCCTAAAACAGGCTTTAAAATAATGTAGGTGATATTAGTAGTCATATCAAACAATTTGTAGGTTTCAGTCATGTAAATAACTACATTTCTCAGAGACAGAGAAACATACAAATGATCTGGGTCCAGCAGGATAATGCTAGCATGTGTTGTAAATTCTCTTATATGACCTTATTCTTGCAAGAATTGGTTATGTGGCAGAAAAAAAGGTATCACTATCTTATACTTTATGATTTAAAGAGATTTATGGAAGTTGTTAATTTCTTACACTACCCCTTTGTTTCAGTGGACCCAATTTCTGTGGTAATGGTGAGAGGAAAGTAGGCAATTTAGGCAGCAGCAAAAATCTCCTACAAGGCACTATAAAATAAGGCTTGTTCTAGATCATGGGTCTGTCCAAAGGGGAATGTTAAGGGATAGAATGGATGATGGATGCATTGTGGACTTATAACTATAAGATTAATACTGTTATGCCCCAATAATGGGTCTATGATTAAAGGAGCGAGACTGATGTAAAGCGAAGGTCAAGCAAAGCCTTATTTCATGCCAAGCATCAAGAATCTAACCGAACGTTCAGAGCCACACCTCTTATGAGAGAAGGCAACCCTTCACTGTTTCACAGTCTAGCTTTTAAGGGCAAAGGCCATGAAGTCAGGCCTGGCCACGCACAGGTGACCAATGAGATTTTAACACACACAGGAAACTCCACAGTGAGGCTAGGTGACCAATTGAGGTTCAATTTACCCTAGTATAGACATTTGACCCAGCCTATTACACCTTGATTAGGATTGGTGCCAAAACGGTTCCCAAAGGGCAGAGGAGTGGGGCATACTCCTTAGTATCTAGGGAGACAATATGCAAACACCGCGCCCCCCCTCCCGCTGATTGATGTCTCCACCTGGCCTGACCCACCCTTGTATATGGGCTTTGTTACCTGGAGCTGATTTCCAGGTCTTGTTTTTAAGTGAATCCCCTGGGGGAAGGGGAGCAAGGACAGTTTCAGGGTTAACCTCAATGGAAGCCTCTTGCTGAAATATAAAAATATAAAATAGGTCCTTACATTACAACAACTCAGTAGGGAAAGTCCCTGTGTAGTGATAAAAGAAGTGATGTAACTTGCATTGCACATTTTATTTTTAAAACGTGTAAGTTGTATTTTTCCCTGCCATGACATCATACTTTATCTTCATCTCTGTCTACTAGTTTAAAACTAGTTAAACAAACTCAACAATTTTTTTAAAAAATATTTTATTTATTTATTTAAGAGCAAAAGCAAGAGAGAGAGAGAGAGAGAGAGCGCATGAGCAATATGGGGCTCGATCCCAGGACTCTTGAGATCATGATCTGAGCCAAAGGCAGACACTTAACTGACTGAGCAAATGAGACTCCCACAAACTCAACAATTTTATAAAATTTTTATTTGTTGGGGTGCCTGGCTGGATCAGTCAGTAAAATATGTAACTCTTGATCTTGGGGTTGTACGTTTGAAATTCACCTTGGGTGTAGAGGTTTTTAAAAATAAAATCTTTAAAAAATTTTTTTTTCATTTTTTTATTTAAGCCATTGTATGGCAGTGTTGATCACTATATTGTACACCTGAAACTAATATTAACCTTATTTTAACTAACTGGAATTTAAATAAAAACTTTAAAAATAAAATAAAAATAATAATCATAAAAATAAAAAAGAGGAAAAATTATTTGGCAGGCAATTTTCTTAATTGCATTATTATTTATTATTATCATAGTCTGTGTGTGTCGGTGGGAAGTGGCTGGTATTCCAGTGAGTTCCATATCTGTGTTACACTGAGGTCCATGTCTGTAGTCAGTCTTTTTTTTTCTTTTAATTTATTTTCAGTGATCCAAAATTCATTGTTTATGCACCACACACAGTGCTTCATGTAATAAATTCCCTCCTTAATACCCACCACTGGGCTCACCCAACCACCTGCCACCGTCCTCTTCAAAACCCTCAGTTTGTTTCTCAGAGTCCACAGTCTCTCATGGTTTGTCTCTCCCTCTGATTTCCCCCAGCAAACTTCTCTCCATCTCCCAGTGTCCTCCACGTTATTCCTTATGTATTGAGTCTTATAAAAACTTTTATTTCTTTCCCTATTCTGCTTTGCATATGCTTACCTTAGATGTTAAAATGTTATAAACCCTCCTGCCTGGTCCATTTTCTCTCTCTTCTCTCATGATTTCTCATGCTCTCCCTGCCAACCCCACATGCCTTACAATATCTGGATATGACTAATTTCTTCCTGAGCTACTTTATTCTACTCTGCCATATGGTTGCCCTTCCCTCTTCTGTACCATAACTTCTATCCCCTGCATTTGTGCTTTAACAATACCTAATTCTTTTCACTACATCTGTATCTTTGAGGTCAATACTCAGTAGTGCAATCGCTGGGTCATAGGCTAGCTCTATTTTACTGGAAAGAAGGGCCATATGCACCCCAGTGTTCATAGCAGCAATGTCCACAATAGCCATTCTGTTGAAAGAGCCAAGATCCCCTTCAACAGACAAACGGATAAAGAAGATGTGATCTATGGATACAATGGAATATCACTCAGCCATCAGAAAGGATGAATACCCAACTTTTGCATCAACATGGATGGGACTGGAGGAGATTATGTTAAGTGAAATAAGTCAAGCAGAGAAAGTCAATCATCATATGGTTTCACTTATTTGTGGAACCTAAGGAATAGCATGGAGGACATTAGGAGAAGGAAAGGAAAAATGAAGTGGGGGCATTGGAGGGGGAAATGAAACATGAAAAACTATGGACTCCAAGAAACAAACTGAGGGTTTTAAAGATGAGAAGGATGTGGGGATGGGTGAGCCTGGTGATGGGTATTAAGGAGGGCACATATTGCATGGGGCACTGGGTGTTTTACACAAACAATGAATCATGGAACACTACTTCAAAAACTAATGATGTATTGTATGGTAACTAACATAACATAATTTTTAAAAAAAGGAGAGGGGGACAATACCTAACACTCAATCTTTGCTAGTTTCTTGTTTACCTCCTTTTAAGAGTAAGCTCATTAGTGGTTTTTTGTTTGTTTGTTTGTTTGTTTTTGTCTCAACTAAAAGAAGAAAAATAATACACATTATTTTGAAAACTTTTTGAACAGTGTACAAACGTTAGTCAAGTCCACAATGTCTCATCTCTTCTTCCTCCTAACATGGCTAAGTTGAAAAACCCTTTATCTGGGAAAAGATAATTCTCCTGCCACCTTGTGTAAGATTTTGGCTTTAGCTTAGATTATCCTTTCTTTCCTTTTCTGAAAATAAGTTGAAAATATTAATAGCCTCAGTTTCTTCTTCCAAAATATGACTGCTTCTTTACCAAGTGCAAAAGCAACTCATTTTGACCATAGTAAACAGCTTGGACCTACTTTTTTTGGCTCACTGTTTTAGTGAGACAAGTGGAGTGAAGATGACACACCATTTCCAAATGTATTCATAATTGGTAGACCATACTTCTAACTTGAAGTTTTGTTGCCATTAAACTATGACCAGAATCGCTATAATTACAGAGGTAAATTCTTTATATTTACTATATTTGAAATTACCATATAATACCAAAATAAAATTATGATTATGTGAAGAGTCTGTAATATTAAGAAGATGACTTTGAAAGTATTGCTTATCTAAATGAAATTTCCCATTTTATAATCTTGTATAAGCTTCCGTTGTCATTTCCTATTTAAAATCTATTGGAAGGCACTCTTATTTTCCCTTAAGTGTGAAGTCAAATGTGGAACAAATTCATCCCAAAGGAACTGATTCTATATTCCACTGAAGACCAGGTGGCTTCCATGTGGCATTTTGCCTCTTGCATATTGTTCATCTCCTACAACAAATGGGGGTATGCTCTTTAGTAAACTAATTCAACTCAATTAGAGACATTGTCTTCAAGGGATAACATCATAGAGACTAGAATCAGAATCATACTTTTGGGAAAATTGGGCCCAGGTTTTTTGTTTTGTTTTGTTTTAAGATTTTATTTATTTATTTGACAGACAGAGACCACAAGTAGGCAGAGAGGCAGAGGGCGGGGGGGGGGGGTGGGGGAAGCAGGCTCCCTGCTGAACAGAGAGCCTGATGCAGAGCTCGATCCCAGGACCCTGAGATCATGGCCTGAGCCAAAGGCAGAGGCTTAACCCACTGAGCTACCCAGGCGCCCCTGGGCCCAGGTTTTGATGGCTTCTTTCCTCAATCTTATAAAACCTATTTGAACTCTACTGGATGCCAGACTGCTTAAAAATATTTGGTCCCTTGTAATTTTAACCTTCCAGTATTCAATGCACCTGATTCATGTAATATCCTATAGTATTTTTGTCAAAGGAAGACTCTCAAAGTGTGTTTCTTGGGAGACACTTTTCAATTGGTTGCTTACATTTCTGCATTTATTATTTGTTCTAGACCATCCTTTGAAGATGGTTGTATTGAATAGACTTGGAGGACAGAAATAGTATCTTTTTTTTTAACTTAACCTGTTGTGTTTGCAAATATTATCTGCCTCTGTTTTGATTCTTCTTGTGGGAACTGAGGCTCAGAACTGATATATAACTCCCACCCCTACACACACACACACACACACACACACTCACACACACACACAAACACAGAAACACACACACACACACAAATACTGTTAATATTCTGGCTACCTCTAATGCTGTGAATAATAAACTATATTATTTCTGAACCATGAGTCTGCGTCTTCTCTCAACACCCAAGAAACCACGGCAGACTCATACACCAGCTTTCAAATAAGGGAAAATAATCTCAGATGCTTTATATTTTTTGATAGTGTTACCTACTTCTGAACATATGACTGAGCACATATAAAGCTGGAGCCATGACCATTTAGAGCTTCTTCTGTGGAAGAACTATGCATTCACTAGTAAACAAAAGTAGTTTTATCTTTTTTTTTTTTTTTTTTCCTCCTGGACACCATTTCCTCTCTCACACTGTTGCTCAAATTGGATGGAGTCTAAGGTCCTTTGAGGAAATTTTTGTTTAATGACTCAAAATAAAATAGGAAGAGTCTAAAGTGCTAAAATTAATTCTAGATAAAAGGTATAAGTCATGCCAGAAAGGATAGTAATTTTATCTAACAACTGCCTGTTCACCCCTTATTTGTTCATTAACTAATCTCCAAATTCCTGACTAAATCCCTTTTGAAAGCCAGAATGTGAGCTAAAAACTGGGATTTTAAAAAAATTTTCATTTGAAATCCAGTTAGTTAACATATATGGTTGTATTAGTTTCATGTGTACAATATAACATCTAGCACTCGGTGCTCATCCTGACAAGTGCTCTAATTAACCCCCATCACATATTTAATCCATCACTCCTTTCAGATCCCCTCAAGTAACCATCAGTTTGTTCTCCGTTATGAAATGTCTGTTTCTAGCTTTGTTTCTCTTTCTATGTGTTATTATTTTCCCCTTTGCTTGTTTGTTTTGTTACTTTTATTCCATATATGAGTAAAGGTAATTGTCTTTCTCTGACTGACTTATTTCACTTTTAGCATTATACTGTCTAGTTCCAGCCATGTTATTGCAAATGGCAAGATTTCAGTCTTTTTTATGGCAGAATAATATTCCATTGTATATACATACCACTTATTCTTTATTTATTCATCAATTGATGGATACTTGGGTTCTTTCCATATCTTAGCTTTACAAATAATGCTGCTATAAACATAGGGGTGCTAGCATCCCTTTGAATAAGTTTTCTTAAATTCATTTGGTAAATACACACCAACAGGATTGTTGGATCACAAAGGACTTCTATTTTTAAATTTTATGGAAATTCCACACTGTTTTCAAATATGGCTGTATCAGTTTGCATCACCACCAACAGTTCACAATTGTTACTTTTTCTTTTTTTTAAGATTTTATTCATTTGACAGAGAGAGATCACAAGTAGAGAGAGAGAGGAGGGAGCAGGCTCCATGCCTGGCAGAGAGCCCAATGTGGGACTTGATCCCAGGACCCTGAGATCATGACCTGAGCTGAAGGCAGAGGCTTAACCCACTGAGCCACCCAGGCAGCCCCCACAAGTGTTACTTTTTCACATCCTCTCCAACCCCTTTTGTTTCTTGTAGTGTTGATGTTAGCCATTCTGACAGGTGTGAGGTGGTATCTATTTCTAGTTTTGCTTTGCAATTTCCTGATGATACATGATGATGGACATCTTTTCATGTATCTACTGAACATTTGAATGTGTTCTTTGGGGAAACACTTGTTCATGTCTTCTATCCATGTTTTTATTGGATTATTTGGTTTTGGATGTTGACTAAAAACTGGATATTAAGTAACACACAAGACAGGTTTCCTTGAGCTTAAATTTTATTTGCATGAGTATCATTAACAGGAAAAAATATGCATATGTGTATGTACAAGTGTGTTTATGTATACATCTATCTATCTATCCTCTATCCCCTGTCTTCTAATTGTGGTAAATCCTGTAAGGTGGGGAATGGGATAGTCTGAAGAAATATGCTGCTGGATATGTTGGGTAAGCAGATTTAATTGCACTCAGATGCATTGGATATAAGTGAATCACTCAAATGAGTTATTTAATATTATAGAGAAACAAATTAAAATTTTATGTAGTTGAAAATAATAGGTAGTTAAAATAATTTTTGTTGTTTGTTGTTTTTGTGTCTCTTTTGTTTATATATACTATGGTGTGAATGTTTATGTCTCCCAAAATCATATTACAAAATCTAACTGTGGAAGTGATAGTATTAAAACATAGGGGCCTTTGGGAGGTGATTAGGTTATAAGTGGGATTACAGTCCTTTTAAAGGAGACCCCAGAGAGTTCTCTTGATTCATTCATCATGTACGTTTACAGTGAGAAGATAGCCATCTATGAGGAAGTGGGCTCTCCCTGGATCTGCCCATTCCTTAATCTTGAACTTCTCAGTTCTAGAACTGTGAGAAATAAATTCCTGTTCTTTATAAGCTATTCAGTCTATATCATGTCCGTTATAGCAGCCTGCATGCAGAAGGACACTATGACCTAAAACGAGAGCAATAAATATAAAGTTTCAGTAAAGTCAGTTGGTACAATGTTTTTTTACTTAGAGAAGACATGCTGCTTCATGTTAAACCTTGATATTGTATATGTTTCTTGAAGGGCCACTTCTTACTCCTTTGTGTGTTTTCCACAAAGTCCAGGATGATGCCTTACATAAAGGTAATATTTTATAAATACTGTTGGAAATATATACTTCTCTAAAATCTTATTTTGCCTACAGATTACTTGGATCCACTTTGCCTTGTGTAGAATATTTGAAATATATTAAGAACAGAATGTCTCTCTAAATAACATTTAGAATCATCATTAAAAGATTGGTAGCAGACTGAAGGAAAAGTCCAAGAAGCTGGCAGAAGCAAAGGACCAAATTTTTGACCTGGCAGAAAAGGATTGGTAAATAAGGAAACAAATCCAAAGAAAGAAGGAAGAATGATGAAACATGACAATGAGCTTAGGAAAGTCATTGACTCCAAGGAATAGAAAGAGGTGCTTATTGTAGGAGAAGTAGGAGTGAGAGAAAAAAAAGAGGGCTGAACATGGATTTGAGAATTCAGAGCTAAAACTGTCCCTCATCTGGGAGCAGAAACAGAGATCCAGATTCAGAGGCAAGGAGGACTCACATCACCATCCACAGAAGCATAGAACAACAAGACATAGTTTCATTCCCTCTGCAAAAGCTATCAATGGAGGAATTCTCTTTACCTAAATATGCGTGGGAGTGTAGTTTGTACATAGCCAAGTCACTTACCTCAAGAGGACAAACTATACCAGCTCTCGAAGCAGGCCAGATAGCTCAAGCAACACCAGCCCAAGCCAAAATCCATTTCCCCTGCATTTGTGAACAATGACAGAGCAGTGGTTCACGTCTAGAACTAGGACGTATTCAGAAGTCAAAGATTGTGTCATGGATTGTGCCTATCAGTTCAGAGGCGGCCTTCAGCTCAACTCATGATCCCAGGGTCTTGGCATCGACTCTGTTCTCAGGTTCCCTGCTCAGGGGTAAGTCAGCTTTTCCCTCTCCAGCTCTACACCTTGATTGTGATCTCTCTGTCTCTCTGTCAAATATGTGCATGTGCATTGTTTGACAAAAAGACAAAAACATAACCGGGCTACAAGGATTGACTGTGGCCAGAGGATGTTTTCTTTAATTTGGACCTAGATCTCTATGGAAGGCAGCCAGGTTCAGAGAACCTCCCACCATCCTCAAATGCCAGACCTTCGCTCAGAGCTCCAATGTTCATTCTCCAGTTCCTTGTCTTCCTGAATATCCTCACCAACCTGTAGCATACGCTGTCTGTGGCTCTCTAATGGACCTTTGTTGTCCCACTGTTCATCTTCTGCTGCCTCCATTAGAACACGCCCATCTTCCACAAGAGGCACTGTTTGCTTATCCCATGAAACCATTTGGGGGATGTTCATGAGAGGGTGAAGGCAGGCTTGTGCTGTCACATCTACATGTACTCCTCCAGAGGGTATCTGCAGGACCCTGTGGGAATGCTCCAGGTTCTTTGACATTTGAATCCTCTTCAATGTGTCCTTTTGAAGATACAAGTTGTCTTCCTGAAACGGGCACGGAAGTCTTTCAGATGGCTTCACTTGGGCTATGGGTCTTTTCCAACATGCTCCATGCTTGCTCCTGTGGACTCCAAGTACATGAGTCCATTCTGGACCTAAGGTTCTAGGATGTAGAATCTGCCTTTGGTACATCGTCAGTTTTGAAGATTTGGAAGACATTTTGGCTCGATTTCTAGAGACGCTACAAGTACTCGTTATAAGGGCTGCTAGGCCAGAGGGAGTCATTTTGTGTTTCAGCAGTAAACTTATATTGAACCCATGCAGTAAACTAAATTGACCCTACTCCTCCCAGAGGAGCTTACTCTCAAAGCCTAGATACAAGGGTGAATCAGGCCAGGAGAAGACATCCCATTAGAGGGGCACACATATATCTACTAGGGTAAATTGAGATCCAATTGTCCACCCATGTGTTACCTAGCATTTTTGTTTATGTGGTGTAGCAGACTTAGCACGACTGTGCAGTTTTTTTCTCTATTGTTATCTCATTGGCCACGTCTGTATAGCCTGGCTAAACTACCGCTATAAATGTTAGTCTGTGAGGCTGGGAGTGGTCGCCTCTTTGCAAGAGAAGGCCCTGACCGGTCAATATGATTCTCGATGCTTTGTGCAAAATTAACGTTTGCTTGAACTTCACTTTGTATCAGTCTCGCTCCTTTGAATAAGGACCCTATCTTTGGAGGGCCACCCGAATTCAAATGATGAGAACTGAAACAGCATTGGAATTTTTGGAAAAGCCTCTGGAGGTAAGATCATGGGATCCTGCATGGAGCTGCAGGCTATGGCCCACTGGTAGAAGTTGGCAGCAGCCATGCTCCCCAGAGCTGGTGTGGATGCGGAGATGCCCCATCCTCTGCTGGTAGATCGTATGGGGGTTCAAGTCCCCCTGGGTGGTCAGGGGGTTCGAGTCCCCCTAGATGGTCAGGGGGCTCGAGTTCCCCTTTGCGGTTAGAGGGGGTTCAAATACCCCTAGGTAAACTCCAGGGGGTTCGAGTCCCCCTGGATAGTCAGGGGGGTTCGAGTACCCCTAGACATTCAGGGGGTTCAAGTCCCCCTGGGCGGTTTGGGGGTTCGAGTCCTCCTAGGCGATCAGGGGATAAAGAAAGCCCCCACCAGTGGCAGGTTATGGGTAAGAATCGTTTGGCCTATGGTTGTCTTTGCCTGGTCCTTTTGTTGTCTGTTGTATTGTTTGTTATGATTGAAGGAGTGGGGCAAGCAGAGAGTAAAGGGACTCTGACTTTCATCTCTCTGTTCTTCATATTAGATGTGAGGCTTCTCACTCACTCATTTCGTGTGTTAAGGGCTATGACTGTAGCCAACTGGGGTTAGTCTAAGAATGAGTTAAGGTGCCCATGCTGATGCTCATTGGAGCTGAGCATGGAATATGAGTGCCTAATGGACCACTTTTGGTAAGCAGAACTGGCACTGTGGGATGAACCGACCTTGAGCCAAAGACTTTAAAAAATATTCCCCAGCAGCTGCCGAAACCCCCTTTGTTTTGGGGAATTCTTTGCCTTCTCTGGCCTGATGTGGACTGCCTAGCCCCTCCCCCTTGTTGGCGGGAGAGCATGGCATCTGAAGTGGAGATAGTTATTTGTCTGTCTCAAGGTTTTAATGGGCAATTGTTAAAGTGGCTTCCAAAGTCTTTGGTAACCTGAAACTGTGAAGGGTTGCTTGAATGACAAATGGAATTAAATTTGTTGGACATGTAGTACTTAACCAAATGAGATATAATGCTAGACCATTAGGTCAAAATCTCATCTTGACCACCACACACGCTATCGCGGACCTTCGTAGACTCCAACTGACTGATGGATGGTGAACACCCGAGTGACAGGGTATCAGGCCCTCCTCCTCAACAAACCAAGAGTGATCTCACAGCCACAAGTGGTGCTAAATCCAGCCACACTGCTCCCAGAGGAGCTGGCCGAACATCCACACAACTGTGCGGAGGTCCTAAACCAAGTCACAGGAATAAGACTGGATCTCAGAGACATGCCCTTCCCAGATGCAGACATGACTCTGTTCATGGAAAGAGGTATGTGAGGTATGTGAGGGCTGTGGTAGTTTATCCTGAGCAGGAATTCTGGGCAGCACCCTGCCACATGGAACTTCGGCACAACAAGCAGAACTGATTGAAATCACTAAGGCACTGCAGATGGCTAAAGGTAAAACCACCAACATCAATACGGACCACAGGTATGTCTTTGCTACTCTCCATATACATGGAGCTACTTACAAAGTAAGGAGCCTATTAACAGCAGAAGGAAAAGGAATTAAAACAGAAGAGAAATATTGGGACCCAAAAGAGGTGGCTGTTATGCATGTCTTGTGACACCAAAAGGGGACTGATCTGATTTCAAAAGGAAACCAATTATCAGATCGAGATTTAAAGCAAGCAGCCTGAGAAACAATGCAAGAGCTGGTTACACACCTGGATCTATCCCTACCAAATAAACTGGAGTATTCAGAGGAAGATTTAAAGTATTTACAAAAATGGCTAAATTATATTATAAAGGAGACTGGGCTAAGACTAAAAGAGGAAATTTAATTCTTCTTCGAAGACTAGGCAAGAAATTAGTAGACCAGATACATCAGGGTACTCACCTGGGGTCACTCAAACTCAAGGAACTTCCAGGCTTCTAAATTACGGTGTATGGTTCAGGATATAGTTGATAGATGTGCTCAGTGCCAGGCAGTTAATGTGGGAGGAACTAGAATTGGAAGAGGGAAAAGAGAAAGAGGTAGGGTACCAGGAATTTATTGGAAAATAGATATTACAGAAATAAAACCCGGAAAATATGGGGACAAGTATATGTTAGTTTTTGTAGATACCATTTCAGGCCAGGTTGAGGCTTTTTCCGAGAAACATGAGACGGCAGGAGTGATAGCCAGAAAGCTACAAGAAAAATAATTCCTAGGTCTGGGCTGCCTCTCACGGTTGAGTCAGACAATGGCCTTGCATTTTGAGTTCAGTCTCACAGGAATTGGCCAAGGCCCTGGGCACAAATTGGAAACTACATTGTGCCTATCAGACCTAGAGTTCTGGGCATGTAGAGAGAATGAACCGGACTCTTAAAGAGACCTTGACAAAACTAACCCTGGAGATGGGCAGTGGATGGGTGGATCTGCTTTCTTTCACCCTACTCAGGGCAAGATGTACACACTATTTAAACAGGGTGAGCCCATTTGAAATGTTTGGGAGAACCCCTGCTCCCGCTCTGTTTTCGGCTACAAAAGGTTGCCCTAGCAGAAATGACTGATCAGTCTGTACTCCAGTCACTGCAGGCATTACAGTCTGTATTAAAAAAAAAAAAATGCAGGGATCCAGACTGCCCACACTGGTATGGAGACGGAGGTGGAACCACTTCCTTTCCAACCCAATCACTTGGTTTGGATATGACATTATCAAGTGGGAAGCTTGGAGCCTCGCTGGATGGGACCTTTTACTGTTACCCTGACCACACCACAGCAGTAAAAGGAGAACGCATCAGGGCCTGGATTCACGCATGTCACATCAAACGAGCCAAGGATGAAGATGACCCCAAAAGGTGGAAGCCACAGCCAAAGATCCCGTTCACTGTGGACTAAATCTAAGACTAAAAAGACTATGAGTTTGTTGTTGCTCCTATTTTTACCTGTTTATGTAAAGTATAGGTAGTTAATTAGATAAAGGAAATTAGAAAAAAAATGGAAAGGGTTCTATGAAGCGGTAAATGGGTAAGTCATCAGCCGACTGTGCACTAGTGTCATGTACAAAAGAAAATGAGAGCGATAAAAATGTTAGAATTACATGCTCAATAAACCCTTTATAACCAGAGAATGTAGAACTGGATGAAAAGTCAAGGATTGGACTAATCTCCAAAGAATAGGGAGGAATGTAAGAGCCTGGGTGGCCAGAGGGAATCATTTTGTGTTTATGCAGTATACATAGATTGACCTCATGCAGTAAATTTAGATTGATACTGCCCCTTCCAAAGGTATTTACTCTCAAAGCCTAGATATAAGGGCAGGTCAGGGCAGATGAAGATATCCAGTCAGTGGGGAGCTTATATCTACTAGGTAAATTGAGATTCAATTGTCCATCCGTGTGTTACTAGCAGTTTTTTTCAATGTCTGGCAGACCTAGCACCACTGTGCAGTTTTCTCTGTGTATTGTAATCTCAAGGCCACCTGTGTATAGCCCAGCTAAACTACATCTATACATGTTAGTCTGTGATGCTGGAGGGGGTCGAATTTGGAAGAGAAGGCCCTGACCAGTCAGTATGATTCTCGATGTTTGGAATGAAATTAAGCTTTGCTTGACCTTCACTTTGTATCAGTCTTGCTCCTTTGATTAAAAACCCTAACACTTGTGTCTGCACTGTGGAAGACTCCAGACATGTCTATGTCATGATTGGGGGTGTTCCCTTTGAGCTTTCCTTGGGTGGCCCTTCTCCTGTTCAGAAGATTGGTGAATGGGTGGGAGGGCCTAACCCTTGTGCAGGGCTCAGATTCCCTCCCCTGAGGTTTGCTTGAGGCCTGATTGTTACTTGACCTTTCCTGGCTAAGATGGAATGGTGGATTCTTGCCTTTCTCCGAAATCCAGAGGGCTGGTGCTGACAGTCAGGACCAAACACTACGAATCGGGCCATGGAGATGGTGATACCGACTCGCTTCACAAATTGCCTTGGTGAGAGACCCAGGCGGCTCCAGCGGTTTGGGATGGCTAGGGGTCCTATTGGCACACCTATGAATACTCCAACCAAGTGTAGTGATCAGGCATGGGTTTATGAGGATTGGTTGCTATGACCTCAAAGCGTTGTGACATCACAGATGCTGGCTTCACTGAAGCAGCTGTCCCTCTCCCATGACCTTGGTATCCTATGGCTTTAGGTAGGAAGCCCCGGGAAGGATAGAACAAGAGCCCTCTGAGCCTGATCAGGAACTCAGGTTGTCTTGTGGGTTAATGTCCCATTTCCCCTTTCTAGATAAATAGGAAAAAAATGATGTTCATTATACCTTCCTTTAGGCCAACAATTCTCCAGAGACAGCAAGGTGTCCTATTTCCACTACAATTTCTAGATCTCAAGAAACAGTGAGGCATCTTGGGTACCAACAGCTCTCCATGGGGTTTGTCATCCTGTGGGTGAGCAAGTCCATTGTCAGTGTCTTTTCCCAACGGGTCAGTGATGACTAACGGACAGAAAGTCCCTTTTTGAGGAAAAAGGTGAGGGCATGGATATATGCTACTGCCTTTGTCCTCATCTCCTAGAGTTCTGAAACACAAGGTTAAGGGATTAGGGCTCTGTCTACCTGGTTTTCCCATAACTTTACAAAGTCTTCGAGGAAAGTGACGTTCTGATCAGAGCTAACTCTTCAGGAAGAGGCCTGGACCGCACCTGTTGTCATCATTAGTTAACTGTACTTGTAATGGAACGGGTATAGACATGTTGACCAAGTCTCTTTAGTCAAAAGGAAAGGGATGGCCTATACCGACGGCTTGCAAAGCCAACTTGAGCAGAACTGTGGACTGAGCCTCAAGGTCCTTGCAGACTAGTGATGAAGAAGGTGTGGTCCATCTTGGTAACAGAGTATTCCTCAGCCATCGGGGAGGATAAACCCCTGGACCTTACATTGACATGAACTTCCCATGTCTGGGTGATGGGAAATGGAAAAGACAGGCAGAACAATGGAAATATCATATAGCTTTCCACAATATGTTCCTCAGGAGGAATACCTTGGCTTTTAGTAAAGGAAAGGAAAATTGAATGGGAAGAATGCAGAGAAGGAGACCCACCAAGAGTGACTCAGGACTCTGAGAACCAAGCTTGAGTGTTACAGAGAAGAGACACATTCAGGGAATAAGTGAAATGCTTAATGGGTGTTCAGGAGCTGTGGCATATATTAGGAAAATCACTAGGTCGCATATGAAACTAAAAGATCCGTAAATACTGTGTCAAAAAAAATGACAAAAAAATTTCAAGAAGAATTCTAAGATTTTCAACAAAAAAATTCAGAGAAAAACAATGTGACCCTTTCAAAACCTAAAGAAGGCACAGGGAGAAAAGGAAAGAATTATAATTTTTATTATCTTTCCTTATTGAAATGGCATGGGATTTGTTTCCTAAAATGTCCTTATCTGAATTGGGTCTTTATCCTTGTAAATTAGAGTCTACCCACCTCTTCCATTTCTGAAATTGATGAGAAGACATGACATTGCCTTCTCTAAATACCTAGAAGAGTGGCCCAGGAAAATGACTTGGACCTGGCCTTCTGTGTGCTGGCAGGTGTTTGATTACTGCTTCAAACGCTTCAGTCACTACTAGAGAGCTGAGATTTTGTAGGTTTCCTGACCTAATCGTGGGAGTTTCTATGTGTCTGGGAATTTAACCTTTTCTCTCCGGACTTGGATTTGCTAGCATAAATGTGTGTATGTGCCTCTTAGGTTATTCTTTTTTCCTTTCTACCAGTTGTCATGTGGTTTCATACTTTCAGCTGTGAGCTTGTCTCCCTGCTGTATCCCAGTAATGGCTTCTGCAGTTTGTTCATGTTTTCAGAACTGAAGTGTGAGATCTCCGGATTTTTTTTTCTATTGGTTTGTTTGTATTTCCTTTATTTTGATAATCATATATATGATTTCATTTTTTCTGTTAACTTTGGAGTTAGGCTCTTCTTCTACTTGCTCCTTCAGGCATCCAGTTAGGTTCCTTTTTTTTTTTTTTCCGTTTTTTTAAAATTTTGGAAATGCATGCGTTTAACCCTTTATGGTTTCCCAATAAAATGTTTTTGCATCACCCCATAAGTTTCTTGACATTCCTTTGTTCATGGCTATTTCTGCATTTCCTTTGGATTTTCTTTGTTGATTCATTGCTAGGTCGTGAGTGTGTTGTGTTTTCCAACCTTTAGGGTATGGCTGTATTTCCAATTTGAAAGTGATATCTTCCCGTTTTCATACCTTCATGATCATAAGAGCCCAGGATAGGTTTTGACTTCTCTTCCATGAATTACGACTGGATTTGGACTCGAGCTCATGACCTGCGATAGACAAAGTTAGGTCCGCCGCTGGGAAGAACATATCTTATTGTCCTCAGAGAGGCAATCTTACTCATGGATCCCCAAAGTTCAGGTGGTCTCCAGAGCCCATGTGGACATCTGTTATTCCTTACCACCATTCCACCAAATGATCTGTGCTGTGCTTAACGTGGATATCATAGTCCCCAACAATATTGGATTAAAGTCCCCATCTCCCTTCCTCTCTGATCATATGCTTCCAACGTTTAGATACAGCCATGTTCTGGTATATATGTTGGCAGTTCTTCCAGGTTTCTGATGTTTTGATGCTCCATTATGACAAAACACCTTCCGCTCTCTTTTGTCTCTGAAAGGCATAAAATCACTCTAGATGACTTAGGCACAATCACTTTGGCTCTCTTCTCCTTGGCAAGAGCATAACGTACGTTTCCAAATTTCTTCACTTTCAAGCTATGTGTATTTTATAGTCAAAGGAAATCTCCTATGGGCAACAGGGGTCGAGCTTGTTTAATATTTGTTGTTTATTGATGGATCCTTTCTGATTTTTTTTGTTTGTTTGCTTGTTTTATTTTATTTTATTTTATTTTTTCTAATTTCAACCACACCTACAAAATGTTTGTATTGATGGGAGACTTTCGTCCTGAATGCTGAATGAATTATTGTTAGGTAAGAAGTTCACTTTCTCATTTTGGTTGAATTCTGACTTGAATTCTCTGTGCCTTTCCCTTTTATGGTATTTTTTTGGGGATGCTTCATTAGTGCGATTTCTCACTTCCTCCCCCTCTTTCTCGTGTCTTCTCTGTGTGTGTGTTCGTCTATGTGTGCATGTGCATGTCTTAATGTGTGCGTGGTCTGTGTGTGTTTCACAAAAAACTTATAATTAAATTCCAGAGGTAGGAATTGGGTCTCTTAAGGTTAGCAATTCAATGTGACATGCCTTAGAAACTCACATTCCATCCGTTTCAAGAACATCTTCTGCAAGCAATGTCATCATTTGTACTCTTCCATAAACACGTATTCTCACAAAACTGCCTTCAAGCAAACACCACATTTTGTGTGCCTCATTAGAATCGTATTGTTTGTCCCTATACCCCTTGATTTTTCATATGTTTCTTGACTGTCTTGAGGGAGTGAAATCGTCTGTTTGTTTTCTTTCTGAGAATGATAGATATGACAGAGCCCAAAGCTCTCTGCAAGCCTGTCACATGAGACATATGGAATAATTCATTCTTGCTTAAGTCTCAGTAAGAATTTGCGGTGACATGGAGGACAGTGAGATGGTAGTAGTGTCTAATAACCTCATGCTTGTCTTTAGCCATGAAAGCAAAAGGAAGATGACAACAATAATGGGGGCGGGGTGGAAATTGACCTGAAGCCTACACAGTAAACTCCACAGAGTAAGAGATCGGAGGTCGCAGAAACTATGGGAGAAGTTTGGAGACATGGCTCATGGGAGATTTGGGTGGTTCGTGCATCAGAGGGCAGTGATATCATGCAAAGGACAAAGGCACAGGAGAACAGGGCCCACTGGGAACCCACAAGGAACCTGTTTTCCAGTGCAATTGGCTGTGATGAACAGAGGGTCTGAGTTCTTGACAACACAATTCTTGAGGGGTGGAGTTTTTAGATCAGCGGGCTTGGCAGAAATTGACTCAAAAGAACACCGTGTTTTCTTGTAGGGGACACGAACAAGCAACCAGGTGCAGACAGCCTGGAGACCATGATCAGAAATAATACCAGGAGATGTAGTTGGAGGAGAGTGGGTCCTGGCAGTGCATCCGTGAGAAGCAGTGTTTGTGGAAATGATTCAATGGGTGCACAAGAAATGATCGGCTCTCAAACCAGTAGCAACAGGACTGAGCACTGGCCAAGACAGGATGGTGAGACATTTGCTGCCTACCCTGCCGACACAAAAACCCAACCGTGGAACACTTGGAGGACTGCCTTCCTCAGTCCAAGATGCTTAGTCCAAGGAGAACACACTCTCCCATAGGGGACAAGAAGAATGCCTTGACCACATGCTCTCTTTTGAACACAGCATTCTGCAGGCCTGCATTCTATTCGGTTGTGGAAGGTCTCCTTTCACACTCACACTAGACCCTAGTAAGTGAAACCTCAGCATATTTAGCCCGGGCCCTAACACACCAAACGCCCGGCAAGGAGGGCCTTTACAGTTGACTGGTCTCAAGGACAGGGTCAGCCATAACACAACAGCAGATGGCATGCATCACACCCACACACACACACACTCACACACACACACCCATCATCCCTTAAATGCCAGCACTTGGTCACACCTGATTTCCTCTTCTTAAAGACATTAACCTCAGGATGGAAAAAGAATGAGCATTCAGAATATGGAGAGGTAGACAGAGACTTATATCCAAGGCAAAGATGGAAGAATCCACTGACGCCAAGGTAAAAGAACAAGAAATGATCACGGCTAGGCAATCAGAGAGAACCTTCTACATAGAACACGCCTGATGGGGTATAAAAGCAGCGGCCTGGATACTTCCTGTACATCAGAAAACATGGAAGATATTAGAGAGTCTTGAACCACAGAGATAAACTGATAAAGATAAATGAACATAAATAGCTCCTGAAGAGAAGATTGGTAGGAGACTGGATGCAAAGTCTGGGAACATGGCAGAAGTAGAGGATCCAATGAGTGACCTGGAAGAACAAGTCTAGACAATAAGAAAGCAAATTCTAAAAGAGAAGGAAGAATGACGGGACATGACAATGAGCTTAGGGAATCATCATCTCCAGGAATTGAAAGAGGTGCCTCTTGTAGGAGAAGTAAGAGTGAGTGAAAAAAAGAGGGCTGAACATGGATTTGAGATATCGGGGCTGAAAATGACCCTCATCTGGTAGCACAAACAGAGGTCCACAATCAGAGGCACAGAGGACTCCCATCACCTTCCACAGAAGCAGAGCACCAAAAGACATAGTGCCATTTACCCCTGGAAAATCTAGGCATGGAGGAATTCACTTTAGCAAATAGGTATGGGAGAATAGTTTGTCCATAGCCCAGTCACTGACTTCAAGAGGAAATGCTATACCAGCTCTCGAAAAAATCCGGATAGCTCAAGCAACACCAGCCCAGGCCAAAACCCTTATCCCCTGCATTTCTGAACAATGACTGAGCAGCAGGTCTTGTCTAGAACTACGAGGTTCTCAGAAGTCAACGGTTGGGCCCCAGGATGTGTCAATCAGTTCAGAGGCACCCTTCAGATCAACTCATGATTCCACGGTCTTGGCAATGACTGTGGTCTCAGATTCTCTGCTCAGGGGAAAGTAAGCTTCTCCCTCGCCAGCTCTACCCCTTGATTGTGAACTCTCGGTCTCTCTGTCTAATAAGTGCAAGCGCATTGTTTGACAAGATAACAAAAACAAAACCAGGCACAATAATTGACTGGGGGCAGAGGATGATTTATTGAATTTGGACCAAGGTTCCTATGGAGGGCAGCTAGGTACAGAGAACCTCCCACCATCCTAAAATACCATACCTTTGCTCGGAGCTCCAATGTTCATTCTGCTGTTCTTTCTCTTCCTGGATCTCCTCACCAACCTGAAGCATCCGCTGTGTGTCACGCTCTACTGACCCCTTGTTGACACATGTTCATTCTCTTCTGGCTCCATTATAACATGCCCATCTTCTACTACAGGCACTGTTTGCTTATCACATGACATCATTTGGCTGGGGGTCATGAGAGTTAGAAGGCAGGCTTGTGCTGCCACATCTCCATGCAGTTCCACAGGGGTAGCTGCTCCACCCTGAGGGAGTACTCAAGATTCTTCCACATTCGAATCCTCTTCAATGCGTCCTTTTGGACATAAAAGTTGTCTTCCTGAAACAGGCAGGGAAGACTTTCAGATGGCTTCACTTGGGCTATGGGTCTCTTCCAACATGCTCTCCGTTTGCTCCTATGGACTCCAAGTACATGAGTCCAACCTGGACCTAAGGTTAAGGGTGTAGAGTCTGCCTTGATGCATGGTCATTTTTGAAGATTGGGAGGCATTGTTGGCACGGTTTCTGGAGATGCTCGAGGTACTCATGTCCTCGCTGTGGAAGACTACAGACATGTCTTTGGCACGGTTGTGGGGGTTCATTTTGAACTCTCCTTGAGTGGCCATTTTTCTGTTCAGAAGCACTGTGATAGGGTGGGAGGGCCTGACCCTTGTGCCGGGCTCAGTTTTCCTCCCCTGAGGCTTTGCTTGAGGCCTGATTGTTTCTTGGCCTGTTGTGGTTAAGATGGAATGGTGGATACTTGTCTTTCTCTGGAATCCAGAGGGCTGGTGCTGATTATCAGGACCAAACACTATGAATTGGGTCATGTAGTAGGTGACACCGACTCGCTTCGCAAACTGCCTTGGTGAGAGACCCAGAGAGCTCTGGCGGTTCGGGACGGCCTGGGGTGCTCTTGGCCCACCCACGACTACTCTAGCCAATTGTAGTGATCAGGCGTGATGTAATGAGGAGTGTTTGCTATGAACTCAAAGCATTGTGACATCACAATTGCTGGCTTCACTGAAGCAGCTGTCCTTCTCCCATGACCTTGGTGTCCTAAGGCTTTAGGTAGGAAGCCCCCAAAGGACAGAACAAGAGCCCTCTGATTCTGATCAAGAACTCAGATTGTCTTGTGGGTTAGTGTCCCACTTCCCCATTCTGGAAAAAGCGGAAAGAAAATGATGTTTAGTATACCTTCCTGTAGGCCAACATTTTCCCAGAGACGGCAAGGTGTCCTATTTCCACTATAATTTCTAGAGATCTCAAAATACGGTGAGGCCTCATGGGTATCAACAACTCTCCATGGGTTTGGAAATCCTGTGTGTGAGAGCGTCCTTTCTCAGCTTCTTTTGCCTATGGCTTAGTGATGACTAAGGGACAGAAAGTCCCCTTTCGAGGAAAAAGGTGAGAACATAGATATATGGTGCTATCTGTGGTCTCATCTCTTAGTTTTCTGAAAACAGGGCTAATGGTTTAAGGCTCTGACTACCTGGCTTTCCCTTACACACCTTTGCAAAGTCTTAGAGGAGAGTGTCATTCTGCATCAGGGCTAAACCTAAGGAAGAGGCCTGGACAGCACCCGTTGTCATCATTAGTTGTCCTTGTTGCGGTAACGGGTATAATCATGTTGACCATGTCTCTTTAGTCAGAAGGATAGGTACGGCTAATATCGAAGGCTTGCAAGGCCCATTCGAGCAGACCTTTGCAGTGAGCTGCAATGCCCTTGCAAGGACTAGTGGATAAGGAAGGCTTGGTCCATTTTGGCAAGACAGTATTCCTCGGCCGTCGAAGAGAATGAACGCCCTGGACCTTGCCTTGACATGAATGTCCCATGCCTGGCTGATGTGAAATGAAAAGGCAAGCAGAAAAAGGGAAATATCATATGGCTTCCCACAATATGTGCCTCATTAGGAATACCTTGGCGCTTTGTCCTCTTCAATAAACACGTATTCTCATAAAACTGCCTTTACTCAATCACCACGATTGGGTGCCTCATTAGTGTCATATTGTTTGTCCCTATACCCCTTCCTTTTTCATATGTTTATTGACTGTCATGACGGAGTGAAATCATCTGTTTGTTGTCTTTCTGAGAATGATAGATGTGACGAAGCCCAATGCTCTCCGCAACACTGTCACATGAGGCAAGTGGAAGAATTCATTCTTTCTTATGTTTCAGTAAGAATTTGTGGTGACATGGAGGACAGTGAGATGGTAGTAGTATCTAATAACCTCGTGCTTGTATTCAGCCAAGAAGGCAACAGGAAGATGACCACAACAACTGCAACGGAGTGGACATTGACCGGAAGCCTACAAGGGAAACTCAACAAGAAGAAAGGTAGTCGCAGAGACTAAGGGAGAAGGTTGGAGACATGGCTTATAGGAGATTTCGTTGGTTCATGCATCAGATGGCAGTGATCCCTTGCAAAGGACAAAGGCACAGGATAGCAGGGCATGCTGGAAAACCACAAGGCACCTGTTTCCCAGTGCCATTGGCTGTGACGAGAAGAGGGTCTGAAGGGCACGAGTTCTTGACAACACAAGTGTTGAGTGCTGGAGTTTTCAGATTAGCAGGCTTGGCAGATATAACGTCGAAAGAACTCCGTGTTTTTCCTGCATAGGTCACCAACAAGCAACCATGTGCAGACAACCTGGAGACCATGATCAGCGACAATACCAGGACACACAGTGGGATGATGGCGGGTCCTGGCAGTGCATCCATGAGAGGCAGTTTTCGTGGAGTTGTCTCAATGGGGGCATAAGGAATATTGGGCTCCCACATGAGGAGCATCAAGACCGAGCTACTGGACAATAGAGGATGGTGAGGAGCATCCTCACCTCATTCAGAGAACCAAAAGACTGCCTACTCTGCCCACACGAAATCCCAACCGTGGAACACTTGAGGGACAGCCTTCCTCAATCCAAGTTGTTTACTCCAAGGAGATCAGACTATCCCAAAGGGGATGAGAAGAATGCCTTGAACACATGATCTCTTCTGAACACAGCATTCTGTAGGTCTGCGTTCTGATGATTTTGTGGAATGTCTCCTTTCACAGGCACACCAGAGCCCACCAAGGTAAACCTCAGCATATTCAGCCCAGGCCCCAAACACACCAAACGGCAGGCAAGGAGATCCACTGCAGATGGCTGGTCTCAAGGACAGTGTCAGCCACAAAACAAACATCAGATGGCATGCATGCCACACACACACACACACACACAAGCACACACACACTAGACAAACCTTAAGGGCCCGCCCTTGGTCACTTAATGATCTCTTCTATTTAAATAAATTACCCACAGGATAGAAAACAGAATAAGTATTTCGAATACAGAGAGGAGACTGAGATCTAGATTTAATACAAGATGGAAGAATCAATAGATGCTAAGGAAAAAGAACAAGAAAGGATCACGGCTAGGAAATCAGAGTGAAGCTTCTACATAAAACACGCCCGATGTGGGTTTGATAGCAGCGGCATGGATCCTCGCTATACATCAGAAAACATAGAAAATATCAGAGAGTCTCAAACCACAGAGATAAAACTGATAAAGATAAAAGAACCTAAAGAGCTCCTGAAGAAAAGATTGGTAGGAGACTGGATGCAAAGACTGGGAACATGGGAGAAGTAGAGTATCCAATTAGTGACCCTGAAGAACAAGCCTAGAAAATAAGGAAGCAAATTCTAAAGGAGAAGGAAGAATGATGGAACATGACAATGAGCTTAGGGAATCACCATCCAAAAAGAAAGGTAATAGGTGCCTATTGTAGGATAAGTAAGAGTGAGAGAAAGAAAAGAGGGCTGAACATGGATTTGAGAATCAGGGCTGTCAATGACCCTCATCTGGGAGCTGAAACAGAGGTCCAGAATCAGAGGCACAGAGGACTCCCATCACCTTCCACAGAAGCAGAGCACCAAAAGACATAGTGCCATTTACCCCTGGAAAATCTAGGCATGGAGGAATTCACTTTAGCAAATAGGTATGGGAGAATAGTTTGTCCATAGCCCAGTCACTGACTTCAAGAGGAAATGCTATACCAGCTCTCGAAGAAAGCCAGATAGCTCAAGCAACACCAGCCCAGGACAAAACCCTTATCCCCTGCATTTCTGAACAATGACTGAGCAGCGGTTCTTGTCTAGAACCAGGAGGTTCTCAGAAGTCAACGGTTGGGCCCCAGGATGTGTCAATCAGTTCAGAGGCACCCTTCAGATCAACTCATGATTCCACGGTCTTGGCAATGACTGTGGTCTCAGGTTCTCTGCTCAGGGGAAAGTAAGCTTCTCCCTCGCCAGCTCTATCCCTTGATTGTGAACTCTCGGTCTCTCTGTCTAATAAGTGCAAGCGCATCGTTTGACAAGATAACAAAAACAAAACCAGACACAATAATTGACTGGGGGCAGAGGATGATTTATTGAATTTGGACCAAGGTTCCTATGGAGGGCAGCTAGGTACAGAGAACCTCCCACCATCCTAAAATACCATACCTTTGCTCGGAGCTCCAATGTTCATTCTCCTGTTCTTTCTCTTCCTGGATCTCCTCACCAACCTGAAGCATCCGCTGTGTGTCACGCTGTACTGACCCCTTGTTGACACATGTTCTTTCTCTTCTGGCTCCATTATAACATGCCCATCTTCTACTACAGGCACTCTTTGCTTCTCACATGACATCATTTGGCTGACGGTCTTGAGAGGTAGAAGGCAGGCTTGTGCTGCCACATCTCCATGCATTTCCACAGGGGTAGCTGCTCCACCCTGAGGGTGTTCTCAAGGTTCTTCCACATTCGAATCCTCTTCAATGCATCTTTTGTACATATAAGTTGTCTACCTGAATCAGGCACAGAAGTCTTTCAGATGGCTTCACTTGGGCTATGGGTCTCTTCCAAAATGCTTTCCATTTGCTCCTGTGGACTCCAAGTACATGAGTCCATCCTGGACCTAAGGTTCTACACCTAAGGTGTATAGACTGCCTTTGATGCATGGTCATTTTTGAAGATGGGGAGGCCTTGTTGGCAGCATTCCTGGAGAGACTCGAGGTACTTGTGTTGTCCCTTTGAAGACGCCAGACATGTCTTTTGCACGGTTGCGTGTGTTCAGTTTTCTTTGCTTGGGTGGGCCTTTTCCTGTTCAGAAGCTCCGTGATTGTGTGGGAGGGCCTTATCCTTGTGCAGGGCTCAGATTTCCTCCCCTGAGGCTTTGCTAGAGGCCTGATTGTTTCTTGGCATGTCGTGGTTAAGATGGAATGGTGGATGCTTGTCTTTCTCTGGAATCCAGAGGGCTGGTGCTGATAATCACGACCAAACACTATGAATTGGGCCATGTAGAAGGTGACACCGACTCGCTTCGCAAACTGCCTTGGTGAGAGACCCAGAGAGCTCTGGCGGTTCGGGACGGCCTGGGGTGCTCTTGGCCCACCCACGACTACTCTAGCCAATTGTAGTGATCAGGCATGATGTAATGAGGAGTGTTTGCTATGAACTCAAAGCATTGTGACATCACAATTGCTGGCCTCACTGAAGCAGCTGTCCTTCTCCCATGACCTTGGTGTCCTAAGGCTTTAGGTAGGAAGCCCCCAAAGGACAGAACAAGAGCCCTCTGATTCTGATCAAGAACTCAGGTTGTCTTGTGGGTTAGTGTCCCACTTCCCCATTCTGGAAAAAGCGGAAAGAAAATGATGTTTAGTATACCTTCCTGTAGGCCAACATTTTCCCAGAGACGGCAAGGTGTCCTATTTCCACTATAATTTCTAGAGATCTCAAAAAACGGTGAGGCCTCATGGGTATCAACAACTCTCCATGGGTTTGGAAATCCTGTGTGTGAGAGCGTCCTTTCTCAGCTTCTTTTGCCTATGGCTCAGTGATGACTAAGGGACAGAAAGTCCCCTTTCGATGAAAAAGGTGAGGGCATAGATATATGGTGCTGTCTGTGGTCTCATTTCTTAGTTTTCTGAAACACACGGCTAATGGTTTAAGGCTCTGTCTACCTGGCTTTCCCTTACACACCTTTGCAAAGTCTTAGAGGAGAGTGCAGAATGACACTCTCGAAAGGGGACTTACCGTCCCTTGCCTCTTTGGAGTACCACATTTCTGTCTTTAGGATATATACCCAATAGTGCAATTGCTGTGCCATAGGTTAGCTCTATTTTCAGTTTTCTGAAGAACCTCCACACTGTTTTCCAGAGTGGCTGCACAAGCTTGAATTCCCACAAAGACTGCAGGAGAGTTCCCTTATCTCTGCATCCTCGCCACCATCTGTCATTTCTTGACTTGTTAATTTTAGCCATTCTGACTGGTGTGAGGTGGTATCTCGTTGTGGTTTTGATTAGTATCAGTGGGGTCCTGATTTGTGACCCAGTATATGGTCTAGTTTTGAGAAGGTTCCATGTGCACTTGAGAAGAACGAGTGTTCTGCTCTTTTAGGGAGGAGTGTTCTGTATATGTCTATGAGGTCCATCTGGTCCAATGTGTCATTCAATGATTTTGTTTCTTTATGAATTTTCTGCATGGATGCTCTGTCAATTTCTGAGAGAAACATGTAAAGATCTCCTACTATTAATCTCTTCATATCAATATGACTCTTTATTTTGACTAACCTTTTTTCTCATGTAATTGGTTGCTCCCATATTGGGTACACAGATATTTACAATTGTTAGATCATCTTGGTGGATAGTCTCCTTAAGAATGATGTAGTGTCTTTCTGTATCTCTGACTACTGCCTTTAGTTTAAAATCTAAATTATCTGATATGAGAATCGCTACCCCGGACATCTTTTGAGGCCACTTTCAGTCTGGGTTTATCTTTAGGTTCATAATGGGTCTCTAGTAGACACCATATGGATAGGTCCTGTCGTTTAATCCAATCTGCAACCCTGTGTCATTTTATGGGCGCATGTATGCCCTTCACATTGAGAGTGTTTATTGATAGATATGTTTTTTATTGACATCACGTTTCTTTGAAACCTTTTATTCTGTAGATTTTTTCTATATTTCTGTTCAATGCTATTCTTAGGATTTTTCCACTTTTATAGAACTCCCCTTAATATTTCCTGCAGTGTCGGTTTGGTGGTTGCATAGTCCCTTAAGCCTTGCCGTTCTTGAAAACTATTTCTCCATCGATTTTGAATGTCAGTCTTGCTGGATAAAGTATTCTTGGTTGCATATTCTTCTCATTTAGTACCCTGAAAATATCTTGCCTGCCCTTTCTGGCTTGCCAGGTCTCTCCGGACAGGTCTGACATGATTCTGATCGGCTTTCTTCTGTATATAAGAATCCTCTTTGTCATAGCAGCTTTAAAGCGATTGTATCTATACTTATGATTTCTCAATTTTACTATCAGTGCCCTTTCATTTTTTTTTTTTTTTGGAATCTATAATTTTAGGGGGAGACTGTTCTGCCTCTAGAACATGAACACTGGTTCCATTCATGAGATTAGGAAAATTTTTATAAAGATGTTGTTCCACTATATCTTCTAGACTTCTTTCACTACATCTTCCTCCTCCACTATATCTTCCTCCCCTTCAGGAATTCCAATAATTCTGACATTGGTACATTTGATGGCATCATTTATTTCCCAGATTCTGTTTTTGTAGCTTCTAAATTTGTGCCAGACTTCCTCCTGATACTTTCTCTGTCTTTTTTTCCTGCAGATCATTAATTCTATCTTATTTTGTGGTTACCCTAGCTTTTAGAGAATTTAGATTAGATTGGAACTGATTGAGAGCATTGTGAACATCATCCCTAGTGGTTTTAGTTCTTCCCTTACATTGTGAGTGTCATCCCTGGTGGCTTTCAGTTCTGCTCTAATCAATTTTGTTTGATCATGCATGGCTTTCTGCAACCTAGCTATTGTGAGCCTGAATACTCTTTCCGACATACTGAATATGTTGATAGCCATTAGGTCAGTTGCAGAAGGCCCATCCATTTTTCTTCTGTTGTGCATTCCTCCTCCAAGTCATTTTTGTGAGAGATGACTGAACGGATGCAGGTGGATGTATCGACCATGTTGTAGTGAAAGTACACCCTGGGATGCTTTTGAGCAATAGGATTCCCGACCCAAACAAGAGAAAAAAGAAAAGAGAAAGAATAGAGAGAGATAGAAAGATAAAAGAGAAGACTCAGCCCAAATGGGCCCCAAGGAAAATTTGTGAAGTATACAAACAGAAACAGACAAACAAAAAACTGATAAAATTATAGGCAAATAAAAAAAGAAACTCGGCGAAAAGAACCCCAAATATAAGATTTATATATTGTTAGGACAAACAAGAAAACATGGAAACTTTGGCAGAGAAAAATGATGTGAGTGTGGTTATAAATTCTCAGTGTGGGCGAGGAAGATTGTGTTGATTCTTCCTGGATGTATCTTGATATCTTTGTTTAAAAAAACTCAACTTATCTAAGATATAGTGGGATTAAAAATTGGTTTACCTATAGGGGTAGCATTGATTGGAGAAAGGGGATTGCCATAATGTTAAATTCTATATGAATATTAGAAAATAAAAATTATAAAGAAACAAACTGGTCTAAACTAAACTCAAATTTAAAAAAAAAATGAAAAAGAAAAAATGCAAAAGAGAACACAGGTGTATATACCAAAAGTTCAGATTAGAAGGTTATTATATAATTAGATTTTCTGGACATCTCACTGTGATGATAAATATGTTAATACAGCAAAGACGATTCTAAGGTGGAAATACATAACCATCCAAGCATCCCTCAAAAAAAATTGAAAAATCCAGAACACACCAACTGTCTGTACACCTTAAAGAACTGGAGAATCAATAACAAATAAAACCAACTCCACACATAAGAAGGGAAATAATCAAGATTAGAGCTGAGATCAATGAGTTAGAAACCAGAGATACAGTAGAATGCTTCAATGAAACTAGAAGCTGGTTTTTTGAAAGAATCAATAAGATCGATAAATCATTGGTGACACTAATCCAAATGAAAATAGAGAAAGCTCAAATTCATAAAATTATGAATAAAAAGGGAGAGATCACAACGAACACCAAGGAAGTAGAAACAATCGTCATAAATCATTATCAACAGTTAAATGAATATAAGCTAAGCAACCAAATGAAATGGATGCATTCCTGGAAAACTATAAACTCTGAAATTGCACCAGGAAGAAATTGAAAACCTGTATAGACCAATATCTAGTAACGAGATTGAAGTGGTGATCAAAAACCTCCCAAAAAACAAGAGCCAAGGACTTGATGGACTCCCTGGGGAATTCTACCAAATTTTCAAAGAAGAAATAACACATATTCTCCTGAAGCTGTTTAAAAAAAAGAAAAAACTGAAGCAGAAGGAAAACTTCCACTCTTTTTGAAGCCAGCATTACCCAGATCCCCAAACCAGGCAAAGACCCTACCAGAAAGAATTTCAGACCAATATCACTGATAAATATTGATGCTAAGATTCTCAACAAGATCCTAGCAAACAGGATCCAACAGGACATTAAAAAGATTATCCACCATGACTAGTTTAGATTCATCCCTGGGCTACAAGGATGGTTCAACATTCGCTAATCAATCAATGTCATAGAAAAAATTAATATGAGAAGAGACAAGAACCACATGGTCCTCTCAACTGATGCAGAAAAAGCATTGAACAAAATCCAGCACCCGTTCCAAATTAAAATGCTTCAAAATATAGGAATAGAGGGAACATTCCTGATCTTCATAAAATATATCTATGAAAGACCCACAGTGAATATCATCCTCAATGGGAAAAAGCTTGCAGCCTTCCCATTCAGATAAAGAACATGACAAGGATGCCCACTCTCACCACTCTTGTTCAACACAGTATTAAAAGTCCTAGCAATATCAATCAGAAAATAAAGAAAAATAAAAGGTATCCAAATTGGTATGAAGAAGTCAAACCTTCTCTCTTTGCAAATGACATTATTCTTTATATGGAAAACCCAAAACACTCCACCCCCAAACTACTAGAACTCATACAATTCAGCAAAGTGGCAGGATACAAAGTCGCTCTACAGAAATCAGTGGCTTTCTTATACACTAGTAATGAAAATAAAGAAAGGGAAATTAGAGAATCGATTCTATTTACTATAGCACAAAGAACCATAAGATATCTGGGGGTAAAACTAACGAAAGAGGTAAAGTATCTGTACTCGAGGAACTACAGAACACTCATGAAAGCATTTGAAGAAGACACAAAAAGATGGAAGAGCATTCCATGTTCTTGGATCAGAAGAATAAACATTGCTAAAATGTTTATACTGCCTACAGCAATCTATACTTTTAATGCTATTCTGATAAAAATTCCACTGATACTCTTCAAAGAGCTGGAGCTAATAATGCTAAAATTTGTATGGACTCAGAAGAGACCCAGAATCGCTAAGGAAATGTTGAAAAACAAAAATAAAATGGGGGGCATTACGTTACCTGATTTCAAACTTTACTACAAAGCTGTGATCACCAAGACAGCATGGTACTGGCATAAAAACAGACACATAGACAAGTGGAAGAGAGTAGAGGGCCCAGATATGGACCCTCAACTCTATGGTCAATTAATCTTTGACAAGGCAGAAAAAAATATACAATAGAAAAAGACTATCTCTTCAATAAATGGTGCTGGGACAACTGGGCAGCTATATAGGAGAGTCAAACGGGACCATTATCTTACACCGTACACAAAGATAAACTCAAAATGGATTAAAGACCTCAATGTGAGACAGGAATCCATCAAAATATTACAGGAGAACATAAGCAGTAATCTCTTCGATATCAGCCACAGCAACTTCTTTCAAGATATATCTCCAAAGGCAAAGGAAACAAAAGCAAACATGAACTTTTTCAACTTCATCAAAATCAAAAGAAACAGTCAAGAAAACAAAGAGGCAACCCATGGAATGGGAGAAGGTATTTGCAAATGACAGTACAGACAAAAGATTGATATCCAGGATCTATAATGAACTCTTAAAACTCAACAGACACAAAACAGACAATTATATCAAAAAATGGGCAGAAGATATGAACAGACACTTCTCCAATGAAGACATACAAATGGTTATCAGACACATGAAAAAATTTTCATCATCACTAGCCATCAGGGAGATTCAAATGAAAACCACATTGAGATATCAACTTACACCAGTTAGAATGGCAAATATTAGCAAGACAGGAAACAACATGTGTTGGAAAGGATGTGGAGAAAGGGGAACCCTCTTCCACTGTTGGTGGGAATGCAAGTTGATGCAGCCTCTTTGGAGAACAGTATGGAGATTCCTCACGAAATTAAAAATAGAGCTTCCCTATTACCCTGCAATTGCGATACTGGGTATTTACCCCAAAGATACAGATGTAGTGAAAATAAGGGCCATTTCTACCCCAATGTTTATAGCAGCATTGGCCACGGTCGCCCAACTGTGGAAAGAACCAAGATGCCCTTCCATGGACGAATGGATAAGGAAGATGTGGTCCATATACACTATGGACTATTATGCCTCCATCAGAAAGTACGAATACTCAACTTTTGTAGCAATATAGACGGGACTGGAAGAGATAATGCTGAATGAATCAAGTCAAGCAGAGAGAGTCAATCATCCTATGGTTTGACTTCTTTGTGGAGCATCACATATATCATGGAGGACATGGGGAGATGGAGAGGAGAAGGGAGATGGAGGATATTGGAAGGGGAGGTGAACCATGAGAGACTATGGACTCTGAAAATCAATCTGAGGATTTTGCAGGGGCGGGGGTGTGGGCGGTCTGGCTACCAAGTGGTGGCTATTATAGAGGGAATGGATTGCATGGGGCACTGGGTGTTGTGTAAAAATAATGAATACTGTTAAGCTGAAAATAAAATATTTACTTAAAAAAATCTATATAAAAAACCAGAATATTGGGAATGAATTAAAATTAAAGTTGTATCTATGAAATAGTGGTGGTTGTTCTCTTGTAGTCTTTTAATTTTTTACTTTGCTGGTTTTATTTCTGAGGGAGGGGCCTGCCACGTGGGTTTTCAGTCAATGATGTTACCTGATTTAAGTCCTCCCTCCCCGCTCATGGGGGTGGGCTCTGAGGAAACCGTTTTTTTCAGGCTTTTGTTTTTGTTTTTGTATTTGTTCACTTTTTCTCTCTCGCCTTGACTGCTTTTGATGGTTCTTGGAGTTTTAGAGGAAAGTAAACTGCAGCCTGACCTCCCTGACAGAGAGAAACCTCTATCTGCTCCTCTGTAGGTTCTGCAGGGCACATATAAATTCCCTTTTGGCCAATGGCAGAGCTTATATTGAGATACGGTCCCAGGGGATGCAGGATCTTTTGCTTGTACTGAAAACCACAGCAGAAGTGTGGGCAGCTCCAGACCACCAAAGTGGTTCCAAGAAGTGATTGCACACTGAGATTTTCCCACTGGCCTGGGCTTGGAGCACCTGGTCTTTCCGGGTCTAAGAGCGCCGGGCATGTGACACCTTTCATAGGGGAGGGTGTGGGTCACAGGCGCCTCTCAGGCTCTGATAGTATGTCAAGGGTTTAAGAGCACCAAGCTGGGCCTTCAGGCAGGGGAAGGTGAGGGGTGCACGTGTCTCAGGCAAGGCTCGGCAATTTGCTGTATGGTGTGGCTCCCACCCCTTAAAGAAACTGGACACAACACACCTCAGGTGCACTGGTGGCTCAGGAACAAGGAGCTGGTTAATCTGCCATACTCTCTCTAGCTCAGCACCAGAAAATTCTAAACTTGTTCCGGGACATAAGCCCCTGTCCTTAGCCGCCTCAATTGTCAGTGATCCTTTAACCCCGTGATCCTTTGCTGTTTTTGAGTGCTTTCAACATGAGTCCAAGTTAATGGTGGTCCCAAGACAGAGGGCACTCTTGTATTGGGGCATTACTTTCCAATCGGTCGACTCTGGTGGCTCTTTCCCCCTTTATATCTTCCGATATCAGACAAAGAGAAATAAAAGGTATTTAAATTGGCAATGAAGAAGTCAAACTTTCTCGCTTCGCAGATGACATGATTCTTTATATGGAAAACCCCAAAGACTCTATCCCCAAATGTCTAGAACTCATACAACAATTTAGCTACATGGCAGGATACAAAGTCATATATGGAAATCAGTGGCTTTCTATACACTAACAATGAAAATGCATAAAGGAAAATTAGAGAATCGATTCCATTTACTATAGCACCAAGAACTATAAGATATCTGGGAATAAACCTAACTGAAAAGGTAAAGGAGCTGTACTTGAGGAACTACAGAACACCCATTAAAGAAATTGAAGAAGACACACACAAAAAAGGAAGATCATTCCATGATCTCGCATTGGAAGAAAAAACATTGTCAAAATGTCTATACTGCCTAGAGCAATCTATCGTTTTAATGCCATTCCTATCAAAATTCCACCGGTATTTTTCAAGGAGCTGGAGCAAATAATCCTAAAATTTGTATAGAATCAGAAGAGACCCAGAATTTCTAAAGAAATGTTGAAAAACAAACATAAAACTGGGGCATTGCGTACCTTATCTCAAGATTTACTACAAAGTTGTGATCACCAAAACAGCATTGTCCTGGCATAAAAACGGACACATAGACGAGTGGAATAAAGAGGCTAGCCCATATATAGACCCTCAACTCTATGGGCAAATAATCTTCGTCAAAACAGAAAAAAAATATACAGTGGAAAAAAGACAGTCTCTTCAATAAATAAATGGTGATGGGAAAACTGGACATCCATTTGTAGAAGAATGAAACTCGACCATTCTCTTACACAGAGGTAAGCTCAAAATGGATAAATGACCTCAAGGTGAGACAGGAATCCATCAGATCCTAGAGGAAAACATAGGCAGTAATCTCTTCGATATCAGCCACAGCAACTTCTTTCAAGATATGTCTCCAAAGGCAAAGGAAACAAAAGTAAACATGAACTTTTGGGACTTCATCAAAATCAAAAGCTTCTGCACAGCAAAAGAAGCAGTCAACAAACAAAGAGGCAACCCACGGAATGGGAGAAGCTATTTGCAAATGAGAATACAGATAAAAGGTTGATATCCAGGATCTTTAAAGAACTCCTCAAACTCAACATATACAAAGCAGACAATCATATAAAAAATGGGCAGAATATACGAACAGACACTTCTCCAAAGAAGACCTACAAATGACTAACGGACACATGAAAAAATGTTCAACATCACTAGCCCTCAGGGGTATTCAAAGGAAAACCACATTGAGATACCACCTTACACCAATTATAATGGCCCAAATTAGCAACACAGGATCAACATGTGTTGGAGAGAATGTGGAGAAAGGGGAACCCTCTTACACTGTTGGTGGGAATACAAGTTGGTGCAGCCAGTTTGGAAAACAGTGTGGAGATTCCTCAAGAAATTAAAAATGAGCATCCCTATTACCCTGCCATTACACTATTTGGTATTTACCCCAATGGCACAGATGTAGTGAAAAGAAGGCCCGTTTGTACCACAATGTTTATAGCAGCAATGGCCACGGTTGTCAAACTGTAGAAAGAAACCAGATGGACAAATGGATAAGGAAGATGTGGTCCATATAGACTGTGGAGTATTATGCCTCCATCAGAAAGGATGAATACACAACTATTGAAATACCATGGACAGGACAGGAAGAGATTATGCTGGAGACAATCAAGCAGAGAGAGTCAATTATATATGGTTTCACTTATTTGTGGAGCATCAGAAATAACATGGAGAACAAGGGGAGATGTAGGAGAGAAGGGAATTGAGGTAAATTGGAAGGGAAGGTGAACCATGAGAGACTATGTACTCTGAAAACCAATCTGAGGGTTTTGAATGGGTGTGGGATGGGTAATTGGGAATACTAGCTGGTGGGTATTAGAAAGGGCATGGATTGCATCGAGCATTTGGTGTAGTGCAAAAACAATAAATACCGCCAGACTGAAAAGAAATTTAAAAAAAATAAAAAGTAAACAATAAACTGGTAACTTAAATTAAAAAAAAATTACTGTGTACCAAAAATTCTTGTATACCTTCCCATTTTATTTTTGTTGTTTTTATTTAAATATAATTGATGTACAGTGTTATATTAGTTTTGGATGTACAATAAAATAAATCAACAATTCTAAAAAACAAACAAACAAATAAACAACAACAACAACAAAACTGGCCCTTTCAAAAGCAGTTGAAGACCTACAGTGAAAAGGAAATAATTATATTTTATTATCTATACTTATTAAAATGACATGAAATTAGAGTCTAACTGAGTCCTCCATTTCTGGAATCAATGAGAAGACACGACATTGTCTTCCTTAAATGTCTAGAAATGTTGACCAGTAAAATGATAGAGAAGGGACTTTCTGTATGGGTCAGTCTTTTCTGACCCTTAAGGAAAAGACGCTGGGAAAGGACCATCACCCACATGATGACATACCTCTGAGAGCTGATAATACCCAAGATGCCTCACTGTTTCTTGAGATCTCTAGAAATTGCATTGGAAATAGCAAAACTTTGCCATCTCTGGAGAAATGTTAGTCTAAATGAAGCTACACCTAACATCATTTCTCATTTCTTTGTATACAAAGGGGACGTGGGAAATTAACACACAAGACAACCTAAGTTCTTGACTAATCTAAGAGGGCTCTTTTTCTGTCCTTCCCGGGTCTTAGTACCTAAAGCCATAGGACTCAAATGTCATGAGAGAGGGACTGCTGTTTCAGTGAATCCAACTTCTGTGATGTCACCAAGGTTTGAACTCAAAGCAACCACTCCTTTTCAACCCACGCCTGATCACTACTCTAGGATGGAGTGGTCATGGGTGGGCTTAGAGGATCCCAAGCCCTCCCAAACCACAGGAGCTGCCTGGATCTCTCACGAAGGCAGTTGTGAAGTGAATCGGTGTCATGTTTTCCATGGTCAAATTCGTAGTCTTTGGTCATGACTATCACCACCAGCCTCTGGACACCGGAGAAAGGCAAGAATCCACCATTCCATCTTACCCATGATAGGACAAGAAAGATTCAGGCATCAAACAATGACTCAGGGGTGGAATTCCACGCCCCGCACATGTCTATGGTCCTCCCACTCAATCAGGGAGCTTCTGACCAGGAAAAGTGCCATCAAGTAAAATTCCCAGGGAACACCCAAAACCATGCCAAAGACATGTCTGGAGTCTTCAACAGTGAGGAAACGAGTAAACCTAGTGACTCCAGACACCGTGCCAAAACGGTCTCCCAATCTTCAAAAGTGACCAAGCACAAGGGCAGACCCTACACCCGAGAACCTGAGGCCCAGTTCGGACTCATGTACTTGGAGTCCACAGGAGCAAGCGCAGAGCTTGTTGGAAGAGAACCATAACCCAAGTAAAATTATTTGAAAGACTTTCGTGCACGTTTCAGGATGACAACATGTATCTCCAAAAGGAAGCAAGGATGAGAATTTGAATGTTGCAGAACCTTGAGCATTCCCACAGGTTGGTGCAGCTGCCCTCTGGGGAATTGAATGGAGATGTGGCAGCACAAGCCTGCCTTAACCCTCTCATGATCATCCCCCAAATTGTTCATGCGATAAACAAAAAGTGCCTCTTTCGGAAAATGGGCATGTTCTAATGGAACCAGGAGAGGATGAACAATGTGAAAACAAAGGGACACTAGAGCGGGACAGACAGCAAATGCTACAGGTTGGTGAGGAGATACAGGAGGACAAAGAATAACAGAATGAACAGGGGAGCTCAGAGTGACGGTCTGGCATTTCAGGATGGTGGGAGTTGCTCTGTACCTGGCTTCATTCTATAGGGACCTAAATCCAAATTAAATAAACCATCCTCTGGCCCCAGTCAATACTTGTACACTGTTTTCTGTTTGTTTATTTGTTTTTGTTTTTTGCCAAAATATCGGCATGCATGTATACGACCGACAAACAGGGAGATCACAATAGGGGATGGAGCTGGAGAGGGTGAAGCTGACTTGCCCCAGAGCAGGAAACCTGAGACCAGAGTCGATTCCATGACCCTGGGCTCATAAGTTGAGCTGAAGGCGGCCTCTGTACTGATGTACACACCACAGGACCCAATCTTTGTCTTCTTAATACATCCTATTTCTAGACAAGAACCAGTGCTCTGTCATTGTACAGAATGCAGGGGATACAGATTTTCCCTTGGGCTGGTGTTGCATGCTCTATGCAACCTCATTCAAGAATGGGTATATCTTGTCTTCTTGAAGACCGTGACTTGGCTATGGACAAACTATTCTCCCGAGCATATTTTGGTTAAGAGAATTCCTCCTTGCTATATTTTGCAGGGGGAATGACACTATGTCTTGTGATGCACTGCTTCTGTTGACATAGATGGGACACTTCTGTGTCTCTGAATCTGGATCTCTGTTTCTGCTCCCAGATGAGGGACATTTTCAGCTCTGATTTCTCAAAGACATGTTCAGCACTCTTTTTTCTCTCTCACTCCTAGTTCTCTTAAATTAGGCACCTCTTTCCTTTCCGAAGAGTTGATGACTTCCCTAAGCTCATAGTCGAGTTCCACCATTCCTTTTTCTCTCTCTGGATTTGCTTCTGTATTTTCCAGTATTTGTCTTCTAGATTACCAATTTGATCCTCTGCTTCTGCCACCTTCCTGACCTTTGCATCCCGTTTGTTTCCAAACTTTTCATCAGGGACTCCTCATTTTATTATTTAAATCACTTTTATCTCTGTGGTTCGAGACTCCCTGATGTCTTCTGTGTTTTTCTGATGTACAGTGAGTATGCTGGCTGCATATCCGGGTGTGTTCCATGTAGATGTTTCACTTTGATTGCCTAGACAGGATCATTTCTTGTTCTTTTTCCTTGTTGTCAAATGATTCTTCCATCTTTGCATTCGATCTAGGTCTCTGTCTTCTTCTCTTTATTCAAAAAGTCCTTTCTGTTTTTTACCCTGAGAGTAAATTCTTTAAGATGACGAGATCATGGAGTGCCCAAGGTCTGACCTTTGTGGGAGTCTCAGATTTGTGTAGCATGCATGCCCTCTGCTGTTGTTTTGTGGCTGTCCCCAATCCTTGAAACCAGTTATCTGAAGATGCTCTACTTGCCTGTCATTTGGAGTGTTTGGTGTATGGATGAATATGGTGAGGTTTAGCATCGTGGGCTCTGGTGTGCCAGTGAAATGAGACTTTCAACCCAAACAATAGAATGAAGACCTATAGAATGCTGTGGTCAGGAGAAATCACGTGGGCAGGGCTTTCTTCTATCCCCCTATGGGAGATTCTATTCTGGGAAAAAGCTACTTGGTCTGAGGATGGCAGTACCCCCTGTTTTTCATGGTCAGGACTTTATGTTTGCAGTTTCGGCAGCTAATGTCATCACCATCCTGTCTTTGGCCAGTACCTCCATTTCATGCTGCTGGTACGAGAGCCCAAAATTTCGTGTACTCCCATCAAGTCATCTCCATAAACACTGTTTCTCACGGATACCCTGCCAGAACCCACCCTCTTCCCACTGTGTCTCCTCTGATTGTTTCTGATCATGGTTTCCGGGCTGTCTGCACATGGTTGCTTGTTGAGGTACTCTCCATGATAAACACAGTGTTCTCTAGAGTCGATGTCTGCCAATTCTAATGATCTAAATACTCCGGACTCAAGACCATTTTTTAGCAAAAACTCGTGCCATTCAGACTTTCTGCAGGTCGAAACCACTGGCATAAGGATGCATGCTCCTTTGGGGTTCCCAGTGTGCACTCTCCTGTGCCTTCTTTCTTTGGATTATCTCACTGCCCTCTGAAGCACCAATCCCCTGTCTCCCCTAATCACGTCTCTAGTCTTCTCCCAAAGTCTCTGCGACTTCTTTTATCTTTTGCTGTGGCATTTACTTTGTAGGCTTCAGGTCCATTTCCTCCATGTTGCACTTGATATAGTAATCTTTTAGTTGTGTTGCTGGCTAAAGACAAGCCTGGAGTTCCCAGACACTACTAACATTTCACTGTCCTCCAAAAGCACCACGGACTCTTGCCCAGCCATAAGCAAGAATGAATTCTTTACACTTGCCTCATGGAACATAATTGTGGAAAGCATAGGGCTATGTCACATCTATCAGTCTCAGAAAGACAAATAACATACGATTTTGCTCTCTCATGCTAGTCAAGGAGCATGTGAATATGCAAGGGAAAAGGGGACAAACAATACTACTCTAACCAGGCTCTTAAAATTTGGTGTTTTTTTGAAGGCAAGTTAGTGAGAATATGTGTTTATAAAAGAGGACTTAATGGGACATTCCTTGCAGGAAATGTGGCTGAAAGTGATGGAATGTGGGTTTTCAAGGCATATCAAATTGAATTGCTATCCATAAAGGAAAGAAATCTAACTACTGATATTTCATTATAATTGTTATGTGAAACACACAGACAACATACACACGCACACATACACACACAAATAAGACACACAAAAGATGGGGAAGATGGGAGGAATCGCACTGAAGGAAGCAAACCCAAAGGAAAATACCATAAATGGGAAAGGCACTGAGAATCCAAGTCAAAAAAACAACGAAAATGAGAAAGTTAACTCTGTACACATCAATAATTAGTTGAAGTATTCAGGACTAAATACTCCTATTCCTATAAACACGTTGTTGGAAGGATGAAAATTGAAAAAAAAAAAAGGCAAAAAAGACCAACAAGAAAACAAACAAACAGACAAACAAACAAAACAAAACCAGCTCGACCTTATGTTAGCCATAGGAGATCCTTCGACTATAAAGATACAATAGCTTGGAAGTTATGGATTTGGGAAAACATAGGTAGTGCAATTGGCAAAGATAAGAGAACCAATCCATTGGTGTCTATGGCAGATAGAGAAATTTTATGCCTTCAAGAGACAAAATATTACCAGAAGGTGTTTTGTCTTGATTGAGCATCAAAACTTCAGAAACTTGGAAGAATTGCCAACAGATACACCACCAACTTGGTTGTATCTAAATGTTGGAAGCATATTACCAGAACAGAAGGGAGTTGGGGACCACAATCCAATATTTTGAGGACGATGATATCCACTTTTAGCACAGGACAAATCATGCAGAGGGATAGGTGGGAAGGAATAACAGACGTCATCATGGGCTCTCTAGACCACCTGAGCATAGGAGAAACATGCATAAGATTGTGTCTCGGAGCACCATAAGAGAAGTTCTTCCCAAGGGCAGACCTAACATTGTCTATCAGATCCTGTGCTGAAGTAAAAACCCAGTAATAATTAATAGAAGAGAATTCATCTCCTTTCTTGTATACTTATGACCACAAAGATATGAAAAAGGAAAGAAATCACTTATGAATGGGAAACACAGCCACACACTAATAGGTGGAAAACACAAACACTCCCAAACTATCAATGCCTTAAAGAAGGACAATCAAAAGGAAAGTCATAAAGTACTTTCAACAAAGGAAAGTAAAGAAACTTATGAGATGATGCCAAAACATTCTTTGGGGAAAGAATATAGGGCTAAATGCGTTTATTTCAAAAAATTCAAAGCACCAAATAAAAGCAACCTAACCGATGGCATAAGGAACTAGAAAAAGATGAAATGGAATCCAAAGTGAACAGAAAAAGAGAGATAATATATATGATCATTGGAATAAAAGAAATACAAACAAAACAATAGAAAAAAATCTGGAGAACTCAATTGTCAGTTTTGAAAACTTTAACAAACGGGAATAGCCATTACCTGGATTAAACAGGGAGACTAGCATACAGATGAAATTATGAGATCATATGACAACTGATAGAAAGGAAAAAAAAATAACCGAAATGACACATCTACACAATTATTCCAGCAAATCCAACACTGAGAAAAAGGATAAAATTCCAACACTGAGAAAAAGGCTAAATTCCAAGACACATATCAAATTAGGAACACATATTAAGTCAGGAACCCTACAAAAACCTTAGCTCTCTAGTAGTGACTAAAGCGTTTGAAGCAGTAATCCAACACCTCCCAACACACAGAAGGTCAGATCCAAATCATTTTTCTGGTCAACATTTCTAGACATTTGATGAAGTCAATGTCGTTTCTTCTCATCAAATCCACAAATGGAGGAGGCAGGTAGACTGTAATTTACAAGTATGAAGACCCAATTCAGATAAGGACATTATAGGAAACAAATTCCATGCCATTTTCACAAGTAAAGATAATATAAATATAATTTTTCGTTTTCTCTGTCTATCTTTACCTGCTTTTGAAAGGGCCAGTTTGTTTTTATTTTAATTTTTTGTTCTGTTGAGGAAATAGGCCTATCATCCATCATTCGATTTGGACAAGTATTCACGATGCTTTAGTTCCATATATGACCTAGAGTTCATCCTAAAACTCTAAGATGTTCCACAACTTCTCAACACCCATTAGCCAGTTCCCTCATTTCCTGCATGTCTTTCTTTTCTGTAACCTCAGAGTACTGAGTCACTTCTGGTTTGTCTCCTTCTGTGACTTCTTCCCCTTCCATTTCCCCTTCTTTCTACTAAGGCCCATGGTATTCATCCTGGGGCACATATGAGAGAAGCCATATTATATTTCCCTTTGTCTGCTTGCCTTTTTCATTTGGCATCCTGTGACATTCATGTCAATGCAAGTACCAGGGGTTCATCCTCTCTGATGGCTGAGGAATACTCTGTTGCCAATGTGGACTGCACCTTCTTTATCCAATAGTCCTTGTGAGGGCAATGCAACTCAATCCACAGTTCTGATCTATTGGGCCTTGCAGGCCATCCATATAAGCCATTCATTTTCCTCTGATTAATGAGAAGTAGTCAACATGGCTATACCCATTACCACAGCAGGTAGAGTTAACTAAGATGACAAGGAGTGCTCTCATGGGTTCTTCCTTAATGGTTAATTATCATGCAGAATACCAATCTTCTTGAAGCATTTGAAAAGCTGTCCAAGGTAAAGCCAGGTAGACAGAGCCCTAATCCCTTATGAATAGTGTCTCTTAACACGAGGAGATGAGGACACAGACAGCATAATACATACATATTCTAACATTTATCCTTGAAAAAGGACTTCCCGTCCCTTAGTCATTACTGACCCATACGTAAAAGATGCTGAGCAAGGACTCTGTTACCCACAGGATGACAAACATCACAGAGAGCTGATGATACCCAGGGCCTCACTGTTTATTGAGATCTCTAGAAATTGCAGTGGAAATAGAAAAACCTTGCCATCTCTGGAGAAATGTTGGCCTAAAAAAAAAAAAAAAAAAAAAAAAAGGTATGCTGTACATCATTTTCTTTTCTATTTTTCTAGAAAGGGGAAGTGGAAATTAACACATAGACAACCTGAGTTCTTGATGAGGCTCAGGGCTCTTTTTAGCCCTTCCCTGGCTTCCTACCTAAAGCCATAGGAATCAAAGGTTATGAGAGAGGGACTGCTGCTTCAGTTAAGACAGCTTCTCTGATGTCACAAAGCTTTGAGGTCATAGCAACCCCTCCTCCCCAAACCACGCCTGATCTACACTTGGATGTTGTAGTCATGAGTGGTCCAAGAGGATCCACAGCTCCCCCAAATACTGTAGCCGCCTGGGTCTCTCACCAAGTCAGTTTGAGAAGCGAGTCAGTGTAGCATTCTCCATGGCCGATTTTGTAGTCTATTGTCGTGACAGTTACAAAAGCCATCTGGACTCCGGAGAAAGACAAGTATCCACCAATCCATCTTACCCACGAAAGGCCAAGAAAGAATCAGGTCTCAAAAAAGAGACAGGGGATGAACTCCATGTCCTGCATATGTTATGGTCCTCCCTCCCAATCAGGGCGCTTCTGACCAGGAAAAGTGCCACCCAAGGAAATCTCATAGGGAACACCCGCAACCCTGCCAAAGTTATGTCTGGAGTCTACAACAGCAAGGATATGAGTTCCTCTAGCATCTCAAGAAATCATGACATAGGGCCTCCCAATCTTCAAAACTGACCAAGTACCAAAGTCAGACTCTACACCCTAGAACCTGAGTCCCAGGATGGACTCATTTACTTGGAGTCCACAGGAGCAAGCATGAAACATGTTGGAGGAGACCTATAGCACAAGGGAAGCCATCTGAATGGCACTCTTGCTCATTTCAAGATAAAAACGTGTATCTACAAAAGACAAATGGAAGAGGACTCGAATGATGCAGAACCTTGAGCATGCCCACAGGGTGGTGTAGCTACCCTCTGCAGAACTGAATTGAGATATGGCAGCACAAGCCTGCCTTAACCTTCTCATTACCATCCCCCAAATGGTTTCAGGTAATAACCAAATGGTGCTTCTTGCAGAAGATGGGCATGTTCTAATGGAACCAGGAAAGGATGAACAATGTGACAACAAAGGGCCACTATACTGGGACAGACAGTGGGTGATACAGGTTGGTGAGGAGGTACAGGAAGACAAAGAACAGGAGAATGGACAAGGGAGCACAGAGTGAAGGCCTGGCACTTTAAGACGGTGGGAGGTGCTCTGTACCTGCGTGCATTCCATAGGGACATAGGTCCAAATTAAATAAACAATACTCTGGCCCTAGTAAATCATTGTAAACTTTTTAAAATTTATTTATGTCCAACAATATACATGAACATACTTGAGAGAGAAACAGAAAGATCACACTCACGGGATGGAGATGTGGTGGGGAATCAGAGTTGCCCTTGAACAGGGATCTTGAGACCAGAGACAAGGCCATGACCCTGGTATCATGAGCTGAGCTGAAGGCCGTTTCTGAACTGATGGACACACCCCAGGACCCAATCTTTGTCTTCTTAATACCTCAGAGTTCTAGACAGAATCACTGCTCTGTCATTGTTCAGAAATGCAGGGGATACGCATTTTGGCTTGGCCTGGTGTTGATTGTTCTATCCGACCTGCTTTGAGAGCTGGTATAACTGGTCGCCTTGAAGTCAGTGACTTGGCTATGGACAAACTACTCTCACACACATTTTTGCATTACGAGAATAACTCCCTTGCTATCTTTTGCAGGGGGGATGACACTGTATTGTATTGCTCTGAATCTGTTGATGGTGATGGGAGTACTCTGTGCCTCTTAATATGGAGCTCTGTTTCTACTCCAAGATCAGGGACATTTTCAGCTCTGATTTCTCAAAGAAATATTTGGCCTTCTTTATTCTTTCACTCCTAGGTGTGCAAGAATAGGCACCTCTTTTTTTTTTTTTTTCTTGGAGTTGATGTTTTCCATAAGCTTATTGTCATGTTCCATCATTCTTCCTTCTCTCTTTCACTTACCTTCCATTATTTTCCAGTATTTTTCTACCATGTCACTAATTGTATCCTCTGATTCTGCCAGCTTCTTGGCCTTGCAACCAGTCTACTACCAATCTTATTATCAGAGACCCTAGATTTTATTTTTTTATCACTTTTATCTCTGTGGTAGGAGACTCCCTGATGTCTTCTGTCTTTTTCTATGTACAGTGAGTATTCTGGATATTGCTTTCAATCCTTCATCGGGCTTGTTACATTTAAAGGTTTAACTTTGATTGCCTGGCTATGATCATTTCTAATTCTTTTCCTCAGCATCAATTGAGTCTTCCATCTTTGCATTGGATCCAGGTCTCTGTCTTCTTCTCTCTATTCACAAAGCCCATTCTGTTTTCTACCCTTAGGGTAATGTCTTTAGGAAGAAGAGATCATGGGGTGGCCAAGGTATGGCCATTCAGGAAGTCTCGGGTGTTTGTGGAGTGCATGCCCTCTGTTGTTGTGTTGTGGCTGTCCCCTGACATTAAGACAGTCATCTCCAGGGTCTCTCCTTGCATGCCATTTTAGTGTTTCTGTGCTGAATATGGTGTGGTTTAGTTTGGTGTGCACTGGTTTGCCTAAGAAAGGAGACGTTCAACCAACTCAACAGACAAACGCCTGCAGAATGCTGTGTTTTAAAGAGAGCATGGTAGAAGGGCTTTCTTCTAGTCCCTTACTGGAGAGTCTGTTCTCCTTTGGCTAAGCAACTTGGACTGAGGAAGACAGTCTCCACAGTGTTCCATGGTTTGGACTTCGCTTTTGTATGTGAGGCAGCTAATGTCCTCACCGTCCTGTCTTTGCCAGTAGTTCGGTCTTTATGCTGTTTGTGCTAGAGCCCCAAATTACTTTTGCCCCCATCAAATCATGTCCACGAGCCGTGCCTCTCACAGATACACTGCCTGAAACCACCATCTTCCTTCTGTGTCTGCTGGTACTGTCTCTGATCATGATTTCCAGGCTGTTTGCACCTGGTTGTTTGTTGGTGTCCTCTCCAGGAGAAACACAGTGTTCTCTCAACTCGATATCTGCCAAGACTGATGATCTGAAAACTCCAGACTCAACACCCTTTGTTGGCAAGGACTTGTACCATTCAGATAAGCTGCTGGTTAGAGCAAGTGGCATTGGGAAACATGCTACCTGTGGGTTCCCAGTGTTCTCGTCTCTCCTGTGCCTTTGTCTTTTGCATTGGCTTACTGCCGTCTGAAGCACCACCGCCTACTTCTCCCTAAGCCATGTCTCCAATTTTCTCCCATAGTCTCTTTGACTTCTTTTCTCTTTTACTGTAGAGTTTGGTCTGTAGGCTTCAGGTCAATTTCCACCAAGTCACAGTTGATGTAGTCATCTTCCAGTTGTGTTCATGGCTGATGACAAGCCTGGAGTTCCCAGATACTACTAACATCTCACTATCTTCCAAAGGCATCACAGACTCTTACCCAGCCATAAGGAAGAATGAATTCTTGCCACTTGCCTCATGTGGCAATGTTGTGGAGAGCATTGGGCTATGTCACATCTCTGAGTCTCAGAAAGACAAATAACGTATGATTTCACCCCGTCATGGTAGTAAAGAAACATGTGAAAAAGCAGGGGAAAATGGACAAGCAATACTACTCTAACCAGACACTTAAACTTTTGTCTTTCTTTGTAGGCATGTTAGTGGGAATACGTGTTTATAAAACAGGACAAAATGGGACATTCTTTGCAGGAATTGTGGCTGAAAGTGATGGAATGTGAGTTCTCAATGCACATGAAATTGATTTGCTATCCATAAAATGCCAAATTCCTATCTCTTGAAATTTTCTTATAAGTGTCATGTGAGAGGAGACAAGATGATGGGCAAGTAAGAGGAGGTGCCATTTCAACCTGTACTCCAAATTGAAGTTATTTCCTACCAAAGAATTCTGATTACCCATGAAAACAGCCCGAGATCAGAATTATATATGTCTGGATCTCTGCCAGCGCAGAAGTCATCAGTGGGCAGGAAAAGTGGAGTGAGAACGTTGGACTGTTACTGAAATAAACAAAAGTTCAAGGGACCCACCCAAGGCCACCAATTGGAAAGTAATACCCCAATACAAGAGTGTTCTGAGTCTGGGGATCAGCATTAACTTGGACTCTGGTTGAAAGCATTCAAAAAGTGCAAAGGATATTGAAGGTAAATTGTGTGAATCATGGCAGCTAAGGACAGGGGCTTAAGTCCCCACACCCAGTACAGATTCCCTGGAAAAACGATGTTTTGGTCCCTGAGCCAACAGCACACCCATGATCATGTGGGGTTCAGCTCTTGTTAGGGGCTTAGAGCCTCACCAAGCAGCAGAGCAATGAGACTTGCTAACAGAGCCTGAGACACCTGCACCCCTTACCATCCCCTGAGAAAGGTGTGCAAAGGCCCAGTCCATTGCTTAGACCCGTGCCATACTATCAGAGCATGAGACACGCGTGCACCCCACACACTCTCCTGAGAGAGGTGCGTGAAGGCCCAGGCTCATGCTCTCGGACACGCACCCTTCTATCAGAGCCTGAGACACGCGTGACCCACACCCTCCCCTGAGAGAGTGCTTGCAAGCCCAGAACTCTTAGACAGAGAAAGACCAGGCACTCCCAGCCAGGGCCAGCATGAAAATCTCAGTGTGGGATGGCAATTGGAACCTCTCTGATGGTCAGGAGCTGCCTAGACAGACACTGCTGCAATGGTTTGGGTACAAGCAGAAGATTCTGTGCTAGCTGGGACTACGACTCAAAATTTGCTCTGGCAGCAGGCAAGGGCGAATTTATATGGGCTTTGCAGCACCCACAGGTGAGAAGACTGAGGATTATCTCTGAGAGAGAGAACAGGGTGCAGTTTGCTTTCATCTCCAAAAGCCATCAAAAGAGGTCAAGGCAAGAGAAAAAAAAAATAACAAACATAAAAACCTCCAAAGAATAAAGACCTGAAAAAACAGGATTCCTCAGAGCCCATCCCCTTGAGAGGGGTGGGAAAATTTAAATCAGGGAACATCATTGACTGAAACCCATGTGACAGGCCTCTGCCTCAGAAAACCAACCAGGTAAGAAAAAAAGACTACACAACAACAACCACTGCTACTTCATAGATACAACTTTTATTTTTAACTCATTCCCACTATTCTGGTTTATTTGTAATATATAGATAACTTTTTAACCTATTTACCTTCAAACTGAGATGTCCAGTATATCAAATTCCATATTAACCTTCTAACCTGAACTTTTTGATACATACACATTTTTTTTTCATTTGCATTCTAATTTTTTAAAAAATTTAGTTTAGTTTAGTCTAGTTTATTCCTTTTTCATTTCTATTTTCTAATGTTCATATAGAGTTAAACTTCAAGGTAATCTTTTTTTCCCAAACAATGCTATACCTATAGGTAAAGAAATTATCTTTTTATTTTTTTTAATTCATTTTTTACTTATCTTATAGTTATATAAAATTTATATTAAAGTCACATAAAAGTCACATAAAAGTCATATTCAGAGTCATAGCCAAGACCCTGGAATCATGAGTTGATCTGAAGGCCGCCTCTGAAATGATGGACACAACAAGGGACCCAACCTTTGACTTCTGAATACCTCCTGGTTCTAGACAAGAACCGCTGCTCTTTCATTGTTCAGAAATGCAGGGGATAAGGATTTTGGCTTGGTCAGGTGTTGCTTGAGCTATCCGACCTGCTTCGAGAGCTGGTATAGCTTTTCCTCTTGAAGTCAGTGACTGGGCTATGGACAAACTATTCTCCGATGCCTATTTGTGTAAAGAAAATTCCTCCATGCCTAGATTTTTCAGGGGGAAGGACACTATGTCTTTTGGTGCTCTGCTTCTGTGGAAGGTGATGGGAGTCCTCTGTGCCTCTGATTCTGGACCTCTGTTTCAGCTCCCAGATGAGGGTAATTGACAGCCTGATTCTCAAATCCATGTTCAGCCCTCTTTTCTTTCTCTCACTCTTACTTATCCTACAATAGGCACCTATTACCTTCTTTTTGGATGATGATTCCCTAAGCTCATTGTCATGTTCCGTCATTCTTCCTTCTCTCTTAGAATTTGCTTCCTTATTTTCTAGGCTTGATCTTCCAGGTCAATAATTGGATCCTCTACTTCTGCCACGTTCCCAGACTTTGCATCCAGTCTCCTACCAATCTTTTCTTCAGGAGCTCTTTAGGTTCTTTTATCTTTATCAGTTTTATCTCTGTGGTTCGAGACTCTCTGATATCTTCTATGTTTTCTGATGTATAGGGAGGATCCATGCCGCTGCTATCAAACCCACATCGGGCGTGTTATATGTAGAAGCTTCACTCTGATTTCCTAGCCGTGATCCTTTCTTGTTCTTTTTCCTTGGCATCTATTGATCCTTCCATCTGTATTAGATCTAGATCTCTGTCTCCTCTCTGTATTCGAAATACTTATTCTATTTTCTATCCTGTGGGTAATTTATTTAGGTAGAAGAGATCATTGAGTGTCCAAGGGAGGGCCCTTAAGGTTTGTCTAGTGTGTGTGTGTGTGTGTGTGTGTGTGTGTGTGGCATGCATGCCATCTGATGTTTGTGTTGTGGCTGATGCTGTCCTTGAGACCAGCCATCCGCAGTGGATCTCCTTGGCTGCCATTTGGTGTGTTTGGGGCCTGGGCTGAATATGCTGAGGTTTACCTTGGTGGGCTCTGGTGTGCCTGTGAAAGGAGACATTCCACAAAATCATCAGAACGGAGACCTACAGAATGCTGGGTTCAGAAGAGGTCATGTGTTCAAGGCATTCTTCTCATCCCCTTTGGGATAGTCTGATCTCCTTGGAGTAAACAACTTGGAGTGAGGAAGGCTGTCCCCCAAGTGTTCCATGGTTGGGATTTCGTGTGGGCAGGGTAGGCAGCTAATGTACTCACCATCCTGTATTGGCCAGTAGCTCAGTCTTGATTCTCCTCATGTGAGAGCCCAATATTTCTTATTCCCCCATTGATACAACTCCACGAAAACTGCCTCTCATGGAGGCACTGCCAGGACCCACCATCTTCCCACTGCGTGTCCTGGTATTGTCGCTGATCATGGTCTCCAGGTTGTCTGCACATGGTTGCTTATGGTGACCTATGCAGGAAAAACACGGAGTTCTTTCGACATTATATCTGCCAAGCCTGCTGATCTGAAAACTCCAGCACTCAAGACTAGTGTTGTCAAGAACTCGTGCCCTTCAGACCCTCTTCTAGTCACAGCCAATGGCACTGGGAAACAGGTGCCTTGTGGTTTTCCAGCATTCCCTGCTCTCCTGGGCATTTGTCCTTTGCAAGGGATCACTGCCATCTGATGCATGAACCAACGAAATCTCCTATAAGCCATGTCTCCAACCTCTCCCTTAGTCTCTGCGACTACCTTTCTTCTTGTCGAGTTTCCCTTGTAGGCTTCTGGTCAATGTCCACTCCGTTGCAGTTGTTCTGGTCATCTTCCTGTTGCCTTCTTGGCTGAAGACAAGCACGAGGTTATTAGACACTACTACCATCTCACTGTCCTCCATGTCACCACAAATTCTTACTGAAACATAAGAAAGAATGAATTCTTCCACTTGCCTCATTTGGTAGTGTTGCGGAGAGCATTGGGCTTCGTCACATCTATCATTCTGAGAAAGACAACAAACAGATGATTTCACTCCCTCATGACAATCAAGAAACATATGAAAAAGGAAGGGGTATAAGGACAAACAATACGACACTAATGAGGCACCCAATTGTGGTGATTGTGTGAAGGCAGTTTTATGAGAATACGTGTTTATTGAAGAGGACAAAGCGCCAAGGTATTCCTTAGGAGTTACATATTGTGGAAAGCCTTATGATATTTCCCTTTTTCTGCTTGCCTTTTCATTTCACATCAGCCAGGCATAGGACATTCATGTCAAGGCAAGGTCCAGGGCGTTCATTCTCTTCGACGGCTGAGGAATACTGCTTGCCAAAATGGACCAAGCCTTCCTTATCCACTAGTCCTTGCAAGGGCATTGCGGCTCACTGCAAAGGTCTGCTCGAATGGGCCTTGCAAGCCATCGATATTAGCCATACCTATCCTTCTGACTAAAGAGACATGGTCAACATGATTATACCCGTTACCGCAACAAGGACAACTAATGATGACAACGGGTGCTGTCCAGGTCTCTTCCTTAGGTTTAGCCCTGATGCAGAATGACACTCTCCTCTAAGACTTTGCAAAGGTGTGTAAGGGAAAGCCAGGTAGACAGAGCCTTAAACCATTAGCCGTGTGTTTCAGAAAACTAAGAGATGAGACCACAGACAGCACCATATATCTATGCCCTCACCTTTTTCCTCGAAAGGGGACTTTCCGTCCCTTAGTCATTACTGAGCCATAGACAAAAGACGCTGAGAAAGGACGCTCTCAAACACAGGATTTCCAAACCCATGGAGAGTTGTTGATACCCATGAGGCCTCACCGTTTCTTGAGACCTCTAGAAATTGTAGTGGAATTAGGACACCTTGCCGTCTCTGGGAAAATGTTGGCCTACAGGAAGGTATACTGAACATCATTTTCTTTCCCCTTTTTCCAGAATGGGGAAGTGAGACACTAACCCACAAGACAACCTGAGTTCTTGATCAGAATTAGAGGGCTCTTGTTCTGTCCTTCGGTGGCTTCCTACCTAAAGCCTTAGGACACCAAGGTCATGGGAGAAGGACAGCTACTTCAGTGAAGCCAGCAATTGTGATGTCACAATGCTTTGAGTTCATAGCAAACACTCCTCATTACATCATGCCTGATCAGTACAATTGGCTAGAGTAGTCGTGGGTGGGCCAAGAGCACCCCAGGCCGTCCCGAACCGCCGGAGCTCTCTCGGTCTCTCACCAAGGCAGATTGCGAAGCGAGTCGGTGTCACCTTCCACATGGCCCAATTCATAGTGTTTGGTCCTGATTATCAGCACCAGCCCTCTGGATTCCAGAGAAAGACAAGCATCCACCATTCCATCTTAACCACGACATGCCAAGAAACAATCAGGCCTCAAGCAAAGCCTCAGGGGAGGAAATCTTAGCCCTGCACAAGGATAAGGCCCTCCCACACAATCACTGAGCTTCTGAACAGGAAAAGGCCCACCCAAACAAAGAAAACTGAACACCCGCAAGCGTGCCAAAGACATGTCTGGAGTCTTCAAAGGGACAACACAAGTACCTCGAGCCTCTCCAGGAATGCTGCCAACAAGGCCTCCCCATCTTCAAAAATGACCATGCATCAAAGGCAGTCTCTACACCTTAGGTGTAGACCCTTAGGTCCAGGATGGACTCATGTACTTGGAGTCCACAGGAGCAAATGGAAAGCATTTTGGAAGAGACCCATAGCCCAAGTGAAGCCATCTGAAAGACTTCTGTGCCTGATTCAGGTAGACAACTTATATGTACAAAAGGATGCATTGAAGAGGATTCGAATGTGGAAGAACCTTGAGAACACCCTCAGGGTGGAGCAGCTACCCCTGTGGAAATGCATGGAGATGTGGCAGCACAAGCCTGCCTTCTACCTCTCAAGACCGTCAGCCAAATGATGTCATGTGAGAAGCAAAGAGTGCCTGTAGTAGAAGATGAGCATGTTATAATGGAGCCAGAAGAGAAAGAACATGTGTCAACAAGGGGTCAGTACAGCGTGACACACAGCGGATGCTTCAGGTTGGTGAGGAGATCCAGGAAGAGAAAGAACAGCAGAATGAACATTGGAGCTCCGAGCAAAGGTGTGGTATTTTAGGATGGTGGGAGGTTCTCTGTACCTAGCTGCCCTCCATAGGAACCTTGGTCCAAATTCAATAAATCATCCTCTGCCCCCAGTCAATTATTGTGTCTGGTTTTGTTTTTGTTATCTTGTCAAACGATGCGCTTGCACTTATTAGACAGAGAGACCGAGAGTTCACAATCAAGGGATAGAGCTGGCGAGGGAGAAGCTTACTTTCCCCTGAGCAGAGAACCTGAGACCACAGTCATTGCCAAGACCGTGGAATCATGAGTTGATCTGAAGGGTGCCTCTGAACTGATTGACACATCCTGGGGCCCAACCGTTGACTTCTGAGAACCTCCTGGTTCTAGACAAGAACCGCTGCTCAGTCATTGTTCAGAAATGCAGGGGATAAGGGTTTTGTCCTGGGCTGGTGTTGCTTGAGCTATCTGGCTTTCTTCGAGAGCTGGTATAGCATTTCCTCTTGAAGTCAGTGACTGGGCTATGGACAAACTATTCTCCCATACCTATTTGCTAAAGTGAATTCCTCCATGCCTAGATTTTCCAGGGGTAAATGGCACTATGTCTTTTGGTGCTCTGCTTCTGTGGAAGGTGATGGGAGTCCTCTGTGCCTCTGATTCTGGACCTCTGTTTCAGCTCCCAGATGAGGGTCATTGACAGCCCTGATTCTCAAATCCATGTTCAGCCCTCTTTTCTTTCTCTCACTCTTACTTATCCTACAATAGGCACCTATTACCTTTCTTTTTGGATGGTGATTCCCTAAGCTCATTGTCATGTTCCATCATTCTTCCTTCTCCTTTAGAATTTGCTTCCTTATTTTCTAGGCTTGTTCTTCAGGGTCACTAATTGGATACTCTACTTCTGCCATGTTCCCAGTCTTTGCATCCAGTCTCCTACCAATCTTTTCTTCAGGAGCTCTTTAGGTTCTTTTATCTTTATCAGTTTTATCTCTGTGGTTTGAGACTCTCTGATATTTTCTATGTTTTCTGATGTATAGCGAGGATCCATGCCGCTGCTATCAAACCCACATCGGGCGTGTTTTATGTAGAAGCTTCACTCTGATTTCCTAGCCGTGATCCTTTCTTGTTCTTTTTCCTTAGCATCTATTGATTCTTCCATCTTGTATTAGATCTAGATCTCTGTCTCCTCTCTGTATTCGAAATACTTATTCTGTTTTCTATCCTGTGGGTAATTTATTTAGGTAGAAGAGATCATTGAGTGACCAAGGGCGGGCCCTTAAGGTTTGTCTAGTGTGTGTGTGCTTGTGTGTGTGGCATGCATGCCATCTGATGTTTGTTTTGTGGCTGACACTGTCCTTGAGACCAGCCATCTGCAGTGGATCTCCTTGCCTGCCGTTTGGTGTGTTTGGGGCCTGGGCTGAATATGCTGAGGTTTACCTTGGTGGGCTCTGGTGTGCCTGTGAAAGGAGACATTCCACAAAATCATCAGAACGCAGACCTACAGAATGCTGTGTTCAGAAGAGATCATGTGTTCAAGGCATTCTTCTCATCCCCTTTGGGATAGTCTGATCTCCTTGGAGTAAACAACTTGGATTGAGGAAGGCTGTCCCTCAAGTGTTCCACGGTTGGGATTTCGTGTGGGCAGAGTAGGCAGTCTTTTGGTTCTCTGAATGAGGTGAGGATGCTCCTCACCATCCTCTATTGTCCAGTAGCTCGGTCTTGATGCTCCTCGTGTGGGAGCCCAATATTCCTTATGCCCCCATTGAGACAACTCCACGAAAACTGCCTCTCATGGATGCACTGCCAGGACCCGCCATCATCCCACTGTGTGTCCTGGTATTGTCGCTGATCATGGTCTCCAGGTTGTCTGCACATGGTTGCTTGTTGGTGACCTATGCAGGAAAAACACGGAGTTCTTTCGATGTTATATCTGCCAAGCCTGCTGATCTGAAAACTCCAGCACTCAAGACTTGTGTTGTCAAGAACTCGTGCCCTTCAGACCCTCTTCTCGTCACAGCCAATGGCACTGGGAAACAGGTGCCTTGTGGTTTTCCAGCATTCCCTGCTCTCCTGGGCATTTGTCCTTTGCAAGGGATCACTGCCATCTGATGCATGAACCAACGAAATCTCCTATAAGCCATGTCTCCAACCATCTCCCTTAGTCTCTGCGACTACCTTTCTTCTTGTTGAGTTTCCCTTGTAGGCTTCTGGTCAATGTCCACTCCGATGCAGTTGTTGGGGTCATCTTCTTGTTGCCTTCTTGGCTGAATACAAGCACGAGGTTATTAGATACTACTACCATCTCACTGTCCTCCATGTCACCACAAATTCTTACTGAAACATAAGAAAGAATGAATTCTTCCACTTGCCTCATGTGGCAGTGTTGCGGAGAGCATTGGGCTTCGTCACATCTATCATTCTGAGAAAGACAACAAACAGATGATTTCACTCCGTCATGACAGTCAAGAAACATGAAAAAGGAAGGGGTATAGGGACAAACAATACGACACTAATGAGGCACTCAATCGTGGTGATTGTGTGAAGGCAGTTTTATGGGAATACGTGTTAATTGAAGAGGACAAAGCGCCAAGGTATTCCTAATGAGGCACATATTGTGGGAAGCCATATGATATTTCCCTTTTTCTGCTTGCCTTTTCATTTCACATCAGCCAGGCATGGGACATTCATGTCAAGGCAAGGTCCAGGGCGTTCATTCTCTTCGACGGCCGAGGAATACTGCTTGCCAAAATGGACCAAGCCTTCCTTATCCACTAGTCCTTGCAAGGGCATTGCAGCTCACTGCAAAGGTCTGCTCGAATGGGCCTTGCAAGCCTTCGATATTAGCCGTACCTATCCTTCTGCCTAAAGAGACATGGTCAACATGATTATACCCGTTACCGCAACAAGGACAACTAATGATGACAACGGGTGCTGTCCGGGCCTCTTCCTTAGGTTTAGCCCTGATGCAGAATGACACTCTCCTCTAAGACTTTGCAAAGGTGTGTAAGGGAAAGCCAGGTAGACAGAGCCTTAAACCATTAGCCGTGTTTTCAGAAAACTAAGAGATGAGACCACAGACAGCACCATATATCTATGCCCTCACCTTTTTCCTCGAAAGGGGACTTTCTGTCCCTTAGTCATCACTGAGCCATAGGCAAAAGAAGCTGAGAAAGGACGCTCTCACACACAGGATTTCCAAACCCATGGAGAGTTGTTGATACCCATGAGGCCTCACCGTTTTTTGAGATCTCTAGAAATTATAGTGGAAATAGGACACCTTGCCGTCTCTGGGAAAATGTTGGCCTATAGGAAGGTATACTAAACATCATTTTCTTTCCCCTTTTTCCAGAAAGCGGAAGTGGGACACTAACCCACAAGACAACCTGTGTTCTTGATCAGAATCAGAGGGCTCTTGTTCTGTCCTTTGGGGGCTTCCTACCTAAAGCTTTAGGACACCAAGGTCATGGGAGAAGGACAGCTGCTTCAGTGAAGCCAGCAATTGTGATGTCACAATGCTTTGAGTTCATAGCAAACACTCCTCATTACATCACGCCTGATCACTACAATTGGCTAGAGTAGTCGTGGGTGGGCCAAGAGCACCCCAGGCCGTCCCGAACCGCCAGAGCTCTCTGGGTCTCTCACCAAGGCAGTTTGCGAAGCGAGTCGGTGTCACCTACTACATGACCCAATTCATAGTGTTTGGTTGTGATTATCAGCACCAGCCCTCTGGATTCCAGAGAAAGACAAGTATCCACCATTCCATCTTAACCACAACAGGCCAAGAAACAATCAGGCCTCAAGCAAAGCCTCAGGGGAGGAAAACTTAGCCCGGCACAAGGGTCAGGCCCTCCCACCCTATCACAGTGCTTCTGAACAGAAAAATGGCCACTCAAGGAGAGCTCAAAATGAACCCCCGCAACCGTGCCAAAGACATGTCTGTAGTCTTCCACAGCGAGGACACGAGTACCTCGAGCATCTCCAGAAACCGTGCCAACAATGCCTCCCAATCTTCAAAAATGACCATGCATCAAGGCAGACTCTACACCCTTAACCTTAGGTCCAGGTTGGACTCATGTACTTGGAGTCCATAGGAGCAAACGGAGAGCATGTTGGAAGAGACCCATAGCCCAAGTGAAGCCATCTGAAAGTCTTCCCTGCCTGTTTCAGGAAGACAACTTTTATGTCCAAAAGGACGCATTGAAGAGGATTCGAATGTGGAAGAATCTTGAGTACTCCCTCAGGGTGGAGCAGCTACCCCTGTGGAACTGCATGGAGATGTGGCAGCACAAGCCTGCCTTCTAACTCTCATGACCCCCAGCCAAATGATGTCATGTGATAAGCAAACAGTGCCTGTAGTAGAAGATGGGCATGTTATAATGGAGCCAGAAGAGAATGAACATGTGTCAACAAGGGGTCAGTAGAGCGTGACACACAGCGGATGCTTCAGGTTGGTGAGGAGATCCAGGAAGAGAAAGAACAGCAGAATGAACATTGGAGCTCCGAGCAAAGGTATGGTATTTTAGGATGGTGGGAGGTTCTCTGTACCTAGCTGCCCTCCATAGGAACCTTGGTCCAAATTCAATAAATCATCCTCTGCCCCCAGTCAATTATTGTGCCTGGTTTTGTTTTTGTTATCTTGTCAAACAATGCGCTTGCACTTATTAGACAGAGAGACCGAGAGTTCACAATCAAGGGGTAGAGCTGGCGAGGGAGAAGCTTACTTTCCCCTGAGCAGAGAATCTGAGACCACAGTCATTGCCAAGACCGTGGAATCATGAGTTGATCTGAAGGGTGCCTCTGAACTGATTGACACATCCTGGGGCCCAACCGTTGACTTCTGAGAACCTCGTAGTTCTAGACAAGACCTGCTGCTCAGTCATTGTTCAGAAATGCAGGGGATAAGGGTTTTGTCCTGGGCTGGTGTTGCTTGAGCTATCCGGATTTTTTCGAGAGCTGGTATAGCATTTCCTCTTGAAGTCAGTGACTGGGCTATGGACAAACTATTCTCCCATACTTATTTGCTAAAGTGAATTCCTCCATGCCTAGATTTTCCAGGGGTAAATGGCACTATGTCTTTTGGTGCTCTGCTTCTGTAGAAGGTGATGGGAGTCCTCTGTGCCTCTGATTGTGGACCTCTGTTTGTGCTACCAGATGAGGGTCATTTTCAGCCCTGATATCTCAAATCCATGTTCAGCCCTCTTTTTTTCACTCACTCTTACTTCTCCTACAAGAGGCACCTCTTTCAATTCCTGGAGATGATGATTCCCTAAGCTCATTGTCATGTCCCGTCATTCTTCCTTCTCTTTTAGAATTTGCTTTCTTATTGTCTAGACTTGTTCTTCCAGGTCACTCATTGGATCCTCTACTTCTGCCATGTTCCCAGACTTTGCATCCAGTCAGGAGATGCAATCTTCTCTTCAGGAGCTATTTATGTTCATTTATCTTTATCAGTTTATCTCTGTGGTTCAAGACTCTCTGATATCTTCTATGTTTTCTGATGTACAGGAAGTATCCAGGCCGCTGCTCTATACCCCATCGGGCGTGTTCTATGTAGAAGGTTCTCTCTGATTGCCTAGCCGTGATCATTTCTTGTTCTTTTACCTTGGCGTCAGTGGATTCTTCCATCTTTGCCTTGGATATAAGTCTCTGTCTACCTCTCCATATTCTGAATGCTCATTCTTTATCCATCCTGAGGTTAATGTCTTTAAGAAGAGGAAATCAGGAGTGACCAAGTGCTGGCATTTAAGGGATGATGGGTGTGTGTGTGTGAGTGTGTGTGTGTGTGTGTGTGTGTGTGTGTGTGTGTGTGTGTGTGATGCATGCCATCTGCTGTTGTGTTATGGCTGACCCTGTCCTTGAGACCAGTCAACTGTAAAGGCCCTCCTTGCCGGGCGTTTGGTGTGTTAGGGCCCGCGCTAAATATGCTGAGGTTTCACTTACTAGGGTCTAGTGTGAGTGTGAAAGGAGACCTTCCACAACCGAATAGAATGCAGGCCTGCAGAATGCTGTGTTCAGAAGAGAGCATGTGGTCAAGGCATTCTTCTTGTCCCCTATGGGAGAATGTGTTCTCCTTGGACTAAGCATCTTGGACTGAGGAAGGCAGTCCTCCAAGTGTTCCACGGTTGGGTTTTTGTGTCGGCAGGGTAGGCAGCAAATGTCTCACCATCCTGTCTTGGCCAGTGCTCAGTCCTGTTGCTACTGGTTGAGAGCCGATCATTTCTTATGCACCCATTGAATCATTTCCACAAACACTGCCTCTCACGGATGCACTGCCAGGACCCACTCTCCTCCAAATACATCTCCTGGTATTATTTCTGATCATTGTCTCCAGGCTGTCTGCACCTGGTTGCTTGTTCGTGTCCCCTACAAGAAAACACGGTGTTCTTTTGAGTCAATTTCTGCCAAGCCCGCTGATCTAAAAACTCCACCCCTCAAGAATTGTGTTGTCAAGAACTCAGACCCTCTGTTCATCACAGCCAATTGCACTGGGAAACAGGTTCCTTGTGGGTTCCCAGTGGGCCCTGTTCTCCTGTGCCTTTGTCCTTTGCATGATATCACTGCCCTCTGATGCACGAACCACCCAAATCTCCCATGAGCCATGTTTCCAAACTTCTCCCATAGTTTCTGTGACCTCCGATCTCTTACTCTGTGGAGTTTACTGTGTAGGCTTCAGGTCAATTTCGACCCCACCCCCATTATTGTTGTCCTCTTCCTTTTGCTTTCATGGCTAAAGACAAGCATGAGGTTATTAGACACTACTACCATCTCACTGTCCTCCATGTCACCGCAAATTCTTACTGAGACTTAAGCAAGAATGAATTATTCCATATGTCTCATGTGACAGGCTTGCAGAGAGCTTTGGGCTCTGTCATATCTATCATTCTCAGAAAGAAAACAAACAGACGATTTCACTCCCTCAAGACAGTCAAGAAACATATGAAAAATCAAGGGGTATAGGGACAAACAATACGATTCTAATGAGGCACACAAAATGTGGTGTTTGATTGAAGGCAGTTTTGTGAGAATACATGTTTATGGAAGAGTACAAATGATGACATTGCTTGCAGAAGATGTTCTTGAAACGGATGGAATGTGAGTTTCTAAGGCATGTCACATTGAATTGCTAACCTTAAGAGACCCAATTCCTACCTCTGGAATTTAATTATAAGTTTTTTGTGAAACACACACAGACCACGCACACATTAAGACATGCACATGCACACATAGACGAACACACACACAGAGAAGACACGAGAAAGAGGGGGAGGAAGTGAGAAATCGCACTAATGAAGCATCCCCAAAGAAAATACCATAAAAGGGAAAGGCACAGAGAATTCAAGTCAGAATTCAACCAAAATGAGAAAGTGAACTTCTTACCTAACAATAATTCATTCAGCATTCAGGACGAAAGTCTCCCGTCAATACAAACATTTTGTAGGTGTGGTTGAAATTAGAAAAAATAAAATAAAATAAAATAAAACAAACAAACAAACAAACAAAGAAAACCCAGAAAGGATCCATCAAAAAACAACAAATACTAAACAAGCTCGACCCCTGTTGCCCATAGGAGATTTCCTTTGACTATAAAATACACATAGCTTGAAAGTGAAGAAATTTGGAAACGTACGTTATGCTCTTGCCAAGGAGAAGAGAGCCAAAGTGATTGTGCCTAAGTCATCTAGAGTGATTTTATGCCTTTCAGAGACAAAAGAGAGCGGAAGGTGTTTTGTCATAATGGAGCATCAAAACATCAGAAACCTGGAAGAACTGCCAACATATATACCAGAACATGGCTGTATCTAAACGTTGGAAGCATATGATCAGAGAGGAAGAGAGATGGGGACTTTAATCCAATATTGTTGGGGACTATGATATCCACGTTAAGCACAGCACAGATCATTTGGTGGAATGGTGGTAAGGAATAACAGATGTCCACATGGGCTCTGGAGACCACCTGAACTTTGGGGATCCATGAGTAAGATTGCCTCTCTGAGGACAATAAGATATGTTCTTCCCAGCGGCGGACCTAACTTTGTCTATCGCAGGTCATGAGCTCGAGTCCAAATCCAGTCGTAATTCATGGAAGAGAAGTCAAAACCTATCCTGGGCTCTTATGATCATGAAGGTATGAAAACGGGAAGATATCACTTTCAAATTGGAAATACAGCCATACCCTAAAGGTTGGAAAACACAACACACTCACGACCTAGCAATGAATCAACAAAGAAAATCCAAAGGAAATGCAGAAATAGCCATGAACAAAGGAATGTCAAGAAACTTATGGGGTGATGCAAAAACATTTTATTGGGAAACCATAAAGGGTTAAACGCATGCATTTCCAAAATTTAAAAAAAACGAAAAAAAAAAAAGGAACCTAACTGGACGCCTGAAGGAGCAAGTAGAAGAAGAGCCTAACTCCAAAGTTAACAGAAAAAATGAAATCATATATATGATTATAAAAATAAAGAAAACACAAACAAACCAATAGAAAAAAAAATCCGGAGATCTCACACTTCAGTTCTGAAAACATGAACAAACTGCAGAAGCCATTACTGGGATACAGCAGGAAGACAAGCTCACAGCTGAAAGTATGAAACCACATGACAACTGGTAGAAAGGAAAAAAGAATAACCTAAGAGGCACATACACACATTTATGCTAGCAAATCCAAGTCCGGAGAGAAAAGGTTAAATACCCAGACACATAGAAACTCCCACGATTAAGTCAGGAAACCTACAAAATCTCAGCTCTCTAGTAGTGACTGAAGCGTTTGAAGCAGTAATCAAACACCTGCCAGCACACAGAAGGCCAGGTCCAAGTCATTTTCCTGGGCCACTCTTCTAGGTATTTAGAGAAGGCAATGTCATGTCCTCTCATCAATTTCAGAAATGGAAGAGGTGGGTAGACTCTAATTTACAAGGATAAAGACCCAATTCAGATAAGGACATTTTAGGAAACAAATCCCATGCCATTTCAATAAGGAAAGATAATAAAAATTATAATTCTTTCCTTTTCTCCCTGTGCCTTCTTTAGGTTTTGAAAGGGTCACATTGTTTTTCTCTGAATTTTTTTGTTGAAAATCTTAGAATTCTTCTTGGAATTTTTTTGTCATTTTTTTTTTGACACAGTATTTACGGATCTTTTAGTTTCATATGCGACCTAGTGCTTTTCCTAATATATGCCACAGCTCCTGAACACCCATTAAGCATTTCACTTATTCCCTGCATGTGTCTCTTCTCTGTAACACTCAAGCTTGGTTCTCAGAGTCCTGAGTCACTCTTGGTGGGTCTCCTTCTCTGCATTCTTCCCTTTCAATTTTCCTTTCCTTTACTAAGAGCCAAGGTATTCCTCCTGAGGAACATATTGTGGAAAGCTATATGATATTTCCATTGTTCTGCCTGTCTTTTCCATTTCCCATCACCCAGACATGGGAAGTTCATGTCAATGTAAGGTCCAGGGGTTTATCCTCCCCGATGGCTGAGGAATACTCTGTTACCAAGATGGACCACACCTTCTTCATCACTAGTCTGCAAGGACCTTGAGGCTCAGTCCACAGTTCTGCTCAAGTTGGCTTTGCAAGCTGTCGATATAGGCCATCCCTTTCCTTTTGACTAAAGAGACTTGGTCAACATGTCTATACCCGTTCCATTACAAGTACAGTTAACTAATGATGACAACAGGTGCGATCCAGGCCTCTTCCTGAAGAGTTAGCTCTGATCAGAACGTCACTTTCCTCGAAGACTTTGCAAAGTTAAGGGAAAACCAGGTAGACAGAGCCCTAATCCCTTAACCTTGTGTTTCAGAACTCTAGGAGATGAGGACAAAGGCAGTAGCATATATCCATGCCCTCACCTTTTTCCTCAAAAAGGGACTTTCTGTCCGTTAGTCATCACTGACCCGTTGGGAAAAGACACTGACAATGGACTTGCTCACCCACAGGATGACAAACCCCATGGAGAGCTGTTGGTACCCAAGATGCCTCATTGTTTCTTGAGATCTAGAAATTGTAGTGGAAATAGGACACCTTGCTGTCTCTGGAGAATTGTTGGCCTAAAGGAAGGTATAATGAACATCATTTTTTTCCTATTTATCTAGAAAGGGGAAATGGGACATTAACCCACAAGACAACCTGAGTTCCTGATCAGGCTCAGAGGGCTCTTGTTCTATCCTTCCCGGGGCTTCCTACCTAAAGCCATAGGATACCAAAGTCATGGGAGAGGGACAGCTGCTTCAGTGAAGCCAGCATCTGTGATGTCACAACGCTTTGAGGTCATAGCAACCAATCCTCATAAACCCATGCCTGATCACTACACTTGGTTGGAGTATTCATGGGTATGCCAATAGGACCCCTAGCCATCCCAAACCGCTGGAGCCGCCTGGGTCTCTCACCAAGGCTATTTGTGAAGCGAGTCGGTATCACCATCTCCATGGCCCGATTCGTAGTGTTTGGTCCTGACTGTCAGCACCAGCCCTCTGGATTTCGGAGAAAGGCAAGAATCCACCATTCCATCTTAGCCAGGAAAGGTCAAGTAACAATCAGGCCTCAAGCAAACCTCAGGGGAGGGAATCTGAGCCCTGCACAAGGGTTAGGCCCTCCCACCCATTCACCAATCTTCTGAACAGGAGAAGGGCCACCCAAGGAAAGCTCAAAGGGAACACCCCCAATCATGACATAGACATGTCTGGAGTCTTCCACAGTGCAGACACAAGTGTTAGGGTTTTTAATCAAAGGAGCAAGACTGATACAAAGCGAAGGTCAAGCAAAGCTTAATTTCATTCCAAACATCGAGAATCATACTGACTGGTCAGGGCCTTCTCTTCCAAATTCGACCCCCTCCAGCATCACAGACTAACATGTATAGATGTAGTTTAGCTGGGCTATACACAGGTGGCCTTGAGATTACAATACACAGAGAAAACTGCACAGTGGTGCTAGGTCTGCCAGACATAGAAAAAAACTGCTAGTAACACACGGATGGACAATTGAATCTCAATTTACCTAGTAGATATAAGCTCCCCACTGACTGGATATCTTCATCTGCCCTGACCTGCCCTTATATCTAGGCTTTGAGAGTAAATACCTTTGGAAGGGGCAGTATCAATCTAAATTTACTGCATGAGGTCAATCTATGTATACTGCATAAACACAAAATGATTCCCTCTGGCCACCCAGGCTCTTACATTCCTCCCTATTCTTTGGAGATTAGTCCAATCCTTGACTTTTCATCCAGTTCTACATTCTCTGGTTATAAAGGGTTTATTGAGCATGTAATTCTAACATTTTTATTGCTCTCATTTTCTTTTGTACATGACACTAGTGCACAGTCGGCTGATGACTTACCCATTTACCGCTTCATAGAACCCTTTCCATTTTTTTTTCTAATTTCCTTTATCTAATTAACTACCTATACTTTACATAAACAGGTAAAAATAGGAGCAACAACAAACTCATAGTCTTTTCAGTCTTAGATTTAGTCCACAGTGAACGGGATCTTTGGCTGTGGCTTCCACCTTTTGGGGTCATCTTCATCCTTGGCTCGTTTGATGTGACATGCGTGAATCCAGGCCCTGATGCGTTCTACTTTTACTGCTGTGGTGTGGTCAGGGTAACAGTAAAAGATCCCATCCAGCGAGGCTCCAAGCTTCCCACTTGATAATGTCATATCCAAACCAAGTGATTGGGTTGGAAAGGAAGTGGTTCCACCTCCGTCTCCATACCAGTGTGGGCAGTCTGGATCCCTGCATTTTTTTTTTTTTTAATACAGACTGTAATGCCTGCAGTGACTGGAGTACAGACTGATCAGTCATTTCTGCTAGGGCAACCTTTTGTAGCCGAAAACAGAGCGGGAGCAGGGGTTCTCCCAAACATTTCAAATGGGCTCACCCTGTTTAAATAGTGTGTACATCTTGCCCTGAGTAGGGTGAAAGAAAGCAGATCCACCCATCCACTGCCCGTCTCCAGGGTTAGTTTTGTCAAGGTCTCTTTAAGAGTCCGGTTCATTCTCTCTACATGCCCAGAACTCTAGGTCTGATAGGCACAATGTAGTTTCCAATTTGTGCCCAGGGCCTTGGCCAATTCCTGTGAGACTGAACTCAAAATGCAAGGCCATTGTCTGACTCAACCGTGAGAGGCAGCCCAGACCTAGGAATTATTTTTCTTGTAGCTTTCTGGCTATCACTCCTGCCGTCTCATGTTTCTCGGAAAAAGCCTCAACCTGGCCTGAAATGGTATCTACAAAAACTAACATATACTTGTCCCCATATTTTCCGGGTTTTATTTCTGTAATATCTATTTTCCAATAAATTCCTGGTACCCTACCTCTTTCTCTTTTCCCTCTTCCAATTCTAGTTCCTCCCACATTAACTGCCTGGCACTGAGCACATCTATCAACTATATCCTGAACCATACACCGTAATTTAGAAGCCTGGAAGTTCCTTGAGTTTGAGTGACCCCAGGTGAGTACCCTGATGTATCTGGTCTACTAATTTCTTGCCTAGTCTTCGAAGAAGAATTAAATTTCCTCTTTTAGTCTTAGCCCAGTCTCCTTTATAATATAATTTAGCCATTTTTGTAAATACTTTAAATCTTCCTCTGAATACTCCAGTTTATTTGGTAGGGATAGATCCAGGTGTGTAACCAGCTCTTGCATTGTTTCTCAGGCTGCTTGCTTTAAATCTCGATCTGATAATTGGTTTCCTTTTGAAATCAGATCAGTCCCCTTTTGGTGTCACAAGACATGCATAACAGCCACCTCTTTTGGGTCCCAATATTTCTCTTCTGTTTTAATTCCTTTTCCTTCTGCTGTTAATAGGCTCCTTACTTTGTAAGTAGCTCCATGTATATGGAGAGTAGCAAAGACATACCTGTGGTCCGTATTGATGTTGGTGGTTTTACCTTTAGCCATCTGCAGTGCCTTAGTGATTTCAATCAGTTCTGCTTGTTGTGCCGAAGTTCCATGTGGCAGGGTGCTGCCCAGAATTCCTGCTCAGGATAAACTACCACAGCCCTCACATACCTCACATACCTCTTTCCATGAACAGAGTCATGTCTGCATCTGGGAAGGGCATGTCTCTGAGATCCAGTCTTATTCCTGTGACTTGGTTTAGGACCTCCGCACAGTTGTGTGGATGTTCGGCCAGCTCCTCTGGGAGCAGTGTGGCTGGATTTAGCACCACTTGTGGCTGTGAGATCACTCTTGGTTTGTTGAGGAGGAGGGCCTGATACCCTGTCACTCGGGTGTTCACCATCCATCAGTCAGTTGGAGTCTACGAAGGTCCGCGATAGCATGTGTGGTGGTCAAGATGAGATTTTGACCTAATGGTCTAGCATTATATCTCATTTGGTTAAGTACTACATGTCCAACAAATTTAATTCCATTTGTCATTCAAGCAACCCTTCACAGTTTCAGGTTACCAAAGACTTTGGAAGCCACTTTAACAATTGCCCATTAAAACCTTGAGACAGACAAATAACTATCTCCACTTCAGATGCCATGCTCTCCCGCCAACAAGGGGGAGGGGCTAGGCAGTCCACATCAGGCCAGAGAAGGCAAAGAATTCCCCAAAACAAAGGGGGTTTCGGCAGCTGCTGGGGAATATTTTTTAAAGTCTTTGGCTCAAGGTCGGTTCATCCCACAGTGCCAGTTCTGCTTACCAAAAGTGGTCCATTAGGCACTCATATTCCATGCTCAGCTCCAATGAGCATCAGCATGGGCACCTTAACTCATTCTTAGACTAACCCCAGTTGGCTACAGTCATAGCCCTTAACACACGAAATGAGTGAGTGAGAAGCCTCACATCTAATATGAAGAACAGAGAGATGAAAGTCAGAGTCCCTTTACTCTCTGCTTGCCCCACTCCTTCAATCATAACAAACAATACAACAGACAACAAAAGGACCAGGCAAAGACAACCATAGGCCAAACGATTCTTACCCATAACCTGCCACTGGTGGGGGCTTTCTTTATCCCCTGATCGCCTAGGAGGACTCGAACCCCCAAACCGCCCAGGGGGACTTGAACCCCCTGAATGTCTAGGGATACTCAAACCGCCCTCACTATCCAGGGGGACTCGAACCCCCTGGAGTTCACCTAGGGGTATTTGAACCCCCTCTAACCGCAAAGGGGAACTCGAGCCCCCTGACCATCTAGGGGGACTCGAACCCCCTGACCACCCAGGGGGACTTGAACCCCCATACGATCTACCAGCAGAGGATGGGGCATCTCTGCATCCACACCAGCTCTGGGGAGCATGGCTGCTGCCAACTTCTACCAGTGGGCCATAGCCTGCAGCTCCATGCAGGATCCCATGATCTTACCTCCAGAGGCTTTTCCAAAAATTCCAATGCTGTTTCAGTTCTCATCATTTGAATTCGGGTGGCCCTCCAAAGATAGGGTCCTTATTCAAAGGAGCGAGACTGATACAAAGTGAAGTTCAAGCAAACGTTAATTTTGCACAAAGCATCGAGAATCATATTGACCGGTCAGGGCCTTCTCTTGCAAAGAGGCGACCACTCCCAGCCTCACAGACTAACATTTATAGCGGTAGTTTAGCCAGGCTATACAGACGTGGCCAATGAGATAACAATAGAGAAAAAAACTGCACAGTCGTGCTAAGTCTGCTACACCACATAAACAAAAATGCTAGGTAACACATGGGTGGACAATTGGATCTCAATTTACCCTAGTAGATATATGTGTGCCCCTCTAATGGGATGTCTTCTCCTGGCCTGATTCACCCTTGTATCTAGGCTTTGAGAGTAAGCTCCTCTGGGAGGAGTAGGGTCAATTTAGTTTACTGCATGGGTTCAATATAAGTTTACTGCTGAAACACAAAATGACTCCCTCTGGCCTAGCAGCCCTTATAACGAGTACTTGTAGCGTCTCTAGAAATCGAGCCAAAATGTCTTCCAAATCTTCAAAACTGACGATGTACCAAAGGCAGATTCTACATCCTAGAACCTTAGGTCCAGAATGGACTCATGTACTTGGAGTCCACAGGAGCAAGCATGGAGCATGTTGGAAAAGACCCATAGCCCAAGTGAAGCCATCTGAAAGACTTCCGTGCCCGTTTCAGGAAGACAACTTGTATCTTCAAAAGGACGCATTGAAGAGGATTCAAATGTCAAAGAACCTGGAGCATTCCCACAGGGTCCTGCAGATACCCTCTGGAGGAGTACATGTAGATGTGACAGCACAAGCCTGCCTTCACCCTCTCATGAACATCCCCCAAATGGTTTCATGGGATAAGCAAACAGTGCCTCTTGTGGAAGATGGGCGTGTTCTAATGGAGGCAGCAGAAGATGAACAGTGGGACAACAAAGGTCCATTAGAGAGCCACAGACAGCGTATGCTACAGGTTGGTGAGGATATTCAGGAAGACAAGGAACTGGAGAATGAACATTGGAGCTCTGAGCGAAGGTCTGGCATTTGAGGATGGTGGGAGGTTCTCTGAACCTGGCTGCCTTCCATAGAGATCTAGGTCCAAATTAAAGAAAACATCCTCTGGCCACAGTCAATCCTTGTAGCCCGGTTATGTTTTTGTCTTTTTGTCAAACAATGCACATGCACATATTTGACAGAGAGACAGAGAGATCACAATCAAGGTGTAGAGCTGGAGAGGGAAAAGCTGACTTACCCCTGAGCAGGGAACCTGAGAACAGAGTCGATGCCAAGACCCTGGGATCATGAGTTGAGCTGAAGGCCGCCTCTGAACTGATAGGCACAATCCATGACACAATCTTTGACTTCTGAATACGTCCTAGTTCTAGACGTGAACCACTGCTCTGTCATTGTTCACAAATGCAGGGGAAATGGATTTTGGCTTGGGCTGGTGTTGCTTGAGCTATCTGGCCTGCTTCGAGAGCTGGTATAGTTTGTCCTCTTGAGGTAAGTGACTTGGCTATGTACAAACTACACTCCCACGCATATTTAGGTAAAGAGAATTCCTCCATTGATAGCTTTTGCAGAGGGAATGAAACTATGTCTTGTTGTTCTATGCTTCTGTGGATGGTGATGTGAGTCCTCCTTGCCTCTGAATCTGGATCTCTGTTTCTGCTCCCAGATGAGGGACAGTTTTAGCTCTGAATTCTCAAATCCATGTTCAGCCCTCTTTTTTTTCTCTCACTCCTACTTCTCCTACAATAAGCACCTCTTTCTATTCCTTGGAGTCAATGACTTTCCTAAGCTCATTGTCATGTTTCATCATTCTTCCTTCTTTCTTTGGATTTGTTTCCTTATTTACCAATCCTTTTCTGCCAGGTCAAAAATTTGGTCCTTTGCTTCTGCCAGCTTCTTGGACTTTTCCTTCAGTCTGCTACCAATCTTTTAATGATGATTCTAAATGTTATTTAGAGAGACATTCTGTTCTTAATATATTTCAAATATTCTACACAAGGCAAAGTGGATCCAAGTAATCTGTAGGCAAAATAAGATTTTAGAGAAGTATATATTTCCAACAGTATTTATAAAATATTACCTTTATGTAAGGCATCATCCTGGACTTTGTGGAAAACACACAAAGGAGTAAGAAGTGGCCCTTCAAGAAACATATACAATATCAAGGTTTAACATGAAGCAGCATGTCTTCTCTAAGTAAAAAAACATTGTACCAACTGACTTTACTGAAACTTTATATTTATTGCTCTCGTTTTAGGTCATAGTGTCCTTCTGCATGCAGGCTGCTATAACGGACATGATATAGACTGAATAGCTTATAAAGAACAGGAATTTATTTCTCACAGTTCTAGAACTGAGAAGTTCAAGATTAAGGAATGGGCAGATCCAGGGAGAGCCCACTTCCTCATAGATGGCTATCTTCTCACTGTAAACGTACATGATGAATGAATCAAGAGAACTCTCTGGGGTCTCCTTTAAAAGGACTGTAATCCCACTTATAACCTAATCACCTCCCAAAGGCCCCTATGTTTTAATACTATCACTTCCACAGTTAGATTTTGTAATATGATTTTGGGAGACATAAACATTCACACCATAGTATATATAAACAAAAGAGACACAAAAACAACAAACAACAAAAATTATTTTAACTACCTATTATTTTCAACTACATAAAATTTTAATTTGTTTCTCTATAATATTAAATAACTCATTTGAGTGATTCACTTATATCCAATGCATCTGAGTGCAATTAAATCTGCTTACCCAACATATCCAGCAGCATATTTCTTCAGACTATCCCATTCCCCACCTTACAGGATTTACCACAATTAGAAGACAGGGGATAGAGGATAGATAGATAGATGTATACATAAACACACTTGTACATACACATATGCATATTTTTTCCTGTTAATGATACTCATGCAAATAAAATTTAAGCTCAAGGAAACCTGTCTTGTGTGTTACTTAATATCCAGTTTTTAGTCAACATCCAAAACCAAATAATCCAATAAAAACATGGATAGAAGACATGAACAAGTGTTTCCCCAAAGAACACATTCAAATGTTCAGTAGATACATGAAAAGATGTCCATCATCATGTATCATCAGGAAATTGCAAAGCAAAACTAGAAATAGATACCACCTCACACCTGTCAGAATGGCTAACATCAACACTACAAGAAACAAAAGGGGTTGGAGAGGATGTGAAAAAGTAACACTTGTGGGGGCTGCCTGGGTGGCTCAGTGGGTTAAGCCTCTGCCTTCAGCTCAGGTCATGATCTCAGGGTCCTGGGATCAAGTCCCACATTGGGCTCTCTGCCAGGCATGGAGCCTGCTCCCTCCTCTCTCTCTCTACTTGTGATCTCTCTCTGTCAAATGAATAAAATCTTAAAAAAAAGAAAAAGTAACAATTGTGAACTGTTGGTGGTGATGCAAACTGATACAGCCATATTTGAAAACAGTGTGGAATTTCCATAAAATTTAAAAATAGAAGTCCTTTGTGATCCAACAATCCTGTTGGTGTGTATTTACCAAATGAATTTAAGAAAACTTATTCAAAGGGATGCTAGCACCCCTATGTTTATAGCAGCATTATTTGTAAAGCTAAGATATGGAAAGAACCCAAGTATCCATCAATTGATGAATAAATAAAGAATAAGTGGTATGTATATACAATGGAATATTATTCTGCCATAAAAAAGACTGAAATCTTGCCATTTGCAATAACATGGCTGGAACTAGACAGTATAATGCTAAAAGTGAAATAAGTCAGTCAGAGAAAGACAATTACCTTTACTCATATATGGAATAAAAGTAACAAAACAAACAAGCAAAGGGGAAAATAATAACACATAGAAAGAGAAACAAAGCTAGAAACAGACATTTCATAACGGAGAACAAACTGATGGTTACTTGAGGGGATCTGAAAGGAGTGATGGATTAAATATGTGATGGGGGTTAATTAGAGCACTTGTCAGGATGAGCACCGAGTGCTAGATGTTATATTGTACACATGAAACTAATACAACCATATATGTTAACTAACTGGATTTCAAATGAAAATTTTTTTAAAATCCCAGTTTTTAGCTCACATTCTGGCTTTCAAAAGGGATTTAGTCAGGAATTTGGAGATTAGTTAATGAACAAATAAGGGGTGAACAGGCAGTTGTTAGATAAAATTACTATCCTTTCTGGCATGACTTATACCTTTTATCTAGAATTAATTTTAGCACTTTAGACTCTTCCTATTTTATTTTGAGTCATTAAACAAAAATTTCCTCAAAGGACCTTAGACTCCATCCAATTTGAGCAACAGTGTGAGAGAGGAAATGGTGTCCAGGAGGAAAAAAAAAAAAAAAAAGATAAAACTACTTTTGTTTACTAGTGAATGCATAGTTCTTCCACAGAAGAAGCTCTAAATGGTCATGGCTCCAGCTTTATATGTGCTCAGTCATATGTTCAGAAGTAGGTAACACTATCAAAAAATATAAAGCATCTGAGATTATTTTCCCTTATTTGAAAGCTGGTGTATGAGTCTGCCGTGGTTTCTTGGGTGTTGAGAGAAGACGCAGACTCATGGTTCAGAAATAATATAGTTTATTATTCACAGCATTAGAGGTAGCCAGAATATTAACAGTATTTGTGTGTGTGTGTGTGTTTCTGTGTTTGTGTGTGTGTGTGAGTGTGTGTGTGTGTGTGTGTGTGTGTAGGGGTGGGAGTTATATATCAGTTCTGAGCCTCAGTTCCCACAAGAAGAATCAAAACAGAGGCAGATAATATTTGCAAACACAACAGGTTAAGTTAAAAAAAAAGATACTATTTCTGTCCTCCAAGTCTATTCAATACAACCATCTTCAAAGGATGGTCTAGAACAAATAATAAATGCAGAAATGTAAGCAACCAATTGAAAAGTGTCTCCCAAGAAACACACTTTGAGAGTCTTCCTTTGACAAAAATACTATAGGATATTACATGAATCAGGTGCATTGAATACTGGAAGGTTAAAATTACAAGGGACCAAATATTTTTAAGCAGTCTGGCATCCAGTAGAGTTCAAATAGGTTTTATAAGATTGAGGAAAGAAGCCATCAAAACCTGGGCCCAGGGGCGCCTGGGTAGCTCAGTGGGTTAAGCCTCTGCCTTTGGCTCAGGCCATGATCTCAGGGTCCTGGGATCGAGCTCTGCATCAGGCTCTCTGTTCAGCAGGGAGCCTGCTTCCCCCACCCCCCCCCCGCCCTCTGCCTCTCTGCCTACTTGTGGTCTCTGTCTGTCAAATAAATAAATAAAATCTTAAAACAAAACAAAACAAAAAACCTGGGCCCAATTTTCCCAAAAGTATGATTCTGATTCTAGTCTCTATGATGTTATCCCTTGAAGACAATGTCTCTAATTGAGTTGAATTAGTTTACTAAAGAGCATACCCCCATTTGTTGTAGGAGATGAACAATATGCAAGAGGCAAAATGCCACATGGAAGCCACCTGGTCTTCAGTGGAATATAGAATCAGTTCCTTTGGGATGAATTTGTTCCACATTTGACTTCACACTTAAGGGAAAATAAGAGTGCCTTCCAATAGATTTTAAATAGGAAATGACAACGGAAGCTTATACAAGATTATAAAATGGGAAATTTCATTTAGATAAGCAATACTTTCAAAGTCATATTCTTAATATTACAGACTCTTCACATAATCATAATTTTATTTTGGTATTATATGGTAATTTCAAATATAGTAAATATAAAGAATTTACCTCTGTAATTATAGCGATTCTGGTCATAGTTTAATGGCAACAAAACTTCAAGTTAGAAGTATGGTCTACCAATTATGAATACATTTGGAAATGGTGTGTCATCTTCACTCCACTTGTCTCACTAAAACAGTGAGCCAAAAAAAGTAGGTCCAAGCTGTTTACTATGGTCAAAATGAGTTGCTTTTGCACTTGGTAAAGAAGCAGTCATATTTTGGAAGAAGAAACTGAGGCTATTAATATTTTCAACTTATTTTCAGAAAAAGAAAGAAAGGATAATCTAAGCTAAAGCCAAAATCTTACACAAGGTGGCAGGAGAATGATCTTTTCCCAGATAAAGGGTTTTTCAACTTAGCCATGTTAGGAGGAAGAAGAGATGAGACATTGTGGACTTGACTAACGTTTGTACACTGTTCAAAAAGTTTTCAAAATAATGTGTATTATTTTTCTTCTTTTAGTTGAGACAAAAACAAACAAACAAACAAACAAAAAACCACTAATGAGCTTACTCTTAAAAGGAGGTAAACAAGAAACTAGCAAAGATTGAGTGTTAGGTATTGTCCCCCTCTCCTTTTTTTAAAAATTATGTTATGTTAGTTACCATACAATACATCATTAGTTTTTGAAGTAGTGTTCCATGATTCATTGTTTGTGTAAAACACCCAGTGCCCCATGCAATATGTGCCCTCCTTAATACCCATCACCAGGCTCACCCATCCCCACATCCTTCTCATCTTTAAAACCCTCAGTTTGTTTCTTGGAGTCCATAGTTTTTCATGTTTCATTTCCCCCTCCAATGCCCCCACTTCATTTTTCCTTTCCTTCTCCTAATGTCCTCCATGCTATTCCTTAGGTTCCACAAATAAGTGAAACCATATGATGATTGACTTTCTCTGCTTGACTTATTTCACTTAACATAATCTCCTCCAGTCCCATCCATGTTGATGCAAAAGTTGGGTATTCATCCTTTCTGATGGCTGAGTGATATTCCATTGTATCCATAGATCACATCTTCTTTATCCGTTTGTCTGTTGAAGGGGATCTTGGCTCTTTCAACAGAATGGCTATTGTGGACATTGCTGCTATGAACACTGGGGTGCATATGGCCCTTCTTTCCAGTAAAATAGAGCTAGCCTATGACCCAGCGATTGCACTACTGAGTATTGACCTCAAAGATACAGATGTAGTGAAAAGAATTAGGTATTGTTAAAGCACAAATGCAGGGGATAGAAGTTATGGTACAGAAGAGGGAAGGGCAACCATATGGCAGAGTAGAATAAAGTAGCTCAGGAAGAAATTAGTCATATCCAGATATTGTAAGGCATGTGGGGTTGGCAGGGAGAGCATGAGAAATCATGAGAGAAGAGAGAGAAAATGGACCAGGCAGGAGGGTTTATAACATTTTAACATCTAAGGTAAGCATATGCAAAGCAGAATAGGGAAAGAAATAAAAGTTTTTATAAGACTCAATACATAAGGAATAACGTGGAGGACACTGGGAGATGGAGAGAAGTTTGCTGGGGGAAATCAGAGGGAGAGACAAACCATGAGAGACTGTGGACTCTGAGAAACAAACTGAGGGTTTTGAAGAGGACGGTGGCAGGTGGTTGGGTGAGCCCAGTGGTGGGTATTAAGGAGGGAATTTATTACATGAAGCACTGTGTGTGGTGCATAAACAATGAATTTTGGATCACTGAAAATAAATTAAAAGAAAAAAAAAGACTGACTACAGACATGGACCTCAGTGTAACACAGATATGGAACTCACTGGAATACCAGCCACTTCCCACCGACACACACAGACTATGATAATAATAAATAATAATGCAATTAAGAAAATTGCCTGCCAAATAATTTTTCCTCTTTTTTATTTTTATGATTATTATTTTTATTTTATTTTTAAAGTTTTTATTTAAATTCCAGTTAGTTAAAATAAGGTTAATATTAGTTTCAGGTGTACAATATAGTGATCAACACTGCCATACAATGGCTTAAATAAAAAAATGAAAAAAAAATTTTTTAAAGATTTTATTTTTAAAAACCTCTACACCCAAGGTGAATTTCAAACGTACAACCCCAAGATCAAGAGTTACATATTTTACTGACTGATCCAGCCAGGCACCCCAACAAATAAAAATTTTATAAAATTGTTGAGTTTGTGGGAGTCTCATTTGCTCAGTCAGTTAAGTGTCTGCCTTTGGCTCAGATCATGATCTCAAGAGTCCTGGGATCGAGCCCCATATTGCTCATGCGTTCTCTCTCTCTCTCTCTGGCTTTTGCTCTTAAATAAATAAATAAAATATTTTTTAAAAAAATTGTTGAGTTTGTTTAACTAGTTTTAAACTAGTAGACAGAGATGAAGATAAAGTATGATGTCATGGCAGGGAAAAATACAACTTACACGTTTTAAAAATAAAATGTGCAATGCAAGTTACATCACTTCTTTTATCACCACACAGGGACTTTCCCTACTGAGTTGTTGTAATGTAAGGACCTATTTTATATTTTTATATTTCAGCAAGAGGCTTCCATTGAGGTTAACCCTGAAACTGTCCTTGCTCCCCTTCCCCCAGGGGATTCACTTAAAAACAAGACCTGGAAATCAGCTCCAGGTAACAAAGCCCATATACAAGGGTGGGTCAGGCCAGGTGGAGACATCAATCAGTGGGGGGGGGGGGTGGTGTTTGCATATTGTCTCCCTAGATACTAAGGAGTATGCCCCACTCCTCTGCCCTTTGGGAACCGTTTTGGCACCAATCCTAATCAAGGTGTAATAGGCTGGGTCAAATGTCTATACTAGGGTAAATTGAACCTCAATTGGTCACCTAGCCTCACTGTGGAGTTTCCTGTGTGTGTTAAAATCTCATTGGTCACCTGTGCATGGCCAGGCCTGACTTCATGGCCTTTGCCCTTAAAAGCTAGACTGTGAAACAGTGAAGGGTTGCCTTCTCTCATAAGAGGTGTGGCTCTGAACGTTCGGTTAGATTCTTGATGCTTGGCATGAAATAAGGCTTTGCTTGACCTTTGCTTTACATCAGTCTCGCTCCTTTAATCATAGACCCATTATTGGGGCATAACAGTATTAATCTTATAGTTATAAGTCCACAATGCATCCATCATCCATTCTATCCCTTAACATTCCCCTTTGGACAGACCCATGATCTAGAACAAGCCTTATTTTATAGTGCCTTGTAGGAGATTTTTGCTGCTGCCTAAATTGCCTACTTTCCTCTCACCATTACTACAGAAATTGGGTCCACTGAATCAAAGGGGTAGTGTAAGAAATTAACAACTTCCATAAATCTCTTTAAATCATAAAGTATAAGATAGTGATACCTTTTTTTCTGCCACATAACCAATTCTTGCAAGAATAAGGTCATATAAGAGAATTTACAACACATGCTAGCATTATCCTACTGGACCCAGATCATTTGTATGTTTCTCTGTCTCTGAGAAATGTAGTTATTTACATGACTGAAACCTACAAATTGTTTGATATGACTACTAATATCATCTACATTATTTTAAAGCCTGTTTAAGGCTTCTGAAATACATAGGTTTTGTAAACACTTATTAAGCATCTTGTAGATATCAAACACTTAAAAAATCTCTGCTTTAAAAACAGGACAAAAAAACTCTACCTCAATGGAACTTTGAGTCTGAAAAAGATACAGGCAATATACAAGGCAACAGATAGAATAATTACATATTTGATTATATACTCCGAGGATGTCACATTAAATTGATATGAAAATGATGAGAAGGATCTGGATTTCTTGTCAAAATTTTTTGCCTTAAAAAGAAATTGATATTTAGGGAAAGTTGTTACTGAAAGAGGTCCTGTGTCAACCAAAAATGTTAAACCATGATCTGAATAAATTTTCCAGTTGTGATCATTGCTTTGTTTAGCTGTCTTATATTAAGACTGAATTTAGTAATTCAGTCTCAGATTTCAGTAAGTCTTTTTTTTAATGATTTTATTTATTTATTAGAGAGAGAGAGAGGGAGGGGCAGAGGGAGAGGAAGAACCAGACTCCTTGCTGAGCAGGCAGCTGATGCAGGACTGGATCCTAGTACCCTGGCATCATGGCCTAAGCTGAAGGAAGACACTTAACCAACTGAGTCACCCAGGCACTCTAGACTGTAAACTTCTTAAAGGTAAAAAAGTTTATTCTTCTAGAAGTTCCACAGACATTTCTAACATCCATAAGAAAGCATGTACTGATGTAAAATGCCAGCAAATCAAATTATTTAGAAAAGAAAGAAAGAAAGAAAAGATATATCTGGATAAAGAGAAAAACAGAAAATCTAATAATACATTGAATTATTAGAGCAAAGAGTGGAGGAAGAGAAAATAAATATGAAATAGAGATTTCCACTAAAAGAAAAAAATTGAATAAGGCAGGAGATTTAGAAAATTATTATGACAGAAGAGAAAAATAAAATAGTAGTTTTTAGAAAATAGCAATGAATGAAAAGGTAAATTGTTCCTACCTCTATAATATTAGCTGTTTGTTGTTGTTGTTGTTGCTAATTTACCTATTTAAGCTAATAAACAAAGAAAGGTTTCATTTAGGGATAAGGTTTCTATATATATATATATATATATATATATTTTTTTTTTTTTCCAATATATATACATAAATTTTCATTGTTAGAAAATGTGTCACAGAAAGTGTTTAAACTTTAAGATACAGATGCAACATATAAAAAACTACATTGTTTGAACGTCTAATTTGTAAATGCTGTTAGAGGAAACTTGGTGGAAATGTCCTTATGTGGTTGTGTTTCTGGAACTAAGTATATTTATTAATAAGGAATAGTTTAAAATTATGAAATGACCAGGAGTGGACAATTTTCCTAATCCTATCAGCTCTTTGCAGCTCTTTTATTAGCCCCCTTCAGGAATACCAGCTTTATTTATCTAATTAAATTTTATATTAATATGCTTTTGACTTTTGGCCTTTCTCTTCATTCTGTTCTTTTTTTTTCCCGTAAATTACATGTTTCTGGGGGCACCTGGGTGGCTCAGTGGGTTTAAGCCTCTGCCTTCAGCTCAGGGCATGATCCCAGGGTCCTGGGATTGAGCCCCATGTTGGGCTCTCTGCTCCGCGGGGAGCCTTCTTCCTCCTTTCTCTGCCTGCCTCTCTGCCTACTTGTGATTTCTCTCTCTCTGTCAAATAAATAAAATCTTTTAAAAAAAAATTACATGTTTCTGCTTAACAGCTACTATCAATTCTTTGATATGAATTCTCAGCATCAATTTACTAACTCCAGAGATGAAGCAGCATCAATATTTAGAAGCGAAGAATACAAAGCCTTGGGCATCTGGATGGCTCAGTCAGTTAAGCATCTGCCTTTGACTCAGGTGGTGATCCCAGGGTCGTAGGATGGAACCCCAGTTTGAACTTTCTGCTCAGCTGGGAGCCTACTTCTCCCTCTCCCTCTGCCTGCAGCTCCCTTTGCTTGCGTTCTCCCTCTCTTTGTCAACTAAATAAAATAAAGTAAAATAAAATAATGTAAACAATACATTTATTTATTTATTAAAATGCAGTTATTACACAATACATAATGTATTGCATAATTATAATAATGATTAAATGATTTATTAAATATTTATATTAAATATATCGATTTAATTAAATAACTATTTTTTAGAATTTAAAATATTTCAAATTTAGATTGTTAAATATTAAATCATTAATTTAATAAATAAATATCTAAAGATAATTAAATAAAATAATTTATTTATTAAAATGAATAAAATAATGTTGTCATTATCTGAGCATGTATTTTTAAATAGTCTAAAAACAACCATCTAATAAAGTCTAAATACATTGAGATCAGATATTTATACAAGTTCACCCAGACACTCAACCCACAGACAGTTTCAAAACATTTGTTTTTTTTAAAGATTTTATTTTTTCATTTGACAGAGAGAGATCACAAGTAGGCAGAGAGGCAGGCAGAGAGAGAGGAGGAAGCAGGCTCCTGTGGAGCAGAGAGCCTGAGGCGGGACTCAATCCCAGGACCCTGAGATCATGACCTGAGCTGAAGGCAGTGGCTTAACCCACTGAGCCACCCAGGCGCCCCTCAAAACATTTGTTTTTATCTACTACTCAAAATATGATTGTAATGTATTTATTTATAACTTTGACATAGCAAGGAAACTTGGAGGAAAAGGAGACATTTGCTTTTAATATTTGAAAATTATTTTGTTGATTTAAAAAAAATAAAAACCTTAACACATGAGCATTTCTTCTTAAATAACACTGTGAAGTTTCTGAGTCGCATTCTATTAAAAGTGCTGATAAAATGGCCTCAGTTACTCATTTAAATTATCAGCTGAATGGGTAACAAATGAAGTAGAGAGCTTTTTAATTATTTATGAATGTATTGCTTGTGGATGGAGTGCCACAGAGTCACCTCTCTTTTTGGCTTTGTTTTGTGAGCAGCAGTGGAATCTATGAATGAGATTAAACATAAGGACATTCACAGAAATTCTTAATGAACTTCTGGGGAAGGGCAATAAGTGCAAGGAAAAACTGCAGCAAGACTAATTACAAATTTCAAGTGGTCATTGCTTAATTATAGAAGCTTTTAAGTTCAAATAATATATCTTTTTTATGAGCCTATCATATTGTATTAATTACCACAAACTGCACTCTTGAACACTTATCTTTTCACATATTTCTTATTCTTAGTACTTAAAATTACCCTTATGATTGATAAGTAAATGGATTTTACAGACAATGCATTTATTTACATAAATAAATAATGCTGTTTATATATATAAAAACAATTGAATATGTGTATGTGTTCAATAAAATTTTTTTTTCAAATTAACATCTTAATTCTACCACATTGGTTACAAATAGATATAGACTTTATAGATTCATCAAATATTTTATTCTCAAATTTATATCTCATTTGTGAAGTAAATGAAACTGTATATATTAAATATAATCCTATCACATGTAACAGTTACTAGTGCATCCCAGGACATACATAGGTCATGTCCTACTCAAGGCATCACGGATAACTGGATTTAACTTTCTATCCTGGGAGTCTTCTGTATATTTCTGTGGCTTTTATACTACAATCAGGAGGAAGAATTCTTTTGTAAAGGCTTCCAAATCACTATGTGAGTAGATTATTTGTAGACTAGTGATATAATATTATAGTTTAATATGTAAAGCATGATAAAATAAAATGCTATTGCCATATTTAATTTATTCAGAAAAGCATTCATTTAGTTATCAAGCATTCATTTGCTTTTTTTTAAAAGATTTTATTTATTTATTTGACAGACAGCACAAGTAGACAGAGAGGCAGGCAGAGAGAAAGGAAGGGAAGCAGGGTCCCTGCTGAGCAGAGAGCCTGATGTGGGGCTCTATCCCAGGACTCTGGGATCATGACCTGAGCAGAAGGCAGAGGCTTTAACGCACTGAGCCACCCAAGAGCCCCAAGCATTCATTTTCTTTATACAGAAGAGATAGAACAATATTATATAGTAGAAAATACAGTAAATAATCTAGAAACCTTGATCATTGTGTTTTGGCAATTTTAGAACCTAAAATTAGCTAAAGCTCAAGTGCAAGTTATATTTGTATCCTAGGAGGAAAAGTTAATTAAAAGTTTGTTTATTACCATAGTTTAACACTTCAACAAAATGATAATGAGTCAAAAATTAATGAATATATGAAGTATACAATAAAAACAATAATCTTGAGTGTATGTGACTCACTGTAGGTATTGATAGGCTAGAAATCAAAGGGAAAGTATCTATAGGGTTTGTTCAGTTCCATGCTCATCAGATTAATAGGCTTTCTCATATTGCTTCCTTCATCACATTAATTTGTCTAATGAAGTTTTCAAGAGTTAAAGACAGTGATAGGTTCATGGCTGGAGAGAAGGTACAGAATCTAAGATAGTTCAGCAGTGCTTATTATTTAAGAGAAAGACAGCATGGGAGGTGAGGGGTGGAAGGAAAGGGATAAGAAGAGAGAATCTTAAGCAACCTCCTTGCCCAGCACAGAGCCTAAAGGGGCTTCATCTCATCGCCCTGAGATAACAACCTGAGCTGAAATCAAGAGTCAGATGCTTATCTAATTGAGTCACCCAAGTGCACCATTTTTTTCCCTGTATCTTTATTTTCATCTCTTTCTGTAACTGAGTTTCCCTTCAAAATCAGGACTTGCATACACAACCTAAATAATTATTTTGGGATTTGATCACGTGGAAGAGGAGAGAATGAGAAGAGCTAAGTGGTCCAGGAGAAACATATAGGAGTTCAGACTGAGTGGATTATGATTGTGGACAACTGAGCATCAATCCTAATGCACAGAATACATCTCAGAATTATTTTCCTGAAACAAGAAAGAATCTGTTTAACCCACTGGCTTCTGCATCCTATCCACAGTGGTTAAAATTCATCCCAGAAGTAATTAATGTCCCTGACTTTTCTATTACTGGGCATGAGAGAGGAGCTGAGTGGGCTTGGTCAGTGTCCCACCTAATGAAAGGCAGAGCAGATTCAGGCAAAAATATATATATATATATATATATATATATTAGTTCTTTCCAAATTAGATTTAATGGGATTCTGTTTTTCATTCATGAATTCATTTTACATTTTATATTTTATCGATTTTTCTAAGCTTTGGCCAATATTCACTGCATTTTTGAATAGCTTTTATCTATTATTGTAAATCATTTTTCTGCTACATTTGTTTAGTCATGATTATCCATTTCTTCTTCCAAGTTTTTCAGATATGTGATATCAATTTCCAAATAAATTATTTAAAATGTTTATTTTTTATACTAAACTTCTATGAAAAACATTGATATATGTATTATGGCATATTGTTCCCCTTTCAACTTATTTTTTAAAATGTGAATGTGCCTTGGCTAATATATATTGTTTCATTTTATGTTTATGTAGATTCTTCATAATTTTCCCAAGTTCATTGGCTTATGGTTTATATTTTTTTAATAATTTTCCTACTGCCAATTAATAGATTTTTTCCATTACCTTGTCTAAGTTGCTATTGCCATTATAAGTAAAAAGCATCTGGAAATTTATATCCCTGTCCAGTTTCCTCAAATCACTCATTATTTTCAGGATCTAGTTGGATTTTCTTACAGGTTCCAGGTGGACAAGCTTTTGAACTGGTGCTAATTATTATTTGTTTGTTTCTGGCTTCCTGCATTTACCAGCTTAGGGATCATTTTTAACAATTATGATGAAATGAGGCATCATATTCTTATTCTCAACTTCATTAATAATGATATTAGTGTAACATGTCCTACAAGATAATAATAGATACATGTAAAATAATTTCATTGACCAAAAAAGTGGTGGAAAATGTAAATAAAACACAGTGGCAGCCAACTAGTCATTTCAAGTTGAGCTATTTTTTCCCCCTTTATCTCCCTGTCTCCTTAATTTCCTGTAGCACATTCCTACAAAGTATTTTAAGGTGTATTATATGCACATACATAGAGATCATCATGGAGTCTAAATCTAATAATTCCTTGTCAGTTTTAAATATTTTAAGTATTGTTCATTCCTATGTCAGTTGTCTAGTAACTTTTTCTCCACACTGCACTTAATTGCAAGGAAATATTTAATTTTAATATAAATTAATTAATCACTTTAATAAATATTTTTACCTTATGAATTAATCTTTGATGCTTATTTCTTAATTTTTTTTAACTTTTAAAATTTTATTTATTGAGAGAGAGACTGAGAGAGAGAGAGAACAAGCACAAGCAGGGGAAGCTGCAGAGGGAGAGGGAAAAGAAGAAGCAGGTTCCCCACCAAGCAGGGAGTCAAGCTCAGTCTCAGGGCCTTGGGATCATGATCTGAGGTGAAGGCAGAGGCTTAGCTGACTGAGCCACTGAGTCTAATTGTTATCTTTGATATTTAAGGAAATATTTTATCATCTCTAATTGATCCCCTATGTCACAAATACAGTTTTCTCTATGGTGCTATTAATTTTATTGTCTTCAAATGAGATTCTTTTTCTAGAAGCATTTTTAATCAGTCTCTTAGGTCTATAATTTAGTTTTTATACATTTCACTTAGTATTTTATTTTATCTTCATCATCTCTGAGTATTCCTGACCAGTACTCATTGGTCAAATCTTTCTTATTAATCTATTCCAAAAATTTGTTTGTTTCTATAATATTTTGTTATGACTGCTGTCGTTCTTAGGTTTTGCCTTTATATTCTTTTTGTTTTGTTTTGTTGTTTTATGCTTTGGTGTTTTTGTTGTATTGTTTTGTTTTTCTTTTGAATTAATACAATTAAACCTTTAGATTTCTTTCATACCTTTAATTATTGTCACTTATTTTCACAAATGATATTACTGTAGTACAGTAATTCTAAATATTTCTGAATTAGCTGTATTATTTCTTTTTAGGTATAAAGTTAACTTCCAGTTACATGGACTTAATATTTTGGTCATTCTATTCTAGTTTTATTGCCTTATCATTGGAAAATATAGCCTGATACTTAACTCTAGGGAATGATGTGGGAGAGCTAGGTTCTTGTCTCTTGGAGTCAAAGAAGGAATCTCGTGGGCAATGGAGAGTGAGGAAGTGACAGAAGTTCATCAAGTGAATATATAGAAAAAGCTCTCACAACTAAGAGGGGTCCCCATACAGTTAACAATGAGTGCCTTCAGGGTTTATTTTTTATAAAAAGGTAACCAGGCAACTTTAATCCTTTTAACATCTCTATCAATAACTCCTGCAATGGCTTACCTCCTTTTGAGGGTCTGATTATTCTTTTTTGGTTACAGGTGTTTATCATAGAGACACCCACCCCACATGACCCACTCCATACACCTAGGGCAGGGTGGTCCTCCATCCCACATGCCTAGATCAGGGTGCTCTTCCCGGGGTAGGGTGGTCCAATTTATCTCTTTACCACATCACATTTTGGGGATTTCTGAGAGCCTGTTCACAAAGTTCCCTATGGATCTCTTCCTCCCTAGCCCCACCTGTCCGTTACTCATTTTGAGAGTTGATATTACCAAAGTACTGTAATTCTAAAAATTTCTGAATTAGCTGTATTATGTCTTTTTAGGTATGAAGTTAACTTCCAATTATATGAATTTAATATTTTGGTCATTGTTTTCTAATTTTATTGCCTTATTCTTGGAAAATATAGCCTGATATTTAACTCTAGGAATTTATTGGCATATACTTCTGGCCTAAATAATGGCCTGTTTGTGTAAATGTTCAACTTATGCTTATATACTTACTGAAGACTATTGTTTTGGGGTCAGGATGGCTACATTTATTAATAGATCAGGACTATTAGATTCTCTAAATTTTGATGTCTCTTGATTTAATCTAATTAAATTATCAGTTAATGAAAGAAGTTAAATTTTTTATGTACTACTGCATCTAAACTTATCAAAGTCTTTTGCTATTATTAGACAAGTATGTCATCCTGTTTTTATACCAAGTCTTACATTAAAAAAAATCATACTATATGAAATATTACTTATTATTATTATTATTATTTTTAAAGATTGTATTGATTGGGGTACCTGAGTGGTTCAGTCAGTTAAGTGTCTACCTATAGCTCAGGTCATAATACCCGGGTCCTGGGATAGAGCCCTGCAGGGGGTTCCCTGCTCAGTGGGGTGCTTCTCCCTCTCCCTCTGTTATTCCCCCTCCTGTGTGCATGTTTTTCTTTTCTCACTCTCTCTCAAATAAATAAGTAAAATTTAAAGATTATCTCTCTCAAATAAATAAGTCAAATTATTTTTCTCAATGGGAGGGAGAAGCAGACTCTCCACTGAGCAGGGAGCCTGATGCAGGGCTCAATACCAGGACCCTGGGATCATCACCTGAGCTGAAGGCAGACAACTTGAACCGACTAAGTCACCCAGGCACTCCAGTTGTTTATTTATTTATTTATTTTTATTATGCATATGTTTTATCACTCTTTTCTTCAAGTCTTTTTTTCGATCGTTTTACTTTTTTACTTTTTTCATAAAACTGAATTATTCAAGATGACTTGGTCATCCTCTTTTACCCCACCCCATAGGTCATAGAGTACATTTTAACTGTTAAAATATTAGTATTTAAGTGCTGCCTACACAAATTAAGGCAAATTATCTGTGGTCTGTATTCCTGAAAATATTTTTTTTTTATTATGCCTTCCTATTCCAATGACATTTTATAAGGATCTAAATGTTTACATTTGTGATTATTTTTTACAAAATAATAAAGCTATTACTTCATTCTTTTTTATATCTGATGTTATTTAAAAAATTTCTGTCAGTCAGATTCTTGTTTCTTTATTAAGGAATTATTTTTTTTCTCTCTAACACTTATGATTTTTTTTTGTCTTTGGTATGTATGCCCTAGTTTGGGATTCATAGAGTCAACTATAGTTATGAATATTTTCTTTCTTTTTTTGTATGTAAGTTTTAATCCAGTGTCTTGACTATTTTATGCTTGAGAAATAGATGTACATTAATATTCAAATATTTCTTTCCTTTTTCTTCTTTCATTTAAAAAAAAAGTCATTTATTTTATTTTATTTAAAAAATATGTATTCATTTATTTGGTGTAGAGAGAGAGGATCATGAAGAGTGGCTGATTATATACTTTCAAGTTGGGAGGAGGTTAGGGATAGCACAAGCCTCCAAGGTATTTTATAAACAAGGTTTCCAGGACCTTGAGGGGGCTAGCTATTGTTAGGGAAAGGTCATTTATTACTATTTAGTAAAAACTCAGGGAAGAGACTCTTCTGATGTGTATCAGTGGGTATATGCTTGGGAGATGATTGCCAATGTATATCTTGAGGGCAGGGGTGGGGAATAGAGATAAAGAAGTTTCCAAAGTAATTTTTACATGTGAAAGTAGATTTTCACTATCCTGGGGGGGTGGACTAAGAATGCTTTTTGCCCTGAGTAGATGTGTCCACATGGAAGCAGCTGAGTCCCCAGAGGAACCTCAAGGACTTGTCAACAGGCTATGAGTAGTAAGGAAATCTAATTTTTTCTCTAGCTTTTGTTCCACACGTATCACCTACATCTTACACCTCTTTTATATTGATAATTTTAATGCTTTGCTGGTATCCAGATGACTATATCCTTAAGTGACTTCTTATCTCTATTGAATCCATTACGTATTCTATCCATTGTATTCTTAATTCAACTAGATTACATATATTTAATCTATCAGTACCACTAGGTTCTTATTCTTGTTATTATTTCAAAATCTTTCCTTAATTCCTTACATTATTTATTGGGTATATTTTAAATCCCTGATATACTCACTTATTATATATAAGCTGTCAACCTTATTCTTATTTTGAGGTAGCTATATCTTTTTGGGTTTTAGGATGAAAGAACCGCGGATCCCCTTACCCAAGAATCCAACACTGCCACTGGATGCAAACAGCAAGAGGTTTATTGTCACGCAGGTACCGGCGGGTGGTCGGCAGCTCCAGCTAACCGAGCACACCGACCGGAGTGAAGCGGGGTCTTTTATAGGAAGGTACAAACAAGTTTTGGGTGGGGCGCAACTGATTGGTGGACAGTTTGAACTTTAGAAAAAGGCATACTTGGTGTTAGTGGATTGGCCCTGGAAGACCCCCCTCGCGGGAAGAGAAAAGCGGGAAGGGGAAACAAAGAGGGGAAGTTTGACCTTATTACTGGGCAGAAAGGCATCCTGTCTACGTGACCTATGTGACCATGCAGCCCCCTTGCCTACGTGATCTAGGGGACCATGCAGCCCCCTTGCCTACGTGACCTACGGGACCATGCCCCGGCTATTAGGAGAGGGTATCTTGTTCAAACAGGAGTCAAGTGTCATGCCCTAAAAGCCAAGCGGTTACAGAAAGGTAAAAGAGCAGTTACATTGAATTCAACCCTGGGGGAAGGGTCTTTTCATTACAAGGGGAGGAGGGGTACTTTTACACAACAAAAGCGCAGTTACGGGGGGGGGGGGGGTCTTTCAAGGACATCATACCAACAATGCCAAATAATTTTCAGACAACAGCAGGATCTCCAAGAATTCAACTAAATTCTGACACTATCTACCTGAACATAGCGTAAGATTTCATCAGTTAAGGGATCAGTCCTCCAAGACTATCTCCAACCCCATCTCAGATGCCAGTCTCACTGTAGGCCCCAGGTTATTACCTGTGCTTGTGACTGAGCAACTACAGGTTGGAGGTCCCAATGGCCTACTTCTTACGTTCTTTTAATTTGCTACAGGGGCTCACAAAACTCAGAAAAATACTTACTTTATGTTTGCCAGCTTATTAAAAGATATAATAGAAGATTTAAATCAATAGATAGATAAAGAAGTGCACAGGGCAAGGTATGGAGAATGGGCACAGAGCTTCTATTACCTTCTGTAAGACTGCCACTCTTCCTGCCTTTTTATACATTTAACAAACTAAAAGCTTTCTGAACCCAGTCCTTTCAGGTTTTCTGTGGAGGCTTCATGACATAGTCATGACTGACTAAATCATTGTCATTTGCTGATCTAATCTCCAGCTCCTCTTCCCTCCCCAAATAATCCTGAATTGGGAGGAAGGGGAGGCATGTTGGGCAAAAAGTTATGAAGGCTTTCACCAAGTGGTTGGTCCTTCAGGCAAACAGCCCTTGCCTTGAGTGAGGTCTGAAGGTCACTTCATTAACATAACAAAACACACCTCTCTCACCCTTATCACAGGAAATTCCAAGAGTTTTAGGAGCTGTGAGTCAGTAGCCATGGTTGAAAACCAAATATTCAGATGACCAAAATATATTTCTTGTAAACCACTATATTACCCTACATGCTTAAGTATTTAATTATGTGATCTTTTAAACTAATATTTTTCTAAGAGTCTAAACTGTTCTGTCAGTAATCTGGATTGGGGAGTGATGTATTGCCAAATTTCTGTCGTTTCAGTCCAGGAAGTCAAAGAGAAACAACAGGAGAGCCCCTTAGGGCAGGATGTTCAAAGTAACAATGTTGACTACTACTCCCTTTTCTTGATTTTTTTTAAAACAAGCAAAGCATCTCTTCAGAGTTGCAGTTTAAAGCCAAGAACATGCGGAATTGGGAGAAAAAAATAGTTAAATTTGGAGACTTGCAGAGGTAGAATCAGAGTACTGAAAGCCATTACAGTAACGGAACTGAGGTCAGTCTTTGGTGAATCACAGAAACAGGTGGAGTTGTCAAACAAAGGAATCTTTGTTTACAACATACAAGGAGATCACAGGGAATAAGTTCCAAAGCCTTGACTGTTTGAACAGGAGAGAGATTTTTATTTAGTATTTAAGATGAATACTCAGAAGGGAGAGTTTTAGTATCCCGTGTATGGTTGGTCATAAGGTTGTGGATGCATGCACATCCACATATGTATTTGTGCAATATGTATTGCATGTTCACCTGAATGAAGCTTGTATTCCACCGAGGGCAGAAACTTCAACGTTAGAATAAAGCAGAGGTAACTGTTGGACAAGGGAAAGGGACTCTGCAGGCTTCAAGAGCAGATATAAACTAGATGGGGTCTTGGACTCATTTTCTGGGACAAGGAATGCAAGGCCTTGATTACTTTTGAAATAGCACTAGGAGTTTTACCACTGATTTATTGTCTCAATAGCTTAGGCTATTTCCTGGTCTGGTGGTGACTGTTAGTTTTCCCATTGCCTTGTTCCCTCAAAATCCTTAACTAGTGAGGTTTTTGCATTTCTTTGTAAGAGCCTCCCAGGAAATTTTGGAAGAAGTGTGCTTGGGCAAGTACACAGGTGGGGTATAGATCATTGAAAATAGCTGGGGACAAAAAATGACTTTTCTTATGTCAGGAAAACTATATCTCATCTTTAATTTTCTGGGAACCTCTAACTCTTTCTGCTGATGTTACCAGCAGGCATCTGAGATATTACTGATTGTTCTCTTGAACCTAAGGAAAAGGAAATGTAGAAAGCAAAAGACAAAACTTTAAAATCTATCCTGCAACTCATAATTCACTGCAGCCACCTCTCTGTCTTTCCCTTTCTCTTTTTCTCTCTTTCTATTTCTCTCTCACTTTCTCTCTCACATACGCACAACACACGCAAATCAACTTAAAACAATTTTTAATTTTCCCTATTCCATTTTAATATACTTGAGGCATGATCATTTTCTTAGTAAATACAAGAAAAAAAATCTAGGATTCCATCATTCTGTGTGATTAAAGTATTGAGGAATTTACTTCCAATAGCACTTATAAAAACATATTTTATTTAAGTAATATTATATAATCAGGTGCCTGCATTTTTCTTATTCTCCAACTAGTGTTATTTGGCAATTAATATTTTGTCAATCAATATTCCCCTATATCTGAATGTGTGGGCAGTGAGAGATGAGTTAGAGGCAAGGATGGTGAACACTCCCAACAACAGCAGACTACATATGTCTTAAGCCATGATTTTCTTTGCAAAGGTCAACATTGATTATGTTCTACTCCTACCTCCGTGTACCAGGAAAGAAGTAGCATATTTCTTGAAAGACACAGCTATCAAAGCTCCATTGAGAAACCGTAAAGATGGAGAAGGGATTTGCAAATTATATATCTGATAATGGACATCTACTCTGATTATTAAAAAATGAATAAAAATAAAAAACCTTACTAATAACCAAACTGAGTATCCAATTTTACATGTGAAGGAAATAATGGAAGAGACATGTCACCAAAAGGATATGGATGGCTTATAAGCACATGACAAATTTCTCAACATTTAGACATTAAAGAAATACAAATTAAAATCATAATGAGACATGCTTACATATCTATTAGAATGGCTAAAATTATAAAGGCTAATTGTACTTCGTCTGAGCTAGATTGAGAAGCAACAAAAAATCCAAACTGTTGTTGGCATATATCATGATACAACCCCTTTGGAAAATAGTCTGAAAATTTTTTTAAATGCAAAATATGTTGCAGTTACACAAATAGCCATTTTACTTCTAGGCATTTAACCAAGAGAAACAAACCCTATGTTCATACAAGGACTTGTATATGAATTTCATAGCAGCTTTATTTTTAAGAATTGAAAACAATGGAAATGTTCATCAACGTCCATCAATAGAGCAAAGACAAATTATGATCTATTCATTAAAGAGATTACTATTCAACATCAAAATGAACTATTTACAGTTGGAGATTCTCAAAATAATGATGCTGAGAAAAGAAAAGCCAGGCAACGAATAATATATACTGTGTGATTCCATGACTATAAAAAATCTAGAAAATACAAATTTATATATAGTCACAGTCACCAAATATATTGGTGAGATTTTAGTGCCTTCTTCTGTGCTCCCATAGCTTCCTACACTTGGATCTCCGAGCATTTGTTACACCATGTGAAAATATGAACTCTTTTTCTTTATTCTGTCTTACTACAATAAGAATCCTTGAAATTTTATGGACATTTGAACTCTCAGTTATTAGCAGAAATTCTATCACACAGTAAGTTTCCAAATATAAAAGCCAGAGTTTTACAATGACTTCTAAGCTTTTACATGATCTAGCCACTCATTTAACCTCTGTGACCTCTTTCCCTGCTACTCTTCAGTCACTCACAGTGGCCTCCTTGCTATTCCTCAGATATGCCAGGCATGATCCAACCTTATGGCCTTCAAGATAGCCAATTCCTTTGTCTGAAGTGACCTTATTGCTGATAGTTCTGGGCAAATTCATCACCTTTCCATACCTTTGTTCAATTGTCAGCTTCATTGTAACTACCCTGATCTTCCTATTAAAAATTTTAACTCCCCATCCCCTGCCTAGCAACCTTGATTTTTCTCACCCTGATCGAATTTTTCTTTTTCCCCATTATACTCATCAATTTTGAATGCACTATGCAATTTTTATTAAGGTTTATAGCTTTTAATTGTCTCACCCATGAAAATAAAAGTTCTACAAAGCCAAGTATTTCATTTACCAGTGTAGTCTGAAGTAATATCTGCCATATAATAGGTTCAATAGACAATTGGTAAATTTCAGAATAAATTAATGTTGAGAGTATACTGAATTTCATAAGTCATTTCAATAATTTTTTTCCAAAATATAAACTATGTAAAACATACCTTAAATTTACTTTTAAAATATTTTATAGCATATAATGGACAATATACATAAGCCTTAAAGAAACAATCATATAAATAACCATTTCATACCTACTTAAAAACTGCATAATACCGCACTCCTAGATCCTCTCTGAACGTTCTAAATTAACCCTTCAAAGGAAATACATTTTTAAAAATAACAGATTTTTTGTCAAATAATTTAATAAAATAAAAGTTTCATTCATCTATGTAGATCATAATAAATGTTTTTAATAAGCATGAAATTATAACTCTGAAGTGTGCTAAAATGAAACCACCTGCGAAGGGTGAGAGAACAAAAATAAACATCATTTTTCCAAATAAGAGGAATTTATTACTTTTGAATCCAAGCATGTGGATTTGTTCAAACTGGCAATAAAGGAATATGGAAACACAAACCATAGAAAGTCATATTTTAGATTTCTAAAAGACTTCGAAGTGAAGAGTATACATTTTTTAAATGCTACATAATGCTACATAATGACAAGATGACAGGTTGTGACAAATAGCATTTTAAAAGCTCTACTCATAATGGAACGGAAGGTGTCATTTCCCTATAATTTTATATATATCATTAATTTACTATATCTGGATACAACATATTACCAAACAGATGTTTATCAAAGACTAAATAATTTTTAATGGAACATAATAATTTGAACCTACATGTATTAATCATTTTTTTCGATCTAACATTTATAGTCTCACTAAACATTTTATCAGTTGTCGACAATATTCAAAAACAATAGGATAAAAAGTCGTGTTTGGAAAAGTAGATTTTTTTTCAAATTTGCATTTAAATGAAAATATTTGATGATATTTTTAAAACTTTAAATGTAATTTTATATATATCTGACCTATCAGATGATATAAAATTTTTGGAGAAAATATGACATATTTTTTGATCTTGGTTGAAGGTATTAATAAAGAGCAACTGTTTGTATTATTTGTATTGTGATATCTTAGTTAATAAGCATGAATAACTGGTATAAAATATGTTTTTTTTTAAGAATTTATTTATTTATTTGACAGAGAGAGATCACAAGTAGGCAGAGAGGCAGGCAGAGAGAGAGAGGAGGAAGCAGGCTCCCCGCTGAGCAGAGAGCCCGATGCGGGACTCGATCCCAGGATCCTGGGATCATGACCCGAGCCGAAGGCAGTGGCCTAACCCACTGAGCCACCCAGGCGCCCCATAAAATATGTTTTTTAAAAAATTTTATTTATTTACTTGACAGAGATCACAGGAAGGCAGAGGCAGCCAGAGAGAGAGGAATGGAAGCAGGCTCCCTGCTGAGAAGAGAGCCCACTGTTGGACTCAATCCCAGGAACCTGGAATCATGACCTGAGTCGAAGGCAGAGATTTTAACCCACTGAGCCACCCAGGCGCCCTAAAATATGTATATATATATATATACATATATATGTATATATATATATGTATAGAATTATAGTTCTTGCCAAAATATGGAACTAGCTGGAACTGAATGCCTCCTTCAAAGTCAGCTCTGGAGAAATTATGCAAGTGTAATATGGAACTATTTCAGATATGAACCAAAAACAAAGAAATGATGATAAATTCCTTAAAAGACTCAAAGTTGCTCTTGACTGGTATGTTTCAAGCTCTATTCCTGGTTTGAAGACAGGTTTTAACAGGCCTGTCACTGTAGAAATCAGCTGGATGTTTAGAGGCTATCAAAACTGTACAAAAACCTTGAAGGGGTAAAGACTTGAAAATTCTTTAGAGAGATTAGCTCCCTAAGGCATTATTCCTACACACATTTTCCTCCAATCAATTAAGACTGATGGATGAGGGGCACCTGAGTGGCTCTCTCATCACGTGGGTGGTGGGTTAAGCCTCTGCCTTCATCTCAAGTCATGGTCTCTGGGTCCTGGGATCCAGCCCCACATCGGGCTCTGCTCAAAAGGAAGCCTGCTTCCCTCCCTGCTTGCCTGCCTCTCTGCTTACTTGTGATCTCTCTCTCTCTCTCTTTATCTCTCTCTGTGTCCAATAAATAAATAACATCTTTTAAAAAAAGGCTGATGGATGATAAATTATGAAAACTGCTCCCTCCAAATGATGCTTCTTCATAAGGATTTAAGAATTTAAAATTGTAAGAATTTAAAATTGAAACTTGATCGTAGGATTTATCTTATAGAATAACATCAAGTGAAGGCAGTTATTATTAGTTTTGAAGTATTTGTGATTCTGAATTCTTGGCTTCATTAGTAAATTTATTTTTAAATTCTCCCATGGAGTGGTGATTGGCCTTCAGTCTTTTATTGATGTACATCATTGGGTCAAATGAGATGTGTGTGCCCAGAACTATATATAATCTTCTTTGTATTTCGCTGGAGATGGCATTTCTGAGTTTTGTTCAATTGAATTTGGACAGCTGTTTTAATAGTCACTTCTAGAGTTGGCCCTGGAGAATATCTTCCTTTTTTTCTCTTCCCGATTCTCTGAAAAACCCTGACTAATTCACATTATCACAGTGATATCACAATTCAAGTTTTTCCAAACACTATAGCTGCAAAAAAGAAGGAAGCTACTCAGAATGTAATACTATTGTGAATGATTGAGAAAGAAAACATTATTATAATTAAGCTACCAGGTTTCAATGTATTTTATTGTTGCTTAGAAAATCCTAGCATACCCAGACTTTACAGAGATTTGATGATCCGAAGAAGAGCTGAACTCATGGACCAAAATAACTATGCATATAAAAAGTACAATTACTTACCTAAAAAAGATGATGTGGTTAACTTTATATGGCAATCCAAGTGTTATTGGAACAGGAATTAAAAAAATAGCTTAGGGGCGCCTAGGTGGCGCAGTGGATTAAGCCGCTGCCTTCTGTTCAGGTCATGATCTCAGGGTCCTGGAATCAAGCCCCACATCGGGCTTTCTGCTCAGCAGGTAGCCTGCTTCCCTTCCTCTCTCTCTGCTCGCCTCTCTGCCTACTTGTGATCTCTCACTGTCAAATAAATAAGTAAAATATTTTTAAAAATAGCTTAAAAGTATATGATAAAATAATGATATACATATACAAAGAAAAGATACTATACTGTGAATATAAATTAAGTGAAAATTGTTGAAATAAAGAATACAATAAATGGAGACTAAGATGAATATAGCTGTAAAATGAATAAATGAGTTGGGAAAAACAAACAAACAAACAAACAAATTAATGACTTCTGCCCAAATGCAGCAGAAAAGAAAAAAAAAATAAAGAAAATATTTAAATAAGTACTGAGATAAATTTTGGAGAATTAAAGAAAGATAAAAATTACCAGACTTAAAATGATGCCAAACATGAGAAATCAGAAACAAAACAAAACAAAATCCACACACACACAAAACCACTCATATACATTATGGTGAGTTTTAAGAATATCAAAAACATAGAAGAGCATAAATGATGCCCAAGAGAAGAACAGATCACCTAAAATGTACAAGAATAATACTGACAGCAGAATTCTCAATAGTAATAGCATATAAAGGAGACAGCTGGGGGTTTGTATAGATGGAAAAGATATTTGAAACTAGATATTATACATCAAGCCAAATTATTGATTAAATTTGAGAGTACAGTAAAAATACAATAAAGCATGTTAGGTCTTAGAACATTTATCACACAGAGACACACATTTTAGAAAACTTCCTTGGAGGACAGCTCAATTTAGATAGAGAAAACAGAATTATGTACTCAAAGGCACATTTTGAAGGAAGGATTGAATATAGTCTGCACTGCAAATATTCTTTAATCGTATGTTCTGATTTTCCTAAATTTAAGAAGTATTTGTTCAAATATTTATCTTTAAATAAACCCTAGGAGACTTTTTCTTGGATTCTGGAAAATCAGTCCATTTGGATACAAATCTTTTTGTCACTGATGGAAATTTTGATATCCCTTAACAGTGGAATGCCTAATGTATTGTTACAGCAATTGTAATTTGCCAATACATGGGTGATGTGTGTGTGTTGTGTGTGTTTATTATTATTTTTGATGGTTTTACTCTTCTATGAGATTTTTAGGTAGACATAATTTTAATAAATTATGATTTGTTGAAATTTATCTGAGGTTATATATAATAAAATGAAATTTGTGTGAACTAAAGAAGTGCGTCTCCATTTTTTTGTTTTAAGAGTAGACTGGTCTTTAAAAATTGTCCAAAGAAGTACATTATATTCATTATTAAATTTGATAATATACAATAAAGTATTTATGGGCATATGGAACCATATCAAATTCTACTATTAATTCATATTAATAATTACCATAAGAGGAAAAAGGGATATTTTTCAAAATGAAAATTAGCGTATTTTTCAGAATATGATATAGTGTTATTCACTGAACAGAGGGAACAAATGTCAAAGTTTAACACAGTTTACAGAATGTTTTAACATAAATTGAAATTTAAATCTGACCCAATTTCACAGTTTTAAGTAAAATGGTAGCACTTATAGTTGGGGATGCCCAGCTTGCTCGGGGCGGAACACCGCCCCTTCACAGAAGCTGGGCAGCGGGGGATACCTCGCTTGCTCATGGCGGAATGCAGCCCCCTCACAGAAGCTGCGCTGGCTGGAAGCCCAGCCGGCCCAGGGTGGAATGCCGCCTGCTTCAGGAAAGTGGAGCACCCGGGAACGACAGGTTAGCTCAGGGTGGAATGAAAACCGCCTGCCTCCCTTATCCGCCATAGAGCCTTTCTCTTCCCAGAAGTGCCTGTTGCTAGTTAGAAGAGTTCTTTCAATGTGCTTGTTTAACTATAAACTTTATCCTCCTTCTTGCTTGTCAGCAAGATGGGATTAACATTTGACCTTCCTCAATCCTTCTATTGGCTATTGTTTTCTATCCAATAAAAGTGAGACTGTCGGGACGCCTGGGTGGCTCAGTTGGTTGGACGACTGCCTTCGGCTCAGGTCATGATCCCGGAATCCCGGGATGGAGTCCTGCATCAGGCTCCCAGCTCCACGGGGAGTCTGCTTCTCCCTCTGACCTTCTCCTCGCTCATGCCCTCTCTCACTGTCTCTCTCTTAAATAAATAAAATCTTTAAAAAAAAAAAAGTGAGACTGTCGAGTTGCTCTTGGCAGACGTCCTTTTCGACTGTTGTCCCCTGCTCCCAGTCTTTTCCAGCTGACTGGTTCGTGCCTAATTCTTCTCTCGTCGTCATCTGGAAGCGGCACCCAAGCTTTCTTGGGCTTCCTGTTTTTGGTGTTCTGTTCCACTCATCTCTGCCACCGCCCCCAGGTCCTCAAAATGGTTTTCTATGGTATCTTCCAGAAAACTTCTGATGTCCTCTTTAGTATGTAGCCTACATCAGTAGGGAATAGCGTTAAAACCTCTTCTGTTCCATGTGGATATTCACGTCGTTGAGCACCGCTTGGTCAAAGTCTGCCCTTTTCTGTTGGTCTGTTTTCTCTGGTCACTTCAGGAGTCCTTTTGTAAGAAATCCTATCCCATCAGATGCTCCTCTCACTCTCTTTCTCCCTTACTCTTACTCTTGCTCTGGCTTCTTTCTTCAGATTTGCCGGGGAATGACGAGTCCTTTTCATTCCTATGAAGATAGAAGAATTGGCTAATCCACAGATACCATTTTTAGTGATATACAAGTGTATATATAATAACTGATATGGAGATGTACATGTGCACCTACGTATATATTCTATAATCTATAAAGTATGGAGGTTGGATTAAGTCTGAAGTCTCTCATACAGCTTGATAACCTGTGACTCTTTGATCAATAACTTCCATTTTCCCACAGGTCAGAGAAATGGGAAAAAATGCACATATGAACATATGTAGCACGTTAAAAAATGATCACAAATCCTATGACTCCCCATTCCCTTTGATTCACATGGGCTATGTGACTGTGTTAAACAGTGAAATAAACGTGTCAGTTTCAGGCCCAAGTCCAAAAGGAACCCCTCTCTTGGAACATTTGCTATTGGAGCTCTGAGTGGACAGGAAATAAGTCCAACAACCTTGTTACAAAGACTGCACGCAAGTGGAGGGCCATCTGAGCCTCATCTCCCAACTGTACCCATCAAAGTGACAGGCATGTGCATAAAGTCATCCTGAATCCTCTAGACCAAGCAGCCGCCTGCTGAAGGCCACCACCCACTGACCTCAGTTAATGCCGTATTAAGCATAAAAATTGCCCCATGAGATCCTGCCCTAATTTCTGACCCCCAAAACATATGTAATATGACAAAAGGGTTGTTTTAAGCCCCCAAATTTTGAAGTCATTACATAACTAATTGGGTCACATGGCAAATACGTATCCAAACTAATGGAAATCAAGGAATATGTTTAAAGGCACCAAGTTATCTTAAAAAGTTCTCTGAACACACAGAAAAACAGAAAGAGACCCATAACTACAGAGAACAAATTGATCGTTTCCAAAGAGGAGGCAGCGGGTGGACAGGCAAAATGCGTGAAATACAGTGGGAGATAACAGGCTTCCAGTTACAAAATTAATAAGTTGCAGGACGAAAGGCACAGCATAGGGAATATGGTTGGTGGTACAGTACGGCGAGCACAGCATAACATACAGACTTGTCAAATCTTGTTGTTTTATATCTGAAACGAATGCAACATTGTGGGTCAGCTATAATTCAATTAAAAAATCAAAGGAAGTTTAAAAAAATTAAGAGTGAGCTCTGTTATCCAAATAGGACATACGAGATGGATTTCCCATCATACCATAAATTGAAAACGACTTCTCTTGATAGAACAATGCTTTCCTTAGTCTTAGTCCCTACTCCCTCCACAAAAACAAAACAAAACAAAACAAAAAAACAAAAAACAAAAAAAAAACTACTTTTGAAAAACATCTTGGTATTTTGAAAATTATAACTGCAGTGAGTGATGAGAGTGAAAACAAACTGATAATCCACGTTTCTTCATTTCTTATCCCTTTTATGAAGATGAACAGTAAAATCATAGTGTAAGAATTAACCAGAGAGAGATCTATTTTCCACTCACTATAATAAAGCTGGAATTCTCAACTATTATTTAGTATTAGTTGATTCTGGTGGCAAATGCAAATATGGTTTCACTTCTTGGGCACATGAGGAAGATTTGGTTGGTGAAACAGACATACCAGGTTGGCCCAGGCCTGCACTGCCAGGGTTCAGAAAATTGCAAGATACAACCTGACACTTAAAACTTCCCATCAACAACTACCGCTGACCCCCCCCCAACATCTTGTTTCTTCCCACAGACAGCTCATACTGAGACCTGTCCACTGTCAGGGTCAAGCTAAAGGGGGATGCCCACAAACTAGGTGTGAAATGAGAGGATGCAACTGCAGCTCTCTGGGGATGCCTAAGGCCACTGAATGCCCCATCATGATTCTCCAGCACAGATGGGGGCAGCCTGCACCACGTGGGTGGAGCTTGAGGACACAGAAAGTACTGGAGTGGCAGTCAACAAACAAATGTGTTTGTGTAATATATAAACCCCCATAGGGTTGTCAATTGGTGGGATTCACTTTTTCTAACTGTTCACCTCATGACATACAACTTCAGGAAACCCAGAGCCCATGGATTATTGTTGAAGGGCACATTCGGACTCAATCAAAGTGTAACTAAGCGTAATCATACAAATAAATACAAATATCATTAAAAAATCAATACCACCTCAAACTTTCTTTTTCATTCCCAAATGAGCTTTTATGGGTTTTAATATCAATTAATGTGCTTATAGAACTGGTAAAAAAAAAACAGTCAATGATGAAATTTTAAAATTACCACTCTGCTTTCCCTAATTTCTGTTGATGTACTTTTATCTCACACAAAAATGAATTACTAAGGAATAAATCATACTTCACTGAACACGTTTCAGCTGAAATAATGCACCAAGATGTACAGCTTTGGTCAGGCTTATACTGTTGTTGTCAACATAGTATATGGGGTGTAAGAGCTACTGTCTTTTCCTTCTCCCATGAATATTAGTCCTAACAGATTCTTCATGTGGAAAGAAAACTTAGTCTAGAAGATACACTAATTCCTCTCCTCCCTGGTGAAAAATACTGTTAGAGGTATTAGTTTTAGATAGAGAAGCAAGTTCACTTTGGAAAAAAGCACACACACACAAAACCCTCCAACATGACCTTTAATACAGTGATAAGGGTGAAAGTGTAAACTTCATTTGGAAACAGCACTCAAAATACTGTTTTGAAGGGCCTTTACAACAGCGGTATACTCTTTGAAAAGATTTTTCAGATCAACTGATTGAATCATATTTAATTTACCTAGGGACAATTAGATAAAATTTAAAATTCCAAACAAAAACTTTTAGGACACAAATCAAATTATATGTGCTTTTATTCCTGCAACTATCTCCAAAATCTAATATTCAATGGTTTAAATTGCTGCATTTCTCATTTGCAATGCAGATGAAGAGAGGAACACAGCAGACACATGTGAGATGAGGTGTGAGGCATAAAAGGGAGCACAGGAGGCAACTGACCAGCTGAATAGCGACTGCCCCAAAGATGACCATATCCTGAGCCCAAGAAGCTCTGAGTACTTTACCTTACCTGGCAAATGGGATTTAGCAAGCATGATTAAATTAAGGTGTGAGGGGGGAGAGATTATCCTGGATTACCTCGGTGGTCCCAATGTAATCATGAGGATCCATAAGGAGACAGGAGAATCAGAATCAGAAGGCAATGTGAAGTTGGAAACAGAGGGATAAAAGGTAGTGCAATGAAGGGCCACAAGTCAGGGAATGCAGGCAGCTTTAGAAGCAGGACAAGGCAAGAAAGTGGATTCTCCTCTAGAGCCTCCAGAAGGAACACAGGCTGCTAACACCCCGATTTTACCACACTGAGACTGATTTTTGAACTTCTGACCTCCAGAACTGCAAGATAATCAATTTGTGTTGTTTCAAGCCACTGAGAATTTGTCATTTGCTACAGTGGCACTAAAAACTACTAGAAGAACTCATTGAGACTTATTGAGTCTGTACAATGGCAGGGACCATTTCTAGGTAGGACTATCTTCAGGGTGTGGTAGTGAAAGACCCGCGGATCCCCTTACCCAAGAATCCAACACTGCCACTGGATGCAACCAGCAAGAGGTTCTTTATTGTTACGCAGGCGCCTGCGGGTGGTCAGCGCGCGCCTGCGGGTGGTCAGCAGCTCCTGCTAGCTGAGCACACCCGGCTGGGGTGGTGCCGGGTTTTTATAGACAGGTACAAACAAGTTTTGGGTGGGGCACAACTGATTGGTTGACAGAACTTTTGAAAAAGGCGTACTTGGTGTTAGTGGATTGGCCCTGGAAGACCCCCCTCGCGCGAAGAGAAAGACGGGAAGGGGAAACAAAGAGGGGAAGTTTGACCTTATTACTCAGCAGAAAGACATCCTGTCTATGTGACCATGCAGCCCCCTTGCCCTTGTCTATGTGACCATGCCCCGGCTATTAGGAGAGGGTATCTTGTTCAAACAGGAGTCAAGTGTCATGCCCTAAAAGCCAAGGGGGTTACAGAAAGGCAAAAGAGCAGTTACATTGAATTCAACCCTGGGGGAAGGGTCTTTTCATTGCAAGGAAAGGAGGGGTACTTTTACACAACAAAAGAGCAGTCAATTAGTTAACGACTGGGGGGGGGTGTCTTTCAGTAGTACTGGATCTGGAGAGTTGACTGCCAGCCTCCTTCCTCCCTCCCCCTCCCTGAACCCCAGTGCACTGTGTGCCTCCTCCACTGCAGCCCACGTGACTCACAGGAAGCTGGCCCCATCCACACTACAGGGAAGGGGTCTGTCATGGAAGCCAGTCATGTTCCTCCTGGGCCATTCACACAGCCAGCTGCACGACAGTCAGTGCCTTGTTACTGTTCTATGAGAGACAGTAACCTAGGTTGTCCCACACACACAAACGGGAAGGGCTTTACAGAAATATCTGGGTTGTCTCTGAATGGGAACAAGAAAAGCAGTGCCCCCCCACTGCGGGCAGCCATCACACAGTCAGCAGGGGGTGGAAGACAAACTGGCCAGAGGGAAAGGGCACAGTAGGGAAAAATGGAGAAAATCATGGAGACAGTGTGAATAAAACACATTCTCTGCAAGCACTGCCATGAGCTGCTTCTTCATGAGATTGAAGGTTTTTTTTTTTTTTTTTAAATCTTTAAGACAGTTTGAGTTAGGATGAGACAACCATCCAAACTGATTCAGGAGGTCAGACTTTACGGAAACTAAGAAATCCAGATAATAAAAGTAGATGACTCACATGTGTGAAAAGTTTCCTTTCCCACTAAGGGCGGGGGGAAAACTAGAACCTTGAATTTGTGGCTATTCCATTATTCTTGCTATTTTTCATCACTCAAATGTATTTTTCAAGAATGAGGAGATTATTCTCAATAAATACAGTGATGGTTCCCTGAAATTTTGTAACCAAGTAGGGAACAGTCAGAGTCTCTAAACAGATTGTTTTGAATTGACTTAACAATCACACAAAATAGACTGTAAAATTTATCAAAGAGTGGGGCTGAGTTTCTTATATATGATTTCATGCAAATTTTTGTCTACCTGATGATTTTTAGTTTTTGTCTGCAGGGTGAGTGAATAAAGGTGTCTCAACATGGTCCAGAACTAATGGTGTTCCCTGGCTCACTATGAAATCCAAGGTCATTTCTGTTTCCTTTTCCATGAACTTCTCCTTCCTCTCATTTGTTCTGTTTTTCAATCGGACTGTTTGTCTTCTTCTCAATTTGTAGGCACATCAGAGACATGAACTCCTTGAACAGCTGATGTTACAGATGCTTTTCACAGCCTGTTGCCCACATGCAGCTTTACTCTTTTTTGATATACAAAACTTTTTCAAATTTTTAAAATAAAGTGGCATGTCATTTCTTCTATGGTCTGTGGGTCTTATCTCTACCTAAGGTAGTCTACCACTTCCCAAATTTTTACATGCCCCTAGATTGTCTCCAAATTCTTTATCATTTTGTTTGTAGAGTTAGAACTTAAACCAATTTACAAGGTTAATCAATCTGACATCTGCTTACATATGTGATAGGAAGCAAGAGTTCTAAGAAAGAGAGTTCTTTCAGCTCTGAGGGATAGAGCTTAAAGTCAATATTCAATGATACTCTGTCTCATTTTCTAGAAGGAACTGGTGGTTTCTGTTTGGAACTCTGACAATTTTTTCTTAGTCCCTGAAAGTCAAATAGGTTTACGTCTGTTTTGGTTTGAGTCTGTTCAGCTAATTCTCCCTGGGACTTGAAGGCTTTATGAACTGAAGGCATGACTGTTTTTCAGCTCAAGTAAATGCTGCATTAGTTCAGTTATAACTTCTGTTATTTTCTCCTTTTGTCCTCAGGGTACTTGCAAGGTAGATTTGGACCTGACCTCAGATCTTACTTATTCGTTTCTCATTTCCATCTCTTTGAAATTTTGCTCAGTGTTCTGGGATATTCCTTTGGAAAATCAATTTTGTGGGGCACCTGGGTGGCTCAGTGGGTTAAGCCACTGCCTTCAGCTCAGGTCATGATCTCAGGGTCCTGGGATCGAGTCCTGCATTGGGCTCACTGCTCGGTGGGGAGCCTGCTTCCTCCTCTCTCTCTGCTTGCCTTTCTGCCTACTTGGGATCTCTCTCTGCCAAATAAATAAAATCTTTAAAAAAATCAATTTTGTTCTCAGCAGTGATCCTTAATGTTTACAGGGTTCCTATTACATGGTACAACTAGTGAATTTAAGTTTCAAATCTTTCTTGTATTTTTATGTTTTAAAAGATTTATAAAATTTATTTGACACAGAGAGACAGAGAGAAAGTGAGCACAGACAGGGAGAGTGGCAGAGGGAAAGGGAGAGGGAGAAGCAGACTCCTCACTTAGCAGGGACTCCCCACCCCCAACCACAGGGTTTGATCTCTGGCAGACATTTAACCAACTGAGCCATCCACGCACCCCAAAGCTCCCTTTCAAAATCTTCAGTAAGTATTTTGCTGCTCTTTACTGTAACTGTATCCCCCTCAGACTTCTTGACAATAAGTTTGTCTAGCTCTGTAGTCAGTTCTTAATCAATGAGGACACGTGCTCTGGACCTCAGTTTGGTGCTCCTCCACCAAGATGCTACCTGCCACTCAGGTGTGTGAACTCTTGCAGCTCAGGCCTAGTCACACTTTTGGCAACTCTGGGGCATCAGCGAAGCTACTCTAAGGGGACCATGCTTTGTGCATAAAAGCAGGCCCCTGCCATGAAGCAGCCCCTCTCAAACCTCCCCAAGTTGTCCTTCCTTACACAGCACAAAGTCTCTAAGAAACTCAACCTGCTGGGAAAGCCCATTTCTCTATGACCAAGGACCACAAGAGAGGGAAGGTATACCATGGGCCCCACACAGAAAGAGGTCTTCACTGAAAGCCTTCTAAAGAGAGTCTGCCTTTTCTTCCAGGCATTCCATCATGGCACCTCAAAATCCTGAGATCTCTTCTACTGCTCCCTCTGAGATGCCAAGAGGAACTTGGCAGTCAAATAGGTCCTTCCCACAGCCCACCTACATGATTATTGAGGGCCTGCCTGGTGCTGGGGATGGGTGAAGGCAACACAGGCCCCTGGTCTTATGCTCTGATGTCACTGGCTCTTGAGCAAAGGAAGGAAAATGAGAGGGTCCAGGAGACTGCACACAACATCATGTTTTCAGAACATCTCCCTGGCCCACAAGATCACCTTGTCATGGCAATGTCAGCAGGGTATGGCAAGTGCTATCTCAGAAGTCCCTCTGACACCTCAGCAACAGAGAGAGGGCCCACCCATAAACATAATCCCTAGAACCAGCATCCTTTAGGAACCAAAACCCCTATGAGTCAATTACTTTGGTATGTGTTAGTGTATTTTTACCTATGTAAAATATAAGAAAAAGAGGAATGACATACCTGTATGATTTGGGGCAGTACAGCAACTCGATTTTGAGTGTTTTGGATTATAGCTAGATACTTTTTTCCAAAAAGAAATTTATAATCCATTTAATAAAAACAATGTGAATTGCCATGTATGGAATTTTTATACTATAAATGTTTTCATTGTCTTGAGTTGTAGTAATGTACATACACTGGCGCTGGTCTCAAATGGGGGATGTCTGGAAGGAAACAGAATACATGATTAGGGGAGTGAGTGTAAGCCACCACCCTAAACAGTTCAATTTCTCACAAACATATACCTCAGCTCTATATTTGATGGGATGAATATCAACTAAAACTTTAAAATTAAAGTACCAGAAATTATTAGGGATGACATTTTTTGGTAGACTTGTTTCTGATTCTGCCTTGTGACCTGACAAAGGTGGGATGGTGACTCCTGTTACTGCTTGCTTATTATAGCTATGGCATACAGCGGTGGAAGTACTAAGTACTAAGCCACTAGAAAATTTGAGAAAGGATAAGCAATTCTAATAGTAAGGATATTTTCACATACATTATAACTAATTTAATATTTTAGGACTGAAACAAATCTAGAAGAATGTACAGACATTCTTCATCATTTCAGGTACTTTAACATCCAATACTACCCTAATCAAATCCATGAGACTTTAGTTTTATAGCCTTTTCCTTGTAGATGAATCTGAAGAATAGAATCAGTATAAACTACTTTATGTCTGAAAAAATTCATCTTTGAATTTTGACTTGACCAGCTCCACAGAATTAATAACAAGTCCCTTTCTTGGTGCAGCCACATTGGGAAACAGTGTGGAAATTCCTCAAAAAAATTAAAATGGAGCTGCCCTATGACCCTGCAACTGCACTCGGTATATACCAAGAAGATACAGATGTAGTGAAAAGAAGGGCCATCTGTACACCAATGTTCATAGCAGCAATGGCCAAAGTCACTAAAGTGTGGAAATAACCAAGATGCCCTTCAATGGATGAATGGATAAAGATGTGGTCCATATACAATATGGATTATTATGCCTCCATCAGAAAGAATGAATACCCAACTTTTGTATCAACATGAACTGGTCTGGAAGAGATTATGCTGAGTGAAATAAGTCAAGCAGAGTCAATTATCATATGGTTTCTTACTTCTGGAGCATAAGGAATAACACAGAGGACATTGGGAGATGGAGGGGAGAAGTGAGTTGAGGGAAATTGGTGGGGGAGACAAACCATGAGAGACTGTGGACTCTGAGAAGCAAACTGAGGGCTTTAGAAGGGAGGCAGGTAGGGGGTTGGGTGAGCCTGGTGATGGGTATTATGGAGGGCACATATTGCATGAAGCACTGGGTGTGGTGCATAAACAATGAATTCTGGAACACTGAAAAGAAATAGAATAATAAAAAAAAGTCCCTTTCTCCTTTAAATTTCATAATCAATACAAAAAGTTACATGGTATTGGACTTGAGCTACTACTTGCTGTATGTCCAGCTCTCTTACTTTCTTTTTTTTTTATTTTCAGCATAATAGTATTCATTGTTTTTGTACCACACCCAGTGCTCCATGCAATCCATGCCCTCTATATTACCCACCACCTGGTACCCCAACCTCCCACCTTTTATATACCTGGAGGCACTTGCATGAGGCAGACAAGTTCTCAATAAAGAACTTTAATTCAATATATTAAAGTATACTATGTTTTCCACAGTGAATATAGACTATTTATCAAATCAGAATCAAGTTCTGAAAAAAAATACCCATATACAGATAGCTAACAAATACACAGCCCGGTACCTCTAAAGGTTAGTACTTCTACATATTTCAAAAGGCATCAAGTTTTTGCTGCTTTCCCCTGATCCAAGCATGCACATTTGTGTGTATGTAAGTAAACACCCAAAGACAACTGAATTAGTAGTCCACATTCACCACATGGATTAATGCCTGTTGTGATCTCTTTCCCTCCCAAATTGTTTCTGATTATTCACTTTAACTAATTTTGCCTGCTTTCCAATAATAGGGAGAAGAAAATTTGCTTCCCCACCCAGCACCAATCAAAGGGATACTTATGTCCTGTGAGCCTTCATTTTTCATAGGGGAAAACAAACAAACAAACAAACAAAAACCCAAAAAACCCTGAGCAGTGAAACTAGAAATTCCCTCATGTTTCCTTCCTTTCTGGAGCTTACTGCCCTTAGGTTGCACAGTTGCCCAAATATTGGCCCCTCCATAAGAAGCTGTAAGTAGCACGAGCGTAGTGGATGAAAGATCCAGGATATAAGGAAGGGCTACTCTGGGCAGTTGCATGGCCTGGGATGGTCTGCCTCACCACTGGGCAAGGTCTGGGGCCTGGGGTCACCGTACCTCAACACCGTTAAGAGAAGACTTCAACGAGAATGTTTATTTCAACATCTTTGCATGAGAAAATAAACACTGCCTTCAATAAACAGTTTCAATTAAAAATTAAAATTTTAAAACTTAATTTTAAATATAATTATACCAAGAAGAATCATGACACATGTTGAATTATTTTAGGAGCCACAGTCTTCCTGAGGTACAAATAAATAGTTTGTACAAATAGGTAAAATCATTTATTAGGAAACTTTAAACCTCTTACAATAAAGTTACCATTAAATATAAGAATAAAGTGACTATTTTGCTTAAAAATAAACAAAGGTCACTTTGAAAGAGAATGGCAGCTTCCCTGTGGACATCCTCTATACCCAGCCCAATCAGTACTTACCAAGTACAAGTTTGTAGATTTTGCTAACATGGTAAATGATGGAAATAAATGAGGAAGACAATATTTTCAAAACAATGTAAAAAGAACTTTAAAACAAGTATCTTGAGTCTCCTTATTCTTCCACTCTAATTTGTAGCCTTTGGATAATATGTGGGAAAGAACATATATACATTTAAATTTTAACTTAAATGTCTACTGAAATAAAATGCTATCTTATTAAAATTCCTATCTGAAATTAAAAAAAAAGTCATGGTGACAAATAATGTTGACAATCATGTAATGTACTCCTATCTTAAAACTCAAATTATGCTAAGAATGAATATTTCAAAACTAAATGGTTCACTTTGTTAAAAATATTCTTACTGAGTATTAAAAAAATCACCCAATGGTATCATGTTTTTAAACTCATTCTACTCATCATGCCTGTATTTTATCCTACCAGTTCTCTCTAATGACTTAGCATTCTTTCTTGTCTGCTCTCCTCTCTCATTTCCTTTCACCAGCACCAAAAACACAAAGACTCCAAAGTCCTGAGAGCAGACTGGAGTATCCCTTTGCCTTCTAGAAGCTGTGCATTTTGACCCTACTGGTCCATTCCACCTGCCCAATAGGCAAGATTGCCCAATAGGACAGTGCAGTCAGGAAGGGAGGCAAGGACAGAATCTTGAGGGATAGCAGAGAGAAAGAATCACCTTAAGAAAACTGGCAAGAATTCCTATCTTACATTGAGGTCTTCCATCCATTTTGAGTTTAATATTTTGTTCTGATGACACAACTCTGGGTGGGCTCCGAGATGGCTCCTCAGTGGGGACACATCACCAGGAAGACCACACCATGATTAGAATTTAGAATCTTCGGCACCCCCACCCCAACCCCTACATTCCCCCAGAGAGGGGAGGGGGCTAAAAGCAGAGCACATCTATGTAAGGAAGCCTCCATAAAAATCCTCATAGCAGGACGCCTGGGTGGCTCAGTTGGTTAAGCAGCTGCCTTCGGCTCAGGTCATGATCCCAGCGTCCTGGGATCGAGTCCCACATCGGGCTCCTTGCTCAGCAGGGAGCCTGCTTCTCCCTCTGCTTCTGCCTGCCATTCTGTCTGCCTGTGCTCGCTCTCTCCCCCTCTCTCTCTTTGATAAATAAATAAAATCTTTAAAAAAAAATCCTCCTAGCAGGGGTTTCAGGAAACTTCCAGGTAAGTCAACATATCCAGGTACCAGGAGGGGGATAAAACCCAGCTCCACAGGAATAGACATTCCTGTGCTTGGGACCCTCCCAGACTGTGCCCTTTGTGTCTCTGCATCTGACTGTTTATCTGTATCCTTTATCATATCTTTCATAAATTGCAAATGAAAACAAATGTTTTCCAGAGTTCTGTGAGCCACTCAGTTGAACCGGAGGAGGAGTTGAAGGAACCTCTGATTTGTAGCCAAGTTGTAGAGAAGTTGTGGGTAACCTGGGCTCCTCCTACTTATGACTGGCACCTGAATGTGATGGAACAGTCTCACAGGACTGAGCCCTTAACCTGTGGGATCAGATGCCATATCAAGGCAGACAGTGTCAAAGCTGAGTAAAACTACAGGACACCCAGCTGGTGTTGCAGAGTTGCCTGGTGAGGGAAAAATCCACAGCCTCAGCCACAGTGTTAGAAGTGAAGTGTTCTGTGTGAATATGGTAATATAAAAGCAGATGGGAGAACTGAAATGTTTGCTTGACATACACTCTCACACAAAATATTATGTAGGCCAGGTCTTTAGCACATATTCAAGTTCTAGTGAAATATCATAAAGAGTCAACTCAAAAAACAAACAAACAAACAAACAAGCAAACATACAAAATATGGATGAGCTGGGAGAAAATAAGCAATGTTTCCTCTTTCCTATCAAGAGAAAGACCATTCCTGAATTATCCAAGATTTTGCTTTTACCTGAATAACCATACAGTTCAATAGGACTTGAAGGAAAAAGCATGTTTGGTCCTCAGCGATCCTTTCCCCTGATATGGCCGGCAAGAGTGGAGTGATTCTTGTGGATATATCTTTGCTCCAGAGTGGGGAAAAAAAGGAGTTCTTTCACCAACGTTCAAAGGGTTTTTTAAAAATGGCCTTCATTAAAATACATCTGCCCCTCCTTTGGAACCTGCTCACGCTACACTCCAGGCCAGCGAGCATCAAGGGGTTGGAAATACGGTACAAACTCCCATGAAGCCACCTCTCCCTCTAAACTATTCTTCTCTCTGCCAAATTCTGCTTCGGTCAGCCTAAGGATCAAATACCTGTTTTTGGGCAATAAAGTGATGTGCATTAATCAATCATTGGCCCTAACTGGCAAGTTCCTTAAAAACTCATGGGACACAGATGGTTGCCATGACTTTCCCAGGAAGCAGCTACTGTCTTTCCATGAATGCGGCATGAAAATACAGGGCTGGGTGAGCAGATGAATGTCCACTCGTGAAACAATCATGCTGAGGACAATAAACAGTAGTTTTGGATGGCAGATTTAAATTTCATTCACAGCCAAGAAAACACTCCAGATACATGATGTGTCTCCACTTCCTGTTGTTTCCAACATCTGAGTCCTCCCTTCCATTCCTGTTTCCACCACTTCAGTAAATGTCTCCCATCCTCATTGCATATAAAAAAGGCTCTGATTCTTTCTATTCTAATGTCTGTAAGACATTACTGTGAACAAGAGCAGGGGATAATTCCTCCTCCAAACCCATCTACGAAATAAAGGGTTCTATTCAGGATCATGACAAGCTGAAACATCCCTTAAGAGAACTTCCAGAGTCATTTCAACCTGTAAGGCTGGCTAAAATGTTCCTCACCATCCACCACACCAGGGCTAGGACTGATGAGTGTCTCCACCATGCAGGTCCCTAAGGATGACATGATCGCTGGGAAACCAGGCACGAGGCAACAAAAATCAGCACCCGCTCTTCTGCAAAGTTTGTCTGAAGTGCTTGAAGCCACAGAAGAAACAGATTGACTCCTTCAGATCTTACCTAAAAACAAAATTAAAGGTGACAAAATTAAACACATGTTTATGCAGAGATGCACTGCAATGCAGATTCAGTTCTGAGAAAGAAAAACTAGAAGTTAAAGGTACCGTTAAACTCCTGCACCAAGTTCTTAGTGACAAGAAATCAGGCGTGCTGCAAGAAGCCCAAGGGTGAAGAGTTGGGGTCTGGAGCCACAGTGCCCGGTTCCAATGCAGGCTCTGCTTTTTGCTTTTTGCTTGCTTAGCTGTGGCCAGTGGAGAACCACCAAACTTCTCCCTTTGCATCAGTCTCTACCTCTGAAAAATAAGGATGATAAAAGAATTTACCACAAAGTGTTTGCACAGGGATAAGTGACTTACAACAGTGCCTGTATCATCAACTGTCATTTAATCACAAAAATAATGCAAAGACAATCATCCTCCAAATTTACAGTGTGCTTTGAATAGGGTTTTTTCTATAATATGCTTATGTATCATGGAAAGTTCTTGAAAAATCTCAGAGCTAAATAAGACCTTAAAGACCTGGCTCAGTTATTTGACTTTGAAGCCCATTCATCAGGCATTTCTACACCAGCCCTCCTTTTTTTTTTTTTTTTTTTTGCCTGTGCACGTAGCTACCTTGAGAGCTGCCGCCAAATCATCACTTCCACAAAGAACCATTCAGAAATCTGGAACTCATATCATTGCTGGACTTCTGGCATAAGTCCATTGTTCCTGGTGGATGCTTCCATTAGTAGGAAATGGAACATGCTCAATGAGGGCAGGGGGTTGTGTTTGACTTGCCCACTGCCATATCTCCAGCACCTAGAAAGGTGCCTGAAACACATAGCTGGCATCCAGTAAATGTGTGCAATAAATGAGTGAACTAGACAAAAATAGATATGCACTGGTAGACGTGGCCTGTGGAGTACAGCTTCAAAAGCAAGAGAGTATTGAGAGTCCTACATGGTAGGTTGCATGGCACTGAGTTAAAGAAAATGGGTTCTGCAATCAGACCAAAGGTTAAACCTCGAAAGTTGTGCGATCTTGGACAAGTCACCTACAAGAACAAAGACCCCTGTCTTCTATTGATAACAGCTGGGAAGAGAGAATCCATTTCAGAACGAAAGGGGACACAGGACGGCTGTGTACGACACTTATATTGTGGTCAAGATGGCAGTGTGAATTCATTTCATGGGGTCCCACACCATCATCCCTCACTACCATTTGAAATACATGGTAATAAGAGATGAAATATATATATATATTTTTTTTCAGTGTAACAGTATTCGTTGTTTTTGCACCACACCCAGTGCTCCATGCAATCCGTGCCCTCTCTAATACCCACCACCTGGTTCCCCCAACCTCCCACCCCCTACCCCTTCAAAACCCTCAGATTATTTTTCAGAGTCCATAGTCTGTCATGGTTCACCTCCCCTTCCAGTTTCCCTCAACTCCCTTCTCTCCATCTCCCCTTGTCCACCATGCTATTTGTAATGCTCCACAAATAAGTGAAACCATATGATAATTGACTCTCTCTGCTTGACTTTTTTCACTCAGCATAATCTCTTCCTGGAAGAGATTATATATATATATTTTTAAAAGATTTATTTACTTACTTATTTATTTGACAGAGAGAGATCAAAAGTAGGCAGAGAGGCAGAGAGAGAGAGGAGGAGGAAGAGGGCTCCCTGCTGATGCAGGACTCAATCCCAGGACCCTGAGATCATAACCTGAGCTGAAGAAACAGGCTTAACCCACCCACTTAGCCACCCAGGTGCCCCTAGATTAAACACATATATTTTTTAAAGATTTTATTTATTTATTTGGCAGACAGAGATCACAAATAGGCAGAGAGGCAGGCAGAGAGAGAGGAAGGGAAGCAGGCTCCCTGCTGAACAGAGAGCCTAATGTGGGGCTCAATCCCAGGACCCTGGGATTATGCCTTCAAGCCGAGCCGAAGGCAGAGGCTTTAACCCACTGAGCCACCCAGGCACCCCTAGATTAAATATATTTTTTTTAAGAGAAGAGAAAAGTTAGCAAGTGAACCTCGGTAAAAAACAAAACAAAACAAACAAAACCCAAAACTGACAAACATCTCCATGAAGCAGCAACCGCAGAAATTCTCAGTGATGCACAGATGTGTAGCGACAGGAAAAGATGTCTGGAGGCTGACTTCAAGGAGGACAAGTCGCTCCCACTGGAGATAAAGGCAGACAGAAAGGCCTGCTCGCTTGCTGCCTGAAGCCACAACTTCAACTGGGCTGCGGACTTGATTGCACACCACTTGCTTCACCAGAACACTGTGAGGTTTCCAGTAGCTCATTATATCTAAACACTACTGCCTCCTTTAACAAGGTTTCCCTTCCAGATTGCCCCTGACTTACAGGGATAGGCAGTAGGTGTCCCTCCACGTGCTCCTTCCAAATTCTCTCCTCTCTCTGCTTTCTTCTGATCCACTTTTTATTTATGGGCTAGCTTTACAGGATATCCCTTCTGTGATTAAACAGGTCTTAATAATTCTACCTTTTGTAAAGGAAGCCTTCCCCAATTATTTAGATGTTGATAAATATTTACCTCTGAATCTCCATAAATCATCACTTTATATGGCACCAACATGTAGAAAATAAGAATGAAGTTACCCAATTTTCAGAATGAACCATACAAATGACAACCTACCATCTAAAGCCAGAGACAGAAAGAGAACATCTGCATAAACTAAAGTAATGCGGGTTCCTTATTCATTCATATTTATTATGCAAAATGGAAGTTTTAGGAAGATTAGAATAATGCATACTTGTTCTATTATATAGGCAACTAATCCTCTGTAGATGGTAATGTATCCATAACTCCATCTCCAATCTAGAATTTCTGAACACGAGGAGAGGGTATTAAAATCTCCTCTGTGGGAGGCAGAGCATTACAGTGTCTGGCTCTGGCCTTCCTGCTGCAGGATGAGACTTGCAATTAGTGATGGCAAATGGAATTCACAAAACATTTCTGGGCTTTAGAAGACATCGGAAAACTAGCAAAGGACTTAGAAAATGGTAGGAAAGGAAGCAGGAAGAGGGAGGTGGCAGAAACAAGTGAGCCAAAACCTGATCTGTAAGCAACAAGCTCAAGAGAAACAAATCAGGGTGCCAGAGAACAAATGCCATTTTCACTGCAGGATCTCTACAGGCCTGTGCCCTCCAGACCCCGTTCCCACCACACGTAAGTTGGGGGAACTGAACCTGAGATTTCCTTAATAAACCAGGACCCTCAAATGGAACCAAAGTGATCCCAACCAAGAACACTCCCAGCCTCCTGGCAAAGGAAAGACAAACCCTCGAGGAAAAAACAGACAGACAAACAAACAAACAAACAAACAAAAAAACACCAAAAAACAGAATTAAAAGAGATTACATCTATGTTCCAATAAATCTGGTCTCAAAATCCCTTCACAGAGCATGCAAGAAATGAGGCCACTGTGAGAGACAGAAGACTGAGGGAAAATGAAGACTTTAGACACTGGAATGATCAGATACAGAATAGAAAATATTACATGTTAATTGTTTAAGAACACAAAAGAGGTTTAAAAATGAAGAAGGATCAAGAGCCTATCAAAAGCAACAGGCCAAGTGTGAACATGGAACTGAAGGAAGTTAAACAGGGACCAAAAATCACTGAGACGTAAAACACAACAGAAAACACACCAGAATGGTGGGGCAGTAGATGAGCCTCGAATGAAGGACTTCACAACACTGCACCAAGAAGTGAAGACATTCCCCAGAATGCAACACAAGGAGGCAGGAGAAGAGGATGAACGCCAGCTTGAGAGACACCGAACAACAGACGGGAGGTTTAAATAAGAATCCTGGGAAGTACAGCAGAAGGACAGAGTCAAAATTTCAGAAGAAAACAGCTGAGGATATTACAGAAATGATAAATCCAGAAATACAGGAAATGCACAGATACCAAGCAAGATGAGAAATCTTCAATTAAACATTTTGTGGTAAAGCTATAGAACACCAAAAACTAAGAAAAGGCTTTAAGGAAAAGGCATTTAAAGGAATGAACAGGGTGGAAACAGGGTTTAAAGCTGCTACAGTGGTAAGGAGATGCTAGTAAAATGGTACCTGTAAAGGGTGACAGGAGTATTTTTACTGCCACTACTGCTAATACTGTGTCTAATGCACATAACAACTGAGGACTGCGAAGGTTAAGCTGGAGCAGAAAAAAATTAAACAAATTATGACCCTCAAAAGAAGGATCATGTCGGGGCACTTGGGTGGCTCAGTGGGTTAAGCCTCTGCCCTCAGCTCAGGTCACGATCCCAGGGTCCTGGGATCGAGCCCCGCATCGGGCTTTCTGCTCTGCAGGGAGCCTGCTGTCTTCTCCCTCTGCCTGCCTCTCTGCCTACTTGTGATCTCTGTCTGTCAAATAAATAAATAAAATCTTTTTTAAAAAAAAAAGAAGGATCATGCCAATGAATTTCACAACTCTGGTGATCACTTTAAAAGCATCTCTTCTTTTTATCATAGCATTTGTATCATGTCCAGGATGAGATATTACAGCACACATGATAGAATACTTTAAAACAATAGTCCATTTTGCTCAAACTCCATGTTGAAAGCAAACGACTCTGTCAAACACTTTGAAGAAGGTAAAAGTAGTGGAACCATGTTTTGTCAAGAAAGCCCAGGGAGAAAAGCAGGTAGTAAAACCAAGTAGCAGTATCGAGGAAGGGCAGCCTCAGGAAGAAAATGAACACCGTTTTCTTCTGCTTTGTTCTGTTTTTGTTGGTATCTTTTTTTTTTTTTTTGGTCTTTCCCAGAAATCACTTCATATATATACATTTATCTGTTCAACTTCAGTGAAAGTTGGGAGGAAAAGGTGCCAGAACTTTTGAATGGTTGTCTTCAGCTGAGTGCTTATTTTCTTCCTTCAGTTTCTCTGGGGTTTCCCACTATTCTTCAATAAACATGTGTTGCTTTCTGGCAGGGTAAAGCCAAATGCATTTTTAAAAGAAGTAATGGCAGGTCATCCGTCCATCCAGATCAGGAGAGAGCCCATACCAGAAAAGGCAGAGAGGGTAGTAGACTCCCCTCTGTGAGTTCCTGCCCTCTTGGTCTTTCCTCAGCCCTTGCTCTCTGCTATGTCTCTCCAGTCACACCCCAAACCCAGAAAAACAAAAGGACTCTTCAAAACTTAAACCCTGTGAGAAGGGCCACGCGGAGGCAAGGAGAGCCCTGTCAGACTCTGAGCCATGTGGTCTGTATCTGAGACTGCACATCTCCTTGAGCCACATTCCATTCCCTCCATGCCTAATGTTGGCCTTGTGTTCTACAGAAGCAGTCAGGGCATCCATACACTCCTCTCTGTGTGCTTTTCTGTATACCTGATCCCATCTCAACCCACAACATCCAGCAGCATGCACCATCTTTCATCTCCCTTCAGTCAACCTGCAAATAGGTAAACACAGCCTGTAAAACCCACCCTTGTCCAAGCTATGTCTGGAGTTATGATCGTCTGTGTCTTTACCATCAAACTTTCTAAAAGGCTATTCTTGTGTGTGACCTCCATGGTATCACGCCCAGTCACTCTATCTCTATGTCTGGCTTAGGACTCCACTACTCACCTCCCATTTTCTTTCAGTACTCAGTGACAACCTCCTCGATCTACCCCCACCCCCTAATCAAGCTGCTTTGCAACTTTTCACATCATCGAACATTGCTGACATTTCATTCCTTGAAATCTCTCTTCTCTAGACATCTGTGCAAAAATGCCTTCCTGGCATCAAAGCCATGTCCCTCCCCTTCCATCCACTACTCCTTTATTCTTCCCCTTTATCTGCCCAAGAAAAGAAGGAATTACCCTAAATCCTTAACTGTCACTCTCTCTACAAGGAATATATCCCTTGGCAACAGCATGATTGCATCTCTCTTCCCCCAAGCACCCATTCCTACATTTTGACTGTCCAACCAGAACCTACACCTGCACGTCCAACAGACACCTCAACTCAGATTGCCTAAAGCTGCACTCCTCCTCTTACCTCCTGCACCTGGCTCCCTTCCTGAGTTGCCACGACTGTTGTGGCAGTTGACACATCAGACTCAACATTCTGAAAGCACAGAGGCACCCCTAAGCCTACTGCAGCATTTTTTTTCCCATAGCTGAGATATGGAAGCAGCCCAAGTGTCCAGCAACAGAAGACAAAGTGGTACATACACACAATGGCATATTACTCAGCCATCAAAAAGGATGAGATCCTGATATTTACAACAGTATGGATGTACCTAGAGGGTATTGTGCTAAGCAAAATAAGTCAGACAGAGAAAAACAAATACTGTATCTCCAGGGATGAATCCTTAAAAAATGCCCTACATATTCAAGTTTTAAGGCAGGACCAGAAGCAACAGTTTTAGCATATATCACCACGATATAAAATAAAATCTTAAAAAAAAAAAAAAGGAAATAATAGGACAACAGCAATTAGGGTAAAAATACTTAACAACTGTCTTGCTCAACATCACCAGCACCACACCAGCTACACGTCTGACCCCCAGACCAGCATAGCAGGTGTGAGGACAGGTCCAAGCAGAGAAAGTGTTACTTGTCACATTTTTTGAAAAATGATAAACAGAAGGGATGCCTGGGTGACTAGGCTGGTTGAGCGGCCAACTCTTGATCTCAGCTTGGATCTTGATCTCACGGTGGTGAGTTTGAGTTCCACACTGGGCTCTGCACTGGGTGTGGAGCCTGCTTTAAACTAAACTAAACTAAACTAAACTAAAATAACACCTCTGTCAAAAGTACGTGAATTCACAACTTACATGTAAGTCAAGTTCTACTTGTTCTAAGACAGCATGAAAACCAAGATGTCGTTATCAAGACAGAAAGCAAGATAAATTGTGTATTCCATGTGCCGTGAGATGACTCCAACTGCATCCAAGTCAGCCATGGCCCTCCACACATCTGCAAGAGAGGGTATATTATCCACATTAGCACAGAGGAAACCAAGGCTCAGAGAGGTTAAAAAAAAAAAAAAAGAGTCCAAGATCATAGCATCATTTAGCAGCAAAGCCAGAATGTTTAGGAATTACCTCAAAACAGGCCACACTAGTGGAAGAATACCTTAGTGTGGAGTTATGAAAACCCAGGTAGAACGCTGCCTCAGAAAGGCAGATAATCAATAAAGGAAAAATAAAGAGGCGCCTGGGTGGCTCAGTCGGTTAAGCATCTGCATTGGGCTCAGGTCATAAATAATCCTGGGATCTTGCCCTATGTCAGACTTCCTGCTCAGCAGGGAGTCTGCTTCTCCCTCTGCCTTTGCTCCCCATTCATTCTCATAAACAAAAAAATCAATAAAATCTTACCCCAAAAAAAGAAAAAAATAAAGATTATAAGCTTACAATAAAGATATGAATGATGAGTCAAAGCTTTCAGTGACACACCCACACCTGCCTACAGTTCTCTGGCTAAAACATGGGTGGGATTGATGGGGTTAGAAGAACAGGAGGCACATAGGCCCGGACAGCACAGCCCCAGCAGATGCAGAATCCTGGTGTAGGTTTAGCTAGCTTTCATTGTCCTTTAAAATGTCAAAGCTAAAGAAATCTGGTAGGGTTATTGAAGTCTGATCCTGGGGGATGCCTGGTTGGCTCAGTCTGTTAGGCAGCAGCCTAACATGACTCAGGTCATGATCACAGGGTCCTGGGATCAAGTCCGACATCAGACCCCTTACCCAACCAGAAGCCTGCCTCTCCCTCTGCCTGTTGCTCCCCCTGCTTGTGCTCTCTCACTGACAAATAAATAATCTTTAAAAAGAAAGAAGAAAGAAAAAAAAAAGAAAAGAAAAATAAAATCTGATCCACAGTATAGAACAACACAAAGGATGTTACTTTCTTGGGCTGATTTCTGTTTGTTTGATTTTAAGTAGGTTCCACAGCCAGCACGGACACTAGTGCAGGGTTTGATCTCAGAACCCTAAGACCATGAACTGAGCCAAAGGCAGACAATCGATTAAGCCACCCAGGCCCCCCACTTTCTTGGGTTCTAATGGGACTTTTCCTAGGTTCTAATCCTAGCTGTACTGGCTGCCAGGGGGAATGAAGTCCAGCACCACAAGAAAAGCATCCCAAGGCAGCAGTCCTCTGCAGAAGATTTGCTGGTGGCTGCCATCATCAAAGAGTCAGTGGGTGAAGTTGTTGAAGCACAGTGGGAACAATGATAGCCACTGCCTTTTGGGTGTCACTGAATCATCCTACTCATCTTCAGGAAGCCTGGCCCTTCTCCAGTCAACGCAGCAAAAGCAAACTTGTTAGAAGAACAGGGGAGGGGGTCATCTCCCTCCCTCCCAGAAACTGAAGCAACCAGCCAAACAGTGCAGCACTGGAGTAAAAATAAAAATATGAAGGAATGTGGCTGCACCTGGGTAGCTCAGTCTGTTAAGCATCTGCCTTTGGGTCAGGTCCTGATCTCAGAGACCTGGGATCTGAGACCCACATCAGGCTCCATGCTCAGTGAGGAGTCTCCGTTTCCTTCTCCCTCTGCCCCTGCTCCTAGCTCATTCTCTCTCTCTCTCAAATAAATAAAATCTTTAAAATAAGAAATTTAAAAATGAAGGAATGAATCAAAATGCAGAATTCAGAAACAGAACTACAGATATAAAAACTACATATAAAAACCTGAAATATGACCCGGTGAGTGAGGAAGGATTATTAAATCATGATACTGTATGAATTGATTGCCAATTTTTTCTTAGAACATAGAGCACACTACACTACACGAAAACGAAAACACAAAATTAGGATTGAATACAAAAACAAAATTATCAGTGTTATTCCATCGAGTGTTTCTCTAACCTACTGATCAAAACCTCAGTTCATCCTCCAAAAGAATCTGGGCACCACCTCAGCACACATGAACCCATTTTCAGGCCACAGTTCACACTGCTCCAGTCCTCACTATAAGTCCTAGCCATGGGCTCCTCCAGGCAAAGCCACCACCAACTAGGCCCCTGCCCTAGAAATCCCCAAACCCAACCACTTCACAACAGGGAGACTCAGGGAGATTCAAATGGGCAGAAACGTGGGACTTTGACTTTTTTTTTTAATTAAAAGAAAAATACAGCAAGAAACATTTCTAGCACAAAGTGAAGAGCTCATCTTTCACAATGTCGAGAGTATTAGAATTATCAATACACCATCAGTAGTTTGATAGGTCAAACAGGCCAAAAGCTGGAAACACAAGAGGAAATGCTCACAGCAAACAGACCTGAAAGCCAGGGCCTGGACCGGCTGACATGGCTCTGCCGCTTACCACAGCGAGAAAGTGTAACTTTCCTGGGCCTCAACTTACCTCCTGGCCAGCAGGAAAGTGGCAACACCACAAAATTCATATCTGGTCGGGGATTACGTGAAAGGAGAATGCTCAGTGAGAGCCCCGCCACACCGCCCGTCCAGCCACAGTCTGTGCCCAGTGAATGGGAATTTCCTCTACTGCAGCCACACGAAGAGCTGAAGGATCTGCACAGGATGCCTGTTTATTTACCAGTCACAAAACCACGTTCTGCCATAAACAGAGAGGGCAAGAGACCCCAAGAGATGGGAATATCCCTCACCCTTGCCTGGACCAGGCTTTCAAGACAAGTTGGAAAGCCCACAGCAGCTCTGCCACTGACTCTGAATGAGCCTTTGGAAGACAACACCATCTCAAACAACAGTTTAATTTACTTCTCTTTAAAAAACAGTGAGACAAGGTCTTGGCCACATCTTCATAAATTAACAGCTTAGGAGGCTAAACCCCAATGATTTAGTTATGTCCCCAGCAGGCACACCTCCACTCGTGGGCAGCTTCAGGGAGAAAGGGTGCCTCCCCATCCATGAGGACACCCTCTGACATTCATCTGAAGATGCTTCCTACCCATGGGCATTTACTCCCTGGAACCCCCCCATCTAAGTTCCTCTCTGGATGCTGCACGAGGCAACTTCCTCAACCCCCATCACCACTGGTGACACCGCAGCTACCCCCGAGCCTTCAAGCAGGGTGCACCTGTCTTTGCTGCCAAGTGTCCCATCAGCCCAGCTCCATCACTGATTTCTGTACCCATAATTAATTAACTTATGCATGTATGTATTTATTTATTTTTACAGCTTCATTTATTTTAGGGAGATAGACAGAGAGAGAGATACAGAGAGAGCACACACACACACAAATACAGGGAGATAGAACCTCCAGCAGATTCTACACTGAGAGCAGAGCACACCTCAGGGCTCAATCCCACCACCCTGAGATCATGACCTTAGCTGAAACCAAGAGTTGGATGCCTCAATGACTGAGCCACCAGGCACCCCTCTGTACCCTTAATCTTAAAGTTTCCAGAGGGTAGGACCAGGTCTGCAACACCAGTGATGCCAGAGTATCTCCATAAAACTACAATCTAGTGAGTACCAGGCTCTGCTCTAAGCTCCTAATATGGCCTTCTATTTTGTAACCCTCACAGACCTACATGCTAGGTATTATCCACAGTGCACAGAGGAGGACACTGAGGTCCATGGCTTACCCAAGCGATCTACTTTTATGTGGCAGCAGCAGGGGCCTGAACCCAAGTCTGTGACTCCAAGGCCCCTCCGTCAACTCTGTTACTCATGCAGCCCCAACACAGTCATCAAATACCTCCCTAAACCCTCATCCCTCCTGTGAAAAAGCATGGTCTTCTGCCATTTCCCAGATGGGAAGAAAGCCGGCGTGAGCCAGATATAGTGACCTGCCCATGATGGTACAGGCGATGTCCCCTCTGTTCTCCCCCCAACACCCATGTCATTCTGCACAAGGCCCCATGGGGTCCTTCATGCTTCCAGTGGAAAACTCTGGTGAGACCACCAGTCTCCTGGCAGGCCTTCAACTTGACCCTGGAGGACAGGACCAGTTAGGAGAAACCGGCTAGTTAAGCCTCTGAAATGGGGTCCTACCACCCAGGAAAACCCCCTTATCTCCAGGGCATCGCCCGTGTGAATTAGCTGGATTTGTAGAGGGCTCCACAAGCACCAGCCTTGCTGAGTCACTTTCTCTAAGGTGGTGGCTGAGACAAAAAGGACCCAGGAAAGAAAGGCATAGGCTGTTGTGGAACTCCAGTGCCTTGGCATCAACAATTAATGTGAGCAGCTGCCTCTGCTCACCAGATCTGCATTTTATGTGGGGCACACTGTTCAAAGTTTACACCCCCCATCTCTGTAACCTTCACGACAACCCCTGGAGCTCCCTGCACCATCATTACCACCTCACAGACAAGGAGACAAGGCATGAGGGGTGTGTAGAATGATGCAGCTCTGTGCTGGGGCCAACCGGGGGAGGACTCCCACAGGCTTGCTCTTCCCACTGCTGCAGAAGCAGCTGAAAACAACGAGTTTTTCAGTTTGCATTATGTAGAGTGGAAAAGTCAACCATAAAGGTCATTCAATTTTTAAATGGGTTATTCCTCAGGATAAAAACAGTTCCAAAAAATAATTTCCGAGAAGTTCAACATATTCCTCCTTCCAGGTGCCTGGAATGTGATGGAATGTTGTTAAAATAAGTTCTGGCCCATCAGTATGCCAGACAGAAACTGGAAGTAAGCTGTTGCAGGTCCCCAAAGGCTCCGTCACAACCCTAAGGATAAGACATAGAACTTTCACTGTCCCAAAGTGGTTATGTTTAAAAAAAAAAAAAAGGCACAGGTGGAACATTTTAAATTACAGACTTTCAATGCAGGGGCAGTGGGGGCGGGGGGGGTGTCCCCCAACTACCCCCAAATGTTTCAGCTATATATAGTGACTTACCACAAGTGACTCATCACAAGTACCTACAAGGCGACTGACAGGCAACTGACCGATGAGGAAGGTATTCGGACTGCTTAACAAAACCAACACAACTTAGAATTTTCATTATTAAGAAGAGAAAACCATTTATTAAACACTCGCCAGGCACCAAACCCGCTAGGCACTGTCACACGCTCTACTCATCACAAGGCTGCCAAACTCAGTGCAGAAACTGAGGCTGAGTAAGTCACCTAAGATCATGCAGCACCAGAAACTGGATTCCAACCAGTTCTGACATCAAAGCCCACCCCAGCTTGCTGCAATGCTTCAGAACCTAAGCTTTGTGATGATCAATAAACTACATGCTTAACAATGTTTACACATCTCTGTTAGAATTCAGGGAAAGGTTTTTAAAAATGACATACACAAGGGGAAAAAATAATACAGTTTCTGGAGGCAGGCTGCCCAGGGTTCAAATCTTGGCTCCTCCACTTGCAAGCTGTGTGACCTTGGACTCCTTTAGCTCCCCTGTGCCCATATTTCCATGCATTAAAATGGTAGCCATAACAGACCCTATCTCCTAAGGCAAATAAAGCATTTTGGTGTTGTTGTTCTTGTTTTAAGATTTTATTATTTATTTGACAGAGAGAGAGAGACAGGGTGAGAGGGAACACACACAGGGGGAGTGTGAAAGGGAGAAGCAGGCTTCCCACTGAGCAGGAAGCCTGGTGAGGATTAGATCCCTGCACCCTGGGAGCATAACCTCAGCTGAACAACTGAGCCACCCAGGTGCCCACAAATAAAACATTGAGAATCATTCCTGGCATGAGTTAAACCTCAGAAGGTGTAGGCTGGTGTTACTTCTTGCTGGCCACTAGATAGAGTCAGCAGCCTCAGGCCCACTGTTTTAGCAACTCATTTGCATAAACAAAGCCCAGGCTCAGCCACTTTGTGCTTACCCTATGATTTCTTCCTGTCACTAACATCTCTCCTCACTCCTGCTCTGTGGCACTAAGCTCTGGGCCTCAACTTCCCATCTGTCAAATGAGGTGAGGAGCCCAGCTGATCTATCTGAGGTCCTTCCAGCTGGGCAACCTAGGGTTCTTGGTAACTCAGGGCCCAGAAATTTCAGAACCATCCTAACACAAACATTACCAGATGACACTCACTCAATTTCCTCAAATCTTCTCTTCCGTGTTATGTATAAATGCTTATTTTCATGGCAAATCTTCTCCAAGATCCCAGAGCTCCACGAGCACCCAGAATAGGCTGGGCAGGCATCCCCAGTGCTGAGGCTGGGGACATGATGGTCAGAAGCTCTGACCTCCAGGGGATATGGATTCCAAATCAAGCTGCTCTGATAAGCAGGTCTTCCCTGTTAGAGAGGATTTCAACAGAGCACAGTTAAGAGGAAGTGCAGGTAAGAAACTCAGAACTTGGCCCACGGGACAGAGGGCAGTAGGACAGTGGGCCGGAAGGGTGACAGAGGGATTGAGAGGAATGGCACGATCAACAGAGGCCAGCCATGGCAGCACTGATGCTCAATGTGAGAGGGTGGGCTGGGGATACACTGTGAAAATGGCTTCAAAGGCAGGAATCAAGCCCAGCTCAGCACAAAGCAAAGTCCTGAGCAGGAACCTTCTGGGACCAGGTTGGACACTAAGGTGAGCTAAAAATGGCTGTGGCACCCAGTGCAGTCTGAATCTCACCCATGCCTCTCACAGGCTGGGTGACCCCGGACCAGTTATGCTATGTCCTTTAATGTTTCCTAAAGGGTATATTCACTCCATAACCCTGAGCCATGTTCTCATTTCTGTGAGTGTGGGAGGCCGCAATAAGGCTTGAGACGAGAACCAAACCAGACCCTGACTTGTGCCTCCTTTAAAGTCCAAATAACCTAACAAAAGGTTTAGGACGGGAAAAGTTCAGTAGCACTGGGCAAGAGTCTGTGCTATGTGTTGTGCGCTCGCCTACGTGACTTCCCACACGCTTACTAAACAAATGAGAACAATTCAGTTGGGCTAAAAAGTTCGTTGCTGGTCCTTGCTGCCTTAGTACAACCCATAATTTACTTTCAGGTTTGCTGTATTTGTACTGGCATCAGCCATTTGGCGTCATGAGGAACCATAGTTGCTTAACTAAACACAGATGTAATGTCACTATATATATGGCCTTAAGGCTTTGAATAAACTTAGCACTGTTGGACATCCTCCTCAGTGCTCCTCTTGTCCCCCATCTCTCTGCTTCTCGAGTTCTTTTCTTCATCCTCTTACCCTCATGTTCCTGGTTGATTTGTTGCACCGGCCACGACAGGTGAGGATCTGATGGTGCCCACTATCTACAGAGATCCAATATATACAACTAGGACAGCCTGGAGGGGGGTGGGCAACCCAGGCTGGACAGGGAGTTAAGAAGGAGTCAGGAAGGGCGCCTGGGTGGCTCAGTGGGTTAAGCCGCTGCCTTCGGCTCAGGTCATGATCTCAGGGTCCTGGGATCGAGTCCCACATCAGGCTCTCTGCTCAGCAGCGAGCCTGCTTCCTCCTCTCTCTCTCTCCGCCTGCCTCTCTGCCTACTTGTGATCTCTCTCTGTCAAATAAATAAAATAAAATAAAAAATCTTAAAAAAAAAAAAGGAGTCAGGAAGAAGTCATTCCCACACTTGAGGCATGGGTTGGTACTGACCAGAGACACTGGGCAAGAGACAGTGTCCTAGAACTGCTGTAAGACTAGCCGGGTCCAGGCAAAGCGCCTAACAGTGTGTAGATGTAACCCATCTCTAAAAGGTGGACGGGGGGTGGTGGTTGCAGCTGGTTGAGCACCTGACTCTTTGTTTTGGCACAGGTCCATTCACCTGGCCCATTCACCTGTGCCTGCATGTGTTCTGTGGTGTGCTCTTTATCTCTCTCTCTCTCTCTCTCTCTCTCTCAAATAAATAAATCAAAAAAAAAAAAAAAAAAGGAAGTCAGGAAGGATCAGGAGACCTGCTGTTAAGGTCCCAAAGACTCCACCCTCCTCAACTAGCCTCCGGAAGTAAAGTAAGTGGATGCCCAGGAGCCTCCTGGACACAAAACTTTCCAAAGCAAAGCTTTCAATTTCATACTGGAGAAAAGGTTGCTGTGCAAATTCAAGACAAAAAAGCCGGCCATGGTGGGGTGGGTTTGGACAGGGTTGGTCCTGTAGGGCTCTGGCCACTAAATTCCCACTGCCCAAGCCAGGGGCCTGGAGTCTGTGCAGCCAGTGCTTCCTGAGGCTTCCACATCATAGCCTCACTCTGAAGTTTCCTCCTGGAAGCTCCTTACCCAGGGAGGCCACCTGTGAGCACCCCCTCACACACACCCCAGCTTCTGCCCCTCCATCCAGCTGGAGTGAAGGATCCCCAAGCCTGCTCTCTCTGGTCTCTCCTGCACAGAGAGGAGTATGTGCCCCGGAAAGGAGGGTCCCTGAGGATACCTGAGTCCTTGGCCCAAAGACAGCTGGCTTGAGAATGTGGGGTTTCGGTGCTCTAGGCACAGCAGTTCCTAGAGGAAACAGGGTAGGGAGCTCCAAGGTGGAGGGGAGTCCTGGGAGTCTGGGATCACAGATGCCATTGGCCCCCAAGTGGAAGGGTTTCAGTAACTCCAGAGGTGAGAGGGGCCAGGGGTCAGGCCTGGAAGTGGACAAGGACCACCAACAAGGGGTAGGGGGCCGGAGATGGAAGTGATCCCAGGGTGGTTGCAGGCCCAAAGTAGAGGTGTGGGGGTGGGGGTGGGGGAAAGGGGTCCATGGGCCAGAAAAAAATGGTATCCTGGGGCTCCTGGGTAAAAGGCACTTGAGGTGGAGGGGGCCCAGTGGGGCCCAGGCTGCGCGGGAAGAGCCAGCGCCTCTGAGGCTGGGGAGCCCGGCGATTCTGAGGGACAAAATTTTCCATCAAGTTCTGGAAAAGAAGCCTGTCAGCACAGGCGTCTCTCCGGGGTCCAGACGAGCCCAGTGGTGCTGGGCCCCTTGATGTCAGTAGGGCCCCACGGGTTCCCTGGATACCGAGAAGTGGAGCGAGGGCTGTGGGGCAAGGGCTATGGGGCGTAGGAGCACCAGGCCACCAGGAACCTGTCCGCCAGGCCCCCCTCCCGCTCCCTTGGACGAAGCAGCAGGTGGCAGCGGGCAGCAGGGCCCCAGTCTCCCTCTCTGCCTAGCGCCCCTACCCCTCCCCAGCCCCTCAGTACCTGAGTCAGCGGGGCACCGATGCACTCCCCCGCGCCTTGCCCAGCCAGCCCAGAACCCCTGCCTTCCCAGGAGGCGCTACTTGCGCAGGGAGTTTGCTGGGCCCACAGAAGGCGGTGGGCAGGGCAGGCAGGTGCGGGCGAGCTGTGGCGGGTGGCGAGTGGCAAACAGCAGTGCAGGCCTCTCTGCAGGCCCGCGTGCCCTCGCCCAGCCTCCTGTTCTGTCCTGTCCGGTGAGGGGGCTGGCTGTGCCCCCTGCTGGTTCCCGCTGCTCTTCTGCTGACTCCAGGACCCTAGTCCCCGCCCAGTCCCGGCCTCCCTGCCGCTCCCTGCCGCTGCTTGAGCTCCAGGCTAGGCCCGCTGCTGCTCCTGGGCGGCCAAGCTGCGGCCCGGTGTGGCTGGCCCTTTTCTCTCCCCAGGGCACAGTGGAGCCGCGAGGGAAGGCCTGAGGGGATCTTCCCTCTGCTCAGTGCCAGTGGACACTCTCCAGGGCCCTCTCTACCTGGTGGGCTCCACCCATGGCCATCTTGGAACCCCTGGAATCCCCTTCAGAGACCAGGTGAAGCCCTCCTTGGGGAATCCAGGCTCCTGGGACCAAGGCGATTTGATCTTGTGTACTGCTGGGTTTGTTCCCTGGCCTGGCATGGATTGACAGTTGCTGAATTGATCTATTCTGGGGTCATCAAGGGGAGAGCAAAGAGTTCAGGGCTGGGATCCCCAGGCCTGGGGTCCACACAGGCTTGGAGCCCTCTTGGCTGTCCCTGACAGAATGACCAAAGAGGAACCCTCAGAAACATGGATCTGCCTTGAACTGGCAGAGCATTCAGGGACAGGAAGGGGAATGTCTCCTTCGCAGAGTATCTGGAAGCTTGAAGTGGAAGATGGATTTGTCTGAGCCATGGTCATTAGTGTTGGGCCAAGGAACCCCTGGCTTGCTTCTCCTACCTGCATCCTAGGTCTAAAAGGGTGTCTGGGTGGCTCCCTCAGTGCAGCATCTGTCCAGGGTCCTGGGATCCGGCCCTGCATCTGGCTCCCTGCTCAGTGCAGATCCTGCTTCTCTTTCATCCTCTCCCTCTACTTGTGCTGTCAAATAAAATAAAAAAAAAAAGTTAAGAGGGGGGACAAAATGGCGCGGAAGTAGGAGGCGTCTTTTCAACTTGTACCCCAAAATGAGCTGATTACCTACCAATCACCCATGAACTCCAATCACCCATGAAATCAGCCTGAGATCAGAATTATACACGTGTGGATCTCTACAGGGGGAGAAGAAGCCAGTGGGCAGGTAAAGCGGAGTGGGAACTGTGAACTGATATCAGAAGATAGATAAAAGGGGGAGGGAGCTACCAGAGGCAACCAGTTGGAAAGTAATACCCCAATACAAGCGAGAGTGCCCTGCGTCTGGGGACCAGCATTAACTCGGAGACTGGTTGAAAGCACTCCAAAAGAGCAAAGCATCTCTGGGGAAATAGTGGGAATCGGGGCGGCTAGGGACAGGGGCTTAAGTCCCTGGTCCCAGGACAGCCTCCCTTGGCACTGAGTCAGAGAGAGGGCGGCAGAGAAACCAGCTCTTGGTCCCTAAGCTGCCAGCGCAAGGAGAATGCATGGGGTCCATTTCCTGTGAGGGAATGGGAGCCACACCAGGCGGCAGAATGCAAGAGTCCTGCTATAGAGCCTGAGATACTCCCCTGAGAGAGGTATAAAGGCCCAGCCGGTGCCCTTTGATACACGCCCTTGTTTCAGAGCCTGCACCAAACTCTCGCCCCAGAGAGGTGCGCGAAGGCCCAGCCTGGTGCTCTCGGACCTGTGCCCCATTCTCAGAGCCTGAGACCCACGCGCGAACCTCTGCCTTCCCTGAAATTGGTGCATGTAAGGTGGGCGCTCTTAGACCCAGAAAGACCGGGCACTCCCAGCCCGGGCCAGCGGGAAAATCTCAGTGTGCGATTGCTGCTTGGAACCTCTCTAGCGGTCTAGAGGTGCCCAAAGCTGCTGCTGCCGTGCTTTTGGGTACAAGCAAAAGATCCTCCATCCCCAGGGACAGCGACTTGGAACCTGCTCTGCCAGCGGCCAAGGGGGAACTTATTTGGGCTCTGCAGCCAGACTGAGGCTTCTCTCTGAGAGGGAGATCAGGGTGCGGTTTGTTTTCCTCTAAAACTACAAAAACCAACAAAAGCGGTCAAAGTGAGAAAAAAAAAGTGAACAAACAAAAAACCGCCAGAGAACAAAAGCCTGAAAAAAAAAAAAAAGTTTCCTCAGAGCCCACCCCCTTGAGGGGGGCGGTAGGACTTAAGTCAGGGAACATCATTGACTGAAAACCCACATGGCAGGCCCCTTCCCCAGAAAACAAACCAAGAAACAAAAAAAAAAAAAAAAAAAGAGAGAGAGAGAAAAAAAGTACTACAAGAGAACTACCACTACTACATAGAAAACTTTTATCTTTCATTCATTCCCACTATTCTGGTCCTTTTTTTTTATATATATAGGTAATTTTTTTAACCCCAGCAGGATGGTGGAAGGGGTACAGGGCTGAGTGCCTCCCGGGTCTGACCCTGTGTGACGCCACCCGGTGCCTGCAGCTGCCCTCTGGAAGGTGTTGCTTTAGTGGCAGAGCCGGAGGGCACCAAGCATGTGTGTGTCTCCAAAGTCCTGGGCACCACATCACAATGCCTTCCTGAGAAGCAGAATCAAGGACAGTTGCTGATCTTCATTCCTTCCTACCAAAGGTATCTCATACACCATCTTTGGAAGTTGGAGCCAGGGGGCGCCTGGGTGGCTCAGATGGTTAAGTGTCTTTCTTCAGCTCAGGTCATGATCCCAGGCTCCTGGGATGGAGTCCCACACATTTGCCTCCCTGCTCAGCTCCCCTGAGCCTGCTTCTCCTTCTCCCTCTGCCATTCCCCCACCTTGTGCTTTCTGGCTCTCTGTGTGTCAAATAAGTGAATAAAATCTTTTTAAAAAGTTTGGGCCAGGGGGCGCCTGGGTGGCTCAGTGGGTTAAGCCGCTGCCTTCAGCTCAGGTCATGATCTCAGGGTCCTGGGATCGAGTCCCGCATCGGGCTCTCTGCTCGGCAGGGAGCCTGCTTCCCTCTCTCTCTCTCTCTGACTGCCTCTCCATCTACTTGTGATTTTTCTCTGTCAAATAAATAAATAAAATCTTTAAAAAAAAAAAAAAGTTTGGGCCAGGGATGCCTTGGTGGCTCAGTTGGTTAAGCCGCTGCCTTCGGCTCGGGTCATGATTCCAAGGTCCTGGGATCGAGTTCCACATCGGGCTCCTTGCTCGGTGGAAAGCCTGCTTCTCTCGCTGCCTCTGCCTGCCTCTCTGCCTGCTTGTGTGTACTCTCTCTCTCTATCTCTGGCAAATAAATAAAATCTTTAAAAAAAAAAAAGTGTGGGCCATACTCTTTAGCCATTCTACTTTCCCTGGGGTAATTTGCCACCTCCATGAATTTACCTGAATCTTTTCCAAAATCTACTTATCTTCCTGCCTTCGTGACCATAATGAGTCTATAAATTTTCAATAGACAGTGTGAACTTACACTTGCTAATATTTGCATAACATGCACCTCTTTCGATCTCAAAGAAAAGCTTCACACCTCAATGGTTTCTAATCTCCAATTAGTTTCTGTTCTGGGATCCCACTGGAATTCTATGCGCCTGTCCCCTAAGATCCCATAAATTGTGGTCCAGTTTCCCAGCCAGCCAAGGAAAGCACATGGGAAATCTTGCTGAAGTATGAGTAAGAGCCAATGAAAGGGAACATATTTATCTGCCTCGAATGCTGGGACCTGAGGAAAGCAAGTTTCATTACAGACAAATCAGGAAGGAGGTGCAGATTGCTTTTTATGTCACTCTGGAGTGGAGGTATGCTCACTCACAGAAGCTCAAAATCTTCACAAAGGACAATGCCCCCCACCCCCAAAGTCAGCTGGGGATTCTCAGGAAAACTTTAATTGATACTATTACGGATTCTCCAACTTCCCAAAATGCAGGAGGAACATCTACAAGCAAGACTGTCACCACTTTTAGGCAATTACACTTATTTACCTTTTTTCTTCCTAGAAAATCATCCTCTCTCCCAATCCATGATCTTCTTTTTGTAACAGTTTCCTAAAGAAGGAAACAGGTGTCCTCCCATTCCAGTTCCATCCAAAATAATAAAATAAAAATCTTTAAAATTTAAAAAAAAAATTGTGATTTGTTGAGACAGAGCACATATGCAGAGGGACAAGCAGACTCTCCCACTGAGCAGGAAGCCCGATTTGGGGCTCGATCCCAGGACCCTGAGACCATGACCTGAACGAAGGCAGATGCTTAACCAACTGAGGCACACAAAATAATTCAATTTTTAATCACTTTGCCATAGACACTTTTGGGTGGCTTTGAAACACCAGAATCTCATGGACTTATCAGTGTCCTCTTCACCATCTCAGAAAAGGACTGGGTGCCTCTCAGAGGCCTCTCTCCCCTCCTGACCCAGGTCCCAGCCAAAGGTCCTTCACATTAGAGTATGAGGAACTGAGCGGGATGGGGTGTGGAAGCACCCTGGGGTGGGGTGGGGGGCTCTGGGGCCCTCCCACTCCCAACTTCAAAGACAGCGCCTGCTTTCCCCTGCCTCATATAGGTACCCTGGGTTTGCCCTCTTTAAGGTTCCTGGTTGCTGCAAAGGTCTGAAAATCTCCTAAGTAGCACAAAAGCCATCATGTGCATTTTGGCCACACGGGACAGAGGGAGTTTAAAGGAAGAAAGATAAAGCTCCCCAGAATGAGCCAGCAGCTCTGGGCTTCCCCGCACATCTTTCCTGACCTTCAGAACCCTGGGAAGGAGCCCCTTGGTGCAAAGTCACAGGGGGAGCCCACGCACAGCCCAGGCCTCCTGCCCCAGGTCCTCTCCAGCCATAAACTGACCCCCTAGCCCCTTCCAAACCGTCTACAGCCTCAAACCACTGACGTGCGGTTCAGCACCCATCTCCAGAGCGCAGGATGCACGTGGCTTCCCGGCACCCTTCCGTGGCCGCTCCCAAAATCACCGTGGGAATGTCGCAGCAAGGAGAAAGGGAATCGATTTTTATCCTCTGGGTTGTCTTCCCTCGTAGCCCCTCAGGAGTCCCCACGCAGCAATGCCGCGTGGGCCCTACTGCTCTGAATCCACTTCCCCGGAGGAATCCGCTTTTCTTCAGCGTCTGTGTCTGCAAACCCGGCTCCTCTAACACCCCCCACCAAACGTACCAAGAACCAACGGGGGAAGAAGTTCATTTCTGGCCGACAAGCCTTTAATCCCTGAGAGCTGTGGCTGATGCAGGAGCAGCTTTTCTCCAAATGGTGATTTCGATACGAGGTCGTTTTGCCTGCCGGCCCCCAACATCCCTGACGTGTGGCTCCCAGGGGCCTCCCCGCAGCCAGGCCTGAGAGTGGAGCCCACCCTTGGGCTCCTTTTCCACCACGCTGAATCCAGGCAGCGGCCCTGTCTCACTACAAAGGGTGCTGAGTAACGAGGTGCCGCCACCAGGAAGAGAGGCAGCAGGTCAGACAGATCTGGAGAATGACACTGGCCTTCAAGGGCCCCTCACAAGGGAAATACCATTAAGTAGCAGATCTGAACAGATATACTGTGTTCCACATTCACGCCGTAGGGATGGGGTTTCCTCGAGCCCTAATCAAAGGAACTCTTTCACCCGAGATCACTTGACCAATCGGTGACTCAGTTTCCTTATACTAAAAATGAGGATAACAATACATCACAAGATTGTTTTGAGGAGCACACACGTTACAAACTGTTTAGAGGCACCTGGGTGGCTCAGTGGGTAAGCATCTGACTTCAGCTTAGGTCATGATCTCATGGTCCTGGGAGAGGGCCGTGTCAGGCTCCTTGCTCAGCGAGGAGTCTGCATGTCCCTCTCCCTCCCTCTTCACTTCCTGCCCTCTCTCTCTCTCAAATATATAAATAAAATCTTTAAAAAAAACGAAGTTCTTAGAACACTATATGCACATAGTACAGGACACACAAGCACTTGTTAAACAGATAAAAGGGTACAAGAGGCTGGCTTCCCTTCAGATTTCTAACAGGCTCCTGTCTGGGGGTCTCTAGCTCTTAGGAAGGGGGCAGGCCGCAGAAGCCCAAGATTGTAGAGTTCCTCCGAGGCCAAGTTCAGTTTTCTATGCAGGACAGAAAACCTGTAAAACACATCCCAGACTTGGTTCGCTGCCTTCCTAGTAGGGAATCCATTCCCTCAAGAGTGGTCCAACCTCTCTTCCACTATTTGGGATGTAGAAAACGTTTAGACATTTCTCCATTGGTGCTGATTCCATCCTCATTTTTAACAATCTAGCTGTGTGTTCATCTGGTCTTCTGTTAGTTCCTTTATTCAACAAACATAGAGGACTCACCGTGTCCTAACTGTGACCAAGACATCCAGCATCTCATCCCACAAAGGAAACATATTAGCAAATGTGGCAGCAAAGAGGGATGGGGTAAGGCAGTGACATATGAATCAAAATCAAACTAACAAGCAGAGCCTGCCATGAAGAACATTCCAGGTACGGGCCCCATAGGCATGAAGGCGGAAATGAATAGATTATGTGCAGACAGCAGGACAGGGGACTAAGGGGACACTGGAAAGGAAGGCTGCGGAGCAGCTGTTGGCATTGGAGGCCTTGCGAAGGACTCTGGAATTCCCTTTGGTTTCAGCCAGAAGCTACATGAAGGTTTAAGCGGGGAATCATCAGATTAGCCTATATTTGTAAAAGATCGCTCCTCTTCCACAGAAGAAATGGGGATGGGGTGGGGGTGTCCACGAGCCTAGAAGCTGGAAATGGAAGCAGATGAAGTTTCCAATATCCTGGCCAAGAAGTGAGTCTGTCGCAGTGAGAGTGTCAAGATTTGCAGTTCTAAACTTTTTAGTAAAGTGGCTTATTAAACACACAGCTAACTATTGCCCGGGGTTCCTACTTTTGTAATAAGTTTTTTCTGAAACTCAAAAAGGGGAGAGGGGCTCTCTGCACCACGTGCCAGTCGGGGCGGAACATCATCGTCACATCACAGGGTGTTTTCAGAGCCTGTTATCCTTTTAGTACGACATCCCTCCCACCCCGAGACAACACCGTGCCTCTTTCCGCCAACAGAAGTTGAGTTTTTCCCTTTCCCTCTTCCTTCTTTCGAGGGCAGAGCTCAGGGCTTCTCCAGAGATTCCATCCTAAGTTCATAGATCTCACCGAGCCGACCACATTCCCCTCCCTGTGGGCGCCAGGAAACGCCGGAAACATCTGTATCTGCACCTGAACATGGGACCTTGGATCCCAGCTACAGTTACTTGTGCTGTGGTAACAAGGACATCATGTCGCGTTTCAGGACATTTTCGTATATAAGGCCTCGGGTCGGGATGCTCAGGGTAGGAAAAGGGTGGGTTCGCCCCTGGGCAGAGTGGCATACCTTCTCTCTCCTCCTGGCCTTTGCCCGAGTTGGAGATGCCCTGTACCTTCCTCTTCACCTGAGTAATCATTATCTCTGCTTCCAGAAGCAGCTCAGGGGGCCACCTCCATCCGAGGGGCCACCTCCTCCCCAACCCCGCTGGACCAGGTGACCCTCCCCAGAATTCCATATAAATCCCTGTTAACGTTGATCCCACTGCTTCCCAGAGGCTCTTTCTCCTTGTCTTTACTTTGTCTCTCCTGCTGGACCCCAGGAGACAGGTCTCACTCATCATTTTATCCCAGCAGAGTTCAGTATGTTGCTGAATTAACACATGGCATGTCCCGCACATCGCTGGCAGCTGGATGAACTGGAACACAGTGTGGCAGCATGTACTGAAGCAGGGGTTCTCAGAGCACCAGGGGATTCAGTCTGTGAAGCATCTGCCTTCGGCTCAGGTCATGATCCTAAGGTCCTGGGATCCAGGCCTGCACCGGAATCCCTACTCAACAGGGAGTTGGCTTCTCCCTCTCCCTCTGCTTCTCCCCTCCCTCTCAAATAAATACATAAAATCTTTTCAAAAAATAAATTTAAAATAAATTTTTTAAAAATTAAGCAGTTGTTCTCAGCTGCAGGTGATTTGGCTCCCCAGGGGACATATGGCAATGCCTGGAGAAACGTTTGGTTGATGTAATTGGAGGAAAGGGCGCCACTGGGCATTTGGTGGGGAGAGGCCAAATTGGAGGTGGCCAACATCTGGCCATGCACAAGACAGGCCTCAGCAAAACATCACCCAGTCCACGAGGTCGACAGGGGAGACCCGCATCTAATCTAGGACCTGGAAAACCTTTTCCTAGGTTTACATGATCAAGGGAAATGTATCTGTCCATCAAAACCACAAGAATGTCTAAAGCAGCTTATCCTCGGAAGCCCCAAACTGGATGCCATGTAAAAGACCATTAACAGGAGAACGGATAACCGACTACAGTACCTACGTGATGGAAGACAACAGACGATAACGAAATTTAAGATGCCACATACGCGACAACAAGAAGGAATCCACAGATGTCCTGAGGAACCGAACCACCAGAGCAAGGTAACAGGCAAACTTGATCGCTGGTGATGGAAGAGAAGCAGGGGGCAGGGAGTGACTGACTGGGAAGGAGCAGGAGGGAACCTCTGGTGTGCTCAGAATGTTCCTGATCCTCATCTGGGTAGTAGTTACACACAGCGTGCCGCATGCTAGGACTCATGTGCTGTGTGTGTGTATTACACCTCAGCAAGCTCTACCAAAGGCAACGGTCCTCTAAGAGCCCCGGCGGGCAGGAATCACACACTGGAGCAGGTCCTCCGAGCATGACTTTCTAAGGATTTCGGTGCACAGCCGGCAGGAGCATTGTAGATATGTTTATGGAGACCTATTTCACCACAGACACCAAAAACCTTACAGTGGGTCCTTGATTCAATTCTGCCTCGGTCATTTTCTGCTAAGGATTGTGCTACAGATGTGCACACAGACTTAGGTTTCAAGAATATTTATCACAGCAGAACAAATACAAGAGGGAGGCAGCAACAACACAGACCCAGAGGAAACTGTGTGATACCGCGGACTCATTAAAATCGACATTTAAAAATGTAAATGGAAAACGACTACAATATATTAATTACAATTAAAGAGCAGGTCACCCAACAAGCTGACACCTAAGATATATGAAGAATATACTCAATATGATTAACTATGATTAGCTAAGGTCATGAGGGGTTATGGGATTTCTTAAAATTTTATCATTTTTTCCTAAAATGTACATATATTACTTATTAATAAGAAAAAATACACAATCACACTTCTTAAAAATAAAGGTGAGTTTTCAACTCTAAAACTGAGTACCAGGGGCGCCTGGGTGGTTCAGTGGGTTAAAGCCTCTGCCTTCAGCTCAGGTCATGATCTCAGGGTCCTGGGATCAAGCCCCACATGGGGCTCTCTGCTCAGCAGGGAGTCTGCTTCCTCCTCCCTCTCTCTGCCTGCCTCTCTGCCTACTTGTGATCTCTATCTGTCAAATAAAATAAATAAAATCTTTAAATAAATAAAATAAAACTGAGTACCAGACCCCACACAACTCCCAGATTCCCCATGGATTCAGAGCCCTGCTGCCTGCAGAAGAGCTCTATAGACGCTCATCACAGTGGCTGAGACAGATTAAATAAAGAGATAACATTGCAGATTTCCTGTCTCTTATCCGACTGTGCAGATTGGTTACACAAATCCAAATCCATACATGCATTAGATCTCACTGAACTGCGTACGCCCTGAGAAAAAGACCCTGTAAAGCAATTCCCTGTAAAAATACAAAAGTATTTCTGACAGCAAAAGTTTTCAGATGCTGTATAGAAAAAAAAAAAAACTAAAAAGGCACGACCTTCCCTGATTAATCAAGTCTCCCTCGAGAGAAGGCTACCACTTCCCCAGGTAATCTCATCGCCTCAGACAAAACCATGTTTCTCTGTGAAGTGGAGGTGATCGCAGCTCTCTCGGAGTACTCGCAAAGGTTTGGTGTGATTATGAAACGGAACACTATGACCGGGGCCCGCTGGTTGTGGTCACCGTCATGCCCACAGCCTGAACACCACCTCCCTCCAGGAAGCTCCCTTCTCTGAATTCTGTGTGGTAGGGGCACGTGGCTGACTATTAGGGAGCACTGCATAAGGCGTACCCTGTCGCTTGCCCAGACACCCAGCTCCTCCCAGAGCCACCGAATGCCATACAGAGCTAAATCTGGGAGCAGTGGCTCACCGTGGACACCAATGATGAGGGCTCAGGTACCTCAGCTCACAAACCCATTACAAGCATATACATTTAACTCTAGCTTTAAGATGTTTCTCCTCTTCTCAGTCAAAAAAGACTTTAAGCCGAGTAAACCAACAACAAACCCTAAGATAAAACATTTAACCGTGTTAATTTCCTAAGGCCTAGGGTCGTCTTCAGCTTCTCAAGGTCACACCTCCCTGCTGAATGATTACCGAGGGTTGCTGACACGGTACACAGAAAAAAAAAAACAAAAAAAAAAAACTCTTAGGATGTCCAGCCTCTAAGAGAAAAAACAAACAGCTCAGAATGCAGCCAGCCACGGCAAAGGAACCACCGACAAAGCCAAACACAGAGGGGCCCCTGAGCATCTGGGAATCTGCCTGTTCCTTTGCCTCCTCAGAGGAAACAAGTCACAAGACTGCTCAGAATGGGAAATGAGAAGGGCAGAAGCCCGGAAACCAGCGCGTCCGTGCTGCTTCCAAGGAGTGAGCCCGCCTGCTGTGCTGCTGTGTCAGTTATTTACACAGTGGGCAGGTGAGGCTGACAGCTTGAAGGGGTTATTTTAGAGGGAGAGCTGTAAGTCTGATCAGGAGAAGGTTCTGGACCCTGGGGTCCCAGCACGCATCTCCAGCTTCCAAGCTGACCCTCCCTTCAGACAGGGTTTAAGAGGCAGCAGGGCAAGCATGGTCTTTGTATTTAAATCACCTCAAGGGGGCCCATATCTCCAGGCACAACCAGAAGCCAGGGAGGAGAGGGAAGGGGGAGAAGGAGAGAATACCTCCACTCCTATCTGCTGGCTGCACTTCTGGAGCGCCTGATCCAGGAAGCTAAATGTGTGGACAGAACAGAAGGAAGAATCTGGGAAGACTGGAAGACTAGAAGAGCTGTTCGTGGACTAGTCTCAACCTGAACCACAGAAACACCTCTGCCTCCCTGCCCTCCTCCCCTCGGCTGGGTACCAGGTGCCTCCCTACTGCACTCCAGATGCAGATCCAAGCTCAGGGGTGCCCAGTGCCAATGCCTCTCTCTGGCGCAGGGACTCTAGGGCATCAGCGGGACTCCTAGACAGCACCTGTGATCTCTAATTTAAAACCAAAACCAAAATCCCCAACCAGCCCAATCCAGCACAAGCAATACATATTTATGTGTAAGACACCTATGCACACATACACATTCACTTATCTACACACACACACACACACACACACACACACACACACACACGCTTTTGCAGCAGAAGGCAGGCATGAAACCTGTTCCCTAAGTCCTTTGCTTTCCTCATCTGCTTCTAGCAGCAACAGCCATTTCTGCTACGGATTTTCCTATTCGAGGGTTGATCACAGATCCAAATGCCACCATCCTGTTTGCCACCCTTTCCTACCCCACCGGCCCGCTGACGTCTGTCAGTGAACCAGGGAACAAAGATGGAAGACAGGCCCAAGCTGCCTTCCTAAAGTGGGGTTATATTTGACACTTTAATAAACCTCAGAGCCTGAGCCTCTCTGCTCTCAGACTGGCCAGGGTGCAGCTCTCACTCTTACCAAACCCGTCCATCTCTCCTCCCCCCACCGCGGGGCACAAGGGTTTTCTCTGCCCGGCATCTATTTCCAGGCCCCATAAATCATATCCCATTGTTCCAGGCCATCTCAACTCATGCTTAATAAACCATCCCCCTCACCCTTCCGCCACCACCCCGAATTTCCCACAGGGAAAGACTGTTTCAAGAAGAAAAGGAAATTCTTCATTAGGGCTGGATTTTAAAAGCAAGCTTCCACAAAAAACCAGAAAACAAAATTGGGTATAAATACCATCCAATAACCACTAAATGTCTTTGGTTAAAGCACCTGCCTGCCTGTGATTCTCAGGTCCAGATGTGAGCTCAGTGCACATCCAAAGGAAGCAGAATTTGAACCTGATGCTAAATGACAAATGATCCTGAACTTCATGACCATTTAAGTGCCACAGTGGCTAGACTAAATTGCTCTGATGCAGAATTTCTCCCAAGTATAGGTTACTGAGAAACATAATATTGCTTGAAAATGTATTTAGGTGCGCTCATCCTTCTCAGACCAACACTCATGGGCTCTTAGTCATAACCAGGCTTAAGCTAACACGATTCCCCTATTTTCCCCAGAGAGGGAGGGAAACAAGAGGACATGTCTCTCATGTTCCAAGATCAAAAACTGGATCACAGCACTCACAGCATCAAGTCTGCCAAACCAGAGCTCTGGGTATGTACAATTCTTAAAGAGCTAATTGAATGGAAAACAGCCATCTGGGGCTGGAAACCCTTATGACATTCTGGGAAATGTATGGGCTTTAAAAGGATTATGCAGGGTGATGTGACTTTCAAAATTCCCAAACTCTGAACTGAAGCCTAAATGAGAATATGTTAAATTCACCCATTCCAAAACACAGCACAGTTGACTCGGACCCTAGAGCCCAGCTGTAGCTCAGGGTGTCCACTCTGCAGCCTGTCTGTGGGAGGTCTGCAGACCACTCCCTGCTGAGAGAGTCCAGCCAACCCAATCAGCCTACCAGCAGGCTGTGGCACAAGGTCCAGATCCTAGCCCAGGCACCAGCCAGGGTTCCCTTTGGCCTGCCCTCTTATGGTTGAACAACAATCATGGAGAGCCACAGGGAGAGCGGCATTGGGTCCAGTGTGGCCACTCCCTGGTCCTCCACAACACTGGTTGCACACTCTTCAACACAAGAAAATGGTGTGCAGAAACAAGGGCCTGCCACAGTAGGCTGTCGAGCAAGGAACAGAAAGCATCAGGGGACAGGTGGGACTGCTGGCTGGTCTCCGCCTCTCCCAGAGGGCAGAGGCCGCAGAGCTTCTGCAGGCTAAGCAGAGACGTGTCAGAATTACCTTCCCAAAAAGTAGGCAGTAAAGGAGGATTTCAAGCAGCCACAACCACCAGCAGGCCTGCGACCTCCAGATATCAGGGGCTTGACCATGACCGTGTCGGTAAGCAGAACACACAAGTGCCTTCTGGAGCGAGAGAAGACAGCTTAACGCTGATAACTGGTCCTCTCACTCTTCTCTGCTCTCAGCAAGTGATCCTGAAAGGGATGGACAAAGTTGGTCAGATTCACTGGAGAAAACACGAGCCAGTGAAGACGTCCCGGCTCGCACTAGGCCTCCCTCCAAAGGCTGGCTGCCCCACCCCTGGCACCTGGGTAACCCTGCTCTGGGGCCATCCACACAAAACGATGCCCCACCCGCAACAAACACACACAGACACAGACACACACACACACACACACAAGCTGCATCGGGCTTTAGGAACCTAACTCAAATGCACCCCTAACAACAACCCCACAGATGTGACTGGGTTGGACACTCCCAGCAAGGGAGGGAAGGCCCCCCCCTTGGGTCCTTGCCAGCGGCAGGGTGCCACCTGGGCCTCCGCCTCATCCTCTCCATCCGCGGGGAAGTCGGAGCGGCCCCCACCAACCACCACCACGCAACCAGATTGATTCTCGCACTTCAAATCCCCGCTGCCAGGGCCCCATCTGTGTACTGACCTAAAAGCCGCTCTCAAGCAGCCGGCCCGCGGAGCGTCTGGAGTTCTCCCAGCCCCGCCCTCACGCCTCCCCAGGCAGCCCCCGCACCCGCGGGCCGCGCCTTATCGCCAGTGTCCACGAAGCGCGGGGGCGGGCGGTCCCGCAGGGTGGCACTCCAACCCGCGCTGGCCTCGTCCTCGTCGGACTCCTGCCCTTCGGGGGCGTCGGGAGGCAGCGGGGGGGGGGGGGCCGGGGCGCTCGTGTTCGGTGTCCGAGGAGGCGGCGGAGGAGGAGCGCGAGGCGGCGGACGTGCTGTAGAAGGCGCTCCCGCCGCTGTCCGGCCGGACTCGCAGAACACTTCGTCCCAGATGTGCAGGCTCTCGTGGCGCGCGAGGGCCGCCTCGAGCAGCGCCGGCGCCCTCCTCCGCGCGCTCCCGCCGACCTGGGCCATGGCCCCGGCCGCCGCCCGCGCGCCCGCCCCCCAGAGCGCCTCCCAGCCGCACGCGCCGGGCACCGGGCCCGCGCCGCGGCCGCCGACCCCACCAGCGCAGCCCGCAGCACAGCGCCTGCCGCCCCACGCCCGGCCGTCCCGCCATCTTGGCCGCCTCGGGCCCAGCGCCTGAGGAAGCGCCCTCGGAGATCGGGCGCCGCAGGCTGCAGGCCGCGGAGGGACGCAGGGCGCGAGGGCGGGAGGCAGGGGCTGCGGCCGGGCCCAGGTGCCGTCGCTACCGCCGCCGCTGCGTCTCCTCGGCGCCCGCTGCGTCCCCGCGCGACCTCCCGCCGCACCCCGCGCTCCCTGGCCGACCTTCCCGGCGCGAGCCGCCAGAGACGGACCCGCCTCCTCGCACCTGAGGCCCGCCCTCCCGCCAATGGGGAGCAGTCCGGGGCGGGGCCCGCGCGGGGCACGCCCCACACCCCTCGGCGGAGCGGGGCGAGGAGAGCAGCTGCGGCGGCGGTGGCGGCAGTGGGGAGGGCGGCCGGTGGCTTCCTCGCCTGCGGGACGTGTGGCCCGGGACGGCCACCCGCAGGCCCCGCGCGGCCCCGCAGGGGGAAGGGAGGAACCCAGTGGGTGTTGGGGGTTGGGGGGGACGCAGCCGGTCTTCCAGCCGCCCCAGCCGGCTCACGAAGCGTGAAGCCCGCGCTCTTGGTCCCCTCGCGCAGTCGGCGCCGGCGGCGGCGGGGAGCTGTCCGCCCCGGTGGTTCTGAACCAGGCGCTGCGGAAATTCCAGGTAGGCGCCGGGCCTGAGGGTCACGATTCCCGTGGCTGCTGTGGCTGCTGCTGCTTCGGTGCTCCACAGCCGGCTGTACCTTGGGCTCTTGCAAGCACAAGGGCTATCTGGCTCCCGGGAGCCTTGCTCTAATAAGGAGTCCTCCTCGCTGGTTCATTCCTGGGGTCAGGTGGTGACTCAGTCTCGCTTCAATACCCCTGTAATTTCAGGGGGTCAACATCCGATCTTAGTCATTCCTTCCGTCTTTGACCTTTGACATCTTTAAACTCAAAATATTCATTACCTTCCAAATATTAATTACTCTAACACCACCACTGCAACATCTTCACCCATACATTTGACACACTTGTCTGTTAAAGTACGGCACAATCACCCAGGCTTCAGTGTTCTGATAAACAATAGATCAGAAAGGTTTCATCCATCCCTCTGCCTTGGCCAGGAGTGCGTGGCACTCATTCCATTGATGACGATACGCGTGATCAGGCGTTTCTTGCTCCTCTCTCCCTCCCACACTAATGCAATAAGTCACAATGATGGTAATTGGGCCATAAAGTCACTTGCACTCTGAAATAAAATAAATCCACAGAGATGTGAAGGGCTTGCAAATCCTACTGGGTATTAACTAAATAAGGATTACACGAAAGGGAAAGGCATATTGCTATTTCATGCATAAAGGATGCAGATGCATAAAGGATGAAGATGTTGGTACCACCAGCTAAGGTCGTTCTAACAGCAGGTGAGCAGCTTCTGCTCTCGCCCTCCCCTCGCAAGCCCCTGTTTCCTCCTCCCAAACCAGAGTCTCTGTACCAGCATGAATTCCTGATCATCACTGAATAATGATATATAAAAAGGAAAGGATTCACATGACATTGCTTTGTATATGAATTGGCTGATATACGTGAAATTGTTTGCAAAGCATTTCAACTCCGTTGGAAGAATTGTGTCACAGAAAAGAACTGGTTTCCAGCACTTCTCTATACTGTGTTAACCAGGGAAAGATTCTGAAGAGAATTCATACAGGTAATCAGACTTAAAAAGGTCATTGACACATAGATTAAAGACGAAAAGTAACATTGCGTAGCTCAAGTTCAAATTCTGCAATTAGGAATTCTGTAATACTCCTGTAAAATTTAATGACATATATTTTAAAAAATAATTGAAAGGGATCAAAACACTGAAATACATAGGCAAGAACTCCTTCTCTTCTCCAGGCAGCCAATGAAAAGTCAGCAGCTAAAGTAAGTATTTTAAAAACAGTGGCTTGCTTTGCTACCCAGAGGAATCAGGAAGTAGAGTAGTAACAGTTACAAGGATGGAATCAGTCTTCCATTGTGCCAAATCTGCATTTGTATGGTGCTAATCCCAAAGAAACCTTAGAGTCTTTGTGCTTATGAGCTCTCAAGTGCTTGTAGCTCACAGAGCATGCAACACTGGGAGAGGATTATATGGTCACAAAAGAAACAGACTGGGAAATCAAATTGTTATCCAAACCCTGGCCCAACAAAAATGAGATGGCTATGTCCATTTAGAATCAAGGGTTTAGCAACCAAGTGCTACTTTGTTTAAACAAATGTTTCCGACCAAGAACAGTAAAAATACTTCAGCCTTTAAAAACAGGTGGCTGATTCTCCTTGTGAAAGGAGGGGAGGAAAGGGAAGAAAACAACTGGAAAACAAAAACCAAAAAACTTTCCCATCTGCTTGGCAACCTCCTACTCGATGCTATGATTATGGTTCTACATCATTAAGTTTTACAAGTAATGCTTTCTGGGAGGATAATTATAGAACCAGCATTATACTGAGATCTTTTAACTTTGAGTCATTTAAACACATCTTCCAAATAATACAACTTTGTAATATAATTAATTTTAAGATTAATTATAATTAATATTGAGCTTTTGGTTCATAGTCTGCACAAAAGGCTCCAGGGTAGTAAGAACAACCCATTTCTGTAGTAGATTCCTTAGGCTTTGTTAAGCCAGAGAGGTTCATGCTCTTGTGAAACTGGGGATAATAGCCATATTTCATTGAGTCTTGGCCTCCTTTCCTGGTATAGTTTAATAAGAAACAAAAAATGCTACCATTCAAACTATGATACAATGTTTTCTTTTCATTAATATTTTAATTTAAATGTATTCAAAAAGCTCTTTGGTAAGTATTTAGACAGATTTTTATTACATATGGCCTTAATGCATACATAAAATAAAAGTTAAAATTTTTGGTTAACGTTTTTCCAAACCTCACATTAAGAATCTCACTACTTTTATTTACTTTCTAACTGAGAGATTTCAGTGCCCAGATTTTTCTCACAATATGTTCCTCTGAGCCACGCAGAGCTTTTGTCATGCTGCACTTAAAAAATTATTATTAGACATATACCTGACATTCAATGTTAAATTAGTTTCAGTTGTACAACATAGTAATTTGACAATTCTATACATTACTCAGTGATCACCACAGTAAGTATATCATCACGTCACCATATAAACTTATTATAATATCATTGGCTGTATTCCCAATGCTGTACTTTTCATCTCCAGATGAGAACAGGAAATTATTTTATTTATTTTATAACAGGAAATTTGTACCTCTTAATCCCCTTCACCTATTTCACCCATCCCCCATCCACCTTCCCTCCCATAACCACCAGTTTGTTCTTTGTATTTAAGAGTCTATTTTTGTTTTGTTTTGTTTTTTTTTTTTGTCTGTTCACTTGTTTCTTTTTTTATATTCCATATAGACGTGAAATTACAGGGGCCCCTGGGTGGCTTAGTGGGTTAAAGCCTCTGCCTTTGGCTCAGGTCATGATACCATTTCCTGGAATCGAGCCCCGAGTTGGGCTCTCTGCTCGGTGGGGACCCTGCTTCAACTGCCTCGCTGCCTGTCTCTCTGCCTACTTGTGATCTCTCTCTCGTTCAAATAAATAAATAAAATCTTAAAAAGGAAAAAAAAGGAAGTGAAATCATATGGTATTTGCCTTTCTCGGTCTGACTTATTTCTCTTAACCTAATACCTTCTAGATCCAGCCATATTGTCACAAATAGCAAGATCTCATTCTTTTTTATAGCTGGATAATATTCCATTATATATCTATATACACCATATCTTTACCCATTCATCTACTGATAAACACCTGAACTGCTTCCATATACTGGCTATTATAAATAGTGCTGCAGAAAACCTAGGAGGGCATATATCTTTTTGAATCAAGTGTTTTTATTTCCTTTGGGTAAATATCAAGTACTAGAATTACTAAAGCATATGGTAAATCTACTTTTAATTTTTTGAGGAACCTCCATACTGTTTTCCACAGTTGTTGCACCAATTTACATTCCCACTAAAAATGTACAGAGGTTCCTTTTTCTCCACATCCTGGCCAACACTTGTTCTTTCTTGTCTTTTTAATACTAGCCATTCTGACAAGTATAAGGTGATAGATCTCCCTGTGGTTTTGATTTTATTTTCCTGATGATGAGTGATATTGAGCATCTTTTCACATGTCTATTGGGTGTCTGTATGTATTTTTTGGAAAAATGTCTATTAAGTCCTCTGCCCATTTTTCAATTGGATTATATGTTGGGGGTTGGGTTTTTTGGGGGTTTGGTGTGTGTGTGTGTGTTCTTTACATATTTTGGTTATTAATTCTTTATTTTATTTATCATTCACCACTGTCTTCTCCCATTCTGTAGGTTCCCTTTTGGTTTTGTTGCGGGTTTCCCTTACTGTGCAAAAGCTTTTTATTTTGTTGTAGTCTTAATAATTTATTTTTGTTCTTGTTTCCCTTGCCTAAGCAGACATACCCACAAATAATGTTGCTAAAACCAATCTCCAAGTGATTACTGCTTATTGTCTTTTAGGAGTTTTATGGTTTCAGGGCTCTCATTTATTCATTTAATTTTTTTTTTTAAGTAAGCTTTACACTGAATGTGGGACCTAAACTCACAGCCTCAAGAATAAGAGTCACAAGCTGTAAAGGCTGAGCAAGACAGGCACACCTCACACTTCACATTTAGATCTTTGATCCATTTTGAGTTTCTTTACGTGTATGGTAAAAGAATGTGGTCTAGTTTCATTCTTTTGCAAATGGCTCTCCAGTTTTCCCAACACTGTTTTTGAGGAGACTTTCTTCTGTTACATATACTTGCCTTCTTTGTCAAAGATTAATTGACTATATAATTGTGGATTTATTTCTGGGCTCTCTATCCTGTTTCCGTTGATTTATGCGTATATTTTCTCCCAGTACCCTACTGTTTTGATTACTATAACTTTGTAGTATATCTTGAAATCCAAGAAACTGATACCTCCAGCTTTGTTCTCCTTTCTCAAGATTGTTTTGCATGCTACACTTCTTATAAAAGTATTCTGAGGTCATCCATTCTGCTTGGTTTGATGCTGGTAGGGTTTCTCTTTTTCTTTTTTCTTTTTTTTTTCCTTATCTGAGATTTTCATATAATAACCAGTTTATTTTCTTTCTTTAAATGGTCCTCAAAAGGCCTGTGGCTTGGCATGCCAAGGGATGTAGATGATCAGTTGTACCCTAGGAGCAGTAACCACATGGCACAGGGTCAAGCTGTGGTAACTTTATAGGGACTTCCACCTGCTCAGCCCCAACTATAAGACAATTCCTGACATTGGAGATGTGAAAGAAAATGGGAGGGGAGGGGCATCTTAAAATCCATAAAATATGGCATATTGTCTCCTGTTTGTACTTTTACAATTTCTGATTTTGCAAATGGCCAAGCTGCCGCAGGGAACAAAAATGAGGTCCTAAGGTGGCAGAGACTGACCTGGCCAGCCCTGTACTGCACAGGCTATGCGTTACTGGATCAGTATGAATGGAGAAAGCAGGGGTGAGTCAGGGAAGCTGCTGCTTCTCCCTACATTGCCTTCATCACCCACAGGGAGGGGGCCCAAAGCCAAGGAGGACCTCCTGGAACTGAGACAGGGGAGGGGAAAAGAAAGCTGAACGATGCCACAGCTGCTGAACCATGACCAAAATATGGGGGAGAAGGCTGGAGGCAAATGTGCATGGTACACCGTGACATTTGGAGTCCTAGGTGACATAGAAGCTTAAGGATCCAACCTTGCTCAAACTGATTTTACATGATGATTTTATCTACTAATAACCCAGAGATGCAGAGAATGAAATAGGGCAATACTATAGAAAATGCTTGAGAGAAATCTCTCTTATGATTGAGATAACCTGATATTTCCATTGATTCATTCATTCATTCATTCATTCATTCGTTCAACAATTATGTACTGAGTATTATATATCAAATCCTCTTCTGAACACAGAATAAATAAGGAAAAAAACCCACAAATACCATTTTTATAGCACATGCATTCAAATAGAAGAGAGAGAACAGACAGTAAATAAATATATACATAATATGTCAGCTGTTGATAAGAAGTCAAAAGTAGAGAGGGACAGAAACTATGTTGATTGTGATGGTGCTGGTGCTGGCTGTGTGTGCAGTTAGGGGAGATTACTCTGATAAGAAGACATTGGCAGATCCTTGAGTGGATTCAGAGAACAAGACGGGTACATTTAAGAAGAGGAAACAAGTGCAACGCCCCAAGAAAGGCACGCACTTGCTGTACTCTGTTAAACACTAAGGAGGCTGGTGTGCAGAGGCAGAGACAGCTGAGTGAAGAGGTAGGAGATGAATTGAGAAGGAAGTTGAGTGTTAAATTTTGTAAGACTGAATTTTGTATTGAGTGAAGTGGGGAGCCATTGGAGATCTTAGAGCAGAGAAATAACAAGGTCTGACTTTTGTCTTAAACGGATTGCTTTAACTGCTGAGTGGAAAATAAACTAGAACAGAGCAAAGATGGAATCCAGAAGACCAGATAGGAGACTATTACAATAACTCATAGAAGACGGTGTTTTGGACCACAGTGGGAGTAACTGAAATGTGGAGAACTGGCCAGATTTAGAATATATTTTGAAGATAGAATCCACAGCTTCTACCAAAGAATTAAACATGGGCAGTGAAAGAAAGAGATGAATCAAGAATGACTCTACAGTTTCCTGTTTGAGCTATTGCAAGACCAGCAGAGCTCAAGAAGAATAAGAGCTTGGTTTTGAACATGTTGGGTTTAACTCATCTAGGTAGATCTGGAAAGCAGGCAGTGGAAGAAAGCTCAAAATCCAGGTCTGGACTGGAGGTGGAGATGTGGAGTCATCAGGAGATAGATGGTAGAAGAGGGACAGTCACCAAGGACTCAGTGTAGACAGAGGAGAAGTCTGAGCTTGGGTCCTGGAGCACATTCATACTCAGAGATCAGGGAAATGAGAAGAAACCCCAAGTGGAGGGGCTTGTCCTCACTCAGAAGGGATTGGAGTAAGGGTTCCACCCAGGTAAACTTAGTGGGATTCTGTGGGTCTTCTTTCCTTACCGATTTTTCTTTTCAAGATTTATTTGAGAGAGAGAGAGCAGGAGCACACACATGCAGGGGGAAGAGACAGAAGGAGAGGGAGAGAATCTCAATCAGATTCCCCGCTGAGCATGGAGCCTGACGTGGGGCTCGACTCCATAACCCTGAGCTCATGACCTGAGCCAAGATTCACACGCTTAACCACTTAGCCACCTAGACACCCACCCAGTTTGTTTTTCATTCTTTTTTTAAAATATTTTATTCATTTATTTATTTGGCACAGAGAGAAAGAGAGAGAGAGAGAGATCACAAGTAGGCAGAGAGGCAGGCAGAGGGAGAGGGAGAAGCAGGTTTCCTGCTGAGCAGAGAGCCTGATGCGAGAGCCCGAGACCCTGAGACCAGGATCTGAGCTGAAGCCACCCAGGTGCCCTCAATTTACTTTTCTCAGTGAAGTCATCAGAATGGTCGGTCATTAGCTGTATCTGATGGAAGGTGTTCAATTCTCACTCTGCACAAAATGGCTGTACATTAGAATCACTGGGAGAATTTTAAAAGCACACTTATATCCAGACCCTAATTGGATATTAATCTAATTGGTTCTACACCAATTAGATCAGGTCCTTTGGAGGTGGGCACTCCTGTGTTTTAAAGTCTTCCAGGTGATTCAAAAGTGTGGCCAGTGTTGAGAAGCCCTGGCTTAAGGTTGGAGGAAAGAAGATGTGAAATAGTCAAAATATTTCACGAGAAGAATGGAGATTCTGTCGGTCAGAGAAACATACTTGGATTTGTGGCTGAGAATTTAATGTGAAAGGGGCGCCTGGTAGGCTCAGTGGGTTAAGCCGCTGCCTTCGGCTCAGGTCATGATCTCAGGGTCCTGGGATCGAGTCCCACATTGGGCTCTCTGCTCAGCAGGGGGCCTGCTTCCCTTCCTCTTTCTGTGATCTCTTCCCTTCCTCTCTCCTACTGTGATCTCTCTCTGTCAAATAAATAAATAAAATCTTAAAAAAAAAAAGAATTTAATGTGAAAGCTTCCAGCATTGTTGCTTTTCTCACCAACCACATTCAGCTGCCAGGGGCAGACATAGGGTGGACAGAAGTTTGGGTTTTTACCAGGGTGGGGTTTTATCAGGTATGTATGATGTATGATGGAGGTGAGAGTATGGGACAGGGATTATAGTTATGGGAGTGGACTCTGTGCCAGCTGTGGAGGCCTGTGAGAATTTGGGGTAAGGATCAAGAACAACAGAAATTGAAATAGGGGGATGCCTGGATGGCTCAGTTGGTTAAGCAGCTGCCTTGGGCTCAGGCCATAATCCCAGCGTCCTGGGATCAAGTCCCACATCAGGCTCCTTGCTCGGCAGGGAGCCTGCTTCTCCCTCAGTCTCTGCCTGCCACTCTGTCTGCCTGTGCTCGCTCTTGCTCCTTCTCTCTCTGACAAATAAATAAAATCTTAAAAAAAAAAGATTCTCTTCAAAAAAAGAAAATGAAATAGGTAAATGGATTCTTCTGAGTGACTTAGATAATTAATACTTCTTGAAATAATTTAGTGCAGCCAGACCCCTGCAAAGCAGCACAAACAACTCTGATGAGTGCTTCAATCTACCACTTCTTCCCAGGGCTTCAATCAATTGCTTTCAACAAGTGAACATTGAGATATTTAGAGCAAAGGAAAAAAAATAAATATTGGAAGTTCGCATTTTTTTAAGATTTTATTTATTTATTTGACAGAGACACAATGAGATAGGGAATACAAGCAGTGGGAGAGGGAGAAGCAGGTTTTTCCTCTGAGAAGGGAGCCCGATGCGGGGCTGGATTCTCAGGCCCCTGGGATCATGACCTGAGCCAAAGAGCAGATGCTTAACAATTGAGCTACCCAGGCTCCCCTGGAAGTTAGCTTTTTACATTCTTGGAAAATGGGATTTTGTACATTTATGTCCTTTTTCTGTCCCCTTGTGGATATTTTCCCTCTTGAAGCACACCCAACCCCTGCTCCACAGTTGTCCAGTAAAAGAATGGGATCTGAGTGCCATCCCCAAAGTTCACTTGCGTTTAAAGGAGAAACAATCCTGGGAAGCTGTTTTACACAAAAGAGTAGATTGCTCAGTTGTAGAAACTCAGGTATTATAAGAAAACGGGAGAGATATTCGTTACTAGAAGGGGGACTTGCTCAGCATTTCTAAATTCACATTGGTAGATTGTTGAACTGTTGTAGGCTGAGTGTTAAAATCACATCTTTCCCTCCGTTTTCTTACAGAGACAATGATGGTTCTTCCAAGATTGTCTGTGAAAGGCTAGGCACCTGCAAAACCACACATTAGACCTGAGCCATCACCCAAGTAGAATGTAATCCGCTCTCAGATCATAGGAGAAAAAAGAGAGAGAGAGAATCCCAAGAAGAAGCACTCAAGTCAGGATTTTCATCAAATTTAGTGCACGTCTCACCATTTATCTTCATTTGCGGTAATTTTTTAAATAAACACCAATGTCGAATTGCCCTGCATTACAACGAGCAACTCAATTATCAGAAAATCACGAGTCTCCAACGTTTGTTCTAATTACTAAAGCAGAAGAGTGGACAGAGTTTAGAAAATTTTCAACAAGGCTTAAACAAGAGAGATTTTCCACTTTTTTCTAATCAGGTCAACATAGATACCACTTTCCCTACAACCTTGTAGGCAGTTGGTATTTTTCAGAGATATCATTTGGTTCTTTATAGAAGGCTTAAAGTTGGAGGTCCATAAAAACGATAATCAACTTTTATGTGTGCCTTCTATAGGCCAGGAACTGTGCTAAATGAACAGTATCTAATTTAATCCTCCTAACAAGCCCTGTGAAGTCAATACTACTGACTATTCTCACTCCAAGGGGGGGCAAAGCAGATGCTTCGAGAGTTGAACTCAGTTTTCCAAGTTCATACAGCTCGTATATGATGGAATCAGGACTTGAGCTCAGTCTAATGCCAGGTTGGACCCTCAGTGGCAGCTACTGTAGTTTTTTTGACCGTCACCTGCTTCCCTCCCCCACCCCCGCCCCCATCTCATTCCCATTTAGGGATAATCAGCCATACCTAAATGACAGTGGCCAGGCAGGAAGGGTGGCTACTGGGCTTAATTATTTATATCCAGGGGGAAGAGCCGCCTCGCCCTATACGTTCTGCTTCAGCTCTTGCCCTGCCAGGGGAGTAGCCATCCTTCAAACCATCAGTGTTAATTGCTGGTGAGGGATGAATTAGGCGGCAGGGGTCACACACAGTTTACTAGTCATGCATATTTCTTTCAGAATACCTAAGTACCATTCCCTTGGAGATGAGAAGAAATGATGGGAGGGATGTTAAAAGGGACTCCCAGAAATATTTCTGGACCAGTCATAATCACTAGCCCTTATGATACTCTTGGAGTCATTTTACTGGTTCTTGAAATGAGTGCACTTGCCCTAGGATGGCTTGGCCCCTCCCAGTAATCAGAAGCTCCCAGGATGGGTCAAAGAATACTTTATTTGCTATAATTCCGCAAGTTGAATGTATCTCTCAGCCATTTCCTGTGAATGCTATTATGGGGCAGGCACAGGGGGATGACTATGGGACAGAAACATATCAGGTGAGAGGGATCCTATGCTTTTGTATGAAGGAGAAGCCCATTCTCCTTGGTAATGGGAGTTTTCCTTCTGCTCTGACTCCTGCCCAGCTGGGATCAGTGGGGAGCCTCCTCCTTTGGGCGACAGGTCTCTTTCTTTCTAAATCTTCTTTTTTGGGGCCAAAAAGCAAGACTACCCTTCTTTTCATCTTTCAGCTTTTTCATCCTGGCCAACGACACACAAACACCTTCGCCCCCAATTTGGGCTGCTAGACTATGCCAAGAGGCCACATACTGGATATATTACCTCAGGCCCAGTGTTTGGACTTCACTAAACCTTAATTGTAACATCTGAGAAGGGTTGGGGAGGCGGATGTTGTGAGGATTCATTAAGACAATGTTAAATTTTTATCACGGAGTCAAGAAAGATCTCTTGTTAGGAATGTGTTCAATCTTACCAGGATAGAGGGCAAAATAGCATTTTACATATATTTTTTTAATAAAGTATTTCTTTTTAAAAAATTATTTATTTGACAGAGAGACAGAGCAGGAATACAAGCAGGGGAGTGGGAGAGGGAGAAGAAGTCTTCCTGCTGAGCAGGGAGCCCAATGTGGGCCTCCATCCCAAGACCCTAAGATCATGATCTGAGTGGAAAAACGACGCTTTAAGGACTGAGCCACCCAGGTTCCCTGCAAAACAGCATTTATTTAAAGATTTTTTTTTTATTTATTTATTTGACAGAGAGAAATTACAAGTACACTGAGAGGCAGGCAGAGAGAGAGAAGGAAGCAGGCTCCCTGCTGAGCAGAGAGCCCGATGCGGGACTCGATCTCAGGATCCTGAGATCATGACCTGAGCTGAAGGCAGCAGCTTAACCCACTGAGCCACCCAGGTACCCCAAAACAGCATTTTTTTTAAAGATTTTATTTATTTATTTGACCGACAGAGATCACAAGTAGGCAGAGAAGCAGGCAGAGAGAGAGGGAGAAGCAGGCTCCCCGCTGAGCAGAGAGCCTGATGAGGGGCTCCATCCCAGGACCCTGGGATCATGACCTGAGCTGAAGGCAGAGGCTTTAACCCACGAGCCACCAGGCACCCCGGAAAACAGCCTTTTAAGCAATATTTTTATTTTTATTTTATACATATATATGTAAACAGAGAATTGAATGTATACATATAAATATAACTTGTAAACACATTTGATATATAATTATGTTTATCCTAGGACGCAACACTGCCCTCCTGAGCAGCGCAAGAGGGTGGGTTTTTACAAAGAATTACCAAACAGCTTGACCCAACTGAACGGCCTGCCTTGCGCTGCTGCTTAAGAGAAAGCCTTGAGTTGGGAAAGGTTTGACAAATACTGAGAAAAACCAGTCAATTAATATGTTAAAAACACTACCCAACCACAGTATGAACCATTTAGACATATGGCTTTAATTTTGACTTTAGTCTCCAAAGCCTAGGGGTCCCTGGGGAAAGGGGGCAGAGGGAGAGAAAGGACCAGCTTCTCTGTGGGCCAGGTTTCTGGGGTTGCTCCCAGCCCTGCCCCCAGAGGGAATGCCACCACCCAGGGCTTTGCTCCCAGAAGGGCCCCTCCCCAAGAAAGCCCCTTCCCAAAGGGCCCTGCCCTTTGGCCACACCCTCAGAGGTCCCATTATCCACCCCCAACCTCCTCACACCCCCCTACCCTGCCAAGCACCGCCCTCAGAAGGGTTCTAAGGTGAAGTCAGTGTGCTTCTCTCTCAATGTCTAGGAATTACTCAGTTTTATTTTTGGCTTTGTGTTTTTTGAGCGAAGTGGGTGGTGTAAGGACCTACTTTATATTTTTATATTTTAGCCAGAGGCTTCCTTTGAGGTTACACAATAACCTTGTTGTTTAACCCTTAAGCTGTCCCTGCTCCCCTTCTCCCAGGGGACTTACTTAAAAACAAGTCCCGGAAATCAACCTCAGGTAACAAAGCCCAAATACAAGGGTGGGTCAGGCCAGGTAAGACATCTGATCAGTGGAGGGCTGCATACTGTCTCCCTAGCTACCAAGGAGTATGGGTCCCGCCCTTTGTGAGTCTTTTGGGCGAAAATCCTAACCAAGGTGATAGGCTAGGTCAAATATCTACTAAAAGGTAAGTTGTAATTCAATTGGTCACCTAGCATCACTGTGCAGCTTTCTCTGTGTGTTACAATTTCATTGGCCACCTGTGCATGACCAGGCCCAACCGCATGGCCTATGTCCTTAAAAGCTAGTCTGTAAAGGAGAGAGGGGTTGATTTCTCTGTAAGAAACGCGGCCCTGGCTGGTCAGTTTGATTCTTGATGCTTGGTGCAAAATAAAGCTTTGTTTGACCTTAGCTTTGTATCAGTCTCGCTCTTTTAATCATGGACCCATTATTGGGGCATAACAGTTGGGATAGTGGAGCACGTACATAGTGGAGGGCACAGCCCACTGTGGGTATCCACCATTCCTTGCCTGTACTGCTCATTTGCATGTACTGCTCGCCCTGCCCGGTGAGCACAGCATGGAAATGGACACCTCGTGAGTGGTGGTCAACGAGACTCGCTGACCACGTGATGTCTATGACCGAGTCAACCGGAGCTCGCCTTCCCTACAGACCAGAGCTTGCTCTGAGCACCGGCAGGAGGCGGTGGCCTCTTGTGAGCAGCCCAGAACCCTGTCTTGTCCTTTCTCACTCATGTCACCTCCCTGTGTTAGCCAAGCCTTGGAAGTGGTGACTTAGGAGGGAAGGGAAAGAAAGGCAGCCCCTGGCTCCTGATCCTGTCAAGTTCCGTACTCATCAGGAAGCCGAGGGCAGCAGGGTTGGTGGAACACGTGTGAGTCCCCAGGTGAGGTAAAGATGGCAGAGCTGGTCTTGTGCAGGATTTCTACGGTTCTGATAAGAAGAGGGCACGTGGGTGTGCCCCAGCTGTGGAATCCCTGCGTGAATTATTTAACACTGACATTGCACCCTGTGAAGATGAATGGCATAAATCATGCCCATAATCACATTATAAAATTTTTATTTGCTTGGAATGACATTAAATGCAAATAGAAAACAGCAGCCATGCCCCTTCAGAAGACAGATGATGGAGGAAATGAGCTTTCTATTTTAGTACCTTTAACAAACACTTCCTCCCTGTTTTTGCCCAAAGGGCCCTATATCTTCATTTTGCATGGGGCTTGTAAATTATGTAGCCAGCCCTGGGGACAGCTGTGCAGTGTCTCAATGACCCAGTGCAGGGAATGGCAGGAGCCTCCCTCCTTGATACAGTAGTATTACACAAGCCCCTGAAGCTGAAACAGAACTTCAGGATTAAGTCTGGGGGGGAGGTCCTCAAATTTCTGAGTCATGGGCTGTCATAAACAAAATAACAGCCGGGTGGCTTAGGCAACATACAATTTATTTTCTCATGGTTCTGGGCGCTGGAAGTCCAAGATCAAGGTGGCAGTAGGGTTCGATTCTTCAAACGTCTCTCCTTGGCTTGCAGATAGCTGTGTTCTCCACTCTGTCTTCAAACGATTTTCCTTCAGTCTGTACTGTCTGTGTCCTAATCTCTTCTTCCTGTAAGCACACCAGTCCCGTTGGCTTGGTGCCCACCCCCAGTGAGCTCGTTTTCCCTTTATCACCTCTTTAAAAATCCTGTCTCTGAATACTGCCACATTCTGAGATGCTGGGTGTTAGGACGTCAACGTAGGAATCTGGGGGCATCCAACTAAGCCCATAACAATAGTCAAAACTGGATCCGAAACTGAAATTTAGACACATTTTAAAATGCTAAAAGTGTATATATATAATTTTTGTGGTAGGCCTGAGATGGTTGGTAGGCTGAGATGTATTTGTAACCTTTGAGGGAAACATCCTTTGGAATGATCAAAGAGAGCTTCTATGTAATTCCATACATCCACAATTAAACCCCAGAGCTTTTTAATTTGGAATTTGGCTGTTTTGTGCTTGGTGGTAACCAAAACCAGCCTAGGGCTTTTCTTTTGTTTTGGCAGAAAAGTAGGAGGCAGAGGACTTGAGCATTTAGACATCTTGCTGCTCTTTGGTTTAATCATACTCTACTGAGTTGCCCGAAACTAATTAAGCTCTTGGCTCTGTAGAGGAGAGATGATGTTCATTACATGTCATTGGCCACAATGTTCCTTTTTAAAATTGTTGTTAACATTTGTGTTATTTTTCAGTATAAGAGACAAGCTTTATCTTAGTTTGCGCTGATGTAACAAGAGCACCATAAACTAGGTGCTTTAAAGACATACTTATTTCTCTCAGTTCTGGAAGCTGGGAAGTCTACGATCAAGACCCTGGAAGATTCCGTGTCTGTTCAAGTGCCCACTTCCTGGGTCACAGATGACCATCTTCTCCCTATAACCTCCAAGGTGGAGGAGGCGAGGGATCTCTGTGGGGTCTCTCTTATGGAGACACTAATCTCGCCCATGAGGACTCCACCCTCATGACCTAAACATCTCCCAAGCACCCCATCTCCTAGTTATGTCCCTTTGGACATTGAGTTTTCAACTTATGAATCCTGGAGGGATACACTGTCTACAGTGAGCTTCGTCAAACATCTTTTATGTTCAAGGCACTGTTTTTTGGCAAAATTAATCATTTCCTACACATCCTTTGAAGCAAGAGTATTTCTGCACTTTGCCTTCCTTTAGAACCTTTCTCTAGAGAGGATCCTAAAAAGTTCAGAAAAGATGCAGAAGAAACCTGCTGGTTAGCTCATTTTTCACAGTAGAGCAGAATTCATTTTGAAGTAGGTTAATCTTAGAAATCCAGGCAAATACACTTCGCTTGAAAATCATCTCAAATGATCAGTCTGTTTTGTTAGTAGGAGTAATAGTAACTATAAGATCAATAGAACAACTTTTTGTTCTACTGTGGGCCTACTGTGTGCTGGGTACCTCGGAGCACCTGAGTCGAACCATCTCGTGATCCTTTCAACAGCCCACTGAGGGTCACACTGTCTTCTCCTCCACGTTATGGATGAGCCTTAAGTCTGGGCCAGAAATGACACAACTTTCCCAAAGCCATATTGCTACTGAGGGGCCAGCTGGGATCTACGCCCACTCTGGTGCCAGAGCCTGTGATTGCAAACGTGGGCTGCACTAGCTGTTCAGAACAAAGGACTGTTCATGGAGGTGACACAGCTAACCCGTGAGACCCACCACCCTTTTCCCTAAGGTCATCCCGGTACAGCCTGCAGTGATGGCCCGAGTTAAGCATTTGAACTTGGTGCTGCAGAGGGCGTGTTTTAGGGACAAGATTGGTGTTAAGGGGGTCTAATGAAGCCCAGAGGGAATGGAAGGAAACAGGACTTGGGGAAATATCTGGGTCCCTGGAGCAGTGATCTCCTTTTATTACTGTGCACCTCTCTTTCACAAAAATAAATAAATAAATAAATACATACATACATACATACATACATACAAAAAATATTTGCGGACATAGCACAAATTTAAGCAAATTTTTGATAAATTATAAACTCTACTACTCTACTAAATTATTATAAAAGGCATGCAAAAGCTAAACAGTTAAATGGATGACATGAAATATGAATAAAACTTATAATATTTTCTTCCAGCCCCTTACTGGACTATTTGTCAAACTCCCTTTGGAGAAGACTTTTTAAAGATTTGTTTATTTATTTATTGAGAGAGAGAGAGACAACACGTGTGTGCACATGTGAGTAGGGGGGGTGGGGCAAAGGGAAAAGGAGAGAAGCAGACTCCCCATTGAGCACAGAGGCCTCACTAAGGGCTCAATCCCATGACCCTGAGATCATGACTTGAGCCAAAATTTTGAGTCAGACATTTAATCAACTGAGACACCCAGGTGCCCTGGAGAAGACTTTTTAAGAAAGAGATAGGACACTGGATTTATAGCAATAATTCCTAGAATTAATCTTTAAAAGTGGGAAGATAGAAATGGTTTTTTAAAATTTTTTTAAAGATTTTCTTTATTTATTCATAAGAGATGGGAGGCAGAGGCAGAAGCAGGCTTCCCGCAGAGCAGGGAGTCCAGAGTGGGACTTGATCCCAGGACCTGGGATCATGACCCTAGCTGGAGATAGACGCTGGAGATACTGATAAACCAAACTTTAGGGAAAAATACTGAACTTTACTGGGAAGATGAAGCAGAACATCAGCATATGGCAGCAACATGAGTTTTAGATAGTTGTTTGTCACCCAGAAGGCTTAAGGTGGAGAGAAAAACAAAAGGCTGTAGTGACCCAAAATTGTCCGAGTTGTGTAATTTGACCCAGGAACTTCCGGGTGACATACAGATTTGTTTATTTATTACACGGACAGTGCCATGTGGGGACAGAGCGAGGGGGAATGAGAATTCCATACAAACGTGTGAGTGGCTCTTCTCCCATCTCCAGGGGGGAAGGAAGAGATTGGGTTTACTCCAGTAAGCATGGTGATGAGTTGGTGAGGTAGGTTGACTAGATGTCTGGACACCTGCAAAAGCCAGCTAAGGGGGCTTCCTGGCCATCTTGTCAGTGTCTTATTGAAAGCTTGTCATGTGCAAGACTTTCTTTTAACAGGTTGCCAGGTGAATTGATGTACAAATCAGACTACCGGCCGCCATGTGTCATTGCTCAGGTGGTCCATGACACAGTGCCATGCAACTAAGGAGATGCACTTAGCATTACAGACATCGTTCTGTCTTTGTTATTTTGAAATTTAGAAAATATCTTATTAATTTGTTCACCCTAAGAGGCAATTTATTGCTTACCATGACAGTCTTTTGGTAGAGGACACAAAACTGCTTTCTTTGTTATGAAAATCAATGTGTTACACCAATTTTCTGAAAGATAGAAATGAATTGCCTCCTTCCAGCTGGGTCAGGACATAAGTGTACCCTATGTATTGGTTTTTCAATAGATTCCATTTACAGATTGTGCATGTCTCTCAATACAGAAGACATTTGCTCACATTTATGTGTAGAACATTCCCGAACCTGGTCCAGGTTGCGGATGAAACCGTCACTCTGACTGGCAAGGCATAATGAAGAAGAGTTTTTCTGTAAAAAATATGTGGTCATGGAAGGAATCAGCACTGCAATTCGTGGCTGATTCCAAAGGCTCTAAGAGGTGGTAGATGCACAGGCAAAGTGGTGACTTTTGCAGAGGAAGCAGGCTGGGGAGAGATAGCAAAACAGAAGTTTGAGAGGGCCCTAAAATCTCCTCCTGTGGGATTATTGGCCATTGAGCTTGAGAAAGGCTATGGTGAAAACTTGAAAGAGCATCAGATCAAACCCTTGGCCACTGGAGGTTGAAACTGACATGAGCAGCACTATCTCTATTCTTGACCCAAGGCCACAGGATGACAAGCTTTGCTTTTTCAATGTGGTCTCAAGTCTCTATACTGCCCTATAAAGAAAATAATACAAATAAATGCTGAGAGTGTAAAGTGTAAGCAGAGCTCCCCTTGGCCATTTCCTAAGTTTTGTCCACTCACTTTGGTGAGTGCATTGCAGGAAATGGCCTTAATGATCAATGGCAGACCTCCACTCCAGAGTGACATAAAAAGCAATCTGCACCTCCTTCCTGATTTGTCTGTAATGAAACTTGCTTTCCTCAGGTCCCAGCATTCGAGGCAGATAAATATGTTCCCTTTCGTTGGCTCTTACTCATACTTCAGCAAGATTTCCCATGTGCTTTCCTTGGCTGGCTGGGAAACTGGACCACAATTTATGGGATCTTAGGGAACAGGCGCATAGAATTCCAGTGGGATCCTGGAACAGAACCTAATTGGAGATTAGAGACCATTGCGGTGCAAAGCTTTTCTTTGAGATCGAAAGAGGTGCATGTTATGCAAATATTAGCAAGTGTAAGTTCACACTGTCTATTGAAAATTTATAGACTCATTATGGTCAAGAAGGCTGGAAGATAAGTAGATTTTGGGAAAGATTCAGGTAAATTCAGGGAGGTGGCAAATTACCCCAGGGAAAGTAGAATGGCTAAAGAGTATGGCCCAAACTTTTAAAAAAAATTTTATTCACTTATTTGACACACAGAGAGCCAGAAAGCACAAGTGGGGGGAATGGCAGAGGGAGAAGGGGAAGCAGGCTCCCCGCTGAGCAGGGAGGCAAATGTGTGGGACTCGATCCCAGGACCCTGGGATCATGACCTGAGCTGAAGTCAGACACTTAACTGACTGAGCCACCCAGGCACCCCCTGGCTCCAACTTCCAAAGATGGTGTATGAGATACCTTTGGTGGGAAGGAATGAAGATCAGCAACTGTCCTTGATTCTGCTTCTCAGGAAGGCATTGTGATGTGGTGCCCAGGACTTTGGAGACAGACACATGCTTGGGGCCCTCCGGCTCTGCCGCAAAAGCAACACCTTCCAGAGGGCAGCTGCAGGCACCGGGTGGCATCACACAGGGTCAGACCCGGGAGGCACTCAGCCACGTACCCATTCCACCATCCTGCTGGGTTTGGAAGAGCGCTATCTAAGTCCATGCTGCCGAAGGACCATCCAGAGTGACATGTCCCATGGGGCATGCCGGCATTCCTTTACCCCTTCAGGTTATTGGCAGCAAGGCTGGAAATTTTTTTAATTGCCTGGGAAAATGATAGCAAACAGCTCCAAAAAGGAGTTTCAGAATGCAGACTTAATACTATGTTTTGAGTACATTTCATTCATTTGGCAGGTACTGACAGGGTGCTTAAGTGCCAGGTGCTGCTGCATTAGAAACGGACTTGAGAAGTTAACAGGAGGGGGCTCCAGCCCTCAACCAGCACAAAGTTGATCAATGGATGCATGTGACAGACAGAGCACTGTGACGGGGAGTACTAGGTGCTGTCATAAGAAGGGTATGCCTGGAGTTAAAGGAATACTCGGGGGGAGCCAGCACCAACACTCAGGGAGAGCTGTGGGAAATATGATGGATGCAGATGGCTCCAGGGGAAACCAGAGAACTGCTCAGATCCCTGCTTCTTAACAGCTCCAAGTGCCCGCCGCTTCAGAGTTGGGGCTGGGCGAGCAGGGAGCTGGGGTGGGCGCAGCGATGCCTAAGTTCCGACCTCAAGCCCCTGCGCTGTTTCACCTGTCCCTTTAGGAGTACAATGACATAGGATGTCACCAACGGAGGATCTACCCCTGCATCCTGGTACTGGGAAAGCACGCGAGGGCTGCGGAGCTGAAAGCAAGAGTTGGTAGTTCCAGTAATGTGTGCAGGGTTTTAAAAAACTATATACCGGAAAATATCCGGTCTTATTTGCATGTGTTTGTATCATGCACAATTTTTAACTGCAATCCTCCTTTTACCTTCTTCCCTGTTGTTAAGACTCTCCTCTCCTCACCGCTGCCTTTGTCCTTATAATACCTGTTGACAGCCTGGTGCTCATCCATGAGCTCATTCGCCTCTATCCACGCACGCATGGGGCTTTGTCACTGTTTAACAAATATGGGCTCATTTTATCTACCTCTTGATCTAGTGCTTCCCAGTTAATAATCCCTCCTGCATAACGTCCTTCTGTTTTTATCTTCATTTTTATAAAGAATGGCTGCTCACCTTTTATCAGGTGCCTTTATTTTTTTATCAAATGCATTTATTGCTATGGTCTTAAGAGTTTTTTCACAGTTAATTTAGTGATGAGGTAAATCTTATTGATTTTCTGGTCTTGAGCTCCCTTTATTTTCCTGGAATGAATCCAAGTTGGTCTCAGGATATAGTCCTTTGATAGATGCCTGACTTCTGTTATTTGCTAACATTAGTTCAGTTTCTGTTAACTAATCTGTCCTAAGCCAGATTTGTTAATAGCTTCCCCGTTCCTCCTTCTCAGGTTTGGGTATTAAAATTGTGCTCAGCTTCATCAAGTGAATTGACTTATTATTGTTTAATTGCCTGTTGCCATTTAACAGTAGAATGACAGTTATCCAGCTGCAAACCTGTCTGATCTTGGAACTCATCTTCTTAATTTTCCATTCTTGAATCATTTGGATGATTTTGTTTTCCTAGGAAATCATCGTTTCTTCTAGATTATCAAATTGATTAGTATAAAGTGCCTTGCAGTTTAGTGATTCTTTTATATTATGCATTTGCTTTTATATCTCTGTTCCCAATCCTTATCTGTTTTGCAACTCTCTCCCTCTCTCTGTCCCCTCCTCCCTGAAACCCCCCTTTCCCCATTTCCCTTCCCTCTCCCCACCTCCTCCCACACCCCATCTTCCCCCTCTCTTATCCTTAATAGGGCATGTGAAGTTTTTTTAATTATTATTATTTCATTAGTCTTTCATAGAAACAACTTTGAGTTTATTTGCCCCTGATATTTTTTATTAGTTTAAAAATTTATCTTTATTATAACTACTTCCTTTCTTTGGATTAAGCTGCCCTTTTCTGATGGGTTTAAATGAGTACTTTCTTTTATTTAAAAAAATGTTTGAAATTGAAGACATTTGACACTAAAGTCTCCTTAGAGTATAACTTCTGGTGTCTTCTGTAAGTTTTGGTATGAAATAGTCTCCTTTCCATTGCTTTCAAGATTTTCTTCAGTCGTCTTATGATTTCTTCTTTGACTGAAGACTGTATTTCTTAACTTGTATGTAGTTTCAATTTTTTGTTACCAGGTTATCTAATTCTGATTCTACCGGATTGTGATCAAAGAACTGTTCTTTAAATCTTTAATTTGGAAGGCTTGTAAAGGTTTCCTTTGTTGCCTAGTATGCAATTAATCTTTACAAATATGGCTTTCCTTAGGTGTAAGAAAGAAATGTTTTCCGAGGGAAATAAGGATGTCTATTTTCTTTTTTTTTTTTAAAGATTTTATTTATTTATTTGACAGACAGAGATCACAAGTAGGCAAAGAGGCAGGCAGAGAGTGAGAGAGAGGAGGAAGCAGGCTCCCCGCGGAGCAGAGAGACCGATGTGGGGCTCGATCCTAGGACCCTGGGATCATGACCTGAGCCGAAGGCAGAGGCTTTAACCCACTGAGCCACCCTGGCGCCCCAGGTTGTCTATTTTCTGTGTGTCCTTGTTTTTCCCTCCTTCTAGTAGATACTCCCATTTGAAAAGCTAAAATTTAACCTTGTTATTGCATTTTTAGAGTCTTCAGGTATTATGTTGTTAGATGTATACCTGCTTATACCTTTTACATCTTCTTTCCAAACTCTGCCTTTAAAAATGTCCCTCTTCATCTTAGTACCTATAACTTTAGACCCAACTTGTCTGCGATGCATTTTGCCATTCCGGCTTTCTCTTTTGCATGGTATCTCCTCACCTGATACATTCTCAATCCCTTTTGCATTTTAAGTATGTTTCTTGAACAGCGTGGATCTGTAACCTCCTGATAGGCGCTTTAATAGAAAAAGTCAGTGTGTACACATTTAAATTAATGATAAACAGTCATAATTTTATTCCTCCCATCTTATTTTGTTTTTATTTTCCCCATTTTTGATGTTTTTAATCAAGTTCATTCTTTTTGTACTTGATAAATAGAGAAGTTCTTTGCATTTTTCGATGACAGCTTAATTGAGATATAATTCACAAGCCATACCACTCACCATCTAATGTGGACAATTTAATGGCTTTCACTATATTTAACTATACTATACTGAACTACCTACACATTTTCATCATCCTCAAAAGAAAACTTTAGCCATCACCACCAGTCTTAGGCAACCGCTAATCTACTTTCGGTCTCTGTAGATTTAGCTATTCTGGAAATTCCATATAAATCAAATTATGCAATACGTGGTCTTCTGTGACTGACTTCTCTCAATCAGCAGAATGTTTTCAAGGCTCCTCTGTGTCGTGGCACATATCAAAATTCTATTCCTTTTCAAGGCTGAATAATATTCCACAGGCTGGATGGATCACATTTTATTTATCTCTTCATCAGTTGATGAACATCAGGGTTGTTCTCACCTTTTCGCTATTACGAATAAGCCCTAAACCTTCATGCACAAGTTTTTGTGTGGGCATAGTTTTTTTTCATGGCTCTATACACAGGAGTGATATTGGTGTGTCATATGGCAACTCTGTGTTCTGCATTTTGAGGAGCTACTAAACCATTTCTAATGTGGCTGCGCCATTTTCCAAGCCCACCAGCAATTTACAGGTTCCAGCTCTTCACATCCTTCCAACACCTGCTTTTGGGGTTTTTGATAGTAGCCATCCACGTGGGTGGGAGGTGGTATCTCACCATGGTTTTGATTTGCATTTCCCGAATGATTAATGATGTTGAGCATATTTTCACGTGCTTATTGTCCCATATATTTTATATATACCTTATATGTATCTTTAAATATATATTATATATTTCATATTTTATTTATATTTAAATACATAGTTAAGAATGTAAATATATTTACATAAATATGTTTATATAAATATATGATCATGTAAAATATATTTATATATACATTTATATATTAATGTATACATTTGAATATTAGAGAAAGGTATATTCAAGTTCTTTGCTCATTTTTTAAGAGATTTTATTTATTTATTTGAGAGAGATTTATTGAGAGAGATCACAAGCAGGCAGAGAGGCAGGCAGAGAGAGAGGAAGAAGCAGGCTCCCTGCTGAGCAGAAAGCACGGGGCTCGATCCCAGGACTCTGAGTTCAAGACCTGAGCGGAAGGCAGCAGCTTAACCCGCTGAGCCACCCAGGCGCCCCTCTTTGCTCATTTCTTAACTTGGTTGTCTTTTTATTTGAGTTGTAAGAATTCTTCACACAGTCTGAATGCATGTTCCTTATATATGACCTGCAAATATTTTCTCCCATTTAGTGGCTTGTCTTTTGACTTTGTCAATGGGGTCCTTGGAAGCACAAAACTGGGATAATTTGGTTGAGTCCCATTTATTTGTTTATTATTTTTTTTTAAGTTGCTTGTACTTTGGTGTTTGGCTGAGGAGCCGTTGTTAGATTCAAGACCACTAACATTTACCTTTGTGTTTTCTTCTGAAAACTTTATCATTTTACTTTATTTTTATTTTTTAAAAGATTTTATTTATTTGAGAAAGAGACAATGAGAGAGAGCATGAGCGAGGAGAAGGTCAGAGGGAGAAGCAATCTCTGTGGAGCTTGGAGCCTGATGCAGGACTCAATCCGGGAACTCTGGGATCATGACCTGAGCAGAAGGCAGCCGTCCAACCAACTGAGCTACCCAGGCATCCCGAACTTTATCAGTTTAATGCTTACACTATGTCTTTGATGCATTTGGGGTTATTTTCTCTGTATGGTGTGAGGCAGAACTCCTGTTTCATTATTTGCATGTGGCTGCTTGGGAGTAAAATACTGTTCTTACCCCCATTGAATTGTTTGGCAGTCTTGTCAAACATTAGTTGACTGTAATTTATTTTCCTTTTTTTTTCCCCATTGAGGCATTTCACGTGCCATGTATATTATATTTCTAGGAAAAAGGAATCCCAGGATTTTCCCTCCTGCCTGGATTCTTCCTTCTTCATGGTGCATGATGCCAGAAGAATTTTTCCATGCAGTGAAACCAAACTGAGGGGATGGAAATATTCTGCCACTTTTCTAGATCTTTCAGTTATACAAGTCTAGGGCTGGTCATGCCACACTTGTTTAACTTGCCCGTGAGGTTCACAGCAGTTTTCCCAGCTCTGTGGTCATCAATAGTTTCAAATTTGCCAATGTACTCATGCTTCGTCATCACAGTGAGGAAACGGGAAGATGACTTTGGTGCAGGGCCTCCTAAGAACCTGGCCTTCGCCCCCCCTTTCAGCAGTGTTAATGTTCTTGAGGGCATCTGTGGGACATTTGTTCACACTGTTACTGCGGCACGGAAAGATGGCAGAAAAAGCTTTTTTCCCTTTTATTAATATTTGGTCTTGTTCTCCTTCCCTTTCTCATAACCGAATGTGTATTTCCCCTTCGTCATTTGAAAACTGCATACTGTTCTCCAGCTGTTTTCCCCAGACGAGACCTTGTGTATCAAGAATCCTTATTTCACGGTTATTATACACAATCTTAAAGATTTATGACTGTCCGCTTATTTTACACATGCATACACACGAAGCACTAAATAAGGACTTTATCTGAATGGCTAAATGTTGGCCAAGACAGAAGCCAGTTGTAGTGGGAACTGATAGGATAAAGATATAGTCTGAAGTTTTTGTTCTTTAAAAAAAGCCTTCATGGGGCGCCTGGGTGGCTCAGTGGGTTAAGCCGCTGCCTTCGGCTCAGGTCATGATCTCAGGGTCCTGGGATCAAGTCCCATGTCGGGCTCTCTGCTCAGCGGGGAGCCTGCTTCCTCCTCTCTCTCTCTCTGCCTGCCTCTCTGCCTACTTGTGATCTCTCTGTCAAATAAATAGGTAAAATCTTTAAAAAAAAAAAAAGCCTTCATGGGGCGCCTGGGTGGCTCAGTGGGCTAAAGCCTCTTGCCTTCAGCCCAGGTCATGATCCCAGGGTCCTGGGATCAAGTCCTGCATCGGATTCTCTGTTCAGTGGGGAGCCTGCTTCCCCCTCTCTGCCTGCCTCTCTGCCTACTTGTGATCTCTGTCTTTCAAATAAATAAAATCTTAAAAAAAAAAGGCCTTCATATTTTATTAAAAATTTTAGGTGTCCGAATTCAAAAGGTTAACAATATAGTACAACAACAATAATAATAATAATAATATATCATCTAATAATAAAATAATAATAATTTCTCCTGCATAGTCACTGCTGCACACTAGTAAAATGAGATGTTTCTTTTCTTTTCTTTTTTAATGATTTTATTTATTTTATTTATTTGACAGACAGAGATCACAAGTAGGCTTAGAGGCAGGCAGAGAGAGAAGGAGGGAAGTGGGCTCACCGCTGAGCAAAGAGCCCGACGTGGGGCTCGATCCCAGCCAAAGGCAGAAGCTTAAACCACCCAAGCGCCCTGAGATGTTTATTTTCATTTGGGATTATGGAGGGGCAAGGTGTTTTTGGCTCTCCTGCTGAAGTAGGGACTCAGTCAGTATTGTCTCCAACTTTTTCCCTAATAGTAGCTCTGGAAGATGAAGACGTCCCTCCATCTCCCAGACATGAGGGTTTGACCAGGACATGGGATGTTATAAGCTCATTGACAGTCTCATGAACTAAGCCCTGGTTTATTGGTCACAGTCGTTCTCCAAGTATTTTCAGGAATAAACTTCAGGTGTTGCCCTTACTCTAATTTTTCTTTCTGAGATTTCTGACTGCAATCGCTACTTCCTGCAGTCACTCAAGGAGAAACGAGGCATGTGGCAGTGCAACAGTGTGTTTTTCTTTCAAGATGACAGAATCACTCTTGATTTCTGTACGCATCTCGGATTTTCATATACGAACATGGATTTTGGTGTCTACCCTGAGGAGATAATACATATGGTGTGAGCTACACATGTATTCTCATGACACGTCACCTGGGTTACCAAGAACTTTCTGGGCCCGGCAGAAAGGCAGAAACCCAGGTGAATTCCTCATTGTTCCAGCAGGCTGTCAGCCCTCAAAGGCCTTCTGGATGTGTTTGTGCATCGCAGTGTCTGCTGTGTAAGATACAGAAAGAGCACAGTAGTTCAGGGGGAAAATATTTAGGAACACATTTTCCAGGAGGAACCAGGATTCAGTTTGGGTGACTCTTGACCATTTTTCATCTTCTGACGACTGAAAGTGGTAGTTAATCTACAGTCATGGTTTTAACATGCATTTCGAATGTAATGTGAGTTTTTATCAACATAAAACTATAAGAACTGTCTTCCTAAAGAGCATTCATGTAAGGCCCATTATTTTCCAGCTTGATTAATGAAAACAAAATTTTTCTGTAATGCTTTCTTCCTACTCTGTATTAGTTTTCAGGACTGGATTGAAAGTGATTTATTGTGGATAGGGTTATACCTGCTCGTGAAATTTTTTTCTGTTCCTGGGTTTTTAAAGATGGCAGAGTTGACTTTCTGATTTTAATTCATCTTCACTAGATGAAGAATTCACAAATAGGACTTTTTCTTGAAATAACCATAGCCTGGGGGCGCTTGGGTGGCTCAGGTCTTGATCTCAGGGTCCTGGGATTGAGTCCCACATCGGGCTCCCTGCTCAGTGGGGAGCCTGCTTCACTCTTTGCCTCCCCCTCTGCTTATTCTTTCTCTAATAAGTAAATAAATAAATAACCTAAAAAAAAAGAAGTTGTATTTGACTGGAGCTTCATGTGGAGTGACAGATCAACAGAAAGACAAAGGAATAAGAGACAGGAAGCAATGAAGGAAAACACAGAGGCGCACAGTATAGACAGATGTTCCTCGGCTTATGACGGCCTCGGCTTCTAATAAACCGATTGTTCAGCTGGAAATCTCTTTAGTTGAAAATGCATGGAAAACACCTAAGCGACTGAACATCAGAGCTTAGCCCCGCCAAACTTAAATGTCTTGAGAACACTTACAGTATTGCACAGTTGGGCAAAATCCTCTAACACAAAGCCTATTTCACAATAAAGTGTCTGGTATCTCATGTAACTTACTGAACACTGCACTGAAAGCCAGAACAGGACGGTTCAAGTGTGTTGGTTGCTGACCCTCGTGATCACGTGGTTTGCCTGGGGGCTGTGCTCGCTGCCCCTGCCCAGCATTACAAAAGAGGACCCTACTGTAGATCGCCAGCCTGGGAAAAGATCCAAACTAAATGCATATCACTTCTGCACTATTATAAAAAGTCAAAAAAACATAAACTGAACCAAGGTGAAGTCAGGGATCTTCTGTACCAGGTGTGTTAGGGAAGGTCAAGTGCTCCTGTCTGGCCAGGAACCATAGTGGTATGGGGGAAAGTTCCACGGTAGAAAGTTCTACAGCGGAGAACCACTAGGACTCAAGCACCAATGGTCACAGGTTACACCAGGAAGACTGGATGCTCTTCTGTGGGCGATGAGAAGCCACGAGCAACTCAGGAAGGCTGAAGAGCTCTGGGCAGGTGGGACAGCTGAGGGCTGCAATGAAGAGGGACAGGTGGAGCTGGGAGACCAGGTGGGGAGAGCCCGCTACCCTCGAACAAAAGGCAACAAAGGTCTGGACTGGGATGACGGAGATGGTGGAAGGTAATGGGATATTCATGAAACAGAACTGGAAAGCCATGGAAATGAAATAAGAGAGGGAGGGAAAACCGTTCATGACTTTAATTGCCATCAGTATAAAACATGTTGAATTAAAATGAATTGGTATTTCTAGACCGATGATGACATCACAATAATGGAAGGAAACCAATTTTGATTTTGAGCCTGGTTAAGGAGACAGTATAGACAAGAGAAAAGCAGAGGCTCTGGAGTCACACAAATGTCACCATTGAGATTCGTCCCCACTCTTCATTCCCTTCCCTGTAAACCCAGGCAAGTGACACCTGCCTCACAGCACTGGTAACAAATAGGGAAGAGCACACGTTCCCACGTTCCTGGGTCAGACAGGACAGCCAGGGATCAGCGGCACATGAGGAGGTAACAGATGGTCACTAAACTGAGCTCAGGTGCATACACAGCATTTTATGTCACCTTGAGATGGCTCCTCTTGTGACCTCTCAAAGAAGGTGGCAGTGGTGAGGAACAAACTCCAGGAGCTTATTAGCATACATGATCTTCAGGCCATCTGGATGAGACTCAACGATCTGCTCTACAATCACCTAGCAGAAGGAAGAGCATTTTATTTTTATTTATTTATTTGTTTGTTTGTTTGTGTTTTTGTTTGTTTTTAAAGCACCTAAAAGAGAAGTATGAACTATACACTACAGAGAAAAGAATCGTGTAAACCTTAAAAATGCACTTCGTCCTTCCTCCTCCCCACTCAGTATGCTTTCTAAACAGGAGGTAAGTAACAATGGCATGAAAATCTAGGTCCCGGGATTTGGGAATACTGCTCCAACCCTGGGGGACACAGAGGCTGAGGGACAGAGACTGGCCTGAAGCTAAAACATCACACACACTCATCTGCTTCCCTTCTGAGCTTAAAAGTGAAATACTGTATCTGCAGACAACAGCTCTGTATCATCTTCACCCTGGCCTTATCCTCTACCGTCTCCAGAACAGGGAAAGGGCTGAGATGGAAAGTGATGGAAGAAAACACATCTTACTTTGCTTTAGTATTTAATTTTTTTTGGTGAGGCTGAGTTGCAGGAGGTGAATAACAAGCATACAAACTTAAAATACAAACGTGGCCACAGTTCATTTAATGACATGGAAACGTAAAGTACTTCCCTAATTTAGCATATTAGATTCAGTTCAATGAAAAGGGCATAAATTAAAGAACTAAAATATTTTCATTTAGTGACAAAGAATAATGTGATCTTTTTCACCCCCACAGAGAGAGCTATGAACTATAATAGGATACATACAAAGAACTGACAGATCATTTACTTTTAGTAGTCTTAATGAAGCTGAGAAGATTACTGAAATTAATCCTTCAATTTTACTTCTATCACTGGGATACTGTCTCGTTTTAAAACTGGAAGCCTTTCATCCTGAAGTCATGGTGGGTAGCTTTATACTTACCAGACAGAAAGAACACTCGCACTGGCAGGTGACTGGAAGAAAGCCCTCAAACGCTGAGACTGGCTTCATGACTTCTGTCAGCTTGAACTAGATGAAACCGACGCTCTCTAAGTTGGAAGCTGCTGATTGCTGGCGGCCTCACATGGTGCAGCCCATACTCCGGCCGCTCAGAGGCAGGATACACTGACTCCCTGTATTTTACTGTATCCTTATAGGTCAAGAACACTGGGTAACCAAGTTCTGGACTTAAGGTACTACCCCGCTAACTCGCCCTTCAAAGCCCTTTATCTTTGAATATTCCCTCCCTCCCACCTTCCTAGCCTGGCAAACTCCCCCATGGTCTTCAAGACTTAGGCCACATCAATTCTGCGAATACGCTTCCCCTCACAGACTTTCCCTGCGCACAGAGCTGTCTTCCAGCTCCTCCAGTGGGCACGGGCGCCTTGGTGGGGTCACGCTTTTCGGCAACTTCATTAACGTATAACTTATGGAAATGGAAATTGACCTGAAAATGTTCTGATCCGTACCTTCTTCCTAGGCAAGTCCCTCAACCCTACTAAATTAAGATAATCCCTGAGTTATGGCATCACTGGAAGAGACCAGCGCGCATGCCTGATTCCTGCCATGCTGATGGGCACCAAGCGGGACCAACCTTTTCTTACAACCAGAAGAGCAGGAACTATAGAGCATCTTCAAGGAAGAGCCCTGAGCTCTCTCGCACCCAGTCAAGAAACGAAGCCAGATTAGATGCTCTGTGTTTGTGGAATGAGGTGCATGGGGGCACAAACCTCATCCATGTATGGTTTCACCAGTACTTGACCGACTAACGCCTCTGCATCCCGTGTCTTGTCAATTGTAGCGTAAGTCTGGAGGCAGTGCCGTATGATGTCCACATTGGAAGTCTGAAGCCCTTCTAGCAGCAGGCCTCCCAGGGACTGCTGCAGCATGGCCGTAATGTGGGCTATACGCTGCAAGAACAGAGAGACCAGGAAAGAAGGTCCAGGTACCACAGTTTCTAAAAGCTCAAATATATGTGTATAATTTATATACATATGTGTTATATATATAAAGCGAGCCTCTAATTCTACCAGAATATATGTAAGATTAAAATTCCAACATTTCCTAGAGAATAACAATGAATCTCTTCTCCCCATGATTGCTTATTTTCTTTTTTTTTTAAAGGTTTTTATTTATTTATTTGTCGAGAGAGAGCACAAGCACACAAGGAGACACAGGCAGAAAGAGAAGCAGGCTTCCTGCCAAGCAAGGAGCCCAAGGTGGGACTCAATCCCAGGACCCTGGGATCATGACCTAAGCCAGAGGCAGTGGCTCAACTGACTGAGCCACTGAGGCGTCCCCTCCCTATGATTTCTTTGAAAGTAAGTCGGCTTCATCAAAGTGAAGTTTAGACAATTACGGAATGACAAAAAGTTATTTGCCTCTTAAGCTACGGAGTAAATCTGACAAACGTGCATTTAAACCCAGTCAAGGGCTTTGGATAAATGAACTCTGACTACATCATATGATGTGTCAAGTTACATGAAATTCAGAATTAATTTTACTTGCATAGTTTGGAGACTACGCTTGTGTCTTTACACAAAATCTATCTAGTGTGACATAATGGAAGCAGGGTCCCAAGCAGGAGACACTGAAAAAAAAAAAATATTCAAAGCTAGCTTCAAAATCCTGTAGACTAGCAATTATCAGGGGCAATGCTAGGTCAAACCAAAATCATCCAGGAAATTCACAAACAGCAAATTGAAAATCGAAACCAACACTTGCTGGTTTTACTTTGTCCAGAAGAGGCATGCCTTTGCTCTGAACAGCATGAAAGTGTAACTGGTTAAATTCTGTGGCAATTCTCTCCAAAATCTGTCTAGTCCAGAGAGGGCTAGTAGAGACAATTAGAGAAATGTAATTCCCAAAGTTAAAAACCTGCCACCCCCACCGCCCCCCATGCCTTACAGCGCTCAGGCACCTGCACCTGAACGCCATCAATTTTCATGACAAACTGTCTGTGCAGCAGGCCCCAGTGCAAGGGGTGAGGAGCGGGGAGGTCATAGAAGCCACCGTCGCAGCCTGGCCGGGGCCACAGGGCCCAGGCAAGGGGATGGAGCTATTTTAGGTCAGTGTGGGTACAACTGCATGATTCCTCCACGTTCCTCGGGCTCTCCCATTCGTGCCCTTCTTATCCCTTCTTCTCCCATTCTCTAACCCCCTCCTCTCTCTTGCCCTGTCCTACCGTTCATACCCGAAGCCCCCTCTTCTTCTCTGCCTGCCTCATTCTCCCTTCCAAGTACCTCCGCAGTACCAACTACTGCTGTCTCCTCAATCAGCTAAAACTGACCGCCTAGCAGCAACCTGGGAAATCGCTCAGAGCAGCGGACTCTAAGTTTAAATTTACCCAGAAAGAGCAAGCACGGTGCTCCGGTAGCTGGTGAGAAATCACTCACAGTGCATCTGCCATCAAGTGGACTGGATACACTTCCCTCTTTCCCCCCACATTAGAAAGCGTCAACCCCATTCAAAAGGAAGTCGAACAGTGAAAGAAAAAAACACACACAACAAAGGCCCCAAAGCCCCTGCTGGGCTCTATGAGGCATCCCACATCTGAGGATGGGCAGTCAGGTAGTGAGGAAACACACTGTAAGAAAACCCAAAATCTCTGGAGACCTGCCATGGTGTGCCCCGTCCCAGAGCATCAGAACTGGTGTGGAGGGAAGGCAAGCGCTTTGCAGGAACAGTGCTGAAGCCTAATCCCAACCTCTACTGACTAATCCCATGCGCATTTCCTATTTATCCCTTTCTCGGCATTTCTGGGCCTGGCAGAGCATGATGGATTTACTGTGTGCTGATGCTGCTCTGGCTTTCCTGACTCTAGAGCTCAGAGCTGCTCTTCTGGAGAAAAAAGTCCTCCAAGGTAATTCTGAGCAAGAAAGCGCACAATGTCTGTTTATCAAGGACAGTGTTGCAAAGGGACAGTATTGTAGACACAGAGCTCACTGAGGTGTTTCTATCCGATGAGTACAGCAGCAACAGCAAAGACGGGAAGAACACTGGAGGGCCAGCTCCCCAGGGACCGAACGTGGACATGGCTGGAGGGGCTGCAGGCACTGCCAAGGGCCGCAGTGAAGCAGAGCCGCTGGAGACACACGGGCTGCAGAAGGGCCGCGTGCAGACTGTCTGCTAAGTGTGGACGAACGGGGCAGAAGCACGAGTGCAACGGGCTAGAGACACAAGCACAGTGGAGGCTGACCACTTAGTTGAATGCCTTGATGTGAAAGGGGACAGAGACCTAGGACCAGAGAATCGCTTCCTTTGGGATGTGTCCGTTCTTAATCTCCATCATGAGACATGTGGAGCATATGGTCTCTCAAGTTCCTTCCAAATCTAAAACCTTAATTCCTAAAATTTAGAAACCTAACTCCGCCTGCAAGGGGAGGGACTGTTAGCATCACACAACAGAGCACTTAGGGCACCAGGCGACCTTGACGCAGGCAGCCCAGCTGGTATGTGTAGGACCAGCCCCGGCTACTCCCACTGCACCACTGTGCATCTCACAGCGCTGACAGGACCTAACTACTCATTTTCTGAGTCACTCATCTACCCTGGCTGATTGAAAATTCACACCAGGAAGGGAACAAGACAATCACAGTATAACAAAGAGAGCCATCATCTTTTTCCTATTTCATAAGTTTTTCCTTTCCTGTTTGTAAATTTCAACTGGATATGTCCTATACTGTTTCATAATAATATAATGCTGGTGCAAAATACATCAATGGTAATACTCTGGGCATGTCTAGGAAAAAAAATGAGATGGAGAAAAACCAAGATGAATGGTAGGTATGCCTTAAAGTTCAACAGGACTTTGCTAGTCCTCAGGGAAGGTGATTCCAAATATACTTTTACACTGCAAGCATAATGACGTGTTGGAACTGTGGTCTATAACCAAAGGGTTTATAGGAACGTGTTATAGATTTCACTATTTCATGCTCTCCACTCTCCTGGAGCTACATTCTAGCCACAAACCTGGATTTTCTTCTTGTTCAGAAATGAATTCTAACTAAGCCGTCCCCTCCTAATTAGATTGGATGTGAAGTATTAATTTATGTGGTACTTAGTTAAAAAAAAATGCTTACCTGCTTGCTTTTAGTGCAGAGGTTTCTTTCGAACTTTGTGAATTTAAGATTTTTTCAATCTTTTCAACTGATCAAATAACTTGTATAAGCCTCAAAACACACATCTATAAAAATAAAAATTAAGCAAACAAAAAACGTCACCATCTTTACTCTTAATCATCTTTATTTCCCATGCTAAATGCAGGAAAATATAAGACCAAAAGTTAACTTCAAATATATAGGGCATGCTATATTTTGAATATTTCTATGAAACACAGAATTCTCAAGAATGCAAATCTTAGTTCTAGAATAAGCATACTTCCATATTCTATTGCAAGTTTATAGAGGAAAAAAAAAACCCTAGACTTTGCTTTCTCATATTCTATACTCTTATTTCTTTTTTTCCCCATCCTGAATCTTTCTATGGGCATTTCTTTCCTATTTTTTTAAAAAAGATTTGTTTATTTGAGAGAGAGAGAGACTGCATGTGCGCGTGCAGGGGAGGGGCAGAGGGAGAGAGAGAATCTCGAGCAGACATCCTGCTGAGCACAGAGCTCAATGCGGGGCTCAATCTCATGATCCTGAGATCATGACCTGAGCCAAAATCAAGAGTCGGACGTTTAACCAACTGAGCCACCAGGCGCCCCTCCATTTGTTTTCTTATGGCCCTTTATTCATGTTTTAACTTTGGCTTCCGATTGTACTGGCCCTCTCAGTTTACATGTGCATATACCTATATGCCCAAGCACCAAATCATTAAAGACCTTTTACACTACAAATATTATCAAAGAGGTTGAGGGACATTATGAAAACTCTCATCCTTAAAGAACAAAAAAATACAAAGTCATCCATTCAATAAATAATAATAATAATGAACACCCCTGGGAACTCGATATTCATTCCGACGGGGGGTGGGGGGCACGAGAAAATAAAGCAAGAAATACACCCTGCTCTCACAAAGCTTACTGTTTTGTCTGGAAGCGCACGACAAGCATTCTTTGGACAAAAGCTGTGAGGAGATCCAGAGGCGAATTAAACAGAAGGTCCCTCAAACAGGCTTCTCCCCACTGAGATTTTAACAAATATGCTAATAATACACATAGAAAACATTGTACAGAGCAGCAGGCGAGAGTCAGAAGCCCAGACTCCCAATGCCCGCTGTGCCCCTACATCGTTATGATCATGAATGATATCGGGGACACTTGGAACTGGAGATAGCACTAAGGGGCACACTCCCGGGGTGAGCCCTCAGATGTACAGAGCCGTTGCCTGTCTCACACACCTGAAACTAAGCCAACACCGCATGCTAACTACTGGGAATTGAAAAAATTAAAGTGAACACCAGAACATAAAGAACACAGGATCAGAAAATAACAGCAAACCTACGGCAGAATCCTGAGTTTGCTTTGGAAAGCCCACTTCTCCCCTAGTCTTTAATATAGGCCTATTTTCTTTACAGGGCCGCTGACAATTTATACAGTCGTTAACTGTCAAGCGCTGCACCGACAACCGTTATCACTGTTTCTTGTTCTGGAAAAAGTGGGTGATCTTGAGATCGTGTGGGTACCTCTGAAATTCTGTCTTCTTATTTCAGGTAGATAACGTGACATAATGCATAAAATGCACATGCGTGAGAGCTTTAAAAAAAAGCTAAATTTAAAAAAAAAAAGAAAAAAAGCTGAATAGTGCTGACAAGTTCACGGAGACAAGAGGAGAGGGCTTCAACTGGCATGCAGCATAAGAAATCTACTGGAGGGTACCTTTTTCTTCCTTATGTCCTCTTGTTACACATTCTTCATCTACTGCCCGAATTCCTTCACTGACTGATGACCTGAGACTCTTTAAAAGAATAATAAAGAAAATGTATTACAGACATTGTTTTGTCACATTATCAATTTCCTACATCTCATTCAATTCCACAAAAATTAATACCTGTGCACCAGTACTATGCAGATATTGACAAAAAAAAAAAACCATGATATACCAGACACAGTTACTGTTGAGGGGACTCATGACCTGGGGGCATAATGACACGAAGGCAGGGTCGCATGGCTAGAAGAAGAATGACATATACAGTGAAAGTTATGGGGATGAGGGGGCTTAGAATGGAGAACAGATAATATGAAGCAAAGTACAGGAGAGTCTGGAAATGCGACGGGGCTCGAATCGGACTCTGAAAGCCATGTGTACACAGCTGCCGAGGTGGGGAGGGGATGGGGAGCAGATGTAAGTGCACACACACTCAGGGGCAGGGTCAGACAGGCACACAGCCATGTGCACTGCAGGCTTCCTTCTGGAGAGAAGCAGAAATAGGAATGGAGGGCCAACTTCACTGAGATGAAGTCTTTAGATTCTGCATATTTTGGAGAACGAAAGAATGTCAAAGCACTGATGCATGATGATGAAATGTGGGTATGGAAATACCAGGAATCAAGAATGAAGAACAGAAGACCAGAAAAAGGCAGAGCACAGAGGTAGAGAAACATGTCCAGAAGCTAATGAATAAAGAGATAATTAGGAATTAGGGCCAAAACAAAGGTTAACAGAAACAACTAGAATGAAGTAGGCAGATCACAAAAATTCCACAGGAAGGTGAATTAATTCACTCCATCAACATTATGAAACACCTCCTGGACGTCAGTATTGTGGCAGCCTACAGGGATGCAATGAAGACAGATATAGTCGTATCCCTCAGTGATCTGAGAATCTCACAGAACAGCTTCAGAGTTGGGACCAGAAAGGCAGGTCAGGCCTGTGGCTGAGCAGGACCAATGTGGCCATAAAAACAGGCCATGTAAAAGGGAGGGGATATGGTGATGGCAGGGGGTGAGGTGGGACCGGAGCCTGTGTGAGTAGAGCAAATCTGCCTCCAGGGAGGGGGTTCGAGAGAAGAGTGGGAGGCCAAAGGAAGGCTAGGCTTGGGAAACAACACCACTATGAGGCCCCGGGAGGAAGAGGCACACCAAGGAGGCAGTGGGAGAGCCCCACAGCGGCTGGTGTGGAATGCAACAGCGGACCATGAAAATCCCTTCCATTCCATGGAAAAGTATCTTTAACAAGATTTTGTAAAATTCAAATGAGACATAAACCATGGAAAGTATTGGCTACCTCAAGGCACAACTCAAGATTTTTTTTTTAAAGATTTTATTTATTTATTTGACAGAGAGAAATCACAAGTAGATGGAGAGGCAGGCAGAGAGAGAGAGAGAGGGAAGCAGGCTCTCTGCTGAGCAGTGAGCCCGATGCGGGACTCGATCCCAGGACTCTGAGATCATGACCTGAGCCGAAGGCAGCGGCTTAACCCACTGAGCCACCCAGGCGCCCACAACTCAAGATTTTTACCTGTTTCACGAACTCTTTCCTGCCTGCCCCTCCCCTAGGCTTCTCAGCACTGATATTTCCATTACTTCGCATTTTTCTTGGTTCTAACCATGTACTGTGTCTTCCCTTAAATTAAGTTCTCCTTATATTCTCTCTAGGATGCAGGCACTGTCTTAGGGGAGGGACGCAAGAGGCCACTCAAGCTAGAGGAGACACACAAGGAAGGATGGTGTCGTTTATGACAAGTTTACGACAGGGCATCAGAATGGACAGAGGCCGTAAGTCAGGGCACCAAACACAGATGGGGGGGGGCGGGAGGGGAGACAGGGCAGCAAAGTTTTCTGTTAGAAGTGATGCCACAACAGCCCCTCCACTGTTCACCAGGTGGAGTTCCTATTCCCAATGGCTTAGAGGTGGGGAGTCCCATTCCCACAACAGAGATTTTTCTGAGAGAACATGCAAATGTAGCATTTATTAAGTATTACATTTTATTTATATTATCCTTCAGTTCCATTAGGGATTACACAGTTTTTGTAGATCAGCCCAGGAACCTAACCACACGTAGATTACATGGGGTGGGGGGGGATCTTTACAAGATTACAAACTGTTAAAATACAAGTCATTCGTAAGTTAGAAACCACTTACATATGACCAAAGTGGCATTAATAAGTTGAATTTGGAAATATGCTTCCTCTCCCCTGACATTTTAAGGTTGTCTACTCTGAGAATATGTCTTCTTCAAATCGAACATGTTTTTATAAGTTTTTAGCATATGCAAAAAAGCAAAATCATTTACAACTCTTCTGAAGGTGAATATTATAATCATGAACCGTTAAAATACAACCACCAGTACCACCAAACTAACAGATGAAAAGAATTCTTAGAGAAAAGCCGACGAGGACAACAGGCGTCAGAGCAGACTGTTTTCATTAATTGGGGACTTACCAGAACTTCTCGTAACTGTCACAAAGGCACAGAAAGTTGATTGAGGGATTTGTCCATGCCAACCTAAAGGGGCACTTCCCCTCTACCACTATTGCCAGACTAACCTTACCTATCCTGCAGGGTCAGGTCGGCCTGGCCCTTTATCTGTTGCTCTCCTCTGAGTGGTTAGTTTTTCAAAGAAACGGTGCTTTGCTTTTGTCAGGATTTACCCTGGATTATCAAAACCCTTTTCTTGTGCCAGTGAAGCCTAAGAAACAGTCCTAATGAGAGAACCAGGAACTCAAACAGATCATATTTATCCTGAATGTTCTGTCCAAAATGAAAAATTCATTTCAGAGGAGGCTCAAGATCTCTGAGAAGGGAAGTTTCACCAACTCTGTCATGTAGGGGCATCAATTCCGATTCTGTGTCAATTGTCCTACTTTCCCAGCTAGTAATTCTCTACATCAGAAAGCCCACTCTCAACTGTTTCCTCTTTCAAAGGCAGTTGCTCTTAGAGTCTGCACATGACACTTGGGGCAGGCTGGTTGTTGGCTACTGCCCTCTGTACCTTGGGTCTAACAGCTGCGGGGCATCAAGATGAGCACGTCTCTTGTTCTAGGACTTAATATAGTTTGGGGCACATGGTAAGCAATAATCACTTCTTTAGTTGATCCAAGGGTTGGATCTTTCTTAATTATTCTACTACCACAATTTACTTGTTCTAAGATTTGTCCCCCCCCCATTTTAATATTTCTTATGGTGGCACTCACATTGCATTTGATGACATATCCTACTTTAACTGACAGCATTTCTCTTTCTTAGTCGAACATAAACTATAGTGCATCTTACACTTGATGAAAGCTAGGATGCAATTAAATACTCTATTATGGTTACGATTCTGATATTTGAAATCCTCCGGTAGCTCCCTGTGCCCCCACAGTGTAGTACCTCACCGCCACGCCATAGTATACAAACCATCTCACCCCCAGTGTTAACCTCGGGGCTCAGCCTCCATCCCCAGGTGATGCTGCCAGATCAGCTGTCGGTTGTCATGAACTTGCTGTAGTTTCCCGAATGCACTGTGCTGCCTCCTGGCACTTTGAAACTTGACACTCTCATCCTCATTCTTCGCTTTGCCCTTGTCTTTCACCTCCCCTGAAAATCAGTTCCTAAGTGGCTTTTCCCAGCTCCCACCTACCCTTGGCAGTCTATTATCTCCCTGTGGTAAAGCCTGTCACACTGCATCATGGACATGCCCGTTGTCTCCCTGAGAAGAGAAAAGGGACAATGAGGGCCCGCAGCATTTGCAGCTCTAGTGCAGAGCCCCATGCCTGGCTTGCAGGAAATGCCAGATCATGACGACAAACGGAGATCATCCTCTGGCTAAAACCAGCTCTTCTTTGCCTACCGCAGGATCTCGATCAATAAAGAGGAGCCAGTTATTATTGCTGTTTTTCTAGGGAGTCTTACCCCATATATTTCCCAGGTCTTTACTCTTTTTATAGCACTTTAATTCAGGCTTCAACCACTTCCTAGTCAGATCAGGTGAAATCATTTTCCTTCCCATACCCTCGATGTATTTCACATCTAGTAATTCTTTTTTTAAAGATCTTATTTACCCATTTGACAGACAGATCACAAGTAGGTAGAGAGGGAGGCAGAGAGAGAGGGGGAAAGCAGGCTCCCCGCTGAGCAGAGAGCCAGATGTGGGGCTCCATCCCAGGACCCTGAAATCATGACCTGAGCCGAAGGCAGAGGCCGAAACCACTGAGCCACCCAGGAGCCCCCATATCTGGTAATTTTTAACCAACGTGGATTTGCTGCATCAAATAGTTCCTTCTTCTTCAAATATAAATATATAAAGAAAGTGATCAAGTCACTCGCATGTCTTAGGAGAATGTCATACCTTTAGTAGCAAACTTGAAATCTTGGCCATTGGTTTTGATTTTTGTTTCGGTTAGATTTGGTTCGGTTTTTGTCCTTTTAAAAATCCCTCCAGCCCTTGGCTCTGTCTGACCCGATTGCTTTCAGCTGTTTCTGCAACAAAATTGTCCCGGCAGCGAAAACTCTCATTGTTTACAGTGGCGCCCCCTTCTGAACACTTTGTTAATAAAAAGCTTTTTTTTCGTTTGTTTTGTTTTGTTTTTTTCTCTATGGTAATTGTGGAACAACCATGAGGTATTTCAAAGAGGTGAACCACAGATAAATTTCTCTAAGGGTGGGGTGAGGGTTACTCAAAAAGGAACTTGACAAGGCTTTTAAAGATATCGACAATCATTATAACATAACGTGACTGATTGTTACCGTGCTCTTAACTGGGCAAACACTTGTTGGCTTCCAAGAAAGACTAACATAGTTGAGATGGTTCTAGCGGCCTTCTGGCACAGGGTCTCATGAGGCAGGGATTCTAGCCACTGGCTGTGCAAGGCATGAGGCCTGTTAGTGATTCTATTTTTTCCTCTGCAGAATAGGTCTTTCTACATTCCAGGTCCTTTCTACCCCAAGAAATAATGTGGCGATTCTCTCAGTGAGTTGTACTATTGGTTTAAACAGCCAACTGTCTCTTTAAAAGGACTTTTGTTTAAATTCCTTTAAAAAAAAGTCCTTTCAAAAAAATCTTTTTTCTTTATTTTTTATTTTTTATCCCATATGTTTACTCTGATCGTGGAACTTTGTCATTTTGACCTTCTCTGCTGATTAAAATATTCTTCATCATCAGCACCTACTGCTCTCCTCTCCTGGTGGTCTCTCCGGAAGGGGTCTTCTCTAGCTCTTCTAGCAGGAGATGGGCACTTCCCCTCTACCCCTGTTGCCAGACCAGCCTTACCTGTCCTGCAGGGTCAGGTCGGCCTGGCCCTTTATCTGTTGTTCTCCTCTGAGTGGTTAGATTTTCATAGATCCCGTGCTTTGCTTTTGTCAGGATTTACCTGGATTATCAAAACCCTTTTCTTGTGCCAGTGAAGCCTAAGAAACAGTCCTAATGAGAGAACCAGGAACTCAAACAGATCATATTTATCCTGAATGTTCTGTCCAAAATGAAAAATTCATTTCAGAGGAGGCTCAAGATCTCTGAGAAGGGAAGTTTCACCAACTCTGTCATGTAGGGGCATCAATTCCGATTCTGTGTCAATTGTCCTACTTTCCCAGCTAGTAATTCTCTACATCAGAAAGCCCACTCTCAACTGTTTCCTCTCTCAAAGGCAGTTGCTCTTCGAGTCTGCACATGACACTTGGGGCCTGCTGGTCGTTGGCTACTGCCCTCTGTACCTTGGGTCTAACAGCTGCGGGGCATCAAGATGAGCACGTCTCTTGTTCTAGGACTTAATATAGTTTGGGGCACATGGTAAGCAATAATCACTTCTTTAGTTGATCCAAGTGTTGGATCTTTCTTAATTATTCTACTACCACAATTTACTTGTTCTAAGATTTGTCCCCCCCCCATTTTAATATCTCTTAAGGTGGCACTCACCTTGCACTTGATGACATATCCTACTTTAACTGACAGCATTTCTCTTTCTTAGTCGAACATAAACTATAGTGCATCTTACACTTGATGAAAGCTAGGATGCAATTAAATACTCTATTATGGTTACGATTCTGATATTTGAAATCCTCCAGTAGCTCCCTGTGCCCTCACAGTGTAGTACCTCACCTCCTCGCCATAGTATACAAACCATCTCACCCCCAGTGTTAACCCCGGGGCTCAGCCTCCATCCCCAGGTGATGCTGCCAGATCAGCTGTCGGTTGTCATGAACTTGCTGTAGTTTCCCGAATGCACTGTGCTGCCTCCTGGCACTTTGAAACTTGACACACTCATCCTCATTCTTCGCTTTGCCCTTGTCTATCACCTCCCCTGAAAATCTGTTTCTAAGTGTCTTTTCCCAGCTCCCACCTACCCTTGGCAGTCTATTATCTCCCTGTGGTAAAGCCTGTCACACTGCATCATGGACATGCCCGTTGTCCCCCTGAGAAGAGAAAAGGGACAATGAGGGCCCCCAGCATTTGCAGCTCTAGTGCAGAGCCCCATGCCTGGCTTGCAGGAAATGCCAGATCATGAAGACAAACGGAGATCATCCTCTGGCTAAAACCAGCTCTTCTTTGCCTACCGCAGGATCTCGATCAATAAAGAGGAGCCAGTTATTATTGCTGTTTTTCTAGGGATTCTTACCCCATATATTTCCCAGGTCTTTACTCTTTTTATAGCACTTTAATTCAGGCTTTAACCACTTCCTAGTCAGATCAGGTGAAATCATTTTCCTTCCCATACCCTCGATGTATTTCACATCTAGTAATTCTTTTTTTAAAGATCTTATTTACCCATTTGACAGACAGATCACAAGTAGGTAGAGAGGGAGGCAGAGAGAGAGGGGGAAAGCAGGCTCCCCGCTGAGCAGAGAGCCCGATGTGGGGCTCCATCCCAGGACCCTGAAATCATGACCTGAGCCGAAGGCAGAGGCCGAAACCACTGAGCCACCCAGGAGCCCCCATATCTGGTAGTTTTTAACCAACGTGGATTTGCTGCATCAAATAGTTCCTTCTTCTTCAAATATAAATATATAAAGAAAGTGATCAAGTCACTCGCATGTCTGAGGAGAATGTCATACCTTTAGTAGCAAACTTGAAATCTTGGTCATTGGTTTTGATTTTTGTTTTGGTTAGATTTGGTTCGGTTTTTGTCCTTTTAAAAATCCCTCCAGCCCTTGGCTCTGTCTGACCCGATTGCTTTCAGCTGTTTCTGCAACAAAATTGTCCCGGCAGCGAAAACTCTCATTGTTTACAGTGGCGCCCCCTTCTGAACACTTTGTTAATAAAAAGCTTTTTTTTGTTTGTTTGTTTTGTTTTGTTTTTTTTCTCTATGGTAATTGTGGAACAACCATGAGGTATTTCAAAGAGGTGAACCACAGATAAATTTCTCTAAGGGTGGGGTGAGGGTTACTCAAAAAGGAACTTGACAAGGCTTTTAAAGATATCGACAATCATTATAACATAACGTGACTGATTGTTACCGTGCTCTTAACTGGGCAAACACTTGTTGGCTTCCAAGAAAGACTAACATAGTTGAGATGGTTCTAGCGGCCTTCTGGCACAGGGTCTCATGAGGCAGGGATTCTAGCCACTGGCTGTGCAAGGCATGAGGCCTGTTAGTGATTCTATTTTTTCCTCTGCAGAATAGGTCTTTCTACATTCCAGGTCCTTTCTACCCCAAGAAATAATGTGGCGATTCTCTCAGTGAGTTATACTATTGGTTTAAACAGCCAACTGTCTCTTTAAAAGGACTTTTGTTTAAATTCCTTTAAAAAAAAGTCCTTTCAAAAAAATCTTTTTTCTTTATTTTTTATTTTTTATCCCATATGTTTACTCTGATCGTGGAACTTTGTCATTTTGACCTTCTCTGCTGATTAAAATATTCTTCATCATCAGCACCTACTGCTCTCCTCTCCTGGTGGTCTCTCCGGAAGGGGTCTTCTCTAGCTCTTCTAGCAGGAGATGGGCACTTCCCCTCTACCCCTGTTGCCAGACCAGCCTTACCTGTCCTGCAGGGTCAGGTCGGCCTGGCCCTTTATCTGTTGTTCTCCTCTGAGTGGTTAGATTTTCATAGATCCCGTGCTTTGCTTTTGTCAGGATTTACCTGGATTATCAAAACCCTTTTCTTGTGCCAGTGAAGCCTAAGAAACAGTCCTAATGAGAGAACCAGGAACTCAAACAGATCATATTTATCCTGAATGTTCTGTCCAAAATGAAAAATTCATTTCAGAGGAGGCTCAAGATCTCTGAGAAGGGAAGTTTCACCAACTCTGTCATGTAGGGGCATCAATTCCGATTCTGTGTCAATTGTCCTACTTTCCCAGCTAGTAATTCTCTACATCAGAAAGCCCACTCTCAACTGTTTCCTCTCTCAAAGGCAGTTGCTCTTCGAGTCTGCACATGACACTTGGGGCCTGCTGGTCGTTGGCTACTGCCCTCTGTACCTTGGGTCTAACAGCTGCGGGGCATCAAGATGAGCACGTCTCTTGTTCTAGGACTTAATATAGTTTGGGGCACATGGTAAGCAATAATCACTTCTTTAGTTGATCCAAGTGTTGGATCTTTCTTAATTATTCTACTACCACAATTTACTTGTTCTAAGATTTGTCCCCCCCCCCATTTTAATATCTCTTAAGGTGGCACTCACCTTGCACTTGATGACATATCCTACTTTAACTGACAGCATTTCTCTTTCTTAGTCGAACATAAACTATAGTGCATCTTACACTTGATGAAAGCTAGGATGCAATTAAATACTCTATTATGGTTACGATTCTGATATTTGAAATCCTCCAGTAGCTCCCTGTGCCCTCACAGTGTAGTACCTCACCTCCTCGCCATAGTATACAAACCATCTCACCCCCAGTGTTAACCCCGGGGCTCAGCCTCCATCCCCAGGTGATGCTGCCAGATCAGCTGTCGGTTGTCATGAACTTGCTGTAGTTTCCCGAATGCACTGTGCTGCCTCCTGGCACTTTGAAACTTGACACACTCATCCTCATTCTTCGCTTTGCCCTTGTCTATCACCTCCCCTGAAAATCTGTTTCTAAGTGTCTTTTCCCAGCTCCCACCTACCCTTGGCAGTCTATTATCTCCCTGTGGTAAAGCCTGTCACACTGCATCATGGACATGCCCGTTGTCCCCCTGAGAAGAGAAAAGGGACAATGAGGGCCCCCAGCATTTGCAGCTCTAGTGCAGAGCCCCATGCCTGGCTTGCAGGAAATGCCAGATCATGAAGACAAACGGAGATCATCCTCTGGCTAAAACCAGCTCTTCTTTGCCTACCGCAGGATCTGGTCAATAAAGAGCAGCCAATTATTATTGCTGTTTTTATAGGGATTTTTACCCCATATATTTCCCAGGTCTTTACTCTTTTTATAGCACTTTAATTCAGGCTTTAACCACTTCCTAGTCAGATCAGGTGAAATCATTTTCCTTCCCATACCCTCGATGTATTTCACATCTAGTAATTCTTTTTTTAAAGATCTTATTTACCCATTTGACAGACAGATCACAAGTAGGTAGAGAGGGAGGCAGAGAGAGAGGGGGAAAGCAGGCTCCCCGCTGAGCAGAGAGCCCGATGTGGGGCTCCATCCCAGGACCCTGAAATCATGACCTGAGCCGAAGGCAGAGGCCGAAACCACTGAGCCACCCAGGAGCCCCCATATCTGGTAGTTTTTAACCAACGTGGATTTGCTGCATCAAATAGTTCCTTCTTCTTCAAATATAAATATATAAAGAAAGTGATCAAGTCACTCGCATGTCTGAGGAGAATGTCATACCTTTAGTAGCAAACTTGAAATCTTGGCCATTGGTTTTGATTTTTGTTTCGGTTAGATTTGGTTCGGTTTTTGTCCTTTTAAAAATCCCTCCAGCCCTTGGCTCTGTCTGACCCGATTGCTTTCAGCTGTTTCTGCAACAAAATTGTCCCGGCAGCGAAAACTCTCATTGTTTACAGTGGCGCCCCCTTCTGAACACTTTGTTAATAAAAAGCTTTTTTGTTTGTTTGTTTTGTTTTGTTTTTTTCTCTATGGTAATTGTGGAACAACCATGAGGTATTTCAAAGAGGTGAACCACAGATAAATTTCTCTAAGGGTGGGGTGAGGGTTACTCAAAAAGGAACTTGACAAGGCTTTTAAAGATATCGACAATCATTATAACATAACGTGACTGATTGTTACCGTGCTCTTAACCGGGCAAACACTTGTTGGCTTCCAAGAAAGACTAACATAGTTGAGATGGTTCTAGCGGCCTTCTGGCACAGGGTCTCATGAGGCAGGGATTCTAGCCACTGGCTGTGCAAGGCATGAGGCCTGTTAGTGATTCTATTTTTTCCTCTGCAGAATAGGTCTTTCTACATTCCAGGTCCTTTCTACCCCAAGAAATAATGTGGCGATTCTCTCAGTGAGTTGTACTATTGGTTTAAACAGCCAACTGTCTCTTTAAAAGGACTTTTGTTTAAATTCCTTTAAAAAAAAGTCCTTTCAAAAAAATCTTTTTTCTTTATTTTTTATTTTTTATCCCATATGTTTACTCTGATCGTGGAACTTTGTCATTTTGACCTTCTCTGCTGATTAAAATATTCTTCATCATCAGCACCTACTGCTCTCCTCTCCTGGTGGTCTCTCCGGAAGGGGTCTTCTCTAGCTCTTCTAGCAGGAGATGGGCACTTCCCCTCTACCCCTGTTGCCAGACCAGCCTTACCTGTCCTGCAGGGTCAGGTCGGCCTGGCCCTTTATCTGTTGTTCTCCTCTGAGGGTTAGAATTTCATAGATCCCGTGCTTTGCTTTTGTCAGGATTTACCTGGATTATCAAAACCCTTTTCTTGTGCCAGTGAAGCCTAAGAAACAGTCCTAATGAGAGAACCAGGAACACAAACAGATCATATTTATCCTGAATGTTCTGTCCAAAATGAAAAATTCATTTCAGAGGAGGCTCAAGATCTCTGAGAAGGGAAGTTTCACCAACTCTGTCATGTAGGGGCATCAATTCCGATTCTGTGTCAATTGTCCTACTTTCCCAGCTAGTAATTCTCTACATCAGAAAGCCCACTCTCAACTGTTTCCTCTCTCAAAGGCAGTTGCTCTTAGAGTCTGCACATGACACTTGGGGCCTGCTGGTCGTTGGCTACTGCCCTCTGTACCTTGGGTCTAACAGCTGCGGGGCATCAAGATGAGCACGTCTCTTGTTCTAGGACTTAATATAGTTTGGGGCACATGGTAAGCAATAATCACTTCTTTAGTTGATCCAAGTGTTGGATCTTTCTTAATTATTCTACTACCACAATTTACTTGTTCTAAGATTTGTCCCCCCCCCATTTTAATATCTCTTAAGGTGGCACTCACCTTGCACTTGATGACATATCCTACTTTAACTGACAGCATTTCTCTTTCTTAGTCGAACATAAACTATAGTGCATCTTACACTTGATGAAAGCTAGGATGCAATTAAATACTCTATTATGGTTACGATTCTGATATTTGAAATCCTCCAGTAGCTCCCTGTGCCCTCACAGTGTAGTACCTCACCTCCTGGCCATAGTATACAAACCATCTCACCCCCAGTGTTAACCTCGGGGCTCAGCCTCCATCCCCAGGTGATGCTGCCAGATCAGCTGTCGGTTGTCATGAACTTGCTGTAGTTTCCCGAATGCACTGTGCTGCCTCCTGGCACTTTGAAACTTGACACACTCATCCTCATTCTTCGCTTTGCCCTTGTCTATCACCTCCCCTGAAAATCTGTTTCTAAGTGTCTTTTCCCAGCTCCCACCTACCCTTGGCAGTCTATTATCTCCCTGTGGTAAAGCCTGTCACACTGCATCATGGACATGCCCGTTGTCCCCCTGAGAAGAGAAAAGGGACAATGAGGGCCCCCAGCATTTGCAGCTCTAGTGCAGAGCCCCATGCCTGGCTTGCAGGAAATGCCAGATCATGAAGACAAACGGAGATCATCCTCTGGCTAAAACCAGCTCTTCTTTGCCTACCGCAGGATCTGGATCAATAAAGAGCAGCCAGTTATTATTGCTGTTTTTCTAGGGATTTTTACCCCATATATTTCCCAGGTCTTTACTCTTTTTATAGCACTTTAATTCAGGCTTCAACCACTTCCTAGTCAGATCAGTGGAAATCATTTTCCTTCCCATACCCTCGATGTATTTCACATCTAGTAATTCTTTTTTTAAAGATCTTATTTACCCATTTGACAGACAGATCACAAGTAGGTAGAGAGGGAGGCAGAGAGAGAGGGGGAAAGCAGGCTCCCCGCTGAGCAGAGAGCCCGATGTGGGGCTCCATCCCAGGACCCTGAAATCATGACCTGAGCCGAAGGCAGAGGCCGAAACCACTGAGCCACCCAGGAGCCCCCATATCTGGTAGTTTTTAACCAACGTGGATTTGCTGCATCAAATAGTTCCTTCTTCTTCAAATATAAATATATAAAGAAAGTGATCAAGTCACTCGCATGTCTTAGGAGAATGTCATACCTTTAGTAGCAAACTTGAAATCTTGGCCATTGGTTTTGATTTTTGTTTCGGTTAGATTTGGTTCGGTTTTTGTCCTTTTAAAAATCCCTCCAGCCCTTGGCTCTGTCTGACCCGATTGCTTTCAGCTGTTTCTGCAACAAAATTGTCCCGGCAGCGAAAACTCTCATTGTTTACAGTGGCGCCCCCTTCTGAACACTTTGTTAATAAAAAGCTTTTTTTTTGTTTGTTTTGTTTTGTTTTTTTCTCTATGGTAATTGTGGAACAACCATGAGGTATTTCAAAGAGGTGAACCACAGATAAATTTCTCTAAGAGTGGGGTGAGGGTTACTCAAAAAGGAACTTGACAAGGCTTTTAAAGATATCGACAATCATTATAACATAACGTGACTGATTGTTACCGTGCTCTTAACCGGGCAAACACTTGTTGGCTTCCAAGAAAGACTAACATAGTGGAGATGGTTCTAGCGGCCTTCTGGCACAGGGTCTCATGAGGCAGGGATTCTAGCCACTGGCTGTGCAAGGCATGAGGCCTGTTAGTGATTCTATTTTTTCCTCTGCAGAATAGGTCTTTCTACATTCCAGGTCCTTTCTACCCCAAGAAATAATGTGGCGATTCTCTCAGTGAGTTGTACTATTGGTTTAAACAGCCAAATGTCTCTTTAAAAGGACTTTTGTTTAAATTCCTTTAAACAAAAGTCCTTTCAAAAAAATCTTTTTTCTTTATTTTTTATTTTTTATCCCATATGTTTACTCTGATCGTGGAACTTTGTCATTTTGACCTTCTCTGCTGATTAAAATATTCTTCAACATCAGCACCTACTGCTCTCCTCTCCTGGTGGTCTCTCCGGAAGGGGTCTTCTCTAGCTCTTCTAGCAGGAGATGGGCACTTCCCCTCTACCCCTGTTGCCAGACCAGCCTTACCTGTCCTGCAGGGTCAGGTCGGCCTGGCCCTTTATCTGTTGTTCTCCTCTGAGTGGTTAGATTTTCATAGATCCCGTGCTTTGCTTTTGTCAGGATTTACCTGGATTATCAAAACCCTTTTCTTGTGCCAGTGAAGCCTAAGAAACAGTCCTAATGAGAGAAACAGGAACTCAAACAGATCATATTTATCCCGAATGTTCTGTCCAAAATGAAAAATTCATTTCAGAGGAGGCTCAAGATCTCTGAGAAGGGAAGTTTCACCAACTCTGTCATGTAGGGGCATCAATTCCGATTCTGTGTCAATTGTCCTACTTTCCCAGCTAGTAATTCTCTACATCAGAAAGCCCACTCTCAACTGTTTCCTCTTTCAAAGGCAGTTGCTCTTAGAGTCTGCACATGACACTTGGGGCCTGCTGGTCGTTGGCTACTGCCCTCTGTACCTTGGGTCTAACAGCTGCGGGGCATCAAGATGAGCACGTCTCTTGTTCTAGGACTTAATATAGTTTGGGGCACATGGTAAGCAATAATCACTTCTTTAGTTGATCCAAGTGTTGGATCTTTCTTAATTATTCTACTACCACAATTTACTTGTTCTAAGATTTGCCCCCCCCCATTTTAATATCTCTTAAGGTGGCACTCACCTTGCACTTGATGACATATCCTACTTTAACTGACAGCATTTCTCTTTCTTAGTCGAACATAAACTATAGTGCATCTTACACTTGATGAAAGCTAGGATGCAATTAAATACTCTATTATGGTTACGATTCTGATATTTGAAATCCTCCAGTAGCTCCCTGTGCCCTCACAGTGTAGTACCTCACCTCCTCGCCATAGTATACAAACCATCTCACCCCCAGTGTTAACCCCGGGGCTCAGCCTCCATCCCCAGGTGATGCTGCCAGATCAGCTGTCGGTTGTCATGAACTTGCTGTAGTTTCCCGAATGCACTGTGCTGCCTCCTGGCACTTTGAAACTTGACACTCTCATCCTCATTCTTCGCTTTGCCCTTGTCTATCACCTCCCCTGAAAATCTGTTTCTAAGTGTCTTTTCCCAGCTCCCACCTACCCTTGGCAGTCTATTATCTCCCTGTGGTAAAGCCTGTCACACTGCATCATGGACATGCCCGTTGTCCCCCTGAGAAGAGAAAAGGGACAATGAGGGCCCCCAGCATTTGCAGCTCTAGTGCAGAGCCCCATGCCTGGCTTGCAGGAAATGCCAGATCATGAAGACAAACGGAGATCATCCTCTGGCTAAAACCAGCTCTTCTTTGCCTACCGCAGGATCTGGTCAATAAAGAGCAGTCAGTTATTATTGCTGTTTTTATAGGGATTTTTACCCCATATATCTCCCAGGTCTTTACTCTTTTTATAGCACTTTAATTCAGGCTTCAACCACTTCCTAGTCAGATCAGGGGAAATCATTTTCCTTCCCATACCCTCGATGTATTTCACATCTAGTAATTCTTTTTTTAAAGATCTTATTTACCCATTTGACAGACAGATCACAAGTAGGTAGAGAGGGAGGCAGAGAGAGAGGGGGAAAGCAGGCTCCCCGCTGAGCAGAGAGCCCGATGTGGGGCTCCATCCCAGGACCCTGAAATCATGACCTGAGCCGAAGGCAGAGGCCGAAACCACTGAGCCACCCAGGAGCCCCCATATCTGGTAGTTTTTAACCAACGTGGATTTGCTGCATCAAATAGTTCCTTCTTCTTCAAATATAAATATATAAAGAAAGTGATCAAGTCACTCGCATGTCTTAGGAGAATGTCATACCTTTAGTAGCAAACTTGAAATCTTGGCCATTGGTTTTGATTTTTGTTTCGGTTAGATTTGGTTCGGTTTTTGTCCTTTTAAAAATCCCTCCAGCCCTTGGCTCTGTCTGACCCGATTGCTTTCAGCTGTTTCTGCAACAAAATTGTCCCGGCAGCGAAAACTCTCATTGTTTACAGTGGCGCCCCCTTCTGAACACTTTGTTAATAAAAAGCTTTTTTTTCGTTTGTTTTGTTTTGTTTTTTTCTCTATGGTAATTGTGGAACAACCATGAGGTATTTCAAAGAGGTGAACCACAGATAAATTTCTCTAAGGGTGGGGTGAGGGTTACTCAAAAAGGAACTTGACAAGGCTTTTAAAGATATCGACAATCATTATAACATAACGTGACTGATTGTTACCGTGCTCTTAACCGGGCAAACACTTGTTGGCTTCCAAGAAAGACTAACATAGTTGAGATGGTTCTAGCGGCCTTCTGGCACAGGGTCTCATGAGGCAGGGATTCTAGCCACTGGCTGTGCAAGGCATGAGGCCTGTTAGTGATTCTATTTTTTCCTCTGCAGAATAGGTCTTTCTACATTCCAGGTCCTTTCTACCCCAAGAAATAATGTGGCGATTCTCTCAGTGAGTTGTACTATTGGTTTAAACAGCCAACTGTCTCTTTAAAAGGACTTTTGTTTAAATTCCTTTAAAAAAAAGTCCTTTCAAAAAAATCTTTTTTCTTTATTTTTTATTTTTTATCCCATATGTTTACTCTGATCGTGGAACTTTGTCATTTTGACCTTCTCTGCTGATTAAAATATTCTTCATCATCAGCACCTACTGCTCTCCTCTCCTGGTGGTCTCTCCGGAAGGGGTCTTCTCTAGCTCTTCTAGCAGGAGATGGGCACTTCCCCTCTACCCCTGTTGCCAGACCAGCCTTACCTGTCCTGCAGGGTCAGGTCGGCCTGGCCCTTTATCTGTTGTTCTCCTCTGAGTGGTTAGATTTTCATAGATCCCGTGCTTTGCTTTTGTCAGGATTTACCTGGATTATCAAAACCCTATTCTTGTGCCAGTGAAGCCTAAGAAACAGTCCTAATGAGAGAAACAGGAACTCAAACAGATCATATTTATCCCGAATGTTCTGTCCAAAATGAAAAATTCATTTCAGAGGAGGCTCAAGATCTCTGAGAAGGGAAGTTTCACCAACTCTGTCATGTAGGGGCATCAATTCCGATTCTGTGTCAATTGTCCTACTTTCCCAGCTAGTAATTCTCTACATCAGAAAGCCCACTCTCAACTGTTTCCTCTTTCAAAGGCAGTTGCTCTTAGAGTCTGCACATGACACTTGGGGCCTGCTGGTCGTTGGCTACTGCCCTCTGTACCTTGGGTCTAACAGCTGCGGGGCATCAAGATGAGCACGTCTCTTGTTCTAGGACTTAATATAGTTTGGGGCACATGGTAAGCAATAATCACTTCTTTAGTTGATCCAAGTGTTGGATCTTTCTTAATTATTCTACTACCACAATTTACTTGTTCTAAGATTTGCCCCCCCCCCCATTTTAATATCTCTTAAGGTGGCACTCACCTTGCACTTGATGACATATCCTACTTTAACTGACAGCATTTCTCTTTCTTAGTCGAACATAAACTATAGTGCATCTTACACTTGATGAAAGCTAGGATGCAATTAAATACTCTATTATGGTTACGATTCTGATATTTGAAATCCTCCAGTAGCTCCCTGTGCCCTCACAGTGTAGTACCTCACCTCCTCGCCATAGTATACAAACCATCTCACCCCCAGTGTTAACCCCGGGGCTCAGCCTCCATCCCCAGGTGATGCTGCCAGATCAGCTGTCGGTTGTCATGAACTTGCTGTAGTTTCCCGAATGCACTGTGCTGCCTCCTGGCACTTTGAAACTTGACACTCTCATCCTCATTCTTCGCTTTGCCCTTGTCTATCACCTCCCCTGAAAATCTGTTTCTAAGTGTCTTTTCCCAGCTCCCACCTACCCTTGGCAGTCTATTATCTCCCTGTGGTAAAGCCTGTCACACTGCATCATGGACATGCCCGTTGTCCCCCTGAGAAGAGAAAAGGGACAATGAGGGCCCCCAGCATTTGCAGCTCTAGTGCAGAGCCCCATGCCTGGCTTGCAGGAAATGCCAGATCATGAAGACAAACGGAGATCATCCTCTGGCTAAAACCAGCTCTTCTTTGCCTACCGCAGGATCTGGTCAATAAAGAGCAGCCAGTTATTATTGCTGTTTTTCTAGGGATTTTTACCCCATATATCTCCCAGGTCTTTACTCTTTTTATAGCACTTTAATTCAGGCTTCAACCACTTCCTAGTCAGATCAGGGGAAATCATTTTCCTTCCCATACCCTCGATGTATTTCACATCTAGTAATTCTTTTTTTAAAGATCTTATTTACCCATTTGACAGACAGATCACAAGTAGGTAGAGAGGGAGGCAGAGAGAGAGGGGGAAAGCAGGCTCCCCGCTGAGCAGAGAGCCCGATGTGGGGCTCCATCCCAGGACCCTGAAATCATGACCTGAGCCGAAGGCAGAGGCCGAAACCACTGAGCCACCCAGGAGCCCCCATATCTGGTAGTTTTTAACCAACGTGGATTTGCTGCATCAAATAGTTCCTTCTTCTTCAAATATAAATATATAAAGAAAGTGATCAAGTCACTCGCATGTCTTAGGAGAATGTCATACCTTTAGTAGCAAACTTGAAATCTTGGCCATTGGTTTTGATTTTTGTTTCGGTTAGATTTGGTTCGGTTTTTGTCCTTTTAAAAATCCCTCCAGCCCTTGGCTCTGTCTGACCCGATTGCTTTCAGCTGTTTCTGCAACAAAATTGTCCCGGCAGCGAAAACTCTCATTGTTTACAGTGGCGCCCCCTTCTGAACACTTTGTTAATAAAAAGCTTTTTTTTTCGTTTGTTTTGTTTTGTTTTTTTCTCTATGGTAATTGTGGAACAACCATGAGGTATTTCAAAGAGGTGAACCACAGATAAATTTCTCTAAGGGTGGGGTGAGGGTTACTCAAAAAGGAACTTGACAAGGCTTTTAAAGATATCGACAATCATTATAACATAACGTGACTGATTGTTACCGTGCTCTTAACCGGGCAAACACTTGTTGGCTTCCAAGAAAGACTAACATAGTTGAGATGGTTCTAGCGGCCTTCTGGCACAGGGTCTCATGAGGCAGGGATTCTAGCCACTGGCTGTGCAAGGCATGAGGCCTGTTAGTGATTCTATTTTTTCCTCTGCAGAATAGGTCTTTCTACATTCCAGGTCCTTTCTACCCCAAGAAATAATGTGGCGATTCTCTCAGTGAGTTGTACTATTGGTTTAAACAGCCAACTGTCTCTTTAAAAGGACTTTTGTTTAAATTCCTTTAAAAAAAAGTCCTTTCAAAAAAATCTTTTTTCTTTATTTTTTATTTTTTATCCCATATGTTTACTCTGATCGTGGAACTTTGTCATTTTGACCTTCTCTGCTGATTAAAATATTCTTCATCATCAGCACCTACTGCTCTCCTCTCCTGGTGGTCTCTCCGGAAGGGGTCTTCTCTAGCTCTTCTAGCAGGAGATGGGCACTTCCCCTCTACCCCTGTTGCCAGACCAGCCTTACCTGTCCTGCAGGGTCAGGTTGGCCTGGCCCTTTATCTGTTGTTCTCCTCTGAGTGGTTAGATTTTCATAGATCCCGTGCTTTGCTTTTGTCAGGATTTACCTGGATTATCAAAACCCTTTTCTTGTGCCAGTGAAGCCTAAGAAACAGTCCTAATGAGAGAAACAGGAACTCAAACAGATCATATTTATCCCGAATGTGCTGTCCAAAATGAAAAATTCATTTCAGAGGAGGCTCAAGATCTCTGAGAAGGGAAGTTTCACCAACTCTGTCATGTAGGGGCATCAATTCCGATTCTGTGTCAATTGTCCTACTTTCCCAGCTAGTAATTCTCTACATCAGAAAGCCCACTCTCAACTGTTTCCTCTTTCAAAGGCAGTTGCTCTTAGAGTCTGCACATGACACTTGGGGCCTGCTGGTCGTTGGCTACTGCCCTCTGTACCTTGGGTCTAACAGCTGCGGGGCATCAAGATGAGCACGTCTCTTGTTCTAGGACTTAATATAGTTTGGGGCACATGGTAAGCAATAATCACTTCTTTAGTTGATCCAAGTGTTGGATCTTTCTTAATTATTCTACTACCACAATTTACTTGTTCTAAGATTTGCCCCCCCCCCATTTTAATATCTCTTAAGGTGGCACTCACCTTGCACTTGATGACATATCCTACTTTAACTGACAGCATTTCTCTTTCTTAGTCGAACATAAACTATAGTGCATCTTACACTTGATGAAAGCTAGGATGCAATTAAATACTCTATTATGGTTACGATTCTGATATTTGAAATCCTCCAGTAGCTCCCTGTGCCCTCACAGTGTAGTACCTCACCTCCTCGCCATAGTATACAAACCATCTCACCCCCAGTGTTAACCCCGGGGCTCAGCCTCCATCCCCAGGTGATGCTGCCAGATCAGCTGTCGGTTGTCATGAACTTGCTGTAGTTTCCCGAATGCACTGTGCTGCCTCCTGGCACTTTGAAACTTGACACTCTCATCCTCATTCTTCGCTTTGCCCTTGTCTATCACCTCCCCTGAAAATCTGTTTCTAAGTGTCTTTTCCCAGCTCCCACCTACCCTTGGCAGTCTATTATCTCCCTGTGGTAAAGCCTGTCACACTGCATCATGGACATGCCCGTTGTCCCCCTGAGAAGAGAAAAGGGACAATGAGGGCCCCCAGCATTTGCAGCTCTAGTGCAGAGCCCCATGCCTGGCTTGCAGGAAATGCCAGATCATGAAGACAAACGGAGATCATCCTCTGGCTAAAACCAGCTCTTCTTTGCCTACCGCAGGATCTGGTCAATAAAGAGCAGCCAGTTATTATTGCTGTTTTTCTAGGGATTTTTACCCCATATATCTCCCAGGTCTTTACTCTTTTTATAGCACTTTAATTCAGGCTTCAACCACTTCCTAGTCAGATCAGGGGAAATCATTTTCCTTCCCATACCCTCGATGTATTTCACATCTAGTAATTCTTTTTTTAAAGATCTTATTTACCCATTTGACAGACAGATCACAAGTAGGTAGAGAGGGAGGCAGAGAGAGAGGGGGAAAGCAGGCTCCCCGCTGAGCAGAGAGCCCGATGTGGGGCTCCATCCCAGGACCCTGAAATCATGACCTGAGCCGAAGGCAGAGGCCGAAACCACTGAGCCACCCAGGAGCCCCCATATCTGGTAGTTTTTAACCAACGTGGATTTGCTGCATCAAATAGTTCCTTCTTCTTCAAATATAAATATATAAAGAAAGTGATCAAGTCACTCGCATGTCTTAGGAGAATGTCATACCTTTAGTAGCAAACTTGAAATCTTGGCCATTGGTTTTGATTTTTGTTTCGGTTAGATTTGGTTCGGTTTTTGTCCTTTTAAAAATCCCTCCAGCCCTTGGCTCTGTCTGACCCGATTGCTTTCAGCTGTTTCTGCAACAAAATTGTCCCGGCAGCGAAAACTCTCATTGTTTACAGTGGCGCCCCCTTCTGAACACTTTGTTAATAAAAAGCTTTTTTTTTGTTTGTTTTGTTTTGTTTTTTTCTCTATGGTAATTGTGGAACAACCATGAGGTATTTCAAAGAGGTGAACCACAGATAAATTTCTCTAAGGGTGGGGTGAGGGTTACTCAAAAAGGAACTTGACAAGGCTTTTAAAGATATCGACAATCATTATAACATAACGTGACTGATTGTTACCGTGCTCTTAACCGGGCAAACACTTGTTGGCTTCCAAGAAAGACTAACATAGTTGAGATGGTTCTAGCGGCCTTCTGGCACAGGGTCTCATGAGGCAGGGATTCTAGCCACTGGCTGTGCAAGGCATGAGGCCTGTTAGTGATTCTATTTTTTCCTCTGCAGAATAGGTCTTTCTACATTCCAGGTCCTTTCTACCCCAAGAAATAATGTGGCGATTCTCTCAGTGAGTTGTACTATTGGTTTAAACAGCCAACTGTCTCTTTAAAAGGACTTTTGTTTAAATTCCTTTAAAAAAAAGTCCTTTCAAAAAAATCTTTTTTCTTTATTTTTTATTTTTTATCCCATATGTTTACTCTGATCGTGGAACTTTGTCATTTTGACCTTCTCTGCTGATTAAAATATTCTTCATCATCAGCACCTACTGCTCTCCTCTCCTGGTGGTCTCTCCGGAAGGGGTCTTCTCTAGCTCTTCTAGCAGGAGATGGGCACTTCCCCTCTACCCCTGTTGCCAGACCAGCCTTACCTGTCCTGCAGGGTCAGGTTGGCCTGGCCCTTTATCTGTTGTTCTCCTCTGAGTGGTTAGATTTTCATAGATCCCGTGCTTTGCTTTTGTCAGGATTTACCTGGATTATCAAAACCCTTTTCTTGTGCCAGTGAAGCCTAAGAAACAGTCCTAATGAGAGAAACAGGAACTCAAACAGATCATATTTATCCCGAATGTGCTGTCCAAAATGAAAAATTCATTTCAGAGGAGGCTCAAGATCTCTGAGAAGGGAAGTTTCACCAACTCTGTCATGTAGGGGCATCAATTCCGATTCTGTGTCAATTGTCCTACTTTCCCAGCTAGTAATTCTCTACATCAGAAAGCCCACTCTCAACTGTTTCCTCTTTCAAAGGCAGTTGCTCTTAGAGTCTGCACATGACACTTGGGGCCTGCTGGTCGTTGGCTACTGCCCTCTGTACCTTGGGTCTAACAGCTGCGGGGCATCAAGATGAGCACGTCTCTTGTTCTAGGACTTAATATAGTTTGGGGCACATGGTAAGCAATAATCACTTCTTTAGTTGATCCAAGTGTTGGATCTTTCTTAATTATTCTACTACCACAATTTACTTGTTCTAAGATTTGTCCCCCCCCCCCATTTTAATATCTCTTAAGGTGGCACTCACCTTGCACTTGATGACATATCCTACTTTAACTGACAGCATTTCTCTTTCTTAGTCGAACATAAACTATAGTGCATCTTACACTTGATGAAAGCTAGGATGCAATTAAATACTCTATTATGGTTACGATTCTGATATTTGAAATCCTCCAGTAGCTCCCTGTGCCCTCACAGTGTAGTACCTCACCTCCTCGCCATAGTATACAAACCATCTCACCCCCAGTGTTAACCCCGGGGCTCAGCCTCCATCCCCAGGTGATGCTGCCAGATCAGCTGTCGGTTGTCATGAACTTGCTGTAGTTTCCCGAATGCACTGTGCTGCCTCCTGGCACTTTGAAACTTGACACTCTCATCCTCATTCTTCGCTTTGCCCTTGTCTATCACCTCCCCTGAAAATCTGTTTCTAAGTGTCTTTTCCCAGCTCCCACCTACCCTTGGCAGTCTATTATCTCCCTGTGGTAAAGCCTGTCACACTGCATCATGGACATGCCCGTTGTCCCCCTGAGAAGAGAAAAGGGACAATGAGGGCCCCCAGCATTTGCAGCTCTAGTGCAGAGCCCCATGCCTGGCTTGCAGGAAATGCCAGATCATGAAGACAAACGGAGATCATCCTCTGGCTAAAACCAGCTCTTCTTTGCCTACCGCAGGATCTGGTCAATAAAGAGCAGCCAGTTATTATTGCTGTTTTTATAGGGATTTTTACCCCATATATCTCCCAGGTCTTTACTCTTTTTATAGCACTTTAATTCAGGCTTCAACCACTTCCTAGTCAGATCAGGGGAAATCATTTTCCTTCCCATACCCTCGATGTATTTCACATCTAGTAATTCTTTTTTTAAAGATCTTATTTACCCATTTGACAGACAGATCACAAGTAGGTAGAGAGGGAGGCAGAGAGAGAGGGGGAAAGCAGGCTCCCCGCTGAGCAGAGAGCCCGATGTGGGGCTCCATCCCAGGACCCTGAAATCATGACCTGAGCCGAAGGCAGAGGCCGAAACCACTGAGCCACCCAGGAGCCCCCATATCTGGTAGTTTTTAACCAACGTGGATTTGCTGCATCAAATAGTTCCTTCTTCTTCAAATATAAATATATAAAGAAAGTGATCAAGTCACTCGCATGTCTTAGGAGAATGTCATACCTTTAGTAGCAAACTTGAAATCTTGGCCATTGGTTTTGATTTTTGTTTCGGTTAGATTTGGTTCGGTTTTTGTCCTTTTAAAAATCCCTCCAGCCCTTGGCTCTGTCTGACCCGATTGCTTTCAGCTGTTTCTGCAACAAAATTGTCCCGGCAGCGAAAACTCTCATTGTTTACAGTGGCGCCCCCTTCTGAACACTTTGTTAATAAAAAGCTTTTTTTTCGTTTGTTTTGTTTTGTTTTTTTCTCTATGGTAATTGTGGAACAACCATGAGGTATTTCAAAGAGGTGAACCACAGATAAATTTCTCTAAGGGTGGGGTGAGGGTTACTCAAAAAGGAACTTGACAAGGCTTTTAAAGATATCGACAATCATTATAACATAACGTGACTGATTGTTACCGTGCTCTTAACCGGGCAAACACTTGTTGGCTTCCAAGAAAGACTAACATAGTTGAGATGGTTCTAGCGGCCTTCTGGCACAGGGTCTCATGAGGCAGGGATTCTAGCCACTGGCTGTGCAAGGCATGAGGCCTGTTAGTGATTCTATTTTTTCCTCTGCAGAATAGGTCTTTCTACATTCCAGGTCCTTTCTACCCCAAGAAATAATGTGGCGATTCTCTCAGTGAGTTGTACTATTGGTTTAAACAGCCAACTGTCTCTTTAAAAGGACTTTTGTTTAAATTCCTTTAAAAAAAAGTCCTTTCAAAAAAATCTTTTTTCTTTATTTTTTATTTTTTATCCCATATGTTTACTCTGATCGTGGAACTTTGTCATTTTGACCTTCTCTGCTGATTAAAATATTCTTCATCATCAGCACCTACTGCTCTCCTCTCCTGGTGGTCTCTCCGGAAGGGGTCTTCTCTAGCTCTTCTAGCAGGAGATGGGCACTTCCCCTCTACCCCTGTTGCCAGACCAGCCTTACCTGTCCTGCAGGGTCAGGTTGGCCTGGCCCTTTATCTGTTGTTCTCCTCTGAGTGGTTAGATTTTCATAGATCCCGTGCTTTGCTTTTGTCAGGATTTACCTGGATTATCAAAACCCTTTTCTTGTGCCAGTGAAGCCTAAGAAACAGTCCTAATGAGAGAAACAGGAACTCAAACAGATCATATTTATCCCGAATGTGCTGTCCAAAATGAAAAATTCATTTCAGAGGAGGCTCAAGATCTCTGAGAAGGGAAGTTTCACCAACTCTGTCATGTAGGGGCATCAATTCCGATTCTGTGTCAATTGTCCTACTTTCCCAGCTAGTAATTCTCTACATCAGAAAGCCCACTCTCAACTGTTTCCTCTTTCAAAGGCAGTTGCTCTTAGAGTCTGCACATGACACTTGGGGCCTGCTGGTCGTTGGCTACTGCCCTCTGTACCTTGGGTCTAACAGCTGCGGGGCATCAAGATGAGCACGTCTCTTGTTCTAGGACTTAATATAGTTTGGGGCACATGGTAAGCAATAATCACTTCTTTAGTTGATCCAAGTGTTGGATCTTTCTTAATTATTCTACTACCACAATTTACTTGTTCTAAGATTTGTCCCCCCCCCCATTTTAATATCTCTTAAGGTGGCACTCACCTTGCACTTGATGACATATCCTACTTTAACTGACAGCATTTCTCTTTCTTAGTCGAACATAAACTATAGTGCATCTTACACTTGATGAAAGCTAGGATGCAATTAAATACTCTATTATGGTTACGATTCTGATATTTGAAATCCTCCAGTAGCTCCCTGTGCCCTCACAGTGTAGTACCTCACCTCCTCGCCATAGTATACAAACCATCTCACCCCCAGTGTTAACCCCGGGGCTCAGCCTCCATCCCCAGGTGATGCTGCCAGATCAGCTGTCGGTTGTCATGAACTTGCTGTAGTTTCCCGAATGCACTGTGCTGCCTCCTGGCACTTTGAAACTTGACACTCTCATCCTCATTCTTCGCTTTGCCCTTGTCTATCACCTCCCCTGAAAATCTGTTTCTAAGTGTCTTTTCCCAGCTCCCACCTACCCTTGGCAGTCTATTATCTCCCTGTGGTAAAGCCTGTCACACTGCATCATGGACATGCCCGTTGTCCCCCTGAGAAGAGAAAAGGGACAATGAGGGCCCCCAGCATTTGCAGCTCTAGTGCAGAGCCCCATGCCTGGCTTGCAGGAAATGCCAGATCATGAAGACAAACGGAGATCATCCTCTGGCTAAAACCAGCTCTTCTTTGCCTACCGCAGGATCTGGTCAATAAAGAGCAGCCAGTTATTATTGCTGTTTTTATAGGGATTTTTACCCCATATATCTCCCAGGTCTTTACTCTTTTTATAGCACTTTAATTCAGGCTTCAACCACTTCCTAGTCAGATCAGGGGAAATCATTTTCCTTCCCATACCCTCGATGTATTTCACATCTAGTAATTCTTTTTTTAAAGATCTTATTTACCCATTTGACAGACAGATCACAAGTAGGTAGAGAGGGAGGCAGAGAGAGAGGGGGAAAGCAGGCTCCCCGCTGAGCAGAGAGCCCGATGTGGGGCTCCATCCCAGGACCCTGAAATCATGACCTGAGCCGAAGGCAGAGGCCGAAACCACTGAGCCACCCAGGAGCCCCCATATCTGGTAGTTTTTAACCAACGTGGATTTGCTGCATCAAATAGTTCCTTCTTCTTCAAATATAAATATATAAAGAAAGTGATCAAGTCACTCGCATGTCTTAGGAGAATGTCATACCTTTAGTAGCAAACTTGAAATCTTGGCCATTGGTTTTGATTTTTGTTTCGGTTAGATTTGGTTCGGTTTTTGTCCTTTTAAAAATCCCTCCAGCCCTTGGCTCTGTCTGACCCGATTGCTTTCAGCTGTTTCTGCAACAAAATTGTCCCGGCAGCGAAAACTCTCATTGTTTACAGTGGCGCCCCCTTCTGAACACTTTGTTAATAAAAAGCTTTTTTTTCGTTTGTTTTGTTTTGTTTTTTTCTCTATGGTAATTGTGGAACAACCATGAGGTATTTCAAAGAGGTGAACCACAGATAAATTTCTCTAAGGGTGGGGTGAGGGTTACTCAAAAAGGAACTTGACAAGGCTTTTAAAGATATCGACAATCATTATAACATAACGTGACTGATTGTTACCGTGCTCTTAACCGGGCAAACACTTGTTGGCTTCCAAGAAAGACTAACATAGTTGAGATGGTTCTAGCGGCCTTCTGGCACAGGGTCTCATGAGGCAGGGATTCTAGCCACTGGCTGTGCAAGGCATGAGGCCTGTTAGTGATTCTATTTTTTCCTCTGCAGAATAGGTCTTTCTACATTCCAGGTCCTTTCTACCCCAAGAAATAATGTGGCGATTCTCTCAGTGAGTTGTACTATTGGTTTAAACAGCCAACTGTCTCTTTAAAAGGACTTTTGTTTAAATTCCTTTAAAAAAAAGTCCTTTCAAAAAAATCTTTTTTCTTTATTTTTTATTTTTTATCCCATATGTTTACTCTGATCGTGGAACTTTGTCATTTTGACCTTCTCTGCTGATTAAAATATTCTTCATCATCAGCACCTACTGCTCTCCTCTCCTGGTGGTCTCTCCGGAAGGGGTCTTCTCTAGCTCTTCTAGCAGGAGATGGGCACTTCCCCTCTACCCCTGTTGCCAGACCAGCCTTACCTGTCCTGCAGGGTCAGGTTGGCCTGGCCCTTTATCTGTTGTTCTCCTCTGAGTGGTTAGATTTTCATAGATCCCGTGCTTTGCTTTTGTCAGGATTTACCTGGATTATCAAAACCCTTTTCTTGTGCCAGTGAAGCCTAAGAAACAGTCCTAATGAGAGAAACAGGAACTCAAACAGATCATATTTATCCCGAATGTGCTGTCCAAAATGAAAAATTCATTTCAGAGGAGGCTCAAGATCTCTGAGAAGGGAAGTTTCACCAACTCTGTCATGTAGGGGCATCAATTCCGATTCTGTGTCAATTGTCCTACTTTCCCAGCTAGTAATTCTCTACATCAGAAAGCCCACTCTCAACTGTTTCCTCTTTCAAAGGCAGTTGCTCTTAGAGTCTGCACATGACACTTGGGGCCTGCTGGTCGTTGGCTACTGCCCTCTGTACCTTGGGTCTAACAGCTGCGGGGCATCAAGATGAGCACGTCTCTTGTTCTAGGACTTAATATAGTTTGGGGCACATGGTAAGCAATAATCACTTCTTTAGTTGATCCAAGTGTTGGATCTTTCTTAATTATTCTACTACCACAATTTACTTGTTCTAAGATTTGTCCCCCCCCCCCATTTTAATATCTCTTAAGGTGGCACTCACCTTGCACTTGATGACATATCCTACTTTAACTGACAGCATTTCTCTTTCTTAGTCGAACATAAACTATAGTGCATCTTACACTTGATGAAAGCTAGGATGCAATTAAATACTCTATTATGGTTACGATTCTGATATTTGAAATCCTCCAGTAGCTCCCTGTGCCCTCACAGTGTAGTACCTCACCTCCTCGCCATAGTATACAAACCATCTCACCCCCAGTGTTAACCCCGGGGCTCAGCCTCCATCCCCAGGTGATGCTGCCAGATCAGCTGTCGGTTGTCATGAACTTGCTGTAGTTTCCCGAATGCACTGTGCTGCCTCCTGGCACTTTGAAACTTGACACTCTCATCCTCATTCTTCGCTTTGCCCTTGTCTATCACCTCCCCTGAAAATCTGTTTCTAAGTGTCTTTTCCCAGCTCCCACCTACCCTTGGCAGTCTATTATCTCCCTGTGGTAAAGCCTGTCACACTGCATCATGGACATGCCCGTTGTCCCCCTGAGAAGAGAAAAGGGACAATGAGGGCCCCCAGCATTTGCAGCTCTAGTGCAGAGCCCCATGCCTGGCTTGCAGGAAATGCCAGATCATGAAGACAAACGGAGATCATCCTCTGGCTAAAACCAGCTCTTCTTTGCCTACCGCAGGATCTGGTCAATAAAGAGCAGCCAGTTATTATTGCTGTTTTTCTAGGGATTTTTACCCCATATATCTCCCAGGTCTTTACTCTTTTTATAGCACTTTAATTCAGGCTTCAACCACTTCCTAGTCAGATCAGGGGAAATCATTTTCCTTCCCATACCCTCGATGTATTTCACATCTAGTAATTCTTTTTTTAAAGATCTTATTTACCCATTTGACAGACAGATCACAAGTAGGTAGAGAGGGAGGCAGAGAGAGAGGGGGAAAGCAGGCTCCCCGCTGAGCAGAGAGCCCGATGTGGGGCTCCATCCCAGGACCCTGAAATCATGACCTGAGCCGAAGGCAGAGGCCGAAACCACTGAGCCACCCAGGAGCCCCCATATCTGGTAGTTTTTAACCAACGTGGATTTGCTGCATCAAATAGTTCCTTCTTCTTCAAATATAAATATATAAAGAAAGTGATCAAGTCACTCGCATGTCTTAGGAGAATGTCATACCTTTAGTAGCAAACTTGAAATCTTGGCCATTGGTTTTGATTTTTGTTTCGGTTAGATTTGGTTCGGTTTTTGTCCTTTTAAAAATCCCTCCAGCCCTTGGCTCTGTCTGACCCGATTGCTTTCAGCTGTTTCTGCAACAAAATTGTCCCGGCAGCGAAAACTCTCATTGTTTACAGTGGCGCCCCCTTCTGAACACTTTGTTAATAAAAAGCTTTTTTTTCGTTTGTTTTGTTTTGTTTTTTTCTCTATGGTAATTGTGGAACAACCATGAGGTATTTCAAAGAGGTGAACCACAGATAAATTTCTCTAAGGGTGGGGTGAGGGTTACTCAAAAAGGAACTTGACAAGGCTTTTAAAGATATCGACAATCATTATAACATAACGTGACTGATTGTTACCGTGCTCTTAACCGGGCAAACACTTGTTGGCTTCCAAGAAAGACTAACATAGTTGAGATGGTTCTAGCGGCCTTCTGGCACAGGGTCTCATGAGGCAGGGATTCTAGCCACTGGCTGTGCAAGGCATGAGGCCTGTTAGTGATTCTATTTTTTCCTCTGCAGAATAGGTCTTTCTACATTCCAGGTCCTTTCTACCCCAAGAAATAATGTGGCGATTCTCTCAGTGAGTTGTACTATTGGTTTAAACAGCCAACTGTCTCTTTAAAAGGACTTTTGTTTAAATTCCTTTAAAAAAAAGTCCTTTCAAAAAAATCTTTTTTCTTTATTTTTTATTTTTTATCCCATATGTTTACTCTGATCGTGGAACTTTGTCATTTTGACCTTCTCTGCTGATTAAAATATTCTTCATCATCAGCACCTACTGCTCTCCTCTCCTGGTGGTCTCTCCGGAAGGGGTCTTCTCTAGCTCTTCTAGCAGGAGATGGGCACTTCCCCTCTACCCCTGTTGCCAGACCAGCCTTACCTGTCCTGCAGGGTCAGGTTGGCCTGGCCCTTTATCTGTTGTTCTCCTCTGAGTGGTTAGATTTTCATAGATCCCGTGCTTTGCTTTTGTCAGGATTTACCTGGATTATCAAAACCCTTTTCTTGTGCCAGTGAAGCCTAAGAAACAGTCCTAATGAGAGAACCAGGAACTCAAACAGATCATATTTATCCCGAATGTGCTGTCCAAAATGAAAAATTCATTTCAGAGGAGGCTCAAGATCTCTGAGAAGGGAAGTTTCACCAACTCTGTCATGTAGGGGCATCAATTCCGATTCTGTGTCAATTGTCCTACTTTCCCAGCTAGTAATTCTCTACATCAGAAAGCCCACTCTCAACTGTTTCCTCTTTCAAAGGCAGTTGCTCTTAGAGTCTGCACATGACACTTGGGGCCTGCTGGTCGTTGGCTACTGCCCTCTGTACCTTGGGTCTAACAGCTGCGGGGCATCAAGATGAGCACGTCTCTTGTTCTAGGACTTAATATAGTTTGGGGCACATGGTAAGCAATAATCACTTCTTTAGTTGATCCAAGTGTTGGATCTTTCTTAATTATTCTACTACCACAATTTACTTGTTCTAAGATTTGTCCCCCCCCCCCCATTTTAATATCTCTTAAGGTGGCACTCACCTTGCACTTGATGACATATCCTACTTTAACTGACAGCATTTCTCTTTCTTAGTCGAACATAAACTATAGTGCATCTTACACTTGATGAAAGCTAGGATGCAATTAAATACTCTATTATGGTTACGATTCTGATATTTGAAATCCTCCAGTAGCTCCCTGTGCCCTCACAGTGTAGTACCTCACCTCCTCGCCATAGTATACAAACCATCTCACCCCCAGTGTTAACCCCGGGGCTCAGCCTCCATCCCCAGGTGATGCTGCCAGATCAGCTGTCGGTTGTCATGAACTTGCTGTAGTTTCCCGAATGCACTGTGCTGCCTCCTGGCACTTTGAAACTTGACACTCTCATCCTCATTCTTCGCTTTGCCCTTGTCTATCACCTCCCCTGAAAATCTGTTTCTAAGTGTCTTTTCCCAGCTCCCACCTACCCTTGGCAGTCTATTATCTCCCTGTGGTAAAGCCTGTCACACTGCATCATGGACATGCCCGTTGTCCCCCTGAGAAGAGAAAAGGGACAATGAGGGCCCCCAGCATTTGCAGCTCTAGTGCAGAGCCCCATGCCTGGCTTGCAGGAAATGCCAGATCATGAAGACAAACGGAGATCATCCTCTGGCTAAAACCAGCTCTTCTTTGCCTACCGCAGGATCTGGTCAATAAAGAGCAGCCAGTTATTATTGCTGTTTTTCTAGGGATTTTTACCCCATATATCTCCCAGGTCTTTACTCTTTTTATAGCACTTTAATTCAGGCTTCAACCACTTCCTAGTCAGATCAGGGGAAATCATTTTCCTTCCCATACCCTCGATGTATTTCACATCTAGTAATTCTTTTTTTAAAGATCTTATTTACCCATTTGACAGACAGATCACAAGTAGGTAGAGAGGGAGGCAGAGAGAGAGGGGGAAAGCAGGCTCCCCGCTGAGCAGAGAGCCCGATGTGGGGCTCCATCCCAGGACCCTGAAATCATGACCTGAGCCGAAGGCAGAGGCCGAAACCACTGAGCCACCCAGGAGCCCCCATATCTGGTAGTTTTTAACCAACGTGGATTTGCTGCATCAAATAGTTCCTTCTTCTTCAAATATAAATATATAAAGAAAGTGATCAAGTCACTCGCATGTCTTAGGAGAATGTCATACCTTTAGTAGCAAACTTGAAATCTTGGCCATTGGTTTTGATTTTTGTTTCGGTTAGATTTGGTTCGGTTTTTGTCCTTTTAAAAATCCCTCCAGCCCTTGGCTCTGTCTGACCCGATTGCTTTCAGCTGTTTCTGCAACAAAATTGTCCCGGCAGCGAAAACTCTCATTGTTTACAGTGGCGCCCCCTTCTGAACACTTTGTTAATAAAAAGCTTTTTTTTCGTTTGTTTTGTTTTGTTTTTTTCTCTATGGTAATTGTGGAACAACCATGAGGTATTTCAAAGAGGTGAACCACAGATAAATTTCTCTAAGGGTGGGGTGAGGGTTACTCAAAAAGGAACTTGACAAGGCTTTTAAAGATATCGACAATCATTATAACATAACGTGACTGATTGTTACCGTGCTCTTAACCGGGCAAACACTTGTTGGCTTCCAAGAAAGACTAACATAGTTGAGATGGTTCTAGCGGCCTTCTGGCACAGGGTCTCATGAGGCAGGGATTCTAGCCACTGGCTGTGCAAGGCATGAGGCCTGTTAGTGATTCTATTTTTTCCTCTGCAGAATAGGTCTTTCTACATTCCAGGTCCTTTCTACCCCAAGAAATAATGTGGCGATTCTCTCAGTGAGTTGTACTATTGGTTTAAACAGCCAACTGTCTCTTTAAAAGGACTTTTGTTTAAATTCCTTTAAAAAAAAGTCCTTTCAAAAAAATCTTTTTTCTTTATTTTTTATTTTTTATCCCATATGTTTACTCTGATCGTGGAACTTTGTCATTTTGACCTTCTCTGCTGATTAAAATATTCTTCATCATCAGCACCTACTGCTCTCCTCTCCTGGTGGTCTCTCCGGAAGGGGTCTTCTCTAGCTCTTCTAGCAGGAGATGGGCACTTCCCCTCTACCCCTGTTGCCAGACCAGCCTTACCTGTCCTGCAGGGTCAGGTCGGCCTGGCCCTTTATCTGTTGTTCTCCTCTGAGTGGTTAGATTTTCATAGATCCCGTGCTTTGCTTTTGTCAGGATTTACCTGGATTATCAAAACCCTTTTCTTGTGCCAGTGAAGCCTAAGAAACAGTCCTAATGAGAGAAACAGGAACTCAAACAGATCATATTTATCCCGAATGTGCTGTCCAAAATGAAAAATTCATTTCAGAGGAGGCTCAAGATCTCTGAGAAGGGAAGTTTCACCAACTCTGTCATGTAGGGGCATCAATTCCGATTCTGTGTCAATTGTCCTACTTTCCCAGCTAGTAATTCTCTACATCAGAAAGCCCACTCTCAACTGTTTCCTCTTTCAAAGGCAGTTGCTCTTAGAGTCTGCACATGACACTTGGGGCCTGCTGGTCGTTGGCTACTGCCCTCTGTACCTTGGGTCTAACAGCTGCGGGGCATCAAGATGAGCACGTCTCTTGTTCTAGGACTTAATATAGTTTGGGGCACATGGTAAGCAATAATCACTTCTTTAGTTGATCCAAGTGTTGGATCTTTCTTAATTATTCTACTACCACAATTTACTTGTTCTAAGATTTGCCCCCCCCCCCGTTTTAATATCTCTTAAGGTGGCACTCACCTTGCACTTGATGACATATCCTACTTTAACTGACAGCATTTCTCTTTCTTAGTCGAACATAAACTATAGTGCATCTTACACTTGATGAAAGCTAGGATGCAATTAAATACTCTATTATGGTTACGATTCTGATATTTGAAATCCTCCAGTAGCTCCCTGTGCCCTCACAGTGTAGTACCTCACCTCCTCGCCATAGTATACAAACCATCTCACCCCCAGTGTTAACCCCGGGGCTCAGCCTCCATCCCCAGGTGATGCTGCCAGATCAGCTGTCGGTTGTCATGAACTTGCTGTAGTTTCCCGAATGCACTGTGCTGCCTCCTGGCACTTTGAAACTTGACACTCTCATCCTCATTCTTCGCTTTGCCCTTGTCTATCACCTCCCCTGAAAATCTGTTTCTAAGTGTCTTTTCCCAGCTCCCACCTACCCTTGGCAGTCTATTATCTCCCTGTGGTAAAGCCTGTCACACTGCATCATGGACATGCCCGTTGTCCCCCTGAGAAGAGAAAAGGGACAATGAGGGCCCCCAGCATTTGCAGCTCTAGTGCAGAGCCCCATGCCTGGCTTGCAGGAAATGCCAGATCATGAAGACAAACGGAGATCATCCTCTGGCTAAAACCAGCTCTTCTTTGCCTACCGCAGGATCTGGTCAATAAAGAGCAGCCAGTTATTATTGCTGTTTTTATAGGGATTTTTACCCCATATATCTCCCAGGTCTTTACTCTTTTTATAGCACTTTAATTCAGGCTTCAACCACTTCCTAGTCAGATCAGGGGAAATCATTTTCCTTCCCATACCCTCGATGTATTTCACATCTAGTAATTCTTTTTTTAAAGATCTTATTTACCCATTTGACAGACAGATCACAAGTAGGTAGAGAGGGAGGCAGAGAGAGAGGGGGAAAGCAGGCTCCCCGCTGAGCAGAGAGCCCGATGTGGGGCTCCATCCCAGGACCTTGAAATCATGACCTGAGCCGAAGGCAGAGGCCGAAACCACTGAGCCACCCAGGAGCCCCCATATCTGGTAGTTTTTAACCAACGTGGATTTGCTGCATCAAATAGTTCCTTCTTCTTCAAATATAAATATATAAAGAAAGTGATCAAGTCACTCGCATGTCTTAGGAGAATGTCATACCTTTAGTAGCAAACTTGAAATCTTGGCCATTGGTTTTGATTTTTGTTTCGGTTAGATTTGGTTCGGTTTTTGTCCTTTTAAAAATCCCTCCAGCCCTTGGCTCTGTCTGACCCGATTGCTTTCAGCTGTTTCTGCAACAAAATTGTCCCGGCAGCGAAAACTCTCATTGTTTACAGTGGCGCCCCCTTCTGAACACTTTGTTAATAAAAAGCTTTTTTTTCGTTTGTTTTGTTTTGTTTTTTTCTCTATGGTAATTGTGGAACAACCATGAGGTATTTCAAAGAGGTGAACCACAGATAAATTTCTCTAAGGGTGGGGTGAGGGTTACTCAAAAAGGAACTTGACAAGGCTTTTAAAGATATCGACAATCATTATAACATAACGTGACTGATTGTTACCGTGCTCTTAACCGGGCAAACACTTGTTGGCTTCCAAGAAAGACTAACATAGTTGAGATGGTTCTAGCGGCCTTCTGGCACAGGGTCTCATGAGGCAGGGATTCTAGCCACTGGCTGTGCAAGGCATGAGGCCTGTTAGTGATTCTATTTTTTCCTCTGCAGAATAGGTCTTTCTACATTCCAGGTCCTTTCTACCCCAAGAAATAATGTGGCGATTCTCTCAGTGAGTTGTACTATTGGTTTAAACAGCCAACTGTCTCTTTAAAAGGACTTTTGTTTAAATTCCTTTAAAAAAAAGTCCTTTCAAAAAAATCTTTTTTCTTTATTTTTTATTTTTTATCCCATATGTTTACTCTGATCGTGGAACTTTGTCATTTTGACCTTCTCTGCTGATTAAAATATTCTTCATCATCAGCACCTACTGCTCTCCTCTCCTGGTGGTCTCTCCGGAAGGGGTCTTCTCTAGCTCTTCTAGCAGGAGATGGGCACTTCCCCTCTACCCCTGTTGCCAGACCAGCCTTACCTGTCCTGCAGGGTCAGGTCGGCCTGGCCCTTTATCTGTTGTTCTCCTCTGAGTGGTTAGATTTTCATAGATCCCGTGCTTTGCTTTTGTCAGGATTTACCTGGATTATCAAAACCCTTTTCTTGTGCCAGTGAAGCCTAAGAAACAGTCCTAATGAGAGAAACAGGAACTCAAACAGATCATATTTATCTTGAATGTTCTGTCCAAAATGAAAAATTCATTTCAGAGGAGGCTCAAGATCTCTGAGAAGGGAAGTTTCACCAACTCTGTCATGTAGGGGCATCAATTCCGATTCTGTGTCAATTGTCCTACTTTCCCAGCTAGTAATTCTCTACATCAGAAAGCCCACTCTCAACTGTTTCCTCTTTCAAAGGCAGTTGCTCTTAGAGTCTGCACATGACACTTGGGGCCTGCTGGTCGTTGGCTACTGCCCTCTGTACCTTGGGTCTAACAGCTGCGGGGCATCAAGATGAGCACGTCTCTTGTTCTAGGACTTAATATAGTTTGGGGCACATGGTAAGCAATAATCACTTCTTTAGTTGATCCAAGTGTTGGATCTTTCTTAATTATTCTACTACCACAATTTACTTGTTCTAAGATTTGTCCCCCCCCCATTTTAATATCTCTTAAGGTGGCACTCACCTTGCACTTGATGACATATCCTACTTTAACTGACAGCATTTCTCTTTCTTAGTCGAACATAAACTATAGTGCATCTTACACTTGATGAAAGCTAGGATGCAATTAAATACTCTATTATGGTTACGATTCTGATATTTGAAATCCTCCAGTAGCTCCCTGTGCCCTCACAGTGTAGTACCTCACCTCCTCGCCATAGTATACAAACCATCTCACCCCCAGTGTTAACCCCGGGGCTCAGCCTCCATCCCCAGGTGATGCTGCCAGATCAGCTGTCGGTTGTCATGAACTTGCTGTAGTTTCCCGAATGCACTGTGCTGCCTCCTGGCACTTTGAAACTTGACACTCTCATCCTCATTCTTCGCTTTGCCCTTGTCTATCACCTCCCCTGAAAATCTGTTTCTAAGTGTCTTTTCCCAGCTCCCACCTACCCTTGGCAGTCTATTATCTCCCTGTGGTAAAGCCTGTCACACTGCATCATGGACATGCCCGTTGTCCCCCTGAGAAGAGAAAAGGGACAATGAGGGCCCCCAGCATTTGCAGCTCTAGTGCAGAGCCCCATGCCTGGCTTGCAGGAAATGCCAGATCATGAAGACAAACGGAGATCATCCTCTGGCTAAAACCAGCTCTTCTTTGCCTACCGCAGGATCTGGTCAATAAAGAGCAGCCAGTTATTATTGCTGTTTTTATAGGGATTTTTACCCCATATATCTCCCAGGTCTTTACTCTTTTTATAGCACTTTAATTCAGGCTTCAACCACTTCCTAGTCAGATCAGGTGAAATCATTTTCCTTCCCATACCCTCGATGTATTTCACATCTAGTAATTCTTTTTTTAAAGATCTTATTTACCCATTTGACAGACAGATCACAAGTAGGTAGAGAGGGAGGCAGAGAGAGAGGGGGAAAGCAGGCTCCCCGCTGAGCAGAGAGCCCGATGTGGGGCTCCATCCCAGGACCCTGAAATCATGACCTGAGCCGAAGGCAGAGGCCGAAACCACTGAGCCACCCAGGAGCCCCCATATCTGGTAGTTTTTAACCAACGTGGATTTGCTGCATCAAATAGTTCCTTCTTCTTCAAATATAAATATATAAAGAAAGTGATCAAGTCACTCGCATGTCTTAGGAGAATGTCATACCTTTAGTAGCAAACTTGAAATCTTGGCCATTGGTTTTGATTTTTGTTTTGGTTAGATTTGGTTCGGTTTTTGTCCTTTTAAAAATCCCTCCAGCCCTTGGCTCTGTCTGACCCGATTGCTTTCAGCTGTTTCTGCAACAAAATTGTCCTGGCAGCGAAAACTCTCATTGTTTACAGTGGCGCCCCCTTCTGAACACTTTGTTAATAAAAAGCTTTTTTTTTGTTTGTTTTGTTTTGTTTTTTTCTCTATGGTAATTGTGGAACAACCATGAGGTATTTCAAAGAGGTGAACCACAGATAAATTTCTCTAAGGGTGGGGTGAGGGTTACTCAAAAAGGAACTTGACAAGGCTTTTAAAGATATCGACAATCATTATAACATAACGTGACTGATTGTTACCGTGCTCTTAACCGGGCAAACACTTGTTGGCTTCCAAGAAAGACTAACATAGTTGAGATGGTTCTAGCGGCCTTCTGGCACAGGGTCTCATGAGGCAGGGATTCTAGCCACTGGCTGTGCAAGGCATGAGGCCTGTTAGTGATTCTATTTTTTCCTCTGCAGAATAGGTCTTTCTACATTCCAGGTCCTTTCTACCCCAAGAAATAATGTGGCGATTCTCTCAGTGAGTTGTACTATTGGTTTAAACAGCCAACTGTCTCTTTAAAAGGACTTTTGTTTAAATTCCTTTAAAAAAAAGTCCTTTCAAAAAAATCTTTTTTCTTTATTTTTTATTTTTTATCCCATATGTTTACTCTGATCGTGGAACTTTGTCATTTTGACCTTCTCTGCTGATTAAAATATTCTTCATCATCAGCACCTACTGCTCTCCTCTCCTGGTGGTCTCTCCGGAAGGGGTCTTCTCTAGCTCTTCTAGCAGGAGATGGGCACTTCCCCTCTACCCCTGTTGCCAGACCAGCCTTACCTGTCCTGCAGGGTCAGGTCGGCCTGGCCCTTTATCTGTTGTTCTCCTCTGAGTGGTTAGATTTTCATAGATCCCGTGCTTTGCTTTTGTCAGGATTTACCTGGATTATCAAAACCCTTTTCTTGTGCCAGTGAAGCCTAAGAAACAGTCCTAATGAGAGAACCAGGAACTCAAACAGATCATATTTATCTTGAATGTTCTGTCCAAAATGAAAAATTCATTTCAGAGGAGGCTCAAGATCTCTGAGAAGGGAAGTTTCACCAACTCTGTCATGTAGGGGCATCAATTCCGATTCTGTGTCAATTGTCCTACTTTCCCAGCTAGTAATTCTCTACATCAGAAAGCCCACTCTCAACTGTTATCTCTTTCAAAGGAAGTTGCTCTTAGAGTCTGCACATGACACTTGGGGCCTGCTGGTCGTTGGCTACTGCCCTCTGTACCTTGGGTCTAACAGCTGCGGGGCATCAAGATGAGCACGTCTCTTGTTCTAGGACTTAATATAGTTTGGGGCACATGGTAAGCAATAATCACTTCTTTAGTTGATCCAAGTGTTGGATCTTTCTTAATTATTCTACTACCACAATTTACTTGTTCTAAGATTTGCCCCCCCCCCCCGTTTTAATATCTCTTAAGGTGGCACTCACCTTGCACTTGATGACATATCCTACTTTAACTGACAGCATTTCTCTTTCTTAGTCAAACATAAACTATAGTGCATCTTACACTTGATGAAAGCTAGGATGCAATTAAATACTCTATTATGGTTACGATTCTGATATTTGAAATCCTCCAGTAGCTCCCTGTGCCCTCACAGTGTAGTACCTCACCTCCTCGCCATAGTATACAAACCATCTCACCCCCAGTGTTAACCCCGGGGCTCAGCCTCCATCCCCAGGTGATGCTGCCAGATCAGCTGTCGGTTGTCATGAACTTGCTGTAGTTTCCCGAATGCACTGTGCTGCCTCCTGGCACTTTGAAACTTGACACTCTCATCCTCATTCTTCGCTTTGCCCTTGTCTATCACCAGCCCTGAAAATCTGTTTCTAAGTGTCTTTTCCCAGCTCCCACCTACCCTTGGCAGTCTATTATCTCCCTGTGGTAAAGCCTGTCACACTGCATCATGGACATGCCCGTTGTCCCCCTGAGAAGAGAAAAGGGACAATGAGGGCCCCCAGCATTTGCAGCTCTAGTGCAGAGCCCCATGCCTGGCTTGCAGGAAATGCCAGATCATGAAGACAAACGGAGATCATCCTCTGGCTAAAACCAGCTCTTCTTTGCCTACCGCAGGATCTGGTCAATAAAGAGCAGCCAGTTATTATTGCTGTTTTTCTAGGGATTCTTACCCCATATATCTCCCAGGTCTTTACTCTTTTTATAGCACTTTAATTCACGCTTCAACCACTTCCTAGTCAGATCAGGTGAAATCATTTTCCTTTTCATACCCTCGATGTATTTCACATCTAGTAATTCTTTTTTTAAAGATCTTATTTACCCATTTGACAGACAGATCACAAGTAGGTGGAGAGGGAGGCAGAGAGAGAGGGGGAAAGCAGGCTCCCCGCTGAGCAGAGAGCCCGATGTGGGGCTCCATCCCAGGACCCTGAAATCATGACCTGAGCCGAAGGCAGAGGCCGAAACCACTGAGCCACCCAGGAGCCCCCATATCTGGTAGTTTTTAACCAACGTGGATTTGCTGCATCAAATAGTTCCTTCTTCTTCAAATATAAATATATAAAGAAAGTGATCAAGTCACTCGCATGTCTTAGGAGAATGTCATACCTTTAGTAGCAAACTTGAAATCTTGGCCATTGGTTTTGATTTTTGTTTTGGTTAGATTTGGTTCGGTTTTTGTCCTTTTAAAAATCCCTCCAGCCCTTGGCTCTGTCTGACCCGATTGCTTTCAGCTGTTTCTGCAACAAAATTGTCCCGGCAGCGAAAACTCTCATTGTTTACAGTGGCGCCCCCTTCTGAACACTTTGTTAATAAAAAGCTTTTTTTTCGTTTGTTTTGTTTTGTTTTTTTCTCTATGGTAATTGTGGAACAACCATGAGGTATTTCAAAGAGGTGAACCACAGATAAATTTCTCTAAGGGTGGGGTGAGGGTTACTCAAAAAGGAACTTGACAAGGCTTTTAAAGATATCGACAATCATTATAACATAACGTGACTGATTGTTACCGTGCTCTTAACCGGGCAAACACTTGTTGGCTTCCAAGAAAGACTAACATAGTTGAGATGGTTCTAGCGGCCTTCTGGCACAGGGTCTCATGAGGCAGGGATTCTAGCCACTGGCTGTGCAAGGCATGAGGCCTGTTAGTGATTCTATATTTTCCTCTGCAGAATAGGTCTTTCTACATTCCAGGTCCTTTCTACCCCAAGAAATAATGTGGCGATTCTCTCAGTGAGTTGTACTATTGGTTTAAACAGCCAACTGTCTCTTTAAAAGGACTTTTGTTTAAATTCCTTTAAAAAAAAAGTCCTTTCAAAAAAATCTTTTTTCTTTATTTTTTATTTTTTATCCCATATGTTTACTCTGATCGTGGAACTTTGTCATTTTGACCTTCTCTGCTGATTAAAATATTCTTCATCATCAGCACCTACTGCTCTCCTCTCCTGGTGGTCTCTCTGGAAGGGGTCTTCTCTAGCTCTTCTAGCAGGAGATGGGCACTTCCCCTCTACCCCTGTTGCCAGACCAGCCTTACCTGTCCTGCAGGGTCAGGTCGGCCTGGCCCTTTATCTGTTGTTCTCCTCTGAGTGGTTAGATTTTCATAGATCCCGTGCTTTGCTTTTGTCAGGATTTACCTGGATTATCAAAACCCTTTTCTTGTGCCAGTGAAGCCTAAGAAACAGTCCTAATGAGAGAACCAGGAACTCAAACAGATCATATTTATTCTGAATGTTCTGTCCAAAATGAAAAATTCATTTCAGAGGAGGCTCAAGATCTCTGAGAAGGGAAGTTTCACCAACTCTGTCATGTAGGGGCATCAATTCCGATTCTGTGTCAATTGTCCTACTTTCCCAGCTAGTAATTCTCTACATCAGAAAGCCCACTCTCAACTGTTTCCTCTTTCAAAGGCAGTTGCTCTTAGAGTCTGCACATGACACTTGGGGCCTGCTGGTCGTTGGCTACTGCCCTCTGTACCTTGGGTCTAACAGCTGCGGGGCATCAAGATGAGCACGTCTCTTGTTCTAGGACTTAATATAGTTTGGGGCACATGGTAAGCAATAATCACTTCTTTAGTTGATCCAAGTGTTGGATCTTTCTTAATTATTCTACTACCACAATTTACTTGTTCTAAGATTTGTCCCCCCCCCCATTTTAATATCTCTTAAGGTGGCACTCACCTTGCACTTGATGACATATCCTACTTTAACTGACAGCATTTCTCTTTCTTAGTCGAACATAAACTATAGTGCATCTTACACTTGATGAAAGCTAGGATGCAATTAAATACTCTATTATGGTTACGATTCTGATATTTGAAATCCTCCAGTAGCTCCCTGTGCCCTCACAGTGTAGTACCTCACCTCCTCGCCATAGTATACAAACCATCTCACCCCCAGTGTTAACCCCGGGGCTCAGCCTCCATCCCCAGGTGATGCTGCCAGATCAGCTGTCGGTTGTCATGAACTTGCTGTAGTTTCCCGAATGCACTGTGCTGCCTCCTGGCACTTTGAAACTTGACACTCTCATCCTCATTCTTCGCTTTGCCCTTGTCTATCACCAGCCCTGAAAATCTGTTTCTAAGTGTCTTTTCCCAGCTCCCACCTACCCTTGGCAGTCTATTATCTCCCTGTGGTAAAGCCTGTCACACTGCATCATGGACATGCCCGTTGTCCCCCTGAGAAGAGAAAAGGGACAATGAGGGCCCCCAGCATTTGCAGCTCTAGTGCAGAGCCCCATGCCTGGCTTGCAGGAAATGCCAGATCATGAAGACAAACGGAGATCATCCTCTGGCTAAAACCAGCTCTTCTTTGCCTACCGCAGGATCTGGTCAATAAAGAGCAGCCAGTTATTATTGCTGTTTTTATAGGGATTTTTACCCCATATATCTCCCAGGTCTTTACTCTTTTTATAGCACTTTAATTCAGGCTTCAACCACTTCCTAGTCAGATCAGGGGAAATCATTTTCCTTTTCATACCCTCGATGTATTTCAAATCTAGTAATTCTTTTTTTAAAGATCTTATTTACCCATTTGACAGACATATCACAAGTAGGTAGAGAGGGAGGCAGAGAGAGAGGGGGAAAGCAGGCTCCCCGCTGAGCAGAGAGCCCGATGTGGGGCTCCATCCCAGGACCCTGAAATCATGACCTGAGCCGAAGGCAGAGGCCGAAACCACTGAGCCACCCAGGAGCCCCCATATCTGGTAGTTTTTAACCAACGTGGATTTGCTGCATCAAATAGTTCCTTCTTCTTCAAATATAAATATATAAAGAAAGTGATCAAGTCACTCGCATGTCTTAGGAGAATGTCATACCTTTAGTAGCAAACTTGAAATCTTGGCCATTGGTTTTGATTTTTGTTTTGGTTAGATTTGGTTCGGTTTTTGTCCTTTTAAAAATCCCTCCAGCCCTTGGCTCTGTCTGACCCGATTGCTTTCAGCTGTTTCTGCAACAAAATTGTCCCGGCAGCGAAAACTCTCATTGTTTACAGTGGCGCCCCCTTCTGAACACTTTGTTAATAAAAAGCTTTTTTTTTGTTTGTTTTGTTTTGTTTTTTCTCTATGGTAATTGTGGAACAACCATGAGGTATTTCAAAGAGGTGAACCACAGATAAATTTCTCTAAGGGTGGGGTGAGGGTTACTCAAAAGGAACTTGACAAGGCTTTTAAAGATATCGACAATCATTATAACATAACGTGACTGATTGTTACCGTGCTCTTAACCGGGCAAACACTTGTTGGCTTCCAAGAAAGACTAACATAGTTGAGATGGTTCTAGCGGCCTTCTGGCACAGGGTCTCATGAGGCAGGGATTCTAGCCACTGGCTGTGCAAGGCATGAGGCCTGTTAGTGATTCTATTTTTTCCTCTGCAGAATAGGTCTTTCTACATTCCAGGTCCTTTCTACCCCAAGAAATAATGTGGCGATTCTCTCAGTGAGTTGTACTATTGGTTTAAACAGCCAACTGTCTCTTTAAAAGGACTTTTGTTTAAATTCCTTTAAAAAAAAGTCCTTTCAAAAAAATCTTTTTTCTTTATTTTTTATTTTTTATCCCATATGTTTACTCTGATCGTGGAACTTTATCATTTTGACCTTCTCTGCTGATTAAAATATTCTTCATCATCAGCACCTACTGCTCTCCTCTCCTGGTGGTCTCTCCGGAAGGGGTCTTCTCTAGCTCTTCTAGCAGGAGATGGGCACTTCCCCTCTACCCCTGTTGCCAGACCAGCCTTACCTGTCCTGCAGGGTCAGGTCGGCCTGGCCCTTTATCTGTTGTTCTCCTCTGAGTGGTTAGATTTTCATAGATCCCGTGCTTTGCTTTTGTCAGGATTTACCTGGATTATCAAAACCCTTTTCTTGTGCCAGTGAAGCCTAAGAAACAGTCCTAATGAGAGAACCAGGAACTCAAACAGATCATATTTATCCTGAATGTTCTGTCCAAAATGAAAAATTCATTTCAGAGGAGGCTCAAGATCTCTGAGAAGGGAAGTTTCACCAACTCTGTCATGTAGGGGCATCAATTCCGATTCTGTGTCAATTGTCCTACTTTCCCAGCTAGTAATTCTCTACATCAGAAAGCCCACTCTCAACTGTTTCCTCTCTCAAAGGCAGTTGCTCTTCGAGTCTGCACATGACACTTGGGGCCTGCTGGTCGTTGGCTACTGCCCTCTGTACCTTGGGTCTAACAGCTGCGGGGCATCAAGATGAGCACGTCTCTTGTTCTAGGACTTAATATAGTTTGGGGCACATGGTAAGCAATAATCACTTCTTTAGTTGATCCAAGTGTTGGATCTTTCTTAATTATTCTACTACCACAATTTACTTGTTCTAAGATTTGTCCCCCCCCCCATTTTAATATCTCTTAAGGTGGCACTCACCTTGCACTTGATGACATATCCTACTTTAACTGACAGCATTTCTCTTTCTTAGTCGAACATAAACTATAGTGCATCTTACACTTGATGAAAGCTAGGATGCAATTAAATACTCTATTATGGTTACGATTCTGATATTTGAAATCCTCCAGTAGCTCCCTGTGCCCTCACAGTGTAGTACCTCACCTCCTCGCCATAGTATACAAACCATCTCACCCCCAGTGTTAACCCCGGGGCTCAGCCTCCATCCCCAGGTGATGCTGCCAGATCAGCTGTCGGTTGTCATGAACTTGCTGTAGTTTCCCGAATGCACTGTGCTGCCTCCTGGCACTTTGAAACTTGACACTCTCATCCTCATTCTTCGCTTTGCCCTTGTCTATCACCTCCCCTGAAAATCTGTTTCTAAGTGTCTTTTCCCAGCTCCCACCTACCCTTGGCAGTCTATTATCTCCCTGTGGTAAAGCCTGTCACACTGCATCATGGACATGCCCGTTGTCCCCCTGAGAAGAGAAAAGGGACAATGAGGGCCCCCAGCATTTGCAGCTCTAGTGCAGAGCCCCATGCCTGGCTTGCAGGAAATGCCAGATCATGAAGACAAACGGAGATCATCCTCTGGCTAAAACCAGCTCTTCTTTGCCTACCGCAGGATCTGGTCAATAAAGAGCAGCCAGTTATTATTGCTGTTTTTCTAGGGATTTTTACCCCATATATCTCCCAGGTCTTTACTCTTTTTATAGCACTTTAATTCAGGCTTCAACCACTTCCTAGTCAGATCAGGGGAAATCATTTTCCTTTTCATACCCTCGATGTATTTCACATCTAGTAATTCTTTTTTTAAAGATCTTATTTACCCATTTGACAGACAGATCACAAGTAGGTAGAGAGGGAGGCAGAGAGAGAGGGGGAAAGCAGGCTCCCCGCTGAGCAGAGAGCCCGATGTGGGGCTCCATCCCAGGACCCTGAAATCATGACCTGAGCCGAAGGCAGAGGCCGAAACCACTGAGCCACCCAGGAGCCCCCATATCTGGTAGTTTTTAACCAACGTGGATTTGCTGCATCAAATAGTTCCTTCTTCTTCAAATATAAATATATAAAGAAAGTGATCAAGTCACTCGCATGTCTTAGGAGAATGTCATACCTTTAGTAGCAAACTTGAAATCTTGGCCATTGGTTTTGATTTTTGTTTTGGTTAGATTTGGTTCGGTTTTTGTCCTTTTAAAAATCCCTCCAGCCCTTGGCTCTGTCTGACCCGATTGCTTTCAGCTGTTTCTGCAACAAAATTGTCCCGGCAGCGAAAACTCTCATTGTTTACAGTGGCGCCCCCTTCTGAACACTTTGTTAATAAAAAGCTTTTTTTTTGTTTGTTTTGTTTTGTTTTTTTCTCTATGGTAATTGTGGAACAACCATGAGGTATTTCAAAGAGGTGAACCACAGATAAATTTCTCTAAGGGTGGGGTGAGGGTTACTCAAAAGGAACTTGACAAGGCTTTTAAAGATATCGACAATCATTATAACATAACGTGACTGATTGTTACCGTGCTCTTAACCGGGCAAACACTTGTTGGCTTCCAAGAAAGACTAACATAGTTGAGATGGTTCTAGCGGCCTTCTGGCACAGGGTCTCATGAGGCAGGGATTCTAGCCACTGGCTGTGCAAGGCATGAGGCCTGTTAGTGATTCTATTTTTTCCTCTGCAGAATAGGTCTTTCTACATTCCAGGTCCTTTCTACCCCAAGAAATAATGTGGCGATTCTCTCAGTGAGTTGTACTATTGGTTTAAACAGCCAACTGTCTCTTTAAAAGGACTTTTGTTTAAATTCCTTTAAAAAAAAGTCCTTTCAAAAAAATCTTTTTTCTTTATTTTTTATTTTTTATCCCATATGTTTACTCTGATCGTGGAACTTTATCATTTTGACCTTCTCTGCTGATTAAAATATTCTTCATCATCAGCACCTACTGCTCTCCTCTCCTGGTGGTCTCTCCGGAAGGGGTCTTCTCTAGCTCTTCTAGCAGGAGATGGGCACTTCCCCTCTACCCCTGTTGCCAGACCAGCCTTACCTGTCCTGCAGGGTCAGGTCGGCCTGGCCCTTTATCTGTTGTTCTCCTCTGAGTGGTTAGATTTTCATAGATCCCGTGCTTTGCTTTTGTCAGGATTTACCTGGATTATCAAAACCCTTTTCTTGTGCCAGTGAAGCCTAAGAAACAGTCCTAATGAGAGAACCAGGAACTCAAACAGATCATATTTATCCTGAATGTTCTGTCCAAAATGAAAAATTCATTTCAGAGGAGGCTCAAGATCTCTGAGAAGGGAAGTTTCACCAACTCTGTCATGTAGGGGCATCAATTCCGATTCTGTGTCAATTGTCCTACTTTCCCAGCTAGTAATTCTCTACATCATAAAGCCCACTCTCAACTGTTTCCTCTTTCAAAGGCAGTTGCTCTTAGAGTCTGCACATGACACTTGGGGCCTGCTGGTCGTTGGCTACTGCCCTCTGTACCTTGGGTCTAACAGCTGCGGGGCATCAAGATGAGCACGTCTCTTGTTCTAGGACTTAATATAGTTTGGGGCACATGGTAAGCAATAATCACTTCTTTAGTTGATCCAAGTGTTGGATCTTTCTTAATTATTCTACTACCACAATTTACTTGTTCTAAGATTTGTCCCCCCCCCCCATTTTAATATCTCTTAAGGTGGCACTCACCTTGCACTTGATGACATATCCTACTTTAACTGACAGCATTTCTCTTTCTTAGTCGAACATAAACTATAGTGCATCTTACACTTGATGAAAGCTAGGATGCAATTAAATACTCTATTATGGTTACGATTCTGATATTTGAAATCCTCCAGTAGCTCCCTGTGCCCTCACAGTGTAGTACCTCACCTCCTCGCCATAGTATACAAACCATCTCACCCCCAGTGTTAACCCCGGGGCTCAGCCTCCATCCCCAGGTGATGCTGCCAGATCAGCTGTCGGTTGTCATGAACTTGCTGTAGTTTCCCGAATGCACTGTGCTGCCTCCTGGCACTTTGAAACTTGACACACTCATCCTCATTCTTCGCTTTGCCCTTGTCTATCACCTCCCCTGAAAATCTGTTCCTAAGTGTCTTTTCCCAGCTCCCACCTACCCTTGGCAGTCTATTATCTCCCTGTGGTAAAGCCTGTCACACTGCATCATGGACATGCCCGTTGTCCCCCTGAGAAGAGAAAAGGGACAATGAGGGCCCCCAGCATTTGCAGCTCTAGTGCAGAGCCCCATGCCTGGCTTGCAGGAAATGCCAGATCATGAAGACAAACGGAGATCATCCTCTGGCTAAAACCAGCTCTTCTTTGCCTACCGCAGGATCTGGTCAATAAAGAGCAGCCAGTTATTATTGCTGTTTTTATAGGGATTTTTACCCCATATATCTCCCAGGTCTTTACTCTTTTTATAGCACTTTAATTCACGCTTCAACCACTTCCTAGTCAGATCAGGGGAAATCATTTTCCTTCCCATACCCTCGATGTATTTCACATCTAGTAATTCTTTTTTTAAAGATCTTATTTACCCATTTGACAGACAGATCACAAGTAGGTAGAGAGGGAGGCAGAGAGAGAGGGGGAAAGCAGGCTCCCCGCTGAGCAGAGAGCCCGATGTGGGGCTCCATCCCAGGACCCTGAAATCATGACCTGAGCCGAAGGCAGAGGCCGAAACCACTGAGCCACCCAGGAGCCCCCATATCTGGTAGTTTTTAACCAACGTGGATTTGCTGCATCAAATAGTTCCTTCTTCTTCAAATATAAATATATAAAGAAAGTGATCAAGTCACTCGCATGTCTTAGGAGAATGTCATACCTTTAGTAGCAAACTTGAAATCTTGGCCATTGGTTTTGATTTTTGTTTTGGTTAGATTTGGTTCGGTTTTTGTCCTTTTAAAAATCCCTCCAGCCCTTGGCTCTGTCTGACCCGATTGCTTTCAGCTGTTTCTGCAACAAAATTGTCCCGGCAGCGAAAACTCTCATTGTTTACAGTGGCGCCCCCTTCTGAACACTTTGTTAATAAAAAGCTTTTTTTTTGTTTGTTTTGTTTTGTTTTTTTCTCTATGGTAATTGTGGAACAACCATGAGGTATTTCAAAGAGGTGAACCACAGATAAATTTCTCTAAGGGTGGGGTGAGGGTTACTCAAAAAGGAACTTGACAAGGCTTTTAAAGATATCGACAATCATTATAACATAACGTGACTGATTGTTACCGTGCTCTTAACCGGGCAAACACTTGTTGGCTTCCAAGAAAGACTAACATAGTTGAGATGGTTCTAGCGGCCTTCTGGCACAGGGTCTCATGAGGCAGGGATTCTAGCCACTGGCTGTGCAAGGCATGAGGCCTGTTAGTGATTCTATTTTTTCCTCTGCAGAATAGGTCTTTCTACATTCCAGGTCCTTTCTACCCCAAGAAATAATGTGGCGATTCTCTCAGTGAGTTGTACTATTGGTTTAAACAGCCAACTGTCTCTTTAAAAGGACTTTTGTTTAAATTCCTTTAAACAAAAGTCCTTTCAAAAAAATCTTTTTTCTTTATTTTTTATTTTTTATCCCATATGTTTACTCTAATCGTGGAACTTTGTCATTTTGACCTTCTCTGCTGATTAAAATATTCTTCATCATCAGCACCTACTGCTCTCCTCTCCTGGTGGTCTCTCCGGAAGGGGTCTTCTCTAGCTCTTCTAGCAGGAGATGGGCACTTCCCCTCTACCCCTCTTGCCAGACCAGCCTTACCTGTCCTGCAGGGTCAGGTCGGCCTGGCCCTTTATCTGTTGTTCTCCTCTGAGTGGTTAGATTTTCATAGATCCCGTGCTTTGCTTTTGTCAGGATTTACCTGGATTATCAAAACCCTTTTCTTGTGCCAGTGAAGCCTAAGAAACAGTCCTAATGAGAGAACCAGGAACTCAAACAGATCATATTTATCCTGAATGTTCTGTCCAAAATGAAAAATTCATTTCAGAGGAGGCTCAAGATCTCTGAGAAGGGAAGTTTCACCAACTCTGTCATGTAGGGGCATCAATTCCGATTCTGTGTCAATTGTCCTACTTTCCCAGCTAGTAATTCTCTACATCAGAAAGCCCACTCTCAACTGTTTCCTCTTTCAAAGGCAGTTGCTCTTAGAGTCTGCACATGACACTTGGGGCCTGCTGGTCGTTGGCTACTGCCCTCTGTACCTTGGGTCTAACAGCTGCGGGGCATCAAGATGAGCACGTCTCTTGTTCTAGGACTTAATATAGTTTGGGGCACATGGTAAGCAATAATCACTTCTTTAGTTGATCCAAGTGTTGGATCTTTCCTAATTATTCTACTACCACAATTTACTTGTTCTAAGATTTGTCCCCCCCCCCATTTTAATATCTCTTAAGGTGGCACTCACCTTGCACTTGATGACATATCCTACTTTAACTGACAGCATTTCTCTTTCTTAGTCGAACATAAACTATAGTGCATCTTACACTTGATGAAAGCTAGGATGCAATTAAATACTCTATTATGGTTACGATTCTGATATTTGAAATCCTCCAGTAGCTCCCTGTGCCCTCACAGTGTAGTACCTCACCTCCTCGCCATAGTATACAAACCATCTCACCCCCAGTGTTAACCCTGGGGCTCAGCCTCCATCCCCAGGTGATGCTGCCAGATCAGCTGTCGGTTGTCATGAACTTGCTGTAGTTTCCCGAATGCACTGTGCTGCCTCCTGGCACTTTGAAACTTGACACACTCATCCTCATTCTTCGCTTTGCCCTTGTCTATCACCTCCCCTGAAAATCTGTTCCTAAGTGTCTTTTCCCAGCTCCCACCTACCCTTGGCAGTCTATTATCTCCCTGTGGTAAAGCCTGTCACACGGCATCATGGACATGCCCGTTGTCCCCCTGAGAAGAGAAAAGGGACAATGAGGGCCCCCAGCATTTGCAGCTCTAGTGCAGAGCCCCATGCCTGGCTTGCAGGAAATGCCAGATCATGAAGACAAACGGAGATCATCCTCTGGCTAAAACCAGCTCTTCTTTGCCTACCGCAGGATCTGGTCAATAAAGAGCAGCCAGTTATTATTGCTGTTTTTATAGGGATTTTTACCCCATATATCTCCCAGGTCTTTACTCTTTTTATAGCACTTTAATTCACGCTTCAACCACTTCCTAGTCAGATCAGGGGAAATCATTTTCCTTCCCATACCCTCGATGTATTTCACATCTAGTAATTCTTTTTTTAAAGATCTTATTTACCCATTTGACTGACAGATCACAAGTAGGTAGAGAGGGAGGCAGAGAGAGAGGGGGAAAGCAGGCTCCCCGCTGAGCAGAGAGCCCGATGTGGGGCTCCATCCCAGGACCCTGAAATCATGACCTGAGCCGAAGGCAGAGGCCGAAACCACTGAGCCACCCAGGAGCCCCCATATCTGGTAGTTTTTAACCAACGTGGATTTGCTGCATCAAATAGTTCCTTCTTCTTCAAATATAAATAAAGAAAGAAAGTGATCAAGTCACTCGCATGTCTTAGGAGAATGTCATACCTTTAGTAGCAAACTTGAAATCTTGGCCATTGGTTTTGATTTTTGTTTCGGTTAGATTTGGTTCGGTTTTTGTCCTTTTAAAAATCCCTCCAGCCCTTGGCTCTGTCTGACCCGATTGCTTTCAGCTGTTTCTGCAACAAAATTGTCCCGGCAGCGAAAACTCTCATTGTTTACAGTGGCGCCCCCTTCTGAACACTTTGTTAATAAAAAGCTTTTTTTTTGTTTGTTTTGTTTTGTTTTTTTCTCTATGGTAATTGTGGAACAACCATGAGGTATTTCAAAGAGGTGAACCACAGATAAATTTCTCTAAGGGTGGGGTGAGGGTTACTCAAAAAGGAACTTGACAAGGCTTTTAAAGATATCGACAATCATTATAACATAACGTGACTGATTGTTATCGTGCTATTAACCGGGCAAACACTTGTTGGTTTCCAAGAAAGACTAACATAGTTGAGATGGTTCTAGCGGCCTTCTGGCACAGGGTCTCATGAGGCAGGGATTCTAGCCACTGGCTGTGCAAGGCATGAGGCCTGTTAGTGATTCTATATTTTCCTCTGCAGAATAGGTCTTTCTACATTCCAGGTCCTTTCTACCCCAAGAAATAATGTGGCGATTCTCTCAGTGAGTTGTACTATTGGTTTAAACAGCCAACTGTCTCTTTAAAAGGACTTTTGTTTAAATTCCTTTAAAAAAAAGTCCTTTCAAAAAAATCTTTTTTCTTTATTTTTTATTTTTTATCCCATATGTTTACTCTGATCGTGGAACTTTGTCATTTTGACCTTCTCTGCTGATTAAAATATTCCTCATCATCAGCACCTACTGCTCTCCTCTCCTGGTGGTCTCTCCGGAAGGGGTCTTCTCTAGCTCTTCTAGCAGGAGATGGGCACTTCCCCTCTACCCCTCTTGCCAGACCAGCCTTACCTGTCCTGCAGGGTCAGGTCGGCCTGGCCCTTTATCTGTTGTTCTCCTCTGAGTGGTTAGATTTTCATAGATCCCGTGCTTTGCTTTTGTCAGGATTTACCTGGATTATCAAAACCCTTTTCTTGTGCCAGTGAAGCCTAAGAAACAGTCCTAATGAGAGAACCAGGAACTCAAACAGATCATATTTATCCTGAATGTTCTGTCCAAAATGAAAAATTCATTTCAGAGGAGGCTCAAGATCTCTGAGAAGGGAAGTTTCACCAACTCTGTCATGTAGGGGCATCAATTCCGATTCTGTGTCAATTGTCCTACTTTCCCAGCTAGTAATTCTCTACATCATAAAGCCCACTCTCAACTGTTTCCTCTTTCAAAGGCAGTTGCTCTTAGAGTCTGCACATGACACTTGGGGCCTGCTGGTCGTTGGCTACTGCCCTCTGTACCTTGGGTCTAACAGCTGCGGGGCATCAAGATGAGCACGTCTCTTGTTCTAGGACTTAATATAGTTTGGGGCACATGGTAAGCAATAATCACTTCTTTAGTTGATCCAAGTGTTGGATCTTTCTTAATTATTCTACTACCACAATTTACTTGTTCTAAGATTTGTCCCCCCCTCCATTTTAATATCTCTTAAGTTGGCACTCACCTTGCACTTGATGACATATCCTACTTTAACTGACAGCATTTCTCTTTCTTAGTCGAACATAAACTATAGTGCATCTTACACTTGATGAAAGCTAGGATGCAATTAAATACTCTATTATGGTTACGATTCTGATATTTGAAATCCTCCAGTAGCTCCCTGTGCCCTCACAGTGTAGTACCTCACCTCCTCGCCATAGTATACAAACCATCTCACCCCCAGTGTTAACCCCGGGGCTCAGCCTCCATCCCCAGGTGATGCTGCCAGATCAGCTGTCGGTTGTCATGAACTTGCTGTAGTTTCCCGAATGCACTGTGCTGCCTCCTGGCACTTTGAAACTTGACACACTCATCCTCATTCTTCGCTTTGCCCTTGTCTATCACCAGCCCTGAAAATCTGTTTCTAAGTGTCTTTTCCCAGCTCCCACCTACCCTTGGCAGTCTATTATCTCCCTGTGGTAAAGCCTGTCACACTGCATCATGGACATGCCCGTTGTCCCCCTGAGAAGAGAAAAGGGACAATGAGGGCCCCCAGCATTTGCAGCTCTAGTGCAGAGCCCCATGCCTGGCTTGCAGGAAATGCCAGATCATGAAGACAAACGGAGATCATCCTCTGGCTAAAACCAGCTCTTCTTTGCCTACCGCAGGATCTGGTCAATAAAGAGCAGCCAGTTATTATTGCTGTTTTTCTAGGGATTTTTACCCCATATATCTCCCAGGTCTTTACTCTTTTTATAGCACTTTAATTCAGGCTTCAACCACTTCCTAGTCAGATCAGGTGAAATCATTTTCCTTCCCATACCCTCGATGTATTTCACATCTAGTAATTCTTTTTTTAAAGATCTTATTTACCCATTTGACAGACAGATCACAAGTAGGTAGAGAGGGAGGCAGAGAGAGAGGGGGAAAGCAGGCTCCCCGCTGAGCAGAGAGCCCGATGTGGGGCTCCATCCCAGGACCCTGAAATCATGACCTGAGCCGAAGGCAGAGGCCGAAACCACTGAGCCACCCAGGAGCCCCCATATCTGGTAGTTTTTAACCAACGTGGATTTGCTGCATCAAATAGTTCCTTCTTCTTCAAATATAAATATATAAAGAAAGTGATCAAGTCACTCGCATGTCTTAGGAGAATGTCATACCTTTAGTAGCAAACTTGAAATCTTGGCCATTGGTTTTGATTTTTGTTTCGGTTAGATTTGGTTCGGTTTTTGTCCTTTTAAAAATCCCTCCAGCCCTTGGCTCTGTCTGACCCGATTGCTTTCAGCTGTTTCTGCAACAAAATTGTCCCGGCAGCGAAAACTCTCATTGTTTACAGTGGCGCCCCCTTCTGAACACTTTGTTAATAAAAAGCTTTTTTTTTGTTTGTTTTGTTTTGTTTTTTTCTCTATGGTAATTGTGGAACAACCATGAGGTATTTCAAAGAGGTGAACCACAGATAAATTTCTCTAAGGGTGGGGTGAGGGTTACTCAAAAAGGAACTTGACAAGGCTTTTAAAGATATCGACAATCATTATAACATAACGTGACTGATTGTTACCGTGCTCTTAACTGGGCAAACACTTGTTGGCTTCCAAGAAAGACTAACATAGTTGAGATGGTTCTAGCGGCCTTCTGGCACAGGGTCTCATGAGGCAGGGATTCTAGCCACTGGCTGTGCAAGGCATGAGGCCTGTTAGTGATTCTATTTTTTCCTCTGCAGAATAGGTCTTTCTACATTCCAGGTCTTTCTACCCCAAGAAATAATGTGGCGATTCTCTCAGTGAGTTGTACTATTGGTTTAAACAGCCAACTGTCTCTTTAAAAGGACTTTTGTTTAAATTCCTTTAAAAAAAAGTCCTTTCAAAAAAATCTTTTTTCTTTATTTTTTATTTTTTATCCCATATGTTTACTCTGATCGTGGAACTTTGTCATTTTGACCTTCTCTGCTGATTAAAATATTCTTCATCATCAGCACCTACTGCTCTCCTCTCCTGGTGGTCTCTCCGGAAGGGGTCTTCTCTAGCTCTTCTAGCAGGAGATGGGCACTTCCCCTCTACCCCTGTTGCCAGACCAGCCTTACCTGTCCTGCAGGGTCAGGTCGGCCTGGCCCTTTATCTGTTGTTCTCCTCTGAGTGGTTAGATTTTCATAGGTCCCGTGCTTTGCTTTTGTCAGGATTTACCTGGATTATCAAAACCCTTTTCTTGTGCCAGTGAAGCCTAAGAAACAGTCCTAATGAGAGAACCAGGAACTCAAACAGATCATATTTATCCTGAATGTTCTGTCCAAAATGAAAAATTCATTTCAGAGGAGGCTCAAGATCTCTGAGAAGGGAAGTCTCACCAACTCTGTCATGTAGGGGCATCAATTCCGATTCTGTGTCAATTGTCCTACTTTCCCAGCTAGTAATTCTCTACATCAGAAAGCCCACTCTCAACTGTTTCCTCTTTCAAAGGCAGTTGCTCTTAGAGTCTGCACATGACACTTGGGGCCTGCTGGTCGTTGGCTACTGCCCTCTGTACCTTGGGTCTAACAGCTGCGGGGCATCAAGATGAGCACGTCTCTTGTTCTAGGACTTAATATAGTTTGGGGCACATGGTAAGCAATAATCACTTCTTTAGTTGATCCAAGTGTTGGATCTTTCTTAATTATTCTACTACCACAATTTACTTGTTCTAAGATTTGTCCCCCCCCCATTTTAATATCTCTTAAGGTGGCACTCACCTTGCACTTGATGACATATCCTACTTTAACTGACAGCATTTCTCTTTCTTAGTCGAACATAAACTATAGTGCATCTTACACTTGATGAAAGCTAGGATGCAATTAAATACTCTATTATGGTTATGATTCTGATATTTGAAATCCTCCAGTAGCTCCCTGTGCCCTCACAGTGTAGTACCTCACCTCCTCGCCATAGTATACAAACCATCTCACCCCCAGTGTTAACCCCGGGGCTCAGCCTCCATCCCCAGGTGATGCTGCCAGATCAGCTGTCGGTTGTCATGAACTTGCTGTAGTTTCCCGAATGCACTGTGCTGCCTCCTGGCACTTTGAAACTTGACACACTCATCCTCATTCTTCGCTTTGCCCTTGTCTATCACCTCCCCTGAAAATCTGTTCCTAAGTGTCTTTTCCCAGCTCCCACCTACCCTTGGCAGTCTATTATCTCCCTGTGGTAAAGCCTGTCACACTGCATCATGGACATGCCCGTTGTCCCCCTGAGAAGAGAAAAGGGACAATGAGGGCCCCCAGCATTTGCAGCTCTAGTGCAGAGCCCCATGCCTGGCTTGCAGGAAATGCCAGATCATGAAGACAAACGGAGATCATCCTCTGGCTAAAACCAGCTCTTCTTTGCCTACCGCAGGATCTGGTCAATAAAGAGCAGCCAGTTATTATTGCTGTTTTTCTAGGGATTCTTACCCCATATATTTCCCAGGTCTTTACTCTTTTTATAGCACTTTAATTCAGGCTTCAACCACTTCCTAGTCAGATCAGGTGAAATCATTTTCCTTCCCATACCCTCGATGTATTTCACATCTAGTAATTCTTTTTTTAAAGATCTTATTTACCCATTTGACAGACAGATCACAAGTAGGTAGAGAGGGAGGCAGAGAGAGAGGGGTTAAGCAGGCTCCCCGCTGAGCAGAGAGCCCGATGTGGGGCTCCATCCCAGGACCCTGAAATCATGACCTGAGCCGAAGGCAGAGGCCGAAACCACTGAGCCACCCAGGAGCCCCCATATCTCGTAGTTTTTAACCAACGTGGATTTGCTGCATCAAATAGTTCCTTCTTCTTCAAATATAAATATATAAAGAAAGTGATCAAGTCACTCGCATGTCTGAGGAGAATGTCATACCTTTAGTAGCAAACTTGAAATCTTGGCCATTGGTTTTGATTTTTGTTTCGGTTAGATTTGGTTCGGTTTTTGTCCTTTTAAAAATCCCTCCAGCCCTTGGCTCTGTCTGACCCGATTGCTTTCAGCTGTTTCTGCAACAAAATTGTCCCGGCAGCGAAAACTCTCATTGTTTACAGTGGCGCCCCCTTCTGAACACTTTGTTAATAAAAAGCTTTTTTGTTTGTTTGTTTTTTTTGTTTTTTTCTCTATGGTAATTGTGGAACAACCATGAGGTATTTCAAAGAGGTGAACCACAGATAAATTTCTCTAAGGGTGGGGTGAGGGTTACTCAAAAAGGAACTTGACAAGGCTTTTAAAGATATCGACAATCATTATAACATAACGTGACTGATTGTTACCGTGCTCTTAACTGGGCAAACACTTGTTGGCTTCCAAGAAAGACTAACATAGTTGAGATGGTTCTAGCGGCCTTCTGGCACAGGGTCTCATGAGGCAGGGATTCTAGCCACTGGCTGTGCAAAGCATGAGGCCTGTTAGTGATTCTATATTTTCCTCTGCAGAATAGGTCTTTCTACATTCCAGGTCCTTTCTACCCCAAGAAATAATGTGGCGATTCTCTCAATGAGTTGTACTATTGGTTTAAACAGCCAACTGTCTCTTTAAAAGGACTTTTGTTTAAATTCCTTTAAAAAAAAGTCCTTTCAAAAAAATCTTTTTTCTTTATTTTTTATTTTTATCCCATATGTTTACTCTGATCGTGGAACTTTGTCATTTTGACCTTCTCTGCTGATTAAAATATTCTTCATCATCAGCACCTACTGCTCTCCTCTCCTGGTGGTCTCTCCGGAAGGGGTCTTCTCTAGCTCTTCTAGCAGGAGATGGGCACTTCCCCTCTACCCCTGTTGCCAGACCAGCCTTACCTGTCCTGCAGGGTCAGGTCGGCCTGGCCCTTTATCTGTTGTTCTCCTCTGAGTGGTTAGATTTTCATAGATCCCGTGCTTTGCTTTTGTCAGGATTTACCTGGATTATCAAAACCCTTTTCTGGTGCCAGTGAAGCCTAAGAAACAGTCCTAATGAGAGAACCAGGAACTCAAACAGATCATATTTATCCTGAATGTTCTGTCCAAAATGAAAAATTCATTTCAGAGGAGGCTCAAGATCTCTGAGAAGGGAAGTTTCACCAACTCTGTCATGTAGGGGCATCAATTCCGATTCTGTGTCAATTGTCCTACTTTCCCAGCTAGTAATTCTCTACATCAGAAAGCCCACTCTCAACTGTTTCCTCTTTCAAAGGCAGTTGCTCTTAGAGTCTGCACATGACACTTGGGGCCTGCTGGTCGTTGGCTACTGCCCTCTGTACCTTGGGTCTAACAGCTGCGGGGCATCAAGATGAGCACGTCTCTTGTTCTAGGACTTAATATAGTTTGGGGCACATGGTAAGCAATAATCACTTCTTTAGTTGATCCAAGTGTTGGATCTTTCCTAATTATTCTACTACCACAATTTACTTGTTCTAAGATTTGTCCCCCCCCCATTTTAATATCTCTTAAGGTGGCACTCACCTTGCACTTGATGACATATCCTACTTTAACTGACAGCATTTCTCTTTCTTAGTCGAACATAAACTATAGTGCATCTTACACTTGATGAAAGCTAGGATGCAATTAAATACTCTATTATGGTTACGATTCTGATATTTGAAATCCTCCAGTAGCTCCCTGTGCCCTCACAGTGTAGTACCTCACCTCCTCGCCATAGTATACAAACCATCTCACCCCCAGTGTTAACCCCGGGGCTCAGCCTCCATCCCCAGGTGATGCTGCCAGATCAGCTGTCGGTTGTCATGAACTTGCTGTAGTTTCCCGAATGCACTGTGCTGCCTCCTGGCACTTTGAAACTTGACACACTCATCCTCATTCTTCGCTTTGCCCTTGTGTATCACCTCCCCTGAAAATCTGTTTCTAAGTGTCTTTTCCCAGCTCCCACCTACCCTTGGAAGTCTATTATCTCCCTGTGGTAAAGCCTGTCACACTGCATCATGGACATGCCCGTTGTCCCCCTGAGAAGAGAAAAGGGACAATGAGGGCCCCCAGCATTTGCAGCTCTAGTGCAGAGCCCCATGCCTGGCTTGCAGGAAATGCCAGATCATGAAGACAAACGGAGATCATCCTCTGGCTAAAACCAGCTCTTCTTTGCCTACCGCAGGATCTGGTCAATAAAGAGCAGCCAGTTATTATTGCTGTTTTTATAGGGATTTTTACCCCATATATCTCCCAGGTCTTTACTCTTTTTATAGCACTTTAATTCACGCTTCAACCACTTCCTAGTCAGATCAGGGGAAATCATTTTCCTTCCCATACCCTCGATGTATTTCACATCTAGTAATTCTTTTTTTAAAGATCTTATTTACCCATTTGACAGACAGATCACAAGTAGGTAGAGAGGGAGGCAGAGAGAGAGGGGGAAAGCAGGCTCCCCGCTGAGCAGAGAGCCCGATGTGGGGCTCCATCCCAGGACCCTGAAATCATGACCTGAGCCGAAGGCAGAGGCCGAAACCACTGAGCCACCCAGGAGCCCCCATATCTCGTAGTTTTTAACCAACGTGGATTTGCTGCATCAAATAGTTCCTTCTTCTTCAAATATAAATAAAGAAAGAAAGTGATCAAGTCACTCGCATGTCTTAGGAGAATGTCATACCTTTAGTAGCAAACTTGAAATCTTGGCCATTGGTTTTGATTTTTGTTTTGGTTAGATTTGGTTCGGTTTTTGTCCTTTTAAAAATCCCTCCAGCCCTTGGCTCTGTCTGACCCGATTGCTTTCAGCTGTTTCTGCAACAAAATTGTCCCGGCAGCGAAAACTCTCATTGTTTACAGTGGCGCCCCCTTCTGAACACTTTGTTAATACAAAGCTTTTTTTTTGTTTTGTTTTGTTTTTTTCTCTATGGTAATTGTGGAACAACCATGAGGTATTTCAAAGAGGTGAACCACAGATAAATTTCTCTAAGGGTGGGGTGAGGGTTACCCAAAAAGGAACTTGACAAGGCTTTTAAAGATATCGACAATCATTATAACATAATGTGACTGATTCTTACCGTGCAATTAACTGGGCAAACACTTGTTGGCTTCCAAGAAAGACTAACATAGTTGAGATTGTTCTAGCTGCCTGTAGCACAGGGTCTCATGAGGCAGGGATTCTAGCCACTGGCTGTTCAAGGCTTGAGGCCTGTTAGTGATTCTATTTTTTCTTCTGCAGAATGGGTCTTTCTACATTCCAGGTCCTTTCTACCCCAATAAATAATGCGGCGATTCTGTCACTTATTTGTACTATTGGTTTAAACAGCCAACTGTCTCTTTAAAAGGACATTTGTTTAAATTCCTTTAATAAAAAGTTCTTTCAAAAAAATCTTTTTTCTTTATTTTTATTTTTTAATCCCATATGTTTACTCTGATCATGGAACTTTGTCATTTTGACCTTCTCTGCTGTTTAAAATATTCTTCATCATCAGCACCTACTGCTCTCCTCTCCTGGTGGTCTCTCCGGAAGGGGTCTTCTCTAGCTCTTCTAGCAGGAGATGGGCACTTCCCATCTACCCCTGTTTCCAGACCAGCCTTACCTATCCTGCAGTCTCAGGTCGGCCTGGCCCTTTATCTGTTGTTCTCTGCTGAGTGGTTAGTTTTCATAGATACCTTGCTTTGCTTTTGTCAGATTTACCCTGGACTATCAAAACCCTTTTCTTGTGCCAGTGAAGCTTAAGAAACAGTCCGAATGAGAGAACCAGTTACTCGAACAGATCATATTTATCCAAAATGAAAAATTCATTTCAGAGGAGCCTCAAGATCTCTGAGAAGGGAAGTTTCACCAACTCTGTCATGTAGGGGCATCAATTCAGATTCTGTGTCAATTATCCTACTTTCCCAGCTAGTAATTCTCTATCTCTCAAAGCCCACTCTCAACCGTTTCCTCTCTCAAAAGCAGTTGCTCTTAGAGTCTGCACATGACACTTTTGGCCTGCTGGTCGTTGGCTACTGCCCTCTGTACCTTGGGTCTAACAGCTGCGGGGCATCAAGATGAGCACGTCTCTTGTTCTAGGACTTAATATAGTTTGGGGCACATGGTAAGCAATAATCACTTCTTCAGTTGATCCAGTGTTGGACCTTTCTTATTTATTCTACTACCACAATTTACTTGTTCTAATATTTGTCCCCCCCCCATTTTAAAATCTCTTAAGGTGGCACTCACCTTGCACTTGATGACATATCCTAGTTTAACTGACAGCATTTCTCTTTCTTAGTCGAACATAAACTATAGTGCATCATACACTTGATGAAAGCTACGATGCAATTAAATACTCTATTATGGTTATGATCCTAATCCAATCCATTACTCTAACACTGACTACTACATAACCCTGTCGTTGACACTAATGTGGACTTTAAACCAATACCTGATCCTGACCGTAAACCTGACACTGGCTTTAGACTTCACCTGAACCTGACTCAGGCAAACAACAGAAACATAACCCTGAAGCTAAAAATGACCCTGACCCTGACCCTAACCATAACCCTGACACTGAATGTGATCCTGACCCTAACTCTAACCCTAAACCTAACCCTCCCTGACACTAACACGGGCCCTGACCCGAAACCTAACGCTGAACCTAACCCTAAAACTAACCCCTAACATTATCCCTGACACTGACCCTAACCCGGTCTAATCCTAACCCTCAACCTACCTCTACCCTAACCCTAACCACACTTTAACAATAATCCCGAACCTCTCCCTGAACATGATCATAACCCTAACTCTGAAATTTGCCTTTGTCAGATCTTAAACTTAATCCTGACCCTGGCCTTGACCTTAACACTGCCCCTAACCCAGACTGTAAACCTAACTCTGATGCAAACCATGATCCTGAACAGAATCGTAACCCTGAAGCTAACCCTGATCCTGAACCTACTCATAAAACAGAACCTAAACATAAAGCTGACCTTACCATAACCATGAACCTAACCCTGACCCTGACCCTACCGTGACACTAAACCTGTCCTAAACCTAACCCTGAACTGACATGACCTTGCCCCCAAACAAAACTTGAACCTGACCCTAAGTCTGACCATCATCCTGAACCTGACACTAAACCTAATAGTCACCCTAACACTGACCCTGACCCTGACTCTGACCGTAACCCTAACCCTGACCCTACTGTGAGCCTGACCCTAAACCTAACCATGAACCTAACCCTAACCCTGACCCCTACCCTAAGCCTCGCTAACCCTGACCCCAACGAGGTCTAAACCTAAACCTGACCCTAAGTCTTTCTTCTCCCTAATCCTAACACTAACCTGTTCTAAACCCAGCTCTGTTCTCTCCAGTGGGGACAACAGCTGCACCCAGGCCTCCCAAGGGCTGGGGGAAGGCTGTATGGGGGTCACTGGATGGGCACTGCATTGAGTGGAGTGTGAGCCTTGAGCAGCTTGGGGACCAGCGGCTCAGGAAGCTCTGGTGGAGCAGAAAGTTTGGTAAGAAGCCCCCAGGCAGTGGTGACCTCACTTCCCTGACGACAGAGCCCAACAGAATTGGAACCCACGTATCCAGGCACCCCATAAAGAGAAAACCCTCCTGTCCAGCTCATTTCTAGGCACATCCTAAAGGAAGCGACATGTTCTTCTGCTGTACTGAAGCCGAGAGAATGCAGGGAGAAGAGAGCTCGCCGCTTGACACGTCCCCTCCCTGGCAGGTCATATCAGGTTTCACCAACGCTTCAGGCCCTTTGGCTAATAAAATCAAAAGGTGACACCAGGGAGCTCAGAGTCAGAGAGTCCCACACCTTCTGATCCACTGGTATAGCCCTAGGTCTCTTCGCAGTCTCTCTCTCACTGTGTGTGTGTGTGTGTGTGTGTGTGTGTGTGTGCGCGCCTCTGAGTGTCTGTGTCTTTGTGTGTATAGAGGACCTGGCCATGCCATCATGGGAGGAGATGCCCCAAGCAGGATCAGGCTGATGAGGGGTTAGATGTCTGGTGGGCAAGTCATGTTCACACCAAAGTTTAAGGCTGGTTAAGTGGGATCGGGCGGAGGGTCTACACCCTTCTGCCCAGGGTTTATCCGGAGACCTAGAAGGAATGGGTCATGACCGTGGAGCGGGGCTATACCGAACAGTAACCACTAACCCTGACCCTGACACTGACTGTGATCCTGCACCAAACCCTAAACCAAGCCCTGACCCTGATCCTGACCCTGACACTGACCGTGATCCTGACCTGAACCCTAAGCCTAAACCTAAGCCTGACACTGACCCTGATGTGGACCCTGAACCTAAACCTAACTCTGACATTACCGTAAACATGACTCATACCTAACAATGACCCTGACCCTGACCCTAATCCTAACCCTGACGCGGACCGAACCCTGACCCTAACCATCACCCTGACTGTGACTGTCAGCCTCACCATAACCTTAAACCTAGTGGTAACTCTAACCATGACCCTAATACGGACCCTGAATCTTCACCTCATGGTGACCCTGAACCGATCACTAACCCCTACCCTAAACCAAACACTAACCCTGACCTTATGCTGTCTAACCCTAACCCTAACCATAACCCTACTTCTAACTAAACCCTAACCCCAATCCCAAACCCTACCGCCACAACCTAACTGTGACATTAAACCGAACATTGATCCTAAATCAAAGCCTGGCCCTAAACCGGAGCCTGGCCCTGAGCTTCACCTGACCCGGACCCTGACCCTAATCCAATCCATTACTCTAACACTGACTACTACATAACCCTGTCGTTGACACTAATGTGGACTTTAAACAATACCTGAACCTGACCGTAAACCTGACACTGGTCCTAGACTTCACCCTGACCCTGACTCAGGCAAACACCAGAAACCTAACCCTGAAGCTAAAAGTGACCCTGACCCTGACCCTAACCATAACCCTGACACTGAATGTGAGCCTGACCCTAACTATAACCCTAAACCTAACCCTCCCTGACACTAACACGGGCCCTGACCCGAAACCTAACGCTGAACCTAACCCTAAAACTAACCCCTAACATTATCCCTGACACTGACCCTAACCCGGTCTATTCCTAACCCTCAACCTACCTCTACCCTAACCCTAACCACACTTTAACAATAATCCCGAACCTCTCCCTGACCATGATCATAACCCTAACTCTGAAATTTGCCTTTGTCAGATCTTAAACTTAATCCTGACCCTGGCCTTGACCTTAACACTGCCCCTAACCCAGACTGTAAACCTAATTCTGATGCAAACCATGATCCTGAACAGAATCGTAACCCTAAAGCTAACCCTGATCCTGAACCTACTCATAAAACAGAACCTAAACATAAAGCTGACCTTACCATAACCATGAACCTAACCCTGACCCTGACCCTACCGTGACACTAAACCTGTCCTAAACCTAACCCTGAACTGACATGACCTTGCCCCCAAACAAAACTTGAACAAGACCCTAAATCTGACCATCATCCTGAACCTGACACTAAACCTAACAGTCACCCTAACACTGACCCTGACCCTGACTCTGACCGTAACCCTAACCCTGACCCTACTGTGAGCCTGACCCTAAACCTAACCATGAACCTAACCCTAACCCTGACCCCTACCCTAAGCCTCGCTAACCCTGAACCCAACGAGGTCTAAACCTAAACCTGACCCTAAGTCTTTCTTCTCCCTAACCCTAACACTAACCTGGTCTAAACCCAGCTCTGTTCCCTCCAGTGGGGACAACAGCTGCACCCAGGCCTCCCAAGGGCTGGGGGAAGGCTGTATGGGGGTCACTGGATGGGCACTGCATTGAGTGGAGTGTGAGCCTTGAGCAGCTTGGGGACCAGCGGCTCAGGGAGCTCTGGTGGAGTAGAAAGTTTGGTAAGGAGTCCCCAGGCAGTGGTGACCTCACTTCCCTGACGACAGAGCCCAACAGAATTGGAACCCACGTATCCAGGCACCCCATAAAGAGAAAACCCTCCTGTCCAGCTCATTTCTAGGCACATTCTAAAGGAAGCGACATGTTCTTCTGCTGTACTGAAGCCGAGAGAATGCAGGGAGAAGAGAGCTCGCAGCTTGACACGTCCCCTCCCTGGCAGGTCATATCAGGTTTCACCAATGCCTCAGGCCCTTTGGCTAATAAAATCAAAAGGTGACACCAGGGGGCTCAGAGTCAGAGAGTCCCACACCTTCTGATCCACTGGTGTAGCCCTAGGTCTCTTCGCAGTCTCTCTCTCACTGTGTGTGTGTGTGTGTGTGTGTTTGTGTGTGTGTGTGTGTGTGTGTGCGCGCCTCTGAGTGTCTGTGTCTTTGTGTGTATAGAGGACCTGGCCATGCCATCATGGGTGGAGATGCCCCAAGCAGGATCAGGCTGATGAGGGGTTAGATGTCTGGTGGGCAAGTCATGTTCACACCCCAATATAAGGCTGGTTAAGTGGGATCGGGTGGAGGGTCTACACCCTTCTGCCCAGGGATTATCCTGAGACCTGGAAGAGATGGGTCCATAGCCAGGAGCGGGGCTAACCCCAACAGTAACCACTAACCCTGACCCTGACACTGACTGTGAGCCTACGCCAAACCCTAACCCAAGCCCTGACCCTGACCCTGTCTGTGATCCTGACCTGAACCCTAAACCTAAACCTAAGCCTGACACTCACCCTGATGTGGACCCTGAACTAAACCTAAATCTGACCTTACCGTAACCATGACTAAAACCTAATCATGACACAGACCCTGACCCTAATCCTAACCCTGACACTGACCTAACCCTGACACTAACCCTAACACAGACCGTGACTGTGAGCCTGACCCTTACCCTAAACCTAAAGGTAACTCTAACCATGACCCTAATACGGACCCTGAACCTAAACCTAACGCTGACCCTGACCCTAACACTAACCCCTACCCTAAACCAAACCCTAACACTGACATTACGCTGTCTAACCCTAACCCTACCATAACCCTACTTCTAACTCTAACCCTAACCCCAATCCCAAACCCTACCGCCAAAACCTAACTGTGACACTGAAGCGAACATTGACCCTAAACCAAAGCCTGACGCTAAACCTGACCCTGTCCCTGACCTTCACCTGACCCAGACTCTGACCCTAATACTAACCATGACACTAACACTGACCACTACATAATCCTGTCCCTGACCCGAATGTGGACTTTAAACCAATACCTATACCTGACCCTAAACCTGACACTGGCGCTAAACTTCACCATGACCCTCACCCAGACCATGACCATAAACCTAACCCTGACCCTTACAGTGACCCCGACCCTGACCTGAACAACAAACTGACCCTGACTGTGAGCCTGACCCTAACACTAACCCTAAATGTAATCCTGACCCTGACACTAACACGGGCCCTCCCCAGAATCCTATCGCTGGTCCCAACCCTAACACTAACCACTAACCCTACCACGGACCCTGATCCTAACAAGCTCTAACCCTAAACGTCAACCAAACGCTAACCCTAACACTAACCCTAATTTAACAATAACCCTATACCTGACTATGATCATAACCCTGTGGTCCGCCAACGCTCGCCCGCGAGGAAGGAAGACCACCGACACAGGATTCTTCTCTATCACGCTTTATTGAAGTGCACTTGGTTGAGGTTTGTAGGGTGATGGAAGCAGGAAGCGCCTGGGTAGAGCCAGGGCTGCGCATATATACAGGCTAGCTGGGGCGTGTCTCATTCTGGGGTACGTGGCTCACTATGGTAGGTCAGCCTTGTTGCTGGGCAGAATAAGCTTAAGGCCACGCGTCCAACCACTTGTTTACGAGGCTCTCCGGCGCCATCTTGTAATGGCGGCAACGGGTTGCCACATCTCCCCCTTTTTCTTTTATTTTGCAGTCATGGCTAAAATCAGAGGAGTGTCCCCTAGTAAACATGTCCTCCTTTGCCTAGGGACGGGAGAGAAACGGAGGTACCCGTATGCAGACACTCATGACTTTCAGGGTGGCTCACCCTGTGCACTCCTAGGTGCAAACCACCCGCGGAAAATGCAAGGTTGTCTCTATTCGGGTGCAATGGGCTACTCAAAGCCCTCCGAGTGCAAGAACACAGCCTATGTTTCATTTAACATGCTGAGCCAAGCTTGGGGAGATGTTCCAGCCTCTATAGCGGCAAAGGCACGCGCTATGGCCACCTTCTCTCTTCTGCTAGCCCTCATTACCCTCAGAATTAAGAACAAAGCCACCAGTAGTCCTGCAAACATTAGCATGCCCATGACTCCTACTCCGAGAGTGGTAAAGCACAAGGTGCCTTGAAGGTTGAAATTTGTAGCGTTATAACGCTGTACCTTATTATTGATTTGTTTACAGGGTAAATCAAAAACACATTCTGGAACATACAGATGGGGTAATATTTTTGTCGCGTTTGTGACTGGCATGGGGATGGGCCATGTTCTTGAAACGGCCCAAAAGGTAGCTCCCTCAACTCTGGTCAGGCAGATCATCAGCACTATCAGCGTCTCCAGGGTTGGAGTCCATGTCTGCTTCTTTGGTGTTGTCATCGGTTCTTTCATCCAACTTTCGCGTCAGTCGTGATGGCACCCACACCGGATCCGAGCGGTCCTGTGGAAAAACACAAACAGCTCCCCTGGATCTCCTAATCACGGGATCCGGTCCATACCATTTGTTATCCAGGATATCTTTCCACATTACACGTTCCTTTATGGCCTCAGCCTCTTCTGCGTGTCTATCTGCCGCACTTTTGCCATTGGCATCCAGAATTAAAAAAATTGATAGTAAAGATTGCTAGGGATAGGCGATCTCGAGGGGTCATAACCGCCTCTATTCCCCCTTTTTGTTTTTGTATTAGTTCTTTAAGCGTGCGGTTAGCGCGCTCAACAATACCTTGTCCTTGAGGATTATATGGCAAGCCTGTAGTATGCTGGACCTGCATCTGGGCACAGAAGGATTTAAAGCCTTTTGCCGTGTAGGCAGGGCCATTATCAGTTTTTAAGTTCATGGGTTTGCCCCAGGCCGCCCAGGCTTGCAAGCAGTGCGTTTTCACATGAGTAACCTTCTCTCCTGTCAGGGCTGATGCAAACACAACACCTGAGTAAGTATCTACAGACACATGGACCCATTTTTGAGTGCCAAACTCAGAGAAATGGGTTACATCCATCTGCCATAATGTAAGAGGTTTTAAACCTCGAGGGTTGACTCCTATATGTGGTGGGTGGAGATAAGTAACACAGGATTTGCAAGACTTAACGATTGTTCGAGCCTGTTCTCGGGTGATTTTGAATTGGAGTCGTAGTGTGTCTGCTGGCACATGAAACTTTGTATGAAAATCTGTGGCTTGAGCCACGGGGTCTAGTGTCGCCATTACCATGGATACCCTGGTGAGTTTGTCAACCACTTCATTGGCTGTAGACAACGGGCCCAGTAAGCCTGAGTGGGCTCGTATATGTCCAATGTAAAAGGGCTTATCACGGCCGAATATTAAATTTTGTATTTGAGTAAAGATAGAGGCTACAGTGCTCTGTTCCTTGATGTAAGTGGTCACTTCCAGCTGACGGACAGCATTAACTACATAGGAAGAGTCAGACAGAAGGTTGAAAGGCACTGATGAGAAGGCCTTAAACACCTCGAGAACCACTAGGCACTCGGTTACCTGAGGTGTACCAGGGCGAAATTGAAATCGGACAGGATCATGTCCCATAACTTGGTAAACTCCTATACCTGTTTTTGATCCATCTGTGAAAATCTGAATGGCGCCCTTGATAGGGTTTGAGGAGGTCACCTTAGGAAAATAGGCCACATTTTGACAAAGGAATTGTAATAGCTTGTCTTGAGGATAGTGATTGTCAATTTCCCCAGAGTATGCTGCCATCAAGATAGCCCAATTATTCATCGTGCCCGCTAGGACTTCTACTTGTTCTTTGGTATAAGGTATGATTAACTTATCCGGTGGGTACCCAAAAGTGGTGATGGAGAATTTTAGGCCTACTAGAGCAGTATGGGCAACGGCCTCAGGATAATAGTGCAGGGTACGTTGACCTTGTGAGTGTCCATGTATCCACCATACTGGGGCTGATTGCCAAAACACCCCCGTAGGGCTCCCTACAGTAGGGAGAATGCAATAAGTTAGGGGTACCTGAGGGTCGACACGTTGTACCTGTGCACCCTCCAGCGCCTTTTCTACCAGTTCCAGGGCGCGTAAGCCTTCCTGTGTCAGAGTTCTAGGGGAACTCAGATCAGGATCACCTTCTAGGATCTGGAATAATGGTCTCAACTCATCCCTGGTCACCGGGAGATAGCTTCTTACCCAATTGATATCCCCTAGCAGCTTTTGGAAGTCATTTAATGTCTTAAGGGAAGTCTTGGCAATTTTTATCTTCTGAGGCCTCACATGCTGTGCTGTGATACGTGTCCCTAAGAACTCAGCTATCTCAGTCCTTTGTATCTTTTCTGGGGCAATGAGAAGTCCTGCTTTTCTCAAGGCTAGATCTACCGCTATCAACACTTTATCAAGGGTCTCCTTCCGTGGGTGAGCTAAGAGAATATCATCCATGTAATGTATCACACGGACATCAGGGAAATCACACCTAACTGGATCTAATGCATGGCTAACATATAACTGGCACATAGTAGGGCTGTTGGCCATTCCCTGAGGTAAGACTCGCCATTGGAAACGGCAGTCAGGTTTTTCATGATTTATGGAAGGGACCGTGAAGGCGAAACGCTTCTTATCTTCCGGGTGTAATGGAATAGAGAAGAAGCAATCTTTAATGTCCACAGTGTATACCGGCCAATCTTTAGGCAGGGCAGAAAGAGTTGGGAGACCTCTTTGCACTGGCCCCATTACAGCCATTTGTGCATTGATGGCTCGCAAATCATGTAACAGTCTCCACTTACCTGACTTCTTTTTTATTACAAATATTGGTGCATTCCAAGGGGAAGTGGATGTTTCAATATTCCCTAGTTGCAGTTGCTCTTCAATAATTTGATGTGCCGCATGGAGCTTTTCTATTGAAAGGGGCCACTGATTGACCCACACGGGCTTATCTGTTTTCCATGGAATTTTTAGAAAGTCATCAGTGGCCCCTAGGAAAAACCCAATCCCTTTCTATCATTTTTCAAACTAGGACTGACTAGCTCTGATTCTCCCTGCAAGTATCTACCTAGGCCTTTGCCTGGCATATAGCCTTGTTTCATCATCAAATCTTTGCTCTGTTTGGAAAACGTTCCCTCATTAGTCAGAATTAGATTTAATTGACTCTGGACATCTCTTCCCCAGAGATTGATGGGAAGGTCCAGTACGAACGGCTGAAAAGTCCCTTTGTTCCCTTCCATCCTCCAATGTAGAGTTTTTGCACTAATCTCAGGTGTGTTTTGATAGCCTAGCCCCTGTAATGTTTGAGAGGCCTTTTGCAGCGGCCAATTCCTTGGCCAGAATCGTTGGCTCATGACGCTTCGGTCGGCCCCCGTATCTATTAGACCGGTGAAGGCCTTTCCTTCTATCTCCAAACTACACATGGGGCGACCTGTTAGCTCCAAAGATAAGTAGGCCATATCGACTCCAGAGGATCCAAAGCCCTTATCTCCTCTGACCTTATTTTGGGCGGGGAAACGGTCATGCAAGGATGAGAGAATTACCAGCTGGGCTATTCTGTCCCCAGGGGCAATGGAGACAATGCCAAAAGGTGAGTGACACATAACCCTAATTGTACCCTGATAGTCTGGGTCAATGATCCCGGGGAGGACCAATAAGCCCCTCATGGTGCTGGATGATCGGCCTAAAACCAGCCCAGCCGAGCCTACAGGAAGAGGTCCTGACATGTCAGTAGGAACCGCTTGTATACCCATACGAGGGGTTAAAACCAGTCCGGCGGTGGCGCAGAGGTCCAGCCCCGCGGAGCCTGTCGTGGCTCGTCGGGTGCTCTCGGCGGCTGAAGGATCCCCTCCTGAAACGCCCCATATATTTTCGGGCCCTGAGGGCGTGGGCCCCTCTGCATGTTTTTTGACTCCGGGACATATGGGTTATTTATAGGTTGTCCATTAATGTCTTTTGTGGATCTACACTCATTGGCCCAATGTTTCCCCTTCTTGCATCTTGGGCATGTCCCTGGCTGCTTGGTATTTGGTCCCTTTGCCCTGAAGCCTTCCTTGTTAGGACAGTTTCTCTTTACGTGTCCCGGCTGTCCGCAAATGAAGCAGCCATCACGTCTCCCGTGCTTAGTAGCCGCTATCATAGCTCTGGCCAGTCCTTCATTGGTGAGTGGTCCTCCTATCTCTCTGCAGGCCTTTAGCCACGCATCTAAACCTTTTCCTTTCCATGGTGTGATCGCTCGCTGGCAATCCTTAGTGCATTGCTCATAAACAAGCTGTTGCACTAGAGGCATGGCCTCCTGAGCGTCTCCAAAAATTTTTCCAGCTACCTCTATCATTCTAGCCACAAAATCTGAAAAAGGCTCATTCGGTCCTTGGATTATCTTAGTCAGGTTTCCTGATACCTCTCCCCGTTTAGGTATCATCCTCCATGCTCTTTTAAATATTTCTATGATCTGCTGATAAACAGGCACCGGGAAGGCCGTCTGGTTATCAGCCCACTGTCCCTGCCCCAGTAGCATATCAGCAGTCCAGGGTGCTGTGTTTGGTGTACGAGCATTCACTCGCGCCTGATTATGCGCGGCTTCTGTAACCACTGCTCTATAGTCTAGATACTGTCCTGTGTTTAGGCACGCTCGAGCTATCTCCCACCAATCATTTGGTGTCAGGGCTGCGGTGGTGATCCTATCCAGTAAAATTAACGTATACTGTGCATTGGGCCCCCAAGTACGGGCGGCCTCTACTAAGTCCTTCAACTGTTTGTAGGGTATGGGCTCATGATATCTTTGCTGGTTTTGGTTTTCAAAGACAGGGAACGCAACAGCGTCCAGCGGGGTGAACTCGGCAAGGCATCTGAGCGTTTTTCGAGAGAGCCTATGGGCCCCTCCGTTCTGCTTGCCTGGATAAGGCGGAGGCGGAGCTCTTGCCGGAGGCGGCAGTCCATATCGCTCCTCCTCATATCTAGCCGCCTCTTCCTCTAACTCCTCCTCCTCGTCCTCCGTTAGTGAGTCATCTCCCGAGTCCCTCTCTTGCTTTACACTGAGAGCGGCAAATTCCTCATAGAACTCATCTACACTCGGGTAGATGGGTGCACTGGGAGCGGTTGCCTGATGTTTTTTGTGCTTACTTTTATCATCTGTTTCCTTTTGTTTTTCACTTCTTCTTTTATATCCCTTTTCTGACTTCTTCATTTGTTTTTTGTTTCCCCCTTCCTTTATACTACTTGATTCCGAAAGGCTGTCCTGATGTTCCGCTAAAGCACGCCTGCCCTTTTTCAGATGCTCTACGTGTTTTCCGTCCCGTAAGCACGCATGTGCCTGTATGGGGCTCACGAAGTCTGGATATTTGCACTCACGTATCCAAAAGCAAAAAAGCAAGGCTACAACTGCAAGGACAATTATAGCTATAGCAGCTACCCAAGGCTCAAGTGTCCAAAATAACATACCGGGGAATACTTACCGGCGCCGACCACTTCGCATGTAGAGTTCTGAATCCTTTCTAGGCTCCCCGCGGTGTCCGCCGAACTATCCCGGGTCTCGGCACCAGCTGTGGTCCGCCAACGCTCGCCCGCGAGGAAGGAAGACCACCGACACAGGATTCTTCTCTATCACGCTTTATTGAAGTGCACTTGGTTGAGGTTTGTAGGGTGATGGAAGCAGGAAGCGCCTGGGTAGAGCCAGGGCTGCGCATATATACAGGCTAGCTGGGGCGTGTCTCATTCTGGGGTACGTGGCTCACTATGGTAGGTCAGCCTTGTTGCTGGGCAGAATAAGCTTAAGGCCACGCGTCCAACCACTTGTTTACGAGGCTCTCCGGCGCCATCTTGTAATGGCGGCAACGGGTTGCCACATAACCCTAACCCTGAACTTTGCCTATACCAGACCCTGACCCTATACGTGACCCTGGCCCTGAGCCTAAACCTAACCATGACCCTAACACTGACCACTACATAACCCTGTCGCTGACCCGAATGTGGACTTTAAACCAATACCTGATCCTGACCGTAACCCTGACACTGGCCCAAGATTTCACCCTGACCCTGACCCAGACCATGACCATAAATCTTACCCTGACCCTAACAGTGACCCTACCCTGACCTGAACACTGAACATGACCCTGACTGTGAGCCTGACCCTAACTCTAACCCTAAACGTTACCCTGACCCTGACACTAACACGGGCCCTAACCCGAAACCTAACGCTGAACCTAACCCTAAAACTAACCCCTAACATTATCACTGACCCTGACTCTAACCCAGTCTAACCCTGACCCTCAACCTACCTCTAACCCTAACCCTAACCCCACTTTAACAATAATCCTGACCCTCTCCCTGAACCTGATCATAACCCTAACTCTGAACTTTGCCTATGTCAGCCCTTAACCTTAAACCTGACCCTGGCTTTGACCTTAACACTGACCCTAACCCTGAAGGTAAACCTAACTCTCACCCAATCCATGATCCTCATAGAATCATAACACTAAAGCTAACCCTGATCCTGAACCTACACATAAAACAGAACCTAAACATAAAGCTGACCTTACCATAACCATGAACCTAACCCTGAACCTGAACCTAACCCTGACACTAAACCTGTCCCAAACCTAACCCTGACCCTGACATGAACCTTGCCCCCAAACCTAAACTTGAACCTGAACCTAAATCTGACCATGACCCTGAACCTAAACCTAAACGTAACCGTCACTAACACTGACCCTGACCCTGACTCTGACCATAACCTTAACCGTGACCCTACTGTGAGCCTGACCCTAAACCTAACCATGAACCTAACCCTAACCCTGACCCCTACCCTAAACCTTACGCTAACCCTGACCCCAATGACGTCTAACCCTAACCCTGATCCTAAGTCTTTCTTAACCCTAAACCTAACACTAACCTAGTCTATACCCAGCTCTGTTCTCTCCAGCGAGGACAACAGCTGCACCCAGGTCTCCCAGGAGCTTGGGGGAGGCTGTATGGGGGTCATTGGATTGGCACTGCATTAAGTGGAGGGTGAGCCTTGAGCAGCTTGGGGACCGGTGGCACAGGGAGCTCTGGTGAAGCAGAAAGTTTGGTAAGGAGCCCCCAGGCAGTGTTGAACTCACTTACCTGACGACAGAACCCAACTGAATAGGAACCTTTGTATCCAGGCACGCCATTACAGAGAAAACCCCCCATCCAAGCTCATTTCAAAGCAAATCCTAAAGGAAGCGACATGTTCTTCTGTACTGAATCCGAGAGGATGCAGGGAGAAGAGAGCCTGCCTGCCAGACATGTCCCATCCATGGCAGGTCATATCAGGTTTCCCCCACGCCCAATGCCCTTTGGCTAAAAAAATGAAAAGGTGACACCAGGGGGCTCAGAGACAGAGAGTCCCACACCTTATGATCAACCAGTGTAGCCCTAGGTCTCCTCCCCGTCTGTGTGTATGTGTGTGTGTGTGTGTGTGTGTGTGTGTGTGTGTGCCTCTGGGTGTCCGTGTGTCTGTGTGTAAAGAGGACCTGGCCATGCCATCGTGGGTGGAGATGCCACAAGCAGGATCAGGCTGATGAGGGTTTAGATGTCTGGTGGGCAAGTTATGTTCACACCCCGGTTTAAGGCTGGTTAAGGGGGATCGGGTGGAGGGTCTACACCCTTATGCCCAGGATTTATCCTGAGACCCTGAACGGATGGGTCCATGACACAGGAGCGGGGCTAACCCTAACAGTAACCACTAATCCTGACTCTGACACTGATTGTGAGCCTGCCCCAAACCCTAACCCAAACCTTGACCCTGACCCTGACCCTATCTGTGATCCTGACCGGAACCCTAAACCTAAACCTAAGCCTGACACTGACCCTGATGTGGACCCTGAACCTAAACCTAACATTGATATTACTGTAACCAAGACTCGTAACTAACCATGACCCTGACCATGACCCTAATCCTAACCCTGACGCGGACATAACCCTGACCCTAACCCTACCCATGACCGTACTGTGAGCCTGACCCTAACCCTAAACCTAAATGTATCTCTAACCATGACCCTAATACGTACCCTGAACCTAAACCTAACGCTGACCCTGACCCTAACACTAACCCCTACCCTAAACCAAATCCTAACCCTGACCTTACGCTGTCTAACGCTAACCCTAACCATAACCCTACTTCTAACTCTAACTCTAACACCAATCCCAAACACTACCGACAAACCTAACTGTGACACTGAACCGAACATTGACTCTATACCAAAGCCTGACCCTAAACCTGACCCTGGCCCTGACCTTCACCTGACCCTGACCCTGACCCTTATCCGAACCATGACACTAACACTAACCACTACACAATCCTGTCCCTGACCCGAATGTGGACTTTAAACCAATACCTATACCTGACCCTAAACCTGACACTGGCGCTAAACTTCACCATGACCCTCACCCAAACCAGGACCATAAATCTAACCCTGACGCTAACAGTGACGCCGACCCTGACCTGAACACTAAACCTGACCCTGACTGTGAGTCTGACCCTAACACTAACCCTAAATTTAACCCTGACCCTGACACTAACACGGGCCCTCCCCAGAATCCTATCACTGGTCCCAACCCTAACACTAACCACTAACCCTACCACAGACCCTGATCCTAACAAGCTCTAACCCTAAACGTCAACCAAACGCTAACCCTAACACTAACCCTAACTTTAACAATAACCCTGACCCTATACCTGACTATGATCATAACCCTAACCCTGAACTTTGCCTATACCAGACCCTGACCCTATACGTGACCCTGGCCCTGAGCCTAAACCTAACTATGACCCTAACACTGACCACTACATAACCCTGTCGCTGACCTGAATGTGGACTTTAATCCAATACCTGATCCAGACCGTAAACCTGACACTGGCCCAAGACTTCACCCTGACCCTGACCCAGACCATGACCATAAATCTAACCCTGACCCTGGCAGTACCCTGACCCTGACCTGAACACTAAACCTGACCCTGATTGTGAACCTGACCCTAACTCTAACCCTAAATGAAACCCTGACCCTGACACTAACACGGGCCCTCCCCAGAATCCTATCGCTGAACCAACCCTAACACTAATCCCTAACCCTACCACGGACCCTGATCCTAACAAGTTCTAACCCTAACCGTCCACCAAACGCTAACCCTAACACTAACCCTAAACTTTAACTTTAACTTTGACCCTATACTTGAATATGATCATAACCCTATCTCTGAACTTTGCCTATACCAGACCCTGACCCTATACCTGATCCTGGCCCTGAGCCGAAACCTAACCATGACCCTAACACTGAAAACGATATAACCCTGTCGCTGACCCGAATGTGGACATTAAAACAATACCTGATCCTGACCGTAAACCTGACACTGGCCCTAGACTTCACCCTGACCCTGACCCAGGCTAACACCAGAAACGTAACCCTGACCCTAACAGTGACCCTGACCCTGACCCTAACCATAACCCTGACACTGAATGTGAGCCTGACCCTAACTCTAACCCTAAACGTAACCCTGACCCTGACACTAACACGGGCCCTGACCCGAAACCTAATGCTGAACCTAACCCTAAAACTAACCCCTAACATTATCACTGACACTGACCGTAACCCTAACCCTCAACCTACCTAGCCCTAACCCTAACCCCACTTTAACAATAATCCTGACCCTCTACCTGACCCTGATCATATCATTCCCCTATCTCTGAACTTTGCCTATGTCAGACCTTAACCTTAAACCTTACCCTGGTCTTGACCTTAACACTGACCCTAACCCTGAATGTACACCTAACTCTGACCCAATCCAAGATCCTGAACAGAATCGTAACCCTAAAGCTAACCCTGATCCAGAACCTACTCATAAAACAGATCCTAAATATAAAGCTGACCTTACCATAACCATGAACCTAACCCTGAACCTGACCCTAACCCTGACACTAAACCTGTCCCAAACCTAACCCTAACCCTGACATGAACCTTGCCCCCAAACCAAAACTTGAACCTGACCCTAAATCTGACCATGACCCTGAACCTGACCCTAAACCTAACCGTCACCCTAACACTGACCCTGACCCTGACTCTGACCGTTACGCTAACTGTGACCCTACTGTGAGCCTGACCCTAAACCTAACCATGAACCTAACCCTAACCCTGACCCCTACCCTAAGCCTTACGCTAACCCTGACCCCAACGAGGTCTAAACCTAACCCTGACCCTAAGTCTTTCTAAACCCTAACCCTAACACTAACCTAGTCTAAACCCAGCTCTGTTGCCTCCAGCGGGGACAACAGCTGCACCCAGGCCTCCCAAGGGCTGGGTGGAGTCTGAATGGGGGTCACTGGATGGGCACTGCATTGAGTGGAGTGTGAGCCTGAGCAGCTTGCGCACTGGTGGCTCAGGGAGCTCTGGTACAGCAGGAAGTTCGGTAAGGAGCCCCCAGGCAGTGGTGACCTCACTTCCCTGACGACAGAGCCCAACGGAATTGCAACCCATGTATCCAGGCAACCCATTACAGAGAAAAACCCCCTGCCCAGCTCATTTCTAGGCACATCCTAAAGGAAGCGACATGTTCTTCTGCTGTACTGAAGCCGAGAGGATGCAGGGAGAAGAGAGCTCGCCCACCAGACACGTCGCCTCCCTTCAGGTCATATCATGTTTCCCCAATGCCTCAGAACCTTTGGCTAATAAAATCAAAAGGTGACACCAGGGGGCTCAGAGTCAGAGAGTCCCACACCTTCTGATCAACGGGTGTAGCCCTAGGTCTCTTCCCCATTTCTGTGTGTGTGTGTGTGCCTCTGGGTGTCTGTGTGTCTGTGTGTAAAGAGGAACTTGCCATGCCATCTTGGGAGGAGATGCCCCAAGCAGGATCAGGCTGATGAGGGTTTAGATGTCTGGTGGGCAAGTTATGTTCACACACCAGTTTAAGGCTGGTTACGTGGGATCGGGTGGAGGGTCTACACCCTTCTGCACAGGGTTTATCCTGAGACCCTGAAGGGATGGGTCCATGACCAAGGAGCGGGGCTAACCCTAACAGTAACCACTAACCCTGACCCTGACACTGACTGTGAGCCTGCCCCAAACCCTAACCCAAACGCTGACACTGACCCTGACCCTGACACATTATGCCCCGCCAATGCTTAAGTACGAAGAGGGCACAAACACGCATTGTGACCCTCAGCGTGAGTCCTGTCCTCTAGTAAGTCCTCTCAGTGGCTGGACCATTAGACGTCATAATGGGCTTGCCATGCCCCTAGGCCCCAAGTTTTAACCAGCTTTCTGGTTGTCCCCTCGCCCCTCCCCAGGGCTCTGCTCTGGAAACTCTCTTTTGGTGGGACACCTGAGGTAAAAACAAAACAAAACCAACTCCTCCCATTTCAAAGAATAACCCCCAACTCTTCAGATCGGGCCAAATGCCCAGAGAGGAAGACTCGTCCATGGCCCATGAGGCCACCCGGACATTCCACGGCCATCAGTGACACAATATCCAGAGACAAAATCTTGAGCAAGCGTCTCACACTTGCCCCCTTGTTCATATCCTGAAGAGTTCTCCTCACTGTCTGTAGATCAGTCCTGCAATACCTACGACCCGAAACCTAAGCCGAGTTTGTGTTTTCAGACAACTGTCCCCACAGCCCTGGCCCACAAAACCTACAGGCACAGGTTCTTGGAGCCAAACCTGAGGACTGTACCTGGGAATTCTGCCCATTCCATTGGCCACAAACCTAGAAATAGGATGATAAACCTCCAAAGTGCCTGGGGCCATCCCAATAGTGTTGACTGCCCAGAAAAAACAAGGGCGGTCTGACACCAGCTGAGCATCTACCTGCACTTAGACCCGTGGACAGATGTCCCCAGAGGTAAATTGCAATGAGCAGGCCCCTAGATCCTAATCGGATCCATTGCTTTGTTGTCCAGGCATCTCTCCTCAGAGGCCTGGATTCCAATAGCAGCATATGGCTGTTTCTTGAGGCACCCATCAGAAGAAATCTCGTCTCCACGTGGGAATCTTGCACGTTGGAGCTGAGTCAAAGCCTCTGGTTAGGAGAACCCTTCAGGAACCCTGTGCCACTGCCTCATTCCAAGTTCTCCATGGACACAAACCCACATTAGGACCCATCCACAAGAGAGTCCATTTCAACTCAACCCTCTCAGTTTCTCCCCCAGATCCAGCAGATCTAACCTGTCTTGTCACTAGGACACAAGAGGAATGAGAGTCGGGCTTCCCAACCATCCATCCTTAGAACCCTACTCGGAATCAATCCGTATGGGAAGTCCTGGAGCCAACCAACAGGTCTCAATCGCCCTGCAGAAGAATCTTTACGGTTTGGAGCATCTCACAACTCCCATCGTGGGAAAAATTCCATGGCCTCGTGATCCACCACCTCTTCATGAAGAGGGCCATAAGGGACAAAAAATCCAACCTGAGCGTTTGTCAGATCTTCACCTGATTTCAGATGCACGAGATCTTGTTTCATCTGCAGAGCGTACCTGCCATGCCCTTGCCCAGACCCTAAGGTTGCTTGTGTTCTCAGACTTCTGTCCTCAACTCCTGGCCCACAAGCCCTCCAGTTTGGCAATTCCAGAACTAAAATGCAGCCCTCTGCCTGCCCTCCAGAAGAAAAAACATTGCCCTCTGGGGCTAAACAGAAACCCCCGAAATATATGGGGGAAATATCCCTAGAAAAACAGCTATAATAACTGGCTGCTCTTTATTGATCCAGATCCTGCGGTAGGCAAAGAGGAGCTGGTTTTAGCCAGAGGATGATCTCCGTTTGTCTTCATGATCTGGCATTTCCTGCAAGCCAGGCATGGGGCTCTGCACTATAGCTGCAAATGCTGGGGGGCCCTCACTGTCCCTTTTCTCTTCTCAGAGGGACAACGGGCATGTCCATGGTGCAGTGTGACAGGCTTTACCACAGGGAGATAAAAGACTGCCAAGGGCAGGTTGGAGCTAGGAAAAACAACTTAGGAACAGATTTTCAGGGGAGGTGATAGACAAGGGCAAAATGAAGAATGAGGATGAGTGTGTCAAGTTTCAAAGTGCCAGGAGGCAGCACAGTGCATTCGGGAAACTACAGCAAGTTCATGACAACCGACAGCTGATCTGGCAGCATCACCTGGGGGTGGAGGCTGAGCCCCGGGGTTAACACTGGGGGTGAGAAGGTTTGTATACTATGGCGAGGAGGTGAGGTACTACACTGTGGGGGCACAGGGAGCTACCGGAGGATTTCAAATATCAGAATCGTAACCATAATAGAGTATTTAATGGCATCCTAGCTTTCATCAAGGGTAAGATGCACTATAGTTTATGTTCGACTAAGAAAGTGAAATGCTGTCAGTTAAACTAGGATATGTCATCAAGTGCAAGGTGAGTGCCACCTTAAGAGATATTAAAATGGGGGGGTGGAAAAATCTTAGAACTATAAATTGTGGTCCTAGATTAATTAAGAAAAATCATACAAGAACACTTGGATCAACAAAAAAATTGATTATTGCTTACCATGTGCCCCAAACTATGTTAAGTCACCAAAAATTTTATATCATTTGATAGGTCAGATATATATAAAATTACTTTTAAAGTTTTAAAAACATCGGCAAATATTTTCATTTAAATGCAAATTTCAAAGAAAATCTACTTTTCCAAACACGACTTTTTATCCTATTGTTTTTTAATTTTGTCGACAACTGATAAAAAGTTTAGCGAGACTATAAATTTTTGATCGAAAAAAATGATTAATAGATGTAGGTTCAAATTATTATGTTCCATTAAAATGATTTATTCTTTGATGAACTTCTGTTTGGTAATATGTTGTATCCAGATATAGTAAATTAATGACATATATAAAATTATAGGAAAATGACACCTTCCGTTCCATTATGAGTAGAGCTTCTAAAATGCTATTTGTCACAACCTGTCATCTTGTCATTATGTAGCATTATGTAACATTTAAAAAACGTATACTCTTCACTTCAAAGTCTTTTAGAAATCTAAAATATGACTTTCTATGGTTTGTGTTTCCATATTCCTTTATTGCCAGTTTGAACAAATCCACATGCTTTGATTCAAAAGTAATAAATTCCTCTTATTTGGAAAAATGATGTTTAGTTTTGTTCTCTCACCCTTAGCAGGTGGTTTCATTTTAGCACACTTCAGAGTTATAATTTCATGCTTATTGAAAACATTTATTATGATCTACGTAGATGAATGAAACTTTTATTTATTAAATTATTTGCCAAAAAAAATCTGTTATTTTTAAAAATGTATTTCCTTTGAAGGGTTATTTTAGAGCATTCAGAGAGGATCTAGGAGTGTGGTATTATGCAATTTTTAAGTAGGTATGAAATGGTTATTTATATGATTGTTTCTTTAAGGCTTATGTATATTGTCCATTATATGCTATAAAATATTTTGAAAGTAAATTTAAGGCATGTTTTACATAGTTTCTTTTTTGGAAAAAATATTGAAATGACTTATGAAATTTAGTATACTCTCAACATTATTTTTTTCTGAAATTTACAAATTGTCTACTGAACCTATTATATGGCAGATATTTTCCAAAGTGGTGGTATCATGATATATGCCAACAACAGTTTAGATTTTTTGTTGCTTCTCAATCTAGCTCAGACGAAGTACAATTAGCCTTTATAATTTTAGCCATTCTAATAGATATGTAAGCATGTCTCATTATGATTTTAATTTGTATTTCTTTAATGTCTAAATGTTGAGAAATTTGTCATGTGCTTATAAGCCATCCATATCCTTTTGGTGACATGTCTCTGCAATAATTTTCTTCACATGTAAAATTGGATACTCTGTTTGGTTATTAGTAAAGTTTTTTATTTTTATTCATTTTTTAATAATCAGAATAGATGTCCATTATCAGATATATAATTTTCAAATCCATTCTCCATCTTTATGGTTTCTCAATGGAGCTTTGATAGCTGTGTCTTTGAAGAAATATGCTACTTCTTTCCTGGTACACGGATGTATGACTAGAACATTATCAATGTTGACCTTTGCAAAGAAAATCATGGCTTAAGATATATGTAGTCTGCCGTTGTTGGGAGTGTTCTGTAATATCAAGCATATCTAGTTAGTTGATAATTTTGTTCAAGTCTTACATATCTTACCAATTGATGACCATTTGTCTATATAATCTTAAAATAAAGGTGTTGAAATGTTTTTCCATTTCTCTTCTAAGGTAGAAGTTATGATTTTTGTTCTTAGTTTTTCCCTATATATCCCCAAATCTGTTATTAAGTATTAAAAGTCAAGAATTATTATACTCCCTGAGGAATTCATCCTTTTACTATTCTGTAATTTTGACTTGATCTTTATGTCTGATAATGAAATTTGCTTTAAAATCACTTTTCATTATCTTGATATAACCACCAAAGTTATAGTGTGATTAGTGTTAATATAGCATATTTTTTCTTTTACTTTTTAAAGAACTTCTATATTTAATCCTGACAAAAACAAAACAAAACAAAACAGTTTTTTAGCTCTGGAAGCACATTTCTAAATTATCTTTTTTTTTTTTTTAAATGAAGCAGTAGCAATTTTTGTTAAGGGACCTAAACTGAAAGTAGGCATAGAAATTTATTTATTTATTTATTTATTTAAGAAAAGATTTTATTTTGTTTATTGACAGCAAGAGAGAGAAAGAGAGAGAGAGAGAGTGGAAGCGCACAAGCGGGGGGAATCACGTGCAAAGGGAGAGGAAGAAGCAAGCTCCTTGGGGTGCAAGTAGTCCCATGCAGGGCTGGAGCCCTGTACACTGGAATCATGACCTCAGCCAAAGGCAAACATCTGCTTAAACAACTGAGTCATCCAGGCACCCCTAGAAAATAAAAAAAAAGACCTTTTAAAAACATTTTGTTTCTTTCTTTTTTTAAAAATATTTTATTTATTTGAGAGACAGAGAGATAGGAAGAGGAACTATAAGCAGGGCAGAGGGAAAAGGAGAAGCAGGTTTCCCACTGAGCAGAGAGCCTGATGTGGGGCTCCATCCCAGGAACCTGGGATCATGACCTGAAAAGAAGGGACACTTAAGGAGGAAGCCACCCAGACACCTCTTTTCTTTGTTTTTAATATATGGCAACTGATGCTTCCCAGCCACGAGGAGCATATTACCCATTGATTAAATCTTTGATAACAACCTATTTAAAAAGGTGTGTAAATATATACTTACTCAGATTTATACACTTTGTGTTTTCTTCATAGTTTGGGGCTGGACCCCATGGTCACAACACTACTTTCAGTCTTTGCCTTCCCATCTTTTGATACCAGGTATTTGGTCAGCAAAGCAAATTAGTATCAAAATTAATAAGCCCTTGGCACCATATCTCTGGAGCAGGGGTTGCTCTTAGCCAAGGCCCACAGCAGTTGACCTCCCCTCGCTAGTGCTATAGCCCCAAGGACTAGGTCCCTGCCACCAGAACTCAGTCTTACATGTTATGCTAAGCAGACAAAACCAAAACAGGAAAGCTCCAACAGCTTTCACTGGCATGCCTCATCTCCCACTCCCTCGACGTCCAGGCAGTACCAGATGCCAGGGAGGGGTCTTGGTCCAACATATGGGCGGGAAGGAAGTAGCCACGAGCAAGTACCTGCCTCTCTGTGCCTTTCTTTCATGAGCAGGTTGTAAGGAGGAGGAAGAGGAAGGGGAAGAGAGGTGAACTTCAAGGGGTGAAGGCCTCAGGTAGGCTTCTGGCTCCTGCCAGTAGGAAAGGGACAAAGGAGAAGGCAGTGAGTCTTGCAGGGAGGGTGGGGGGTAAGGGTTACAGCTTATGACGGAATCTGGACAGGAGTAATAGGGATACTAGTCATTTGAGTCCACCATTGGCAAGCTGGGCTGGGTGTCAGGGCAGATAGGCCTCCCTGGGCAACGGCACATGAGAGAAGGTGGAATTCTTCTCTGAGGAGCAGGTGGAGCTTCAGGTGTTGGGAAAGCATAGACAGTATTGTTCCAGGGCCAAGGACAGGTCCAGGTACTCCTGGTTGGAGGTCAAGGCCACAGTATGATCCAGGTCTTCTACCAGCAGCTTGAAGGAACCACATGCCAGCCACCCCTCATTATTGTGTTTAACTCTCTGGTGCACTTATTGGCTTATCCATCAAATGACTCCTTCAGCAGCTTGAAAGCCACCTCCACAGGCACTCCAGGATATGGGAGGCTTCCAGATTGAAGATTTTGCACAGGATCACCCCAAAAGACCAGAAGTCACTCTGGTGGATGTAACTCTGGTCAAACATGGCCGTAGGGACCATCCACTTCACAGGCAGTCCACTGTTGGTTGTCTTTTTATAGTAACTGATGTGGTGATATCTCTGGCAAGGCTGAAGTCTGAGATCTTCATCATGTTGTCCTTTGTCACCAGCACTTCCCTGGTGGCCAGGTCTTGGTGTATGCACTTCTTGGAGGCAAGGTACTCCATGCCTCAGGCTACCTGATAGGCACAGGATACCAGGTCCTTGGAGGAGAGTTGCTCTGCTGCATTGTGGCTGATATTGTAACAGTACTCCAGGTCAGGAGGCCTCTGGGCCTGCAGGTACTCCTGTATGTTGTCTTTGGAGGCATATTCCATGAAAGTGTACGAAGGACCATCCTGTGTGCAGAACCCAGCAGGTTGATGGTGTCCTTGTGCTGACCAATCATCTTCATCATCTCCATTTCTGAGATTAGGTTTAACAGGTCTTCCTCTGTAGCATCTGACTTCAACATCTTCACAGACACTTTAGTCAAATGGTTGGATTTGTCTTTGTCCAGCCCAATGGCCTCCTCCAACACCATCTGCCCAAAGTAGGCCTGTCTTAGGGGTCTGCCTAAACTGCCTACAACCAGCCTGTCTCAAGGCAGTTATGAACTCTAGATTATCCTCAAAAACATTAAACCACAAGCTAAAAATTCTATTCACTAGGTCTCTCTCGCAGTTCTAATTTTCTTATCTTTCATCATTTATCTTTTTCCTAATTCTTATTTTCAGTATAGTTTATTTTGCTTCCAGGTGTTTCCCCTGGTTTCTGTATGCTGTTTCATAGGGAAGAATTATCCTGTCATAAAATTATTTCTTGAGCATTTATTACATCTCTCAGTTAAAATAGGTTCTTTTATGGTATTGATTCATTTGAGTTTTCTCAAAATGGGAAGAATTTTCAAAATGGTGTTTTCCTCAAGGTTCAGAGTATGTCTTAGCCTCATCTTTAAGCTTTTTGAAATTCACTTTACAAATTCTTGTCCCTCTTTTTATCTTTTTAAAAGAAAATGTTTTATTTTTACTATTTTTTTTATTTGAATATAGTGATATTCAGTGTTACATTGGTTTCAGGTTTTCAATATCTCCATACATTATTCTATGATCACTATAAATATAGCCACCATCAGTCACCATATAACACTATTATAATATCATTGATTATATTCTCTACACTGTCCCAGATCTCTTTTTAAAATCTCTAATTTTTATGTTTTCTGTTATTCCAATTTTCAACCATCATTTTACATGGTTACTTTAATAAAATATGCCTGATTACACACTCTTTGCTGAAAACCTCTTTTTTTTTAAATTAACATATAATGTATTATTAGCCCCAGGGGTACAGGTCTGTGAATCGCCAGGTTTACACACTTCACAGCACTCACCACAGCACATACCCTCCCCAATGTTCATAAGCCCACCACCCTCTCCCTACCCTCCCCTCCCCCCGGCAACTCTCAGTTTGTTTTGTGAGATTAAGAGTCTCTTATGGTTTGTCTCCCTCCTGATCCAATCTTGTTTCATTTACTCTTTTCCTGTCCCCCAAGCACCCACATTGCACCTCCAGTTCCTCATATCAGAGAGATCATATGATAGTGTCTTTCTCTGGTTGACTTATTTTGCTAAGCATAATACCCTCTAGTTCCATCCATGTCATCGCAAATGGCAAGATTTCATTTCTTTTGATGGCTGCATAGTATTCCATCATATATATATATATATATATACCATTTATTTGTTGATGGACATCTAGGTTCTTTCCATAGTTTGGCTATTGTGGATATTGCTGCTATAAACATTTGGTGCACGTGCCCCTTTGGATCATATACTAGTCTTCTTTACCTCTATCAGAAGCCCAGGAAGCTTTATTTATTTATTTACTCACACAAACACATGACACAACACAATGTTTTTTGTTGTTCAAATGTATTATAATGTCTTACCGCTTAACACTATGCTTACTGTTCTCTTTCACTGTCTGACTAAATCCTCATCATCAGTATGCCATTTAATGACAAAGAACAATTGAACTCAGAGTTCTCTCCATATCAGGGAATGAAGACTCCACCCTTCTGTTTGTGCAGGTAAAATAAATGTTGATATTGTCTGTCCTGCACATACCCCTCCTGTTCACTGGAATATTCACCATCAAAATATATACAAAATAAAAACCATACCTCACCACTTCTATTACCACCCAGAATGCTAAAAACACCATCATATGTTCCTGAATTATTGACTTGATTGATAGCCCCACTTCCACACATACTGCACTCCTTTCTCCCTGCAAATTTATTTTGGTACAGCAACTTAACCTAAAAATCAAGTCAGATGATTTTATTCTGCTGTTGAAAGTCTTTTGGTATCTTCCCCTTTCATATTAAATAAAAACTGAAGGCGTTTCAATGTACTAGAAGGTACAATACGTTCTTCCTCTCTCCACCACTATGAACTCCTCATTGGCCTCCTTGCTTTTCCTCAAAAGTAACAGACAAGCTGTTCACACAAAGTCTATATACTTACTTGCTCTGCCTAGAGCAATTTTTTCCTTTAATATTTGTATAACATCCTCCTTCACTTCCTGGGTCTTTGTGCAAATAACATCTCCTAAATGAGATATAACCACCCAACACAAAATAAAATTAACTTTCATCCCAGCATTCTCCAATGGCTTTTACCTTTCTTGTATTTCTTTGTAACACTTATCGCCATCAACCATCAATCCTTATTCTATTACTGGTTTATTTCCTTATTTGAGACAGAGAGAGAGAGAATTGGGAGGGTGTGCAGAGGAAGAAGAAAACACCCCACTGCCTAGAAAGCCTGCTGGGGAGTTACATCCCAGGACCCTGAGATCATGACCCAAGCCAGAGGCAGTCACTCAATGGACTGAGCCACCGAAGCGCCCCTCTATTATTGGTTTATTTCACTATTATATTTCAAAAGAATGTAAGCTCTTTGTGGTCAGCTATTTTATATGTTTTATTAATTGAAGTATTCTCAGAAAGGTAGCTGGCAGATTGTAAGGGATCACTAAACTGTATTTTGTTGTTATTATTGGGCTCCTTTATGGGCTTTACCTCTTACGCTAGAAGTCTATCCTTCAGATGTAAGCAATAAGAATAGAACCCTGCTGCCGGGTTCAAATGAGTAAAAAGCCTGTATTAAGTGGATATTTTAAAAGCTAAATGAATGGCTTAATAGTTGTATATAGGGAGAAAGGGAACATATTTTCCACAGTTTAGAAGTGGAGTTCTTTTATAGAGTTCTTGTACAAGCCTACACTATTGAACGATAATGGGCAGTTGTACATTACAATTATACAAACACTTTGGTATTTATATCATTTTTTTTGTAATTCATGACTGGATCATTTGATTCCTTAGGAGCATTACAGCGTTTCAACATTTCACGTTCAATAAACTTATTGGGGTTGCTACCTTTTTTATTCAAATGGAGAAATAGTCATGATTTAATCTAAATAAAGTGTTATTGATTGTGTTGTTTTCTAGGAATGAGTCGCACATGCTAGTTTAAAAGTTTTGTTAAATTCCCAAGTCTGTCACCGATAAAAGCCTTTTGTAGATTAGTAACTTGATCAAAACAGAAAAGTTATGTAACACTCAAATGTTATACTATCTTTGTTTCCATCTTGCATTGTAATAACGCCCATCTTAACTCTATTTTAGACAAGTCATCGACAGATGGCTTTCTGGCATTGGTGGCAGGATATGAAATCTAGTATAACTAAAAGTTTTTGGTTTTAGTAGCATATAAATCAATTTAGAAAAATATATGTATTTGAATATAAGATAAAGTTTTAAATTATTTGGCAATAGTAAACTAAACTTTTTTTTGTAAATTTTTATTTTCTAAAATTTCATTGAGCTCTTTTGCATATTGAAACAAGTTACAAAAAGTTAAGGTTTATTTACCCCAATTCAAAATTATTAGGAATATAATCATAGAGGTTGAAGTATTTAAAATATTGAACCCAAAATATTTTATTAGGTAAATTCATGAATGCTGAGCATTCACTGTTAAAATATACTAATACTATTGATAGACTGGTAGAAGCCTAAAATCAAATATTTATTAAATATTTATATCCATATCTTTTCATGGCTTGGTAATTCATTTCTCTAGCATTAAATAATATTCCATTGTTTGCATGTACTACACTTTATTTGACCTTTCACCTGTGGAATGATATCCTGGCTGCTTCCAAGCTTTTGTCAGTTATGAATAAAACTACTATAGACCTCTTTGTGAGTATAGATTTCATCTTCTTTGGATAAATACCAAGAACTGCTACTGCTGAATCATCTGGCAAGAATATGTTTAGTTTTGTAAGAAACTGCCAAGTTGTTTTCCATTCTTTATTCTCAATAGACATGGAAGAACATTCCTGTTGCTCCACATCCTCACCAACATTTCGTGTTCTGTTTTCAGTGTTCTGAATTCTGGGTATGTACGGGTGTCTCTTTTTTGTTTTAATTTGCATTTTCCTGATGGCATATGATGTGAAGCATCTTTTTATATGCTTATTTGCCATCTGTAATATTTTCTTTTGTGAGGTATCTGCTAAGGTCTTTGGCTCATTTTTAATCAGGTTTTTCCCCCATTGTTGAGTTTTAAGGGGTCTTTGTGTATTTTTGATTAACAGTTCTTTGCCAGATGTGTATTTTGCAAATTTTTTCTCATAGTCTGTGCTTTGCCTTTTCATTATCTCGGCATTGTGTTTCACAGAGTAGAAATTTTAAAATTCAGTGGTTGTGCTTTTGTAGCTAAAGTTATTGCCAAAACCAAGGTCATTTCAATTTTCTTCTATATTACCTTCTACATGTTTCATGTTTAGGTTTATAATCCAATCTGAGTTAATTTTTGTGAAGAGTGTATGATATCTGCCTGGATTTATTTTATTTTATTTTTATTTTATATTTTTACATTTAGCTTCACCATTACTCCAGAACCATTTGTTTAAAAGATTGTATTTTGCTCTCTTGTATTGCTTTTGCTTTTATATTAAATATAAAATATAATTGATAATATATATTCGGTTCCTTTAATCTAGTCTTTCTGTGGTATTACAATATCTTGCTTACAATTATCGTTATGGTCAACTTTTTTTAAAAAGATTTTATTTATTTATTTGACAGAGAGGGATCACAAATAGGCAGAGAGACAGCCAGAGAGAGAGATGAGGAGAAGCAGGCTCCCTGCTGAGCAGAGAGCCCAATGCAGGACTCGATCCCAGGCCCCTGGGATCATGACCTGAGCCGAAGGTAGAGGCTTAACCCACTGAGCCACCCAGGCGCCCCATCGTTATGGTAAACTTTGAAGTCAGTCCTCAGTCTTTGTTCTCCTTCAACACTATGTTGACTATTGTGAGTCTTTGCCTCTTCATATAAACTTTAAAGTAAGTTTGTTAATATTAAAAAACAAAGAACTTGCTGGAATGCATTAATTGTATAGATAAACTTGGAAACCAGTGACCTCTTGAGCTTAGCAGGAGATAGACCATGGTCATCAGTTGTCACAGTGGTGCCTCTGGCAGAACCTTTTGCAAATCCCTAGGTAAAATGAGACCTCAAGGATCTGAGAGATGTCTAAGAAGTACTTGATACATCCCTTGGGTATGGTTTATTGAAGTGTCCACCTGTCTGAAAGCTGGGGAATCTAGATAAGGGAGGGAAAATTAGTTATGATAAAACATATCAACAAACATGAATAAATTTTGTAAAACTAATTGTCATGGCTCATATACAGTATGACCAACAGAGGGACAATCAAAAGGAAAGCATCAGTTATGTTTATTGTGAATTTTTTTTATTCAAAATAAAGCAATGTGAGGGGAACACACTATGAGAAAATTACCATTTTTTAAATGGTAAATATCTTACCAAATGGAATAGGTTTTATATTCTAAGTAGTATATTGAACAGTAAAACATTGGGGTGCCTGGGTGGCTCAGTGGTTTGGGCTGCTGCCTTTGGCTTGGGTCATGATCTCAGGGTCCTGGGATTGAGCCCTGCATTGGGCTTCATGCTCCGCAGGAAGCCTGCTTCCCTCTCTCTCTCTCTCTCTGCCTGCCTCTCTGCCTACTTGTGATCTCCGTCTTTCAAATAAATAAATAAAATCTTTTAAAAAAAGAAAAGAAAATTAAAACATTAAAAAATAAAATTTTAATTTAAAAAATTATGTAATTTTTAAAAAAGGTTAAAAATAGCAGAACCATTTTTCTTATAACTGGAAAATACATTGTATATATATCTATCAAAAATAACTTGTCATGGGGGCGCCTGGGTGGCCCAGTGGGTTAAAGCCTCTGCCTTCAGCTCAGGTCATGATCCCAGGATTCTTGGATCGAGTCCCACATTGAACTCTCAGCTCAGCAGGGTTCCTGCTTCTTCCTCTCTCTCTGCCTGACTCTGCCTACTTGTGATCTCTGTCACATAAATAAATAAAATCTTTTATAAAAAAATTTAAAAAAATAACTTGTCATGTCTGGAATCAGGAGCATATGGAAAAAAATAATATCTGAGGACAATACTTCTGCCGTTTTGTGCCTTGTTAATATTTTTAAACAGTCAGGCAACTTTTAGCTTTATTGAAATACCTGCTAAGATACCAGCAGTGCCTTTTGGAGCCCTATGACTATAAAAATTAATTGCAAATATTCAAAATATTTACTATGGTGTCACTATTTAGGGCCACCACCAAGTATGTTTCAGAAGTAAGCATAACTGTTACTCTTCTGTAAGGCAAAAGGGCATATTTTCAGGAGTTCCATCTGCTGTACCAGGAGGTGAATCAAGTAATAATTTTGTCTATAAAATAATTCACTTTTCAATCTAACATTCCTTATTCCACATTATAATAATAAAAACCAGGAGGAGACTAAAACAAACAAACAACTACAACTACAACAACCAGCTTTTCCTTCAGTGGAAAAGTAAATAGAACCTTATGAGTAGCCTGAAATTTATTTTTAAATATTTTTAAGATAAACGTTTTTGTTAGAAAACCATATATTTTATATTACTAAGAAATAAAAGGCAAAGTTTTATTAACTTCTAAAAAGTCTAGTTACTTCTATTTATCTATTAACTCATCTCTTTTTGAAGTAGAACATGATCACACCTATTGTATCTACCCAAGTTTGTATGCTTTGGTTATTTTATGTTTGCTATTTCCTTGCTTAATTTTTACAATATTTGATACATAATAGTATCTTTAAGTCCATCTATGGTTTCACAGAATTTGTTTGAACTTCATAAAAATGTACCATACTTTTTGCACTGTCCTTGTTTTACTTCTCTATTAACTTTCCAAGATTTATTCACTTTAGAGTGTGTAGCTATCATTTATTTTTACTCCTCCATAATGCTATGTTTACAAATTTGTATTTATCTGTACTTTTAAAAATATCTTAATTATATACCATTTCTCATCTCACGTAACACTCATGTTACTTCTACACTTATCAGATATTATGTAACTGAAAACCACAACTCAGCAACAATATAGCACCATTTTTCAAAATTAAATGGCTTACCAGAATTCTTTAATTCTATCCTTTATTTGTATTAGATGACCCTTTATTCTGGTATTTGGCATTTTTCATATGGAGGAAAGCTTATAAGTTGATATTCCATAAATAGAAGGATTTATTATGATTGATTAATTATTTTCATTTAGAATGCATAGAATATGGTTGATTTACTATTTCTTTCTTACTCTCTGCCTGGAACATAGTGCTATCTATGTAATAGCCACTAAAATATTAAGTTAATCACCTAGACTTTAAACTGCATATTAATAGGAATAACATACAGAACTCCTCTCAGATTGGTACACCTGGGTGGCTCAGTCAGTTAAACGCCTGAGCCTTTAGCTCAGGTCATGATCTTAGGGTCCTGGGACTCAGTTCTGCAACAGAATCCCTGCTTAGCCGGGAGTTTGCTTCTCCCTCACCCTGCTGCTCCCCCTGCTTGTGCTCTCTCTCAAACACAAATAAATAAAATTTAAAAAACAAATTCTTCTCAGATAGCTAATATAGAATATCGTCTTTGTATTCATCAAAGGGAAAGTGCCATATAATAATGAAATTCAGACTACTTCAAATTCATTTTTTAACCAGTAAGAAAGTACTGGAAACAAGCCAAAAATGTCTTTAATGAATCAAAGAAATAGATTGATTTTCAATATCTTAATGTTTCTAAAATAAATTGCAAGATTTTTATACTAGATATCAGTGTAAATATTCATTATACAAGGATATTCTAAAAACAAACGTGAGAAAACTACTTGTCATATATGATGACAAAAACGAGTTTGACAAAAGTCAGCTTGGGTAAAACTTACAACACCTACCACCTGAAACTCTTGTTCTATAATTTAATTATTTTAATTTACAAAAATACAAAAATAATATATCAGAGTAAGTCTATTGATAGCTTTGAAGGTATGCTCTGGTTGTGCACTGTTTACTATTGAAAGGGGAATCAAATATGTGATGCTTATGGTGTGACTATATTAAAATTCAACAAGTTCAGAAGCATGCGAGGAATAGAATAAAGACAAAAGATGACCCTTACTTATCCTAAAGATAGACAATGGTATATATGTGCTAGTTGGGGAGAGAATCCAGTCAGTAGATGGAGGATGTGGTAGTGGAAAAAAAAAAGACACAACGTTTTGGTTGAACGTTTAGCACTATATTTAACAAAGTGAAATTGTGAGTTAATAGCCTCGAATAAAATCCAAAAAATATTTTCAATTCATTGAAGATTATTTAGGAAAAACTTGAAAAATACAACTTGATAAGGATTCCAATAAAAGATTCATAAGCAATACAAGTTTCAGAATTTTTAGTATATTTTCCCTAAAAAGCCATTTGATTTAAATTAAAAAGAATTCTATTTACCTGCCACTTAAATAAGAGGAAATTATTTGGTTTTGTAATAAGTCAATAAAATAAATTAACATATCTTTAGAAAACAGATATGCACACTAATTTAAAAATAATAGTGCTTAAGCTGTTCAGCAAACATTTGTAAAATTCCTTGCCATCAGCTAGCTCTGGAGTTCTGCTAGATGAGTAAGGCCATGTATGTTACTGCTCAGAGTACTGACGCAAAGCAATTGTCCCCTTCACATCCATTTTTTGCTGTTGATAGGTCATGCTATGTTGTTTAGAGATACATAGATGGCCCTACATGAAGGCCTTTTTTTGTGTGTATACGGGTGACTGTGATTTAACTTTCAAATAAGATGGCTCCTGATTTACAATGATTCAACTTACAATATATTTGGCAAAGATGTGAAAGTGAAAGTGATTCAGTAGAAACTGTACTTTGAATTTTGAATTTGGGTCTTTATAAAAAGGGCCAGTGACATGTGGTATGGTGCCGTCTTGTGATGCTGGGCAGGGGCAGTGGGCCACAGCTCCCAGTCAGCTAGAAGATTACAGGGGTGAACACCTGATATTCTTACAACCATTCTATATATAACCATTCTTCTTTTTTGTAGTGTAATATTTAATAAATTGCATGTGATATTTGATACTTTGTTATAAAATAGGCTTTGCTTAAGATGATTTTGCCCAAATGCAGGCAAATGTAAGTGTTCTGAGTATATTGAAATAAGGTTAAGGTAAGCTATGATATTTGATAGTTTAGGGGTATTAAACGCATTTTCAGTTTTTTATGTGTTTCTCTGTACATAGCCCCCTTGTAAGCTGAGGAACATCTCTATATGTATATGTAGCCTTGGTATGGCTTACATATTATTGGCATGAAACATCTAGAACAGTACGTGTGCCATAGAATTGTCTACAACATCCAACAAGTTTCTTGAAAACTTGTGCCAAAGGGGTTATGTCTTTAAGGATTCTTATTTCAGAAGGGTTCTCTCAAACGTAAGATTTTTCAGAAGTTAAGTGAAAATCTGACCAAACTAAACATTTTTCCATTTTCCCTACTGAGCAAAGATAGCTAAAATCTATCTGCCATTTTCAACACTGTACTCAACGATTGTAATTCTAATTTAAGAACAGATAATTTATATCAAAACCACATGTTGGCCTAATCTTATACAATATTCATAAATCTCACTCAGAGCCTTGGCCATTTTTATTTGTTGAGTCTATATGGTACTACGGACATTCATCTTTTTTGACCTCATAGCTTCATGTATGTCTATACTTTTGAAAATACATGCATCATAGTTCCATTGTAAAATGTCTGGGTTATAAAATGTGCTATGCTATCAAAATGGTAATAAGAACATACAAATGACCTGATGTAATGAACTGGACCAGATTGCCAGATATCACATTTCATACCAGAAAGATTCAGTGGTAAGTTTTAAAATGGCCAGCTATACTTCGACTGAATTATAACTCATTTAACTTCTTTCTTTGTGTACAGTATTATACATTAGTCAGTATGATAGTAAATAAGTACTTTGGACAGATGTAAATATGCTGTAATAAAAAATGTTTTTCTTCTTTCTTTTAGTCCTTTTTACTTGTAAGACTAGCCACAAATACCATGCCTCCCCCCAAATAATTTGCAATCCAAATTTATCTCTAAATGAATTCATGGCACAGAAAAAAAAAATATATATATATACACTTACAGTAGACATGTTCAAAAATAGTTACACAACAGCAGGGCCCTAAATGTAAGCAGTATAGTTTCTTTGTTTTGATTTGTTTTTTTTTTCTTTAAAAAAAAAGAGGTTATGTGAAATATTGGAATTTTATTTCGAGGCCTAGTATTTCAAGACAGTTAACCACACTTACGGTGTCAACAGCCTCTTGTTGGCAGTATGATTTTATTGGCTCCATGGAATAACAGCAAGAATTTACTATTGCTTCTTTCTTTTATTACACACACAGAAAAAAAAATTGACACATTTGCTCAAGACCATCCAGAATCATTTTAACCTATCAAAATTGATGGGAGGCCTTCACTGCCAAAGTCACTGCTGGGTTTTCACAATTCATTGCAGACAATCTGCTACTCCCATTATGATAAAGGAGAGAAGAGTCATAATCAGGGAAGAAAGCTAGATTAATACTTGTAATTATCATTGAATTATTTAGCCTGCTATAGGATTATTATTATTAGTGTCATTTGATAATTTTCTCTCATTTTATTAAACACAACTGTGAGTAATTACCCTACCTAATATTTCTCTGTATTGGCTGACTAGCTAGCAAACATTCATGAAAATATCCATTAGCCACACACATAAAATGCTGCATTATGATGCTGTTGAATCAGAACATACCACTACCTGATCCTGTAGCTCTTTGAGGATTTGCAAATCAATTAATTATATGTTTCTTGGATTCTTCCCATACAATTAGAAAATTTATAATAGAGTCCATGAACATTATTAGTTTTACCATTTTATTTTTTATTTTTTTTTAAAGATTTTATTTATTCATTTGACAGACAGAGATCACAAGTAGGAAGAGAGGCAGGCAGAGAGAGAGAGAGAGAGGAGGAAGCAGGCTCTCCACGGAGCAGACAGCCCGATGCGGGACTCGATCCCAGGACCCTGGGATCACGACCTGAGCCGAAGGCAGAGGCTTCAACCCACTGAGCCACCCAGGCGCCCCAATTTTACCATTTTAAACCAGCAATCACACTTTGATTTTTACAACAAAAGAAGAAATATAAACACACACATTTGGGTCAGTTTTCTGTTAGTCTGTCTGGACTTCAAAATTCTATTCCTCAAGATAATGCACACCAAAGTTCTGGATTAAACAAGAAATTAGATGGCACCTGAACACTTGGTTTAATATTCTCAAAAGGACTATGCAACCTATTTCTTACATTATGACATTGTTTTACAATGATCCACACTTTTATAATGTACTAACATTATTTTTAATTATGATTAAAAATCAAACATAAAAATTTCTACTTTTTGCTTTTGCCCCCTCCATTTAGAACTTATTTATAGCCTGATAATTCAAAGGTCCCTATGTTTATGAAAATCTGGACAGAAATAGCTCTAAGATCCCATTCAGAACTTGATATTAATCTAAGTCTTTTGGCTCCATTTATCCTGAGAGCAAAGAGTAGGACAAAGGATTTGAGTACTGTTAGTTTATCTGGGAGATTATCCAAGGTAGAAAAGAATGGGAAAGTGATACAGTGAAGAAACAACTTTGTCAAAGAGGTACATTATTGATATAATTGTTGTGGATAGAAAATGAAGACTTGCTTTTACTGAAAGGTCCTGAGAAACTTCTTTAAGTTGTCCTCATGAAGACCTGAAAACTGACAATTTTATCTATGGCTCTTATTTCCACTTCACTGAGAGCTGTCCTCAGAGGACATTAACTCTCCTACACTTTTGGGTTGTGTTGGAGACATTCTAAAATGAGAGAGAGAACATGAGATGCTATCAGTGTTAAGTAACTGCAATTTCCCATGGAACTATCCACCACAGGTTTGGCTATAATCAAGTGTTGGGCCTTGATATCAGAGGGATTTGAGGCAGTATCATTTTAGGTTAATCATTATATCTGAAATTTCCAAAAACTTCAACTGATGAAACTTTGATTATAAATCTATAAATATAACAATAAATCTACAGTATTCAAATTATTATCATAGAAATACACAGACAAAGCATCAATTGATTAATATTTTAATGTTACAAAATACTGAACTGAAAGGATTTGGTCATAGAACAACGTGTAAGAAGTAGAACTTAGGTTTAGGTTAGAAGTCAGGATGCATTTGGGACTCAGTTAAGAAATTGAATGGAGGGACGCCTGGGTGGCTCAGTGGGTTAAGCCACTGTCTTCCGCTCAGGTCATGATCCCAGGGTCCTGGGACAGAGCCCCAAGTCGGGCTCTCTACTCAGCAGGGAGCCTGCTTCCTCCTCTCTCTCTGCCTGCCTCTCTGCCTGCTTGTCATCTCTCTCTGTCAAATAAATAAATAAAATCTTTAAAAAAAAGAAATTGAATGGATGTCTGACTATCTTATAGGTTTGCTAAAAATCAGTGACTTTGTGTTCACGTGTGGCTATACAGGAATTTTTAACTTTTTCTAAGAAGTTATTAGATTTGATTATATAATGGCAGTAAAGGATGGGGAAAAGCAAAGTACAAACCCCTTAAAGACAAAGACACTGAGTATGAGAAAAGAGTAATAGATAAGAAGAATCAATGCATTTGAGGAAAATGGGAATTGAAATACACAATGATTGTTGATTTTTTTAGATGGAGAAAACAAAACTAGCTTGCAAGAAGGAAATAACAGAAGACATGTTGTGATGTGATACAGAATCCTGGACAAGGCAGTAACGTGGAATAAAGGAGTAGGGAGAGCATATCAGGTAATTTGGATAGGAAGGAGTTACGAGATAATTGCTTGATAAATTTTATATGGCCCACTTAAATGCACAGATTTCTCTTCTTTAATTTATATGGAGAACAGGGTGTCCTTTCTCTTCCCTTTCTGAGCACCAGAGGTGTACTCTTTCAGACTGAAAACCTGAAAAGCTCAGGACTCAGTTGCTTAAGCACAGCTGAGAGGACATATTTTAATTAAGATTTACATTTTGCTGTATGTAGTAGACTTTCAAAAGTGGTTAAACCATATTTTTTTCATTTAACAAGAAGACTACAGAGAGTGTTTTCTGGTGTTGGTTCAGCGTCTTAAAAAAGTGAAGTGAACTATCTTAGAGGTTTTCATGGCTTTTTATTCACAGTTGCAAAAATTGCTGTTGGAGTTCTCACTATTAAGCCCACATTTCTGGCAGAAAGATAGAGGTAAAGAGAATGATATATTGTACGACTGATACTTTGTCATGTGGTTACAATATAAATAGAAAAGAGACAATAAAATATTTGATGTTGTTTTAAGTTTCCTTGTTGTCAATCCCTCAGTGCTTTCTGAGATTCAAGGAAAAAGTAAATGGATATTGACCTGGCAACTATCAACACCTGTCAGTCTCTCTTGGATAACCAATATCTCTATAATCTCTTCTTCCCAGTAAAAAAAAATAAAATATATTCATAACCCACACAGTGCCATATCAAGTTACTGCACCAAGATAAAATTACAATGATTTTCAGTTGTTCCAAATGGACAGAATACCCTTCCTTATGATATCATGTCTTATAAGATAGATAATTGGCTTGCTACCAATATACCCAGATGTGACTGTGGAAGAGACAGGAAAAAAATAATAATATTTATTTATTCCTTGGGTTGACTCTGTTTACACAGATGCATTAGTATTAGAAAAGGTTGGTTTCGGACATTGGAATGAATTTACTTAATGGGTCTGTATGTAATTCTGTTGGAGGAAATTTTTAATTTCTACAAAAATTATTAGAATTGTATCTTATTATCTTTTGTTAATTTTCACATGTTAACAAAGCCAATGTTTTTTCTAGCAGACAAGATCTTAAATCCTAACAAAACTCAATTTTTTCCTTTTTTTTTTTAAGTTTGAGAGCCTCATGTTCTCTCATGTTGCTTTAAATACAACTCAAAAAAAAAAGGAGCTAAATGGGGCAGTAAGCCCAGACTTTTTATTTTATTTTATTTATCTTATTTTTAATTAAAAAATTAAAGATTGTATTTATTTATTTGAGAGAGAGAGAGAGCATGAGTGGGGCAGGGGGAGGTAGCTGCAGAGAGAGACTGAGAAGTATACTCCCTAATGAGCAAAAAGCCCGATATGGAGCTCGATCCCAGGATCCTGACGGAGATCATGACCAGAGACAAAGGCAGATACATGTGCAAAATCCCTTTTTTTCTGGGAAACAATACTTTACAAGAGATGTTTGAAAAAGTACTGGGGAATCCACTTTAATAGGAGATACAAAAATTTAATTGACTTTTGTAAAGTTACAGGGATCCAAATGATGGGAATCCCAGCCCGTTTAGGTTGTGGACCACAGAGTATTCCTCTCTGTAATATTTTATTTTCTTCCATGTCTACTAACTCCAGTCCAAGTTCACTGATCTCTTTTTAGATAGTGCAAAACATGGCAAAGAATACCAAACGAGTGCCCAATATTCTACATTTATTATATCATTTCTAACATATAGAAGTGTGTTATCAAGGCTGGTTCTGTGAACGAACATAGTTACGCTAAAGTGTGTTTTGTTCTCCAAGAAATTAAATGCATGATTATCACACAATTATAAAATACTTGTGTCAAGAATTTTTATTCAAAAATTAATAAGAAGCAGATATTAAAACTAGTTCACATGGTTGTTTGGGATATAAGCAGAGTTGTGCAGCAGAAGTGCTCTGGGCCCATAATTTGGGTTATAGAATTTATGTTTTCTAATGAAATATCACTAACTTGCATTATTGTTAACAAGAATCTTGTGCATTACCATCAGTTTTCTACATTATAACCTCTTGCTCTACAGTTTGTAAATAACTTTGTCAATAGCAAGCTAGTAAACAGGGTGACTCCAATGGATTGAGATAATCTCCAGAGTTTCTGCTACATAATGCCCAGGACTCCATTGAAAGGACACCTAAGAATTTATGTTGCCCAAAAATTTGATCATTTTTTTCACTGTCCTTACCTATTTTCCAAACCTAGTCCTTTTGCTTCACCTTTCAGTCTACGGACAACCCTGTATCTGACTGACTTGTTAATTCTGGGAATGTCTTGCAGATTAGTTTGCTTGCCAGAGGTGGTTCCTCTAATTGATGTCTAAGAACCCTAATTAGTTAAGAAAACTTTTTTTAACATTTTCATTGCTATTTATTATTATTATTATTATTATTATTGCTAATATCTCTATTATAAATAATTCACAAGGGCATCTTTCTGACAAAAGACAAAGAGCTGGCTACTAGTAGAAAAAGTACTTTTGACTCTGTCAGTGAAAGTGGTAAAGGGATTTGAGAAAATAAGGCAAAGCACTGGAATTATGTGTTAAAACTTTAAATATTATAGACACATTTACTTAATTTCTAATACTGTTGTTGCTTATAATTAAATAAGATGTTTTCCATGAACCACGCATTACAGCAAATATATTGTTTATACAGATTAAATTTTCATCAAAAGGGACGCCTGGGTGGCTCAGTTGGTTAAGCAGCTGCCTTTGGCTCAGGTCATGATCCCAGCATCCTGGGATCAAGTCCCACATTGGGCTCCTTGCTCGGCCGGGAGCCTGCTTCTCCCTCTGCCTCTGCCTGCCATTCTGTCTGCCTGTGCTTGCTCTCTCGCCCACTCTCTCTGATAAAGAAATAAAATCTTAAAATAAATAAATAAATTTTCATAAAAAATAGTAAGTGTATTTTATTGTAGGATCATGATCAGCATTTTGCAGATGAGAAAAGTGAAATTTAGAAAAGCATGTCTCTTCAAATCCCTCATACAATATCTGGGCTAGATAGAAGGATATACTATCACAATTGAGGAAGATAATTGAGATTACTTAAAATGATAAACTTTACTGTATAGGGTTTTTAAAAGTTTGCCACAGATTCAGATTCTTTTAAAATATATATCTATTTTGTGTAAAGAGAATGCACTGAGAAGTAAAAAGAAAGTGATATATCAGTGCTACCAACTAATGGCTATAATATCATCACCTTATTTATGAACAATGAAACAGTGTGCAATATTTAAATAAATTTAAATAAATTCCTATTTATTTATTATTAAAGAAATTCCTCTAACAAACAGTATGTTTTGAAGGTTGCTAGCAGAAAAGTGTTCTACTACATGGAAGTAATCAAAAAATGTGATCTAAAAGTCTGCTTTCAAGGGCGCCTGGGTGGCTCAGTGGGTTAAAATTCTGCTTTCAAGAAGCTATAACAGTAAGTACTGAGCATTAGCTATTATATGCTATGGATGAATAACTGAAATCTACATTTGAAACTAATGGTACACTATATGTTAACTAATTGAATTTTTAAAAGTTAATTAAAAAAAACCACTATTTTATAAAACAATATTCCCAAAAGGCTCTTTTGCTTTAAAATACTCACTTTGTAATGAGAGTCATTACTTTTGTCTAGCCAATTCTTACACCACTGTTTATCCCTTCCCTGCTTTATCCCTTCCCAGTATCAATAAAGGCTCATTTGGGTTACCTAGAAGCCATGAGAAAGCTTGTAATAGATCTGGCTGGTTTTCACCAGCAATTTGACCACCATGTGCACAGGGAAGTCTATTGATAAAGGCTTTATTGCAATAAGTTGCAAATACATGGATGATTTTGAATTCTCTTTCTTGAGGTCTTGTTTCATAATAATCAATTTAGGTTGGCTTATTGGATTGGATATTATTAACATATCTTCATAGTTATAAGTACATGGAATTGTAAAATACATTAATGAATGTGGCATTACTGACAACTGTCCTCATTTTGAAATCAAATTACAGTGTACTGAGCTGAGGAAGCAAAGCAGATTTGGGATTATGAGTGAAATAATTTTAAAAAGTCTTAGGGGTATGATCAGACTATTGGGTAATTCAGTAGAAAAATGTCAACTGATTGAGATTCTGTGTTCCCTGATTTCAGAGAGAAGTTAAGATAAATAAGTTACACGAGGAGACTAGGAAGCCAAACATAAGTGATACTTTTGTGCCAGGGTGTGTATACATCTGTTTATCTTCTTGCTTTACCACTAAGGTTGTTCCTAGAGGAGAGTTTAAATATGTGTTGGAGCTAATCTCTGTGGATTACACAAGAAACCACATCCTACAGCTCTCCCTGAAACACCGCTTATGATTTCAATATAATTTGGTTTTTGCATTTTTAGAAATAACAAAATACTTTGCAAACTCATCTACTTTATTACCACCACAAGTGAGTCAGCTGACTCCACATTTTATCACAATGACAGTCACAGAGGAATGGAGGAATGAGTAGAGTTATCAATATATGTGCTTTTAAGAAGTATGACAGGGTAGCAGCTATTTCCAGGAACCAAAACATGGGTCAGCAGCTGTGCAGGAAAAGTGATGGAATAAATGACTCATTTCAGAGGAGTTCTATAACATATTAGTTCTATAATGGATCTTCAGCACCCAATTACCCGCTTTGATCTAAAGATAAGGATTTACAGTTAAGATCCCATTTATGATTTGACTGGTAGGGTCTGAATCATGTTTACTATTGTTTTGACTATTACTTGAAACCTATAGTAGTACTTGGGATATGTGTTGTGTATTCTGTGCTATTTTTAGATTAGATAACTTCTGTCTCGAACTCCTGTTAATTTGTTTGTTTTGTTTATTTGATAGTGGTTTCAGTAAATAGATATATCTGAAAAATTGCAAAGCCACTATTAAAATAAGTTATTATGATATATAGCATGGAATTGCACATTCGTCCTTTGAATCCGACAGAGCTTCACCATATCCTTAACAACTTGGGAAAAACATGCTATTATTTTTCTTTATAGAATTTCTCCTGTTAGGCTGTGATGGTTGTCATCAGCAGTAACTCCTCTGAAGGCTTTGTCAAAAGAGTTGAAAAAATTGGAAAGGTGTGAATGAAGCTGTTTGCTGAATATAAAGAAAAGAGCATTGAAGTACAATTCACACTCTTACTTCTCCTTCTATGCTTTCAGATGTTTGACATTTGAAAATTTTGCTTCTAGAAGAGATGCCCTATATAATTCTTACTTAAAGGAGCAAGTTGCTTTTATAATTTTTTTATTATTCTACCATTCAAGTATTTCCATTTAAATTAAATTATATGCCATTTAAAAACAATCAAAAGTGCAGCCAGTATTCAATTCCTTGGCTAAATAATTTTAGAAAGCTTTGTGTTATTGAACCTACGGGGTTTTTCTGTAGTTTTAACTCTTTCTTTCTGTGATTTTTCCCATTAGTCACGTAATATAATTGAGGTTAAAGAAGGACTGAATAGAACAATCCTTGGCCTCATGAAGTTGAGAATCTAGCAAGGGAGTCAAACAATTCAATCATTCAGAGACAATTTATTGAGTGTCTAGCCTAAGATGAGCACAACAAAACCCCAGCACAGAGGAATCATTTTAATGGGAGAGATAGATAATAGGTAAGCCAACTTAAAAAAAAAAATTGTACTGGTTTTTCCTTAATAGTGATGCATATTTGAACTAAATAAGCACATTTTAAAAAGAGCAGTGATTGAGAAGAGGCTTTTTAACTGAGTGGTCCGAAAGGGCCTCCCTGAAAAAGTCTGTTTTGAACAGATTTCTGAATAATATCAGCTAGGAAGCTGCGTAAAAATCTCAGGGATGGGTGATTTTTCCAGTCAAAAAACTGTAAAGGCTCCAAAGTCACAATACAGCTGTAAGTTTCTCTAATAAAGTAACTTCTGACAAAGAATGAGAAGAAATAACTAACCCAGGTTTGAAAGAAAAGGGACAGACTTTCTATGGAATTCATATTTAATTAAAGCTCTAAGGGACAAAAATACAATAGAGCAAAATTCTGGTCCCGCTGATATACCTAATGAAAGTTCATAAACAAGGTGTGGGTAGCAAAGAGTGTGTGGGAATGTTGGTAAGAACAGTGGGGAAGAGTCATCCCTGAACATGTTCTTAAATAAAGCAATTCTTGTGTTGTTTTAAAGGGTAACTTGGAGTTTGCCTAAGTTATTAGAGAAGGATGCCTCAGCATATGGAAGTTCAAAGCCATAAAAATGTGATAAACTACTGCAGATATTTTCATGTATATTTGTTGTTGCTTCTAGTAATGGTGATCTAAAAACTCCTACTTAAGACAACTAAAAATCCAGACAAAATAGCTTTTAAAGTTAAAAATATCAGAATGATTATAAAAATTAAGTGTGGGATTACTGGGCCAAAATACGAAATACAATGAGAGCCTAGAGATATATGCCCTGAAGCCATTTTAGCTATGAGAGCATTTGAAACTGCTAAAACACACTGAGCTGTGTTGTTAATAGACTCTTGATACTAGAGAAACAATTTTCATAATCCAGCAGCAATCAAATTTGAGGACTTTGGTACAACCCAAATTTAAGTTGAGATCCCCAAAGCACAAGGAGAAGCAGAAATAAGACTAGAGCCTACCTTGCCTTCTGTGTAAACTGAGAAAGTCAACCACTAAATTTGGAGTATGATTGTCTTGTAGAGTCTCAGATATAAGAGAAAATCCTGCCAAGAAGGACCATACCATTATTATAGCTCTTAATTATCCCTACTCAATAAGAGTTTCAAATATAATGTCTTGAACATACCAAAATGTAACAAAGCACACAAAGAAAAACCATTAACAAGATTTGATAGACAAAATGGGATTAAGTATGATATTAAAATGATCAATAAAGATTGTAAAATGGCTTGAGTACTCTGCTCAAAGAAATGAGAGGGGAACCAAATTGAACAAAAACTGAAACTAAAAAATGATATTGAGAAAGATTTTATAAATGAACCAAATGGATACTCTAGAACTTTAAAGATATGACAGCCAATTTAAGATACCACAGGGGTGCCTGGGTGGCTCACTTAATTAAACCTCCAATTCTTTTTCCTTTTTTTTTTAACACCTTAATTTTATTTTCTTTCATTTTGGCTCAGGTCATGATGTCAGGGTTGTGAAATAGAGCCCAGAGTTGGGCTCTGTGCTGAGCCTGGAGCCTGCTTAAGAATCTTTTCCCTTCTTTTTCTATCCCTCCCTGCGCTCTCACTCGCTCGCTCTCTCTTGCTTGCAAATAAATAGATAGATAGATAATAGACAAAGCAAAATAAAAGCAGATTATGAAAATAAATATAAAGATTTTGAAATGAAAACAAGTTCTAAATAAAATAGAGAAGACCTACACAGCTAAAAGTTCATTCAGAAAATCTACTATTAAAGAAGTCAGTATGACACAATGTTAAGATATCAAAAGATTTGAGCATGTACTTTACAGAAAGGGTAATCCAAATGGCCACTCATATATAAAAACTGTTTATCTTTATTATGAATCTGGAATTAAATTAAATTAAAAATGAATTAAAACCTAAAATGACATACTATTACACACTTACCATATTGGGCAACAGTAAAATTGTCTTGCAAGAATGAAACATTTGAGGTAAGTTGGACAATATTTAGAAAACTTAAAAATAAAAATAAAGATTTCGTCCATTCCTAGAAATACAACATGGAACTTAATGAATATTTTCACCAGGATATGCAAACAGATGATTATAGCTATTTCATTCATAACGGCAGATCAGTAGTGGTCTATTTGCACAATGTTACATTAAATAAGAGAGAATATTAACAAACTAGGAGGAGGGGCTAGGTTGTTATCATAAACAGATCTTCTATGGTGCTGATTATGTTCTATTTCTCAAAATCTTTAAGTTAAAAAAGTTTTCAAATTTATATCTAGATAGATAGAGGATAGATGGACAGATATCCCAGAAGCTGCAATGCTAGTCTAAGACCAGGCTTTAAAGGGCTTTTCTATATTCTACTAAATACTTGAAACCATTCATTATATCATAGCTCAGTGTTCAAATCTCCATTTGTTTCCTCAGTTTCCTAATATTTATCTTAAGGTGACCTGATGCAGACTTTTGATGACCTTTGTCTAAATATTTCTATTTTAACAAAGTCCTTTTTAATACTCAGAGACTAAAACTTAGAAAAATACTCTGATTGTTATCTCACTAGGGTGGAAAATATATAGTTACCCATTAACTAATGATATCCATGTCTACATTAGATCCATGACATTTTTAATTCTTGGGAGCTTTTGGTTAAATGAATTTTTAAGCTTCCTTTAAATGAAGCTTTAAGCCATCACCACATGAATAAAATTAAAGAACTAAATGAAAACAGGCCAAGTATTTACAGAGTAATAGAATGTGCAGTGGAAAGAGTACAATTCTGAAATCATAAAGCCTAAATTAGTGTGATGCATCTTTACTAGCCGTGTAATCATAAACCAGTTATCTAAATGTGTTAGCCTCAGTTTTTTCACCCATAAAATGGTGATGATAATACTTATTATGCAGAGTTGTTGTGTGGATGTGATGAAGCATGGAGCATGAGAGTCTCATATTCCATGCTAAAACGATAGCTATTTTTATACTTATAATAATTCTAATAATAGTAATTAAATTGTTCAAAATGGTAATATTCATTTATATTGAGGCATTGTATTGACTATTCATAGGCACATTTACCAAAATAAATTTCATTTTACGTTACCCCCTCTGAGGATATGTATTCCCTAATTCAATATGAATCTCATTATGAATAATAATTATCATAATAAATATGCTGATTTTTCTTCTATTTATTTTTAGGGAAGTATCCTTTACTGTTGAACATAAAGAAACTTAAGCGAGTCTGTCTTATTCAAAATTTGCATGCTGCTTTCTTATGAAACTAGATTATAGAGTTGAGTTGTATGAAATAAATTCATGCAGTTAAGACATTTATGTTTGGAAAACTGGGTGGTCAGTTTAGTATTTCAAAAGAAGATTTTAAATTTAAACCTTAAAACTGAGCTCTTTCAGCCTTATTTATAAACCAACCTTCATGCTTCATAAGTATTCCTTCATTGTAAACTAATAGTGTTTGTCACAGTGTATATAACTAAAATGGATTTTGTATTCTATTATTTCAGAGTTAGTTGCAGTTTCTACTTCCTTACTTCCTCTTTTGAAAAATAGATTAATTCTACAAAAGGTTATTTCCAGCTTTATTGAAAAATGATTGACATATTATAATTTGTAAATTTAAGAAATGATTTCTTATAACACTGCAAACTTTTAACATTGTGTAAATTTTGTACCATTTGATAAATTGGTATACATCTGCATTGCAATATAATCTACATAAAAATGTTAATACATCTACTATCTCATATAGTTGCCTCTGTTTTTTATGCATGTATTGTAAGGAATTTTAAGATCTACTCTCTTAGCTACTTTTATGTATATAGTACAGTAGAGATAAACTTCAGAGGTCTTGTGGGTTTTGTTCCAGACTTCCTCAATAAAGTGATTATCTCAATAAACTAAGTCAAATTATTATTATTATTATTTTTTGGTTTCCCAGTGCATATAAAAAATTATGTTTCCCAGTGCATATAAAAAATAAACACTATACTAAAGCATTATGTTTTTAAAGAAAAACAATGTATATACCTTAAGTAAACTAGTTCTGAGTTTTCAGTGGGTCATAATTACTGATCACAGATCACCATAACAAATACAATAATAATGAAAAAACTTGAAATATTGCAAGAATTACCCACATGTGACAGAGAGACACAAAATGAACAAATGTTGTTAGAAAAATGGTGGCAGCAGACCTCTTTTATACAAGATTGCTATAAACTTTCAACTTGTAAGAATGTGATATATGCAAAGTTTAATAAAGGGAAGCACAATAAAAAAAAGTATGTATATTTTATTAACTATGATCATCATGCTGTACATTAGATCCCCAGAACTTTTTCGTATTATAGTTGCAAGTTTGCACCCTTTGACCACCTTACTCCACCCCAGGTTCACCCCTTGTCAACTCAACTCTAAGTTTCCATTAGTTTGCCTTTTCCTCAGATTCTGTATGTAAGGGATATCATAATACATAAATTTAAAAAATATATAAAATCTTTGAAATATTTCACTTAGTATAACACCTTCAAGATCCATCCATGCTGTTGTAAACGGCAGTAATTCTTAATTTTTCATGGGTAAGTAGTATTCCATAGTATATATTTACCATACTTATTTTATTCATTCATCCATTAATGGATACTGAAGTTATTTCCATCTCTTGCTTAGAGTTAATAATTTTATAATAAACATAAGAGTGCAGATATGTCTTTGAACAGTGACTTCGTTTCCTTTAGATATATCCCTAGAAGTGGGATTACTGAATCATATGGTAATTTTACTTTTAATAATATGAATAGTCTCCATACTGTTTTCCATACAAATTTATATCCCTATCACAGTGCACAAGTTCCCCATTTTCCCCAATATTAACCAAAATTTGTTAGTTTCAATTTCTGGTAGTATATATTCTTATATGTAGTAATATCTTGCTGTGTTTTTCAGAGGTAAACAACAACAACAACATCATAATGACTTTGCCCTGAGTTTTTTACGTTGAGCACTTTTTAATGCTCCTGTTGGTCATTTATATAACTTTTTTGAAAAAAAAAAGTCTATTGAGATCCTTTTGATATTTTTTTAATAATATATTTTTTCTATTTGTATCTGTTGGTTATTAACCTAGAGTGTTAAAATGCTCCTGTCTTTTGCTTACTTTGGCTTACTTTGGATGATATGAAAAACAGGGAAGCATTCCATATTTAAAAAAATGAAACAAAACAAAATTCTTGTCTTTTATATATTGATCTTGCATTTGGCGGCTTTACTAAATTTGTTTATTCAAATTTTTTTGTGAAGTTTTTAGGATTTTTTAACATGTAAGTTCATGTTATCCAAAAAAAGAAAATTTTACTTCTTCCTTTTTTTTTTTTTTTTGGAGTCTCTTATTTCTTTGTGTTCCTTGTTTCTCTGGCTAGGACATCCAGTACTATGTCAAATGAGAGTAGTGAAAGTGGACACACTTGTCTTTTTTCTGATCTTTAAGGGGAAAACTTTCAAACTTTTTTGATTGAATATGAGATTAGCTCTGGGCTTGCAATATGTGTTTTTTCTTTAATGGATTTTTAAAATTATTTTTTTAAATTTTTTATTAACATATAATGTGTTTTTATCCCTAGCGGTACAGGTCTGTGAATCACCTAGTTTACACATTTCACAGCACTCACCATCACTCACCATAGCACCTGCCCTCCCCAATGTCCATACCCCCACCATCCTCTCCCAACACACCTCCCCCCAGCAACCCTCAGTCTGTTTTGTGAGATTCAGTCTTTTATGGTTTGTCTCCCTCCCAATCCCATCTTTTTTTATTTTTCTTTTCGTACTCCCGAAACCGCCTATGTTGCATCTCTACTTCATCATATCAGGGAGATCATAGGATAGTTGTCTTTCTCAGATTGATTTATTTCGCCAAGCATAATACCCTCTAGTTCCATCCACGTCATCACAAATAGCAGGATTTCATTTCTTTTGATGGCTGCATAGTATTCCATTGTACATATATACCACATCTTATTTATTGATTCATCTGTTGAAGGACATTTAGGTTCTTTCCATAGTTTAACTATTGTGGACATTGCTGCTATAAACATTTGGGTGCATGTGCCCCTTCAGAATGCCACGTTTGTATCTGTAGGGTATATACCCAGTACTACAATCACTGGGTCATAGGCTAGTTCTATTTTCAGCTTTTTGAGGCACCTCCACGCTGTTTTCCAGAGTGGTCGCACCAGCTTGCATTCCCACGTACAGTGTAGGAGGGTTGCCCTTTCTCCACATCCTCGCCAGCATCTGTCATTGACTGACTTGTTCATTTTAGCCATTCTGAAAGGTGTGAGGTGGTATCTCATTCTGGTTTTGATTTGTATTTCCCTGATGCCGAGTGATGTGGAGCATTTTTTCATGTGTCTGTTGGCCATTTGGATGTATTCTTTGCAGAAATGTCTGTTCATGTCCTCTGCCCATTTCTTCATTGGATTATTTGTTCTTAGGGTGTTGAGTTTGATAAGCTCTTTATAGATTTTGGATACTGGTTCTTTACCTGGTATGTCATTTGCAAATATCTTCTCCCAGATAACTTCTGACAGTCATCTTTTGGCTTTGTTAACTGTTTCCTTTGCTGGGCAAAACCTTTTTGATCTGATGAAATCCCAAGAGTTCATTCTTGCCTTTGCTTCCCTTGCCTTTGGCGATGTTCCTAGGAAGAAGTTGCTGCTGCTGAGGTCAAAGAGGTTGCTACCTGTTCTCTCCTCAAGAATTTGGATGGATTCCTTTCTCACATTATGCTTCTTCATCCATTTTCAGTCTATTTTCATGTATGGTGTAAGGAAATGGTCCAATTTCATTTTTCTGCATGTGGCTGTTCAGTTTTCCCGACCCTAAGGCCAGAGGCTCCTTCTCTACTCTGGGGGCGGCGTGCTGTGCCTTCCCCCATGTGCTCCTGAGGAGCGCGGTGACAGACGTGTGCGACCATGCTTCTCTCTCAGAGGGGATGCTAGGGAAAAAGTATTTCGCTCCATGCCGGTATCTTCCACCGTGCTGCGGAGACTAGCTCAGGCAACCAGCAGCAGCATCCACAAACCCAACTCTGATTTCCCAATGAATGCTGTGCTTTCCCAGGGGAGATGTCCAGGCAAAGAGGCTTTCGCTGTATGCGGGTTTCTCCGATCGCAAGACTGGGCTCAGGCAAGCAGCAGCAGCCCGCAGATCATTTCTCAGCGAATGCTGTGCTTTCGCAGAGGCTTTGGCTTGGAGCGAACAGCACTTCGCCGCTGCTTCCTCAGCAAGGCTTCAGTCGCGTTAGGGAAGAAGAGCTGCAGGAGAGCTGGTGCCTCTTGGGCCTTGCTTTCCCGGGCTCCATGTTCGCGTCCTGGGTTCATCCTGCCAGGCCGAACTAAGCAGACACAGCCACAACCGTGAAGTAGCGTGCATAAACTAGGGTGGCACTCTATTCACACTACCATCTCCCGGTTTAGGCATCGCTAGGCCTTTTACTCTAGCGCTCAGGCGGACTCGGGGACTAGGCCAGTGCCTTCAGCACAGGAGAGAGGAGGCGACAGGATCCCTGCACACCGCTGTGTGCACTGAATAGGGAGTTTTGGGGGACTGTCCCCACTCCTTCCCCTTAAACCCCATGCCTCCTCCAAGCTTCCACATCCTGGAGGAAGACGGCATCTGATGGCCAGTTCTTTCTGGGAGTTGTTTCTCGAGTTCAGGGTAGGCACCTGGTAGCAAGCCCATGTCTCCACCACGGACAAGTGGCCAAGGAGCTGCTGTCTCCTTGAGCCCAAAGGTCAGGACCGGCATGCTTTCTGCCCAGACTCCTTCCTCAGAGTGGAGCCCTTTCCCCTGCCCTAACCTACCCCTCCTGTCACTTAGCAGCCAGGCTTCCGTCGCTCTGCAGTGACAGACGTGTCCCTTTCCTTAAGGCTCTTTCCACAGGTGCCACCGCGCTTCTCCTTCAGGCAGAGGGGATGCCCAGGCAAAGAGGATTTCGCTCCATGCGGGTTTAGTCCACCGCGCTGTGGAGACTAGCGGAGGCATGCAGCAGGCAGCATCCCACAGACCCAACTCTGATTTCCCAAAGAATGCTGTGCTTTCCCAGAAGGGATGCCCCGGCAAAGAGGCTTTCGCTCTATGCGGGTTTCTCCCATCTTGCAGAGAATACTAGGCTAAGGCAAGCAACAAAAGCAGCCCACAGAATCGACTTTGATTTCCCAGCGACTGCCCTGCTTTTGTAGAAGTTTTCAGCTTGGCGCGAATCGCACTTCGCTGCTTCTTCCTCAGCAAGGCTTTTGTCGTTCGCTCTATGGCAGCAGGGAAGAAGAGCCGCGGGGGAGTTGGTGCCTCTTGGGCCTTGCTTTCCCGGGCTCCAAGTTCGCGCCCGGGGTTCACCTTGCTAAGCCGAACTAAGCAGACACAGTCACCGCCCTGCAGCAGCGAGCCTGGCCTAGCATGTCACTCTATGCTTATTACCACCTCCTGGTGACGGTAAATCTTTGCCTTTTGCTCAGGCGCTCAGGCAGACTCGGGGACTAGGCCAGTGCCTTCAACACAGGAGAGAGGAGGCAACAGGATGCATGCACACGGCCCGTGCACCGGGATGGGGAACTGTGGGGGACTGTCACCACTCCTTCCCCGGCACACCCCCTGCCAGCCACAACGCTGCCACATCTTGGTGGAACACGGCATCTGACTGTTCGTTTCTCCATGGCGTTGTTTCTGCGAGTTGCGGGTATGGCACCTGGTGGCAAGAACAAGTCTGCCCTTGGGACAGGTGGCCAAGGAGATGCTGTCCCCTTGGGACTAGAGGCACATGACAGACCTTCCTTCTGCCCAGACTCCTTCCTCAGAGGATAGCATGCGCCTCTGCCCTAGTCGTCCCCACATGTCTCCTTAGCAGCCAGGCTTCCATCTCTCTGCACAGGGAGCGGGTGAAACTTGTCTTGCTACCGGCCTGCTGTTCGTGCCATGGCAGGCTATCCTGCTTCCCGAGCGTTTCCCGATCCCAAGACCAAGGGCTCTTTCTCTTCCCCGCGAGCGGCGTGCTGCGCCTTCCCCACACTTGCTCCTGGGGAGCGCGGTGACAGACGTGTGCAATCACGCTTCCCTCTCAGGCAGAAGAGGTGCTAGGGCAAAGAGTATTTTGCTCCATGGGGGTATCTTCCACCGCGCTGTGGAAACTAGCTCAGGCAAGCAGCAGCAGCATCCCCAAACCCAACTCACATTTCCCAACGAATGCTGTGATTCCCAGTGTAGATCACAAGGCAAAGAGGCTTTCGCTGTATGGGGGTATCTCCAGCCGCGAGACTGGGCTCAGGCAAGCAGCAGTAGCCCGCAGAACATTTCTCAGCGAATGCTGTGCTTTCTCAGAGGCTTTGGCTTGGAGCGAACAGCACTTCGCCGCTGCTTCCTCAGCAAGGCTTCAGTCGTGTCAGGGAAGCAGAGCTGCGGGAGTGCTGGTGCCTTTTGGGCCTTGCTTTCCCGGGCTCCATGTTTGCGTCCTGGGTTCACCCTGCCAGGCGGAATTAAGCAGACACAGCCACAACCCTGCAGTAGCGTGCGGAGCCTAGGATGGCACCCTATGCACACTATCATCTCCCGGTGTAGGAATCGCTTGGCCTTTGACTCTGGCGCTCAGGCGTTCTCGCGGACTAGCCCAGTGCTTTCCCCACCGGAAAGGAGACGTGACAGGATCCCTGCACACCGCCCGTGCACTGAATAGGGAGCTTTCGGGGACTGTCCTCACACCATCCCCTTAAACCCCATGCCACCTCCAAGCTTCCACATCCTGAAGGAAGACGGCATGTGACTCCCTGTTATTTCAGGGAGCTGTTTCTGCGAGTTCAGCGTAGGCTCCTGGTGGCTAGCGCATGTTTGCCCCAGGGACAGGTGGCCAAGGAGCTGCTGTTTCCTTGGGCCCAGAGGCTCATGATAGGCATGCATTCTGCCCAGACTCCTTCCTACGAGTGGTGCACGCGCCCTGTCTTACTCATCACCTCCTCTCTCTGTAGCAGACAGGCTTCCGTCTCTCTGCACAGGGAGCAGGTGACACTTGTATTGCCACCGGCCGCTGTGCCTGCCAGGGCCGGCTCTCCTGTTTCGCAACCGTTTCCAGATGAGAAAGCCAACGGCTCCTGCTCTTCTCCCTGGGCAGCGTGCTGCACCTTCCACAGACATGCTCCTGGGGAGCGCAATGATAGACGTGTCCCTTTCTTTAAGGCTCTTTCCAGAAGTGCAACCGCGCTTCTCTCTCAGGCAGAGGGGTGCTAGGGCAAAGTGGATTTCGCTCCATGCGGGTATCTTCCACCATGCTGCGGAGAATAGCTCAGGCATTAAGCTGCAGCATCACACACATCCGATTCGGATTTCCCAACGAATGCTGTGCTTTCCCAGAGGGGATGCCCGGGCAAAGGGGTTTCGCCGTATGCGGGTTTCTCCCAGCGTGAGACTGGGCTTAGGCAAGCAGCAGAAGAGACCGCAGAACCGACTCTGATTTCCCAGCGACTGCTATGCTTTCCCAGAGGTTTTCAACTTGGCGCGATCCGCACTACGCTGCTTTCCTCAGCAAGGCTTTCTTCGTTCGTTCTGTTGCGGCAGGAAAGAAGAACAACGGGAGAGCTGGTGCCTCGTGGGGCTTGCTTTCCCGGGCTCCAAGTACACAGCGGGTTTCAACTTGCGAAGCCGAACTAAGCAGACAGAGTCACAGCCCTGCAGCAGCTTGCGTGGCCTAGCATGGCACTCTATGCCTATTACCATCTCCTGGGGTAGGTAAGGCTTTGCCTTTTATTCCGGCGCTCAGGCAGACTCAGGTTCTAGGCCAGTGCCTTCAGCACAGGAGAGAGGAGGCGACAGGATCCCTGCACACGGCCCGTGCACTTTGATGGGGAACTGTGGGAGACAGTCTCCACTCCTTCCCCGGCACACGCCCTGCTACCCACATCGCTGCCACATCTTGGTGGAAGGCGGCATCTAACTGCCCGTTACTCCATGGGGTTGTTTCTGCGAGTTGCGTGTATGGCACCTGGTGGCAAGACCAAGTCTGCCCTTGGGACAGGTGGCCAAGGAGATGCTGTCCCCTTGGGACTTTAGGCACAGGACAGGCCTGCCTTCTGCCCAGACTCCTTCCTCAGAGTGGAGCTCACGCCCTTGCCCTAGTCATACCCTCATTTCTCCTTAGCATTCAGGCTTCCATCTCTCCGCACAGGGAGTGGGTGACACTTGTCTTGACACCGGCCCACTGTTCGTGCCCCGGCAGGCTATCCTGCTTCCCGCGCGTTTCCGAATCCAAAGCCAAGGGCTCCTTCACTTCTCCGGGGGCGGCATGCTGCGCCTTCCCCACACTTGGTCCTGGGGAGCGCGCTGACCGACGTGTGCAACCACGCTTCTCTCTCAGGCAGAGGGGTGCTAGGGCAAAGAGGATTTCGCTCCATGCGGGTATCTTCCACCGTGCTGCGGGGACAAGCTCAGGCAAGCAGCAGCAGCATCCCCAAACCCAAATCACTTTTCCAAATGAATGCTGTGATTTCCCAGTGTAGATCACAAGGCAAATAGGCTTTCGCTGTATGCGGGTTTCTCCAGCCGCGAAACTGGGCTCAGGCAAGCAGCAGTAGCCCGCAGAACATTTGTCAGCGAACGCTGTGCTTTCTCAGAGGCTTTGGCTTGGAGCGAACAGCATTTCGCCGCTGCTTCCTCAGCAAGGCTTAGTCGCGTCAGGGAAGCAGAGCTGCGGGAGAGCAGGTGCCTTTTGGGCCTTGCTTTCCCGAGCTCCATGTTCGCTTCCCGGGTTCACTGTGCCAGGCCGAATTAAGCAGACACAGCCACAACCCTGCAGTAGCGTGCGGAGCCTAGGATGGCACCCTATGCACACTATCATCTCCCGGTGTAGGAATCGCTTGGCCTTTGACTCTGGCGCTCAGGCGTTCTCGCGGACTAGCCCAGTGCTTTCCCCACCGGAAAGGAGACGTGACAGGATCCCTGCACACCGCCCGTGCACTGAATAGGGAGCTTTCGTGGACTGTCCTCACACCATCCCCTTAAACCCCATGCCACCTCCAAGCTTCCACATCCTGAAGGAAGACGGCATCTGACTCCCTGTTATTTCAGGGAGCTGTTTCTGTGAGTTCAGCGTAGGCTCCTGGTGGCTAGCGCATGTCTGCCCCAGGGACAGGTGGCCAAGGAGCTGCTGTCTCCTTGGGCCCAGAGGCTCAGGACAGGCATGCTTTCTGCCCAGACTCCTTCTTAAGAGTGGAGCACGAGCCCTTCCCTACACATCCCCTCCTCTCTCTGTAGCAGACAGGCTTCTGTCTCTCTGCACAGGGAGCCGGTGACACTTGTATTGCCACCGGCCGCTGTGCCTGCCAGGGCCGGCTCTCCTGTTTCGCAACCGTTTCCAGATGAGAAAGCCAACGGCTCCTGCTCTTCTCCCTGGGCAGCGTGCTGCACCTTCCACAGACATGCTCCTGGGGAGCACAGTGATAGACGTGTCCCTTTCCTTAAGGCTCTTTCCACAGGCGCAACCGCGCTTCTCTCAGGCAGAGGGGTGCTAGGGCAAAGAGGATTTCGCTCCATGCGGGCATCTTCCACCATGCTGCGGAGACTAGCTCAGGCATTAAGCTGCAGCATCACACACATCCGATTCGGATTTCCCAACGAACGCTGTGCTTTCCCAGAGGGGATTCCCGGGAAAGGGGTTTCGCTGTATGCGGGATTCTCCCACCTCGAGACTGGGCTCAGACAAGCAGCAGAAGAGACCGCAGAACCGACTCTGATTTCCCAGCCACTGCTATGCTTTCCCAGAGATTTTCAACTTTGCGCGAACCGCACTACGCTGCTGTCCTCAGCAAGGCTTGGTCTTTCGTTCTTTTGCGGCAGGGAAGAAGAACAGCGGGAGAGCTGGTGCCTCGTGGGCCTTGCTTTCCCGAGCTCCAAGACCGCACCTGGGGTTCACCTCGCTAAGCCGAACTAAGCAGACAGTCACAGCCCTGCAGCAGCTTTCGAGGCCTAGCATGGCACTCTATGCCTATTATCATCTCCTGGGGTAGGTATGGTTTAGCCTTTTGCTCCGGCGCTCTGGCAGACTCGGGGTCTAGGCCAGTGCCTTCAGCAAAGGAGAGAGGAGGCAACGGGATGCATGCACACGTCCCGTGTACCGGGATGGGGAATTGTGGGGGACTGTCACCACTCCTTCCCCGGCACACCCCCTGCCAGCCACAACGCTGCCACATCTTGGTGGAACACGGCATCTGACTGGCCGTTTCTCCATGGGGTTGTTTCTGTGAGTTGCGGGTATGGCACCTGGGGGAAGCCCGTCTGCCCTTCCACAAGTGGCCATCGAGAAGCTTTCCCCTTGGGACCAGAGGCACAAGACAGGCCTGTCTTCTGCCCAGACTCCTTCCTCAGTGGATAGCACGTGCCTCTGCGCTAGTCTTCCCCTCCTGTCTCCTTAGCAGCCAGGCTTCCATCTCTCCGCACAGGGAGCGGGTGACACTTGTCTTGCCACCGGCCTGCTGTTCGTGCCATGGCAGCCTATCATGCTTCCCAAGCGTTTCCCGATCCCAAGACCAAGGGCTCCTTCTCTTCCCCGCGAGCGGCGTGCTCTGCCTTCCCCACACTTGCTCCTGAGGAGTGCGGTGACAGACGTGTGCAACCACGCTTCCCTCTCAGGCAGAAGGGGTGCTAGGGCAAAGAGTACTTTGCTCCATGCGGGTATCTTCCACCGCGATGCGGAAACTAGCTCAGGCATGCAGAAGCAGCATCCCCAAAACCAACTCACATTTCCCAACGAATGCTGTGATTCCCAGTGTAGATCACAAGGCAAAGAGGCTTTCGCTGTATGCGGGTTTCTCCCACCGCAAGACTGGGCTCAGGCAAGCAGCAGTAGCCCGCAGATCATTTCTCAGCGAATGCTGTCCTTTCTCAGAGGTTTTGGCTTGGAACGAATAGCACTTCGCCGCTGCTTCCTCAGCAAGGCTTAAGTCGCGTCAGGGAAGCAGAGCTGCGGGAGAGCTGGTGCCTTTTGGGCCTTGCTTTCCGGGCTCCATGTTCGCCTCCTGGGTTCACCCTGCCAGGCCGAATTAAGCAGACACAGCCACAACCCTGCAGTAGCTTAGGAAGCCTAGGATAGCACCCTATGCACACTACCATCCCCCGGTGTAGGCATCGCTTGGCCTTTGGCTCTGGCGCTCAGGCCTTCTTGCGGACTAGCCCATTGCTGTCCCCACAGGAAAGGAGACGTGATAGTATCCCTGCACACCGCCCGTGCACTGAAGAGGGAGCTTTCTGGGAAGTCCTTAACCCATCACCCTATACCCCATGCCATCTCCAAGCTTCCACATCCTGATGGAAGACGGCGTCTGACTCCCTGTTATTTCAGGGAGCTGTTTCTGCGAGTTTAGCGTAGGCTCCTGGTGGATAGCGCATGTCTGCCCCAGGGACAGGTGGCCAAGGAGCTGCTGTCTCCTTGGGCCCAGAGGCTCAGGACAGGCATGCTTTCTGCCCAGACTCCTTCCTAAGAGTGGAGCATGCGCCCTGCCCTACACATCCCCTCCTTTCTCTGTAGCAGACAGGCTTCCGTCTCTCTGCACAGGGAGCAGGTGGCACTTGTATTACCACCGGCCGCTGTGCCTGCCAGGGCCGGCTCTCCTGTTTTGCAACCGTTTCCAGACCAGAAAGCCAACGACTCCTGTTCTTATTCCTGGGCAGCGTGCTGCAACTTCTACAGACATGCTCCTGGGGAGCGCAGTGATAGACGTGTCCCTTTCCTTAATGCTCTTTCCAGAGGCGCAACCGCGCTTCTCTCTCAGGACGAGGGGTGCTAGGGCAAAGAGGATTTTGCTCCATGAGGGTATGTTCCACCGTGCTGCGGAGACTAGCACAGGAAAGCAGCAGCAGCATCCCCAAACCTAAATCACATTTCCCAACGAATGCTGTGATTTCCCAGGGTAGATGACAAGGCAAAGAGGCTTTCGCTGTATGCGGGTTTCTCCAGCCGCGAGACTGGGCTCAGGCAAGCAGCAGTAGCCCGCAGAACATTTCTCAGCGAATGCTGTGCTTTCTCAGAGGCTTTGGCTTGGAGCGAACAGCACTTCGCCGCTGCTTCCTCAGCAAGGCTTCAGTCGTGTCAGGGAAGCAGAGCTGCGGGAGTGCTGGTGCCTTTTGGGCCTTGCTTTCCCGGGCTCCATGTTTGCGTCCTGGGTTCACCCTGCCAGGCGGAATTAAGCAGACACAGCCACAACCCTGCAGTAGCGTGCGGAGCCTAGGATGGCACCCTATGCACACTATCATCTCCCGGTGTAGGAATCGCTTGGCCTTTGACTCTGGCGCTCAGGCGTTCTCGCGGACTAGCCCAGTGCTTTCCCCACCGGAAAGGAGACGTGACAGGATCCCTGCACACCGCCCGTGCACTGAATAGGGAGCTTTCGGGGACTGTCCTCACACCATCCCCTTAAACCCCATGCCACCTCCAAGCTTCCACATCCTGAAGGAAGACGGCATGTGACTCCCTGTTATTTCAGGGAGCTGTTTCTGCGAGTTCAGCGTAGGCTCCTGGTGGCTAGCGCATGTTTGCCCCAGGGACAGGTGGCCAAGGAGCTGCTGTTTCCTTGGGCCCAGAGGCTCATGATAGGCATGCATTCTGCCCAGACTCCTTCCTACGAGTGGTGCACGCGCCCTGTCTTACTCATCACCTCCTCTCTCTGTAGCAGACAGGCTTCCGTCTCTCTGCACAGGGAGCAGGTGACACTTGTATTGCCACCGGCCGCTGTGCCTGCCAGGGCCGGCTCTCCTGTTTCGCAACCGTTTCCAGATGAGAAAGCCAACGGCTCCTGCTCTTCTCCCTGGGCAGCGTGCTGCACCTTCCACAGACATGCTCCTGGGGAGCGCAATGATAGACGTGTCCCTTTCTTTAAGGCTCTTTCCAGAAGTGCAACCGCGCTTCTCTCTCAGGCAGAGGGGTGCTAGGGCAAAGTGGATTTCGCTCCATGCGGGTATCTTCCACCATGCTGCGGAGAATAGCTCAGGCATTAAGCTGCAGCATCACACACATCCGATTCGGATTTCCCAACGAATGCTGTGCTTTCCCAGAGGGGATGCCCGGGCAAAGGGGTTTCGCCGTATGCGGGTTTCTCCCAGCGTGAGACTGGGCTTAGGCAAGCAGCAGAAGAGACCGCAGAACCGACTCTGATTTCCCAGCGACTGCTATGCTTTCCCAGAGGTTTTCAACTTGGCGCGATCCGCACTACGCTGCTTTCCTCAGCAAGGCTTTCTTCGTTCGTTCTGTTGCGGCAGGAAAGAAGAACAACGGGAGAGCTGGTGCCTCGTGGGGCTTGCTTTCCCGGGCTCCAAGTACACAGCGGGTTTCAACTTGCGAAGCCGAACTAAGCAGACAGAGTCACAGCCCTGCAGCAGCTTGCGTGGCCTAGCATGGCACTCTATGCCTATTACCATCTCCTGGGGTAGGTAAGGCTTTGCCTTTTATTCCGGCGCTCAGGCAGACTCAGGTTCTAGGCCAGTGCCTTCAGCACAGGAGAGAGGAGGCGACAGGATCCCTGCACACGGCCCGTGCACTTTGATGGGGAACTGTGGGAGACAGTCTCCACTCCTTCCCCGGCACACGCCCTGCTACCCACATCGCTGCCACATCTTGGTGGAAGGCGGCATCTAACTGCCCGTTACTCCATGGGGTTGTTTCTGCGAGTTGCGTGTATGGCACCTGGTGGCAAGACCAAGTCTGCCCTTGGGACAGGTGGCCAAGGAGATGCTGTCCCCTTGGGACTTTAGGCACAGGACAGGCCTGCCTTCTGCCCAGACTCCTTCCTCAGAGTGGAGCTCACGCCCTTGCCCTAGTCATACCCTCATTTCTCCTTAGCATTCAGGCTTCCATCTCTCCGCACAGGGAGTGGGTGACACTTGTCTTGACACCGGCCCACTGTTCGTGCCCCGGCAGGCTATCCTGCTTCCCGCGCGTTTCCGAATCCAAAGCCAAGGGCTCCTTCACTTCTCCGGGGGCGGCATGCTGCGCCTTCCCCACACTTGGTCCTGGGGAGCGCGCTGACCGACGTGTGCAACCACGCTTCTCTCTCAGGCAGAGGGGTGCTAGGGCAAAGAGGATTTCGCTCCATGCGGGTATCTTCCACCGTGCTGCGGGGACAAGCTCAGGCAAGCAGCAGCAGCATCCCCAAACCCAAATCACTTTTCCAAATGAATGCTGTGATTTCCCAGTGTAGATCACAAGGCAAATAGGCTTTCGCTGTATGCGGGTTTCTCCAGCCGCGAAACTGGGCTCAGGCAAGCAGCAGTAGCCCGCAGAACATTTGTCAGCGAACGCTGTGCTTTCTCAGAGGCTTTGGCTTGGAGCGAACAGCATTTCGCCGCTGCTTCCTCAGCAAGGCTTAGTCGCGTCAGGGAAGCAGAGCTGCGGGAGAGCAGGTGCCTTTTGGGCCTTGCTTTCCCGAGCTCCATGTTCGCTTCCCGGGTTCACTGTGCCAGGCCGAATTAAGCAGACACAGCCACAACCCTGCAGTAGCGTGCGGAGCCTAGGATGGCACCCTATGCACACTATCATCTCCCGGTGTAGGAATCGCTTGGCCTTTGACTCTGGCGCTCAGGCGTTCTCGCGGACTAGCCCAGTGCTTTCCCCACCGGAAAGGAGACGTGACAGGATCCCTGCACACCGCCCGTGCACTGAATAGGGAGCTTTCGTGGACTGTCCTCACACCATCCCCTTAAACCCCATGCCACCTCCAAGCTTCCACATCCTGAAGGAAGACGGCATCTGACTCCCTGTTATTTCAGGGAGCTGTTTCTGTGAGTTCAGCGTAGGCTCCTGGTGGCTAGCGCATGTCTGCCCCAGGGACAGGTGGCCAAGGAGCTGCTGTCTCCTTGGGCCCAGAGGCTCAGGACAGGCATGCTTTCTGCCCAGACTCCTTCTTAAGAGTGGAGCACGAGCCCTTCCCTACACATCCCCTCCTCTCTCTGTAGCAGACAGGCTTCTGTCTCTCTGCACAGGGAGCCGGTGACACTTGTATTGCCACCGGCCGCTGTGCCTGCCAGGGCCGGCTCTCCTGTTTCGCAACCGTTTCCAGATGAGAAAGCCAACGGCTCCTGCTCTTCTCCCTGGGCAGCGTGCTGCACCTTCCACAGACATGCTCCTGGGGAGCACAGTGATAGACGTGTCCCTTTCCTTAAGGCTCTTTCCACAGGCGCAACCGCGCTTCTCTCAGGCAGAGGGGTGCTAGGGCAAAGAGGATTTCGCTCCATGCGGGCATCTTCCACCATGCTGCGGAGACTAGCTCAGGCATTAAGCTGCAGCATCACACACATCCGATTCGGATTTCCCAACGAACGCTGTGCTTTCCCAGAGGGGATTCCCGGGAAAGGGGTTTCGCTGTATGCGGGATTCTCCCACCTCGAGACTGGGCTCAGACAAGCAGCAGAAGAGACCGCAGAACCGACTCTGATTTCCCAGCCACTGCTATGCTTTCCCAGAGATTTTCAACTTTGCGCGAACCGCACTACGCTGCTGTCCTCAGCAAGGCTTGGTCTTTCGTTCTTTTGCGGCAGGGAAGAAGAACAGCGGGAGAGCTGGTGCCTCGTGGGCCTTGCTTTCCCGAGCTCCAAGACCGCACCTGGGGTTCACCTCGCTAAGCCGAACTAAGCAGACAGTCACAGCCCTGCAGCAGCTTTCGAGGCCTAGCATGGCACTCTATGCCTATTATCATCTCCTGGGGTAGGTATGGTTTAGCCTTTTGCTCCGGCGCTCTGGCAGACTCGGGGTCTAGGCCAGTGCCTTCAGCAAAGGAGAGAGGAGGCAACGGGATGCATGCACACGTCCCGTGTACCGGGATGGGGAATTGTGGGGGACTGTCACCACTCCTTCCCCGGCACACCCCCTGCCAGCCACAACGCTGCCACATCTTGGTGGAACACGGCATCTGACTGGCCGTTTCTCCATGGGGTTGTTTCTGTGAGTTGCGGGTATGGCACCTGGGGGAAGCCCGTCTGCCCTTCCACAAGTGGCCATCGAGAAGCTTTCCCCTTGGGACCAGAGGCACAAGACAGGCCTGTCTTCTGCCCAGACTCCTTCCTCAGTGGATAGCACGTGCCTCTGCGCTAGTCTTCCCCTCCTGTCTCCTTAGCAGCCAGGCTTCCATCTCTCCGCACAGGGAGCGGGTGACACTTGTCTTGCCACCGGCCTGCTGTTCGTGCCATGGCAGCCTATCATGCTTCCCAAGCGTTTCCCGATCCCAAGACCAAGGGCTCCTTCTCTTCCCCGCGAGCGGCGTGCTCTGCCTTCCCCACACTTGCTCCTGAGGAGTGCGGTGACAGACGTGTGCAACCACGCTTCCCTCTCAGGCAGAAGGGGTGCTAGGGCAAAGAGTACTTTGCTCCATGCGGGTATCTTCCACCGCGATGCGGAAACTAGCTCAGGCATGCAGAAGCAGCATCCCCAAAACCAACTCACATTTCCCAACGAATGCTGTGATTCCCAGTGTAGATCACAAGGCAAAGAGGCTTTCGCTGTATGCGGGTTTCTCCCACCGCAAGACTGGGCTCAGGCAAGCAGCAGTAGCCCGCAGATCATTTCTCAGCGAATGCTGTCCTTTCTCAGAGGTTTTGGCTTGGAACGAATAGCACTTCGCCGCTGCTTCCTCAGCAAGGCTTAAGTCGCGTCAGGGAAGCAGAGCTGCGGGAGAGCTGGTGCCTTTTGGGCCTTGCTTTCCGGGCTCCATGTTCGCCTCCTGGGTTCACCCTGCCAGGCCGAATTAAGCAGACACAGCCACAACCCTGCAGTAGCTTAGGAAGCCTAGGATAGCACCCTATGCACACTACCATCCCCCGGTGTAGGCATCGCTTGGCCTTTGGCTCTGGCGCTCAGGCCTTCTTGCGGACTAGCCCATTGCTGTCCCCACAGGAAAGGAGACGTGATAGTATCCCTGCACACCGCCCGTGCACTGAAGAGGGAGCTTTCTGGGAAGTCCTTAACCCATCACCCTATACCCCATGCCATCTCCAAGCTTCCACATCCTGATGGAAGACGGCGTCTGACTCCCTGTTATTTCAGGGAGCTGTTTCTGCGAGTTTAGCGTAGGCTCCTGGTGGATAGCGCATGTCTGCCCCAGGGACAGGTGGCCAAGGAGCTGCTGTCTCCTTGGGCCCAGAGGCTCAGGACAGGCATGCTTTCTGCCCAGACTCCTTCCTAAGAGTGGAGCATGCGCCCTGCCCTACACATCCCCTCCTTTCTCTGTAGCAGACAGGCTTCCGTCTCTCTGCACAGGGAGCAGGTGGCACTTGTATTACCACCGGCCGCTGTGCCTGCCAGGGCCGGCTCTCCTGTTTTGCAACCGTTTCCAGACCAGAAAGCCAACGACTCCTGTTCTTATTCCTGGGCAGCGTGCTGCAACTTCTACAGACATGCTCCTGGGGAGCGCAGTGATAGACGTGTCCCTTTCCTTAATGCTCTTTCCAGAGGCGCAACCGCGCTTCTCTCTCAGGACGAGGGGTGCTAGGGCAAAGAGGATTTTGCTCCATGAGGGTATGTTCCACCGTGCTGCGGAGACTAGCACAGGAAAGCAGCAGCAGCATCCCCAAACCTAAATCACATTTCCCAACGAATGCTGTGATTTCCCAGGGTAGATGACAAGGCAAAGAGGCTTTCGCTGTATGCGGGTTTCTCCAGCCGCGAGACTGGGCTCAGGCAAGCAGCAGTAGCCCGCAGAACATTTCTCAGCGAATGCTGTGCTTTCTCAGAGGCTTTGGCTTGGAGCGAACAGCACTTCGCCGCTGCTTCCTCAGCAAGGCTTCAGTCGTGTCAGGGAAGCAGAGCTGCGGGAGTGCTGGTGCCTTTTGGGCCTTGCTTTCCCGGGCTCCATGTTTGCGTCCTGGGTTCACCCTGCCAGGCGGAATTAAGCAGACACAGCCACAACCCTGCAGTAGCGTGCGGAGCCTAGGATGGCACCCTATGCACACTATCATCTCCCGGTGTAGGAATCGCTTGGCCTTTGACTCTGGCGCTCAGGCGTTCTCGCGGACTAGCCCAGTGCTTTCCCCACCGGAAAGGAGACGTGACAGGATCCCTGCACACCGCCCGTGCACTGAATAGGGAGCTTTCGGGGACTGTCCTCACACCATCCCCTTAAACCCCATGCCACCTCCAAGCTTCCACATCCTGAAGGAAGACGGCATGTGACTCCCTGTTATTTCAGGGAGCTGTTTCTGCGAGTTCAGCGTAGGCTCCTGGTGGCTAGCGCATGTTTGCCCCAGGGACAGGTGGCCAAGGAGCTGCTGTTTCCTTGGGCCCAGAGGCTCATGATAGGCATGCATTCTGCCCAGACTCCTTCCTACGAGTGGTGCACGCGCCCTGTCTTACTCATCACCTCCTCTCTCTGTAGCAGACAGGCTTCCGTCTCTCTGCACAGGGAGCAGGTGACACTTGTATTGCCACCGGCCGCTGTGCCTGCCAGGGCCGGCTCTCCTGTTTCGCAACCGTTTCCAGATGAGAAAGCCAACGGCTCCTGCTCTTCTCCCTGGGCAGCGTGCTGCACCTTCCACAGACATGCTCCTGGGGAGCGCAATGATAGACGTGTCCCTTTCTTTAAGGCTCTTTCCAGAAGTGCAACCGCGCTTCTCTCTCAGGCAGAGGGGTGCTAGGGCAAAGTGGATTTCGCTCCATGCGGGTATCTTCCACCATGCTGCGGAGAATAGCTCAGGCATTAAGCTGCAGCATCACACACATCCGATTCGGATTTCCCAACGAATGCTGTGCTTTCCCAGAGGGGATGCCCGGGCAAAGGGGTTTCGCCGTATGCGGGTTTCTCCCAGCGTGAGACTGGGCTTAGGCAAGCAGCAGAAGAGACCGCAGAACCGACTCTGATTTCCCAGCGACTGCTATGCTTTCCCAGAGGTTTTCAACTTGGCGCGATCCGCACTACGCTGCTTTCCTCAGCAAGGCTTTCTTCGTTCGTTCTGTTGCGGCAGGAAAGAAGAACAGCGGGAGAGCTGGTGCCTCGTGGGGCTTGCTTTCCCGGGCTCCAAGTACACAGCGGGTTTCAACTTGCGAAGCCGAACTAAGCAGACAGAGTCACAGCCCTGCAGCAGCTTGCGTGGCCTAGCATGGCACTCTATGCCTATTACCATCTCCTGGGGTAGGTAAGGCTTTGCCTTTTATTCCGGCGCTCAGGCAGACTCAGGTTCTAGGCCAGTGCCTTCAGCACAGGAGAGAGGAGGCGACAGGATCCCTGCACACGGCCCGTGCACTTTGATGGGGAACTGTGGGAGACAGTCTCCACTCCTTCCCCGGCACACGCCCTGCTACCCACATCGCTGCCACATCTTGGTGGAAGGCGGCATCTAACTGCCCGTTACTCCATGGGGTTGTTTCTGCGAGTTGCGTGTATGGCACCTGGTGGCAAGACCAAGTCTGCCCTTGGGACAGGTGGCCAAGGAGATGCTGTCCCCTTGGGACTTTAGGCACAGGACAGGCCTGCCTTCTGCCCAGACTCCTTCCTCAGAGTGGAGCTCACGCCCTTGCCCTAGTCATACCCTCATTTCTCCTTAGCATTCAGGCTTCCATCTCTCCGCACAGGGAGTGGGTGACACTTGTCTTGACACCAGCCCACTGTTCGTGCCCCGGCAGGCTATCCTGCTTCCCGCGCGTTTCCGAATCCAAAGCCAAGGGCTCCTTCACTTCTCCGGGGGCGGCATGCTGCGCCTTCCCCACACTTGGTCCTGGGGAGCGCGCTGACCGACGTGTGCAACCACGCTTCTCTCTCAGGCAGAGGGGTGCTAGGGCAAAGAGGATTTCGCTCCATGCGGGTATCTTCCACCGTGCTGCGGGGACAAGCTCAGGCAAGCAGCAGCAGCATCCCCAAACCCAAATCACTTTTCCAAATGAATGCTGTGATTTCCCAGTGTAGATCACAAGGCAAATAGGCTTTCGCTGTATGCGGGTTTCTCCAGCCGCGAAACTGGGCTCAGGCAAGCAGCAGTAGCCCGCAGAACATTTGTCAGCGAACGCTGTGCTTTCTCAGAGGCTTTGGCTTGGAGCGAACAGCATTTCGCCGCTGCTTCCTCAGCAAGGCTTAGTCGCGTCAGGGAAGCAGAGCTGCGGGAGAGCAGGTGCCTTTTGGGCCTTGCTTTCCCGAGCTCCATGTTCGCTTCCCGGGTTCACTGTGCCAGGCCGAATTAAGCAGACACAGCCACAACCCTGCAGTAGCGTGCGGAGCCTAGGATGGCACCCTATGCACACTATCATCTCCCGGTGTAGGAATCGCTTGGCCTTTGACTCTGGCGCTCAGGCGTTCTCGCGGACTAGCCCAGTGCTTTCCCCACCGGAAAGGAGACGTGACAGGATCCCTGCACACCGCCCGTGCACTGAATAGGGAGCTTTCGTGGACTGTCCTCACACCATCCCCTTAAACCCCATGCCACCTCCAAGCTTCCACATCCTGAAGGAAGACGGCATCTGACTCCCTGTTATTTCAGGGAGCTGTTTCTGTGAGTTCAGCGTAGGCTCCTGGTGGCTAGCGCATGTCTGCCCCAGGGACAGGTGGCCAAGGAGCTGCTGTCTCCTTGGGCCCAGAGGCTCAGGACAGGCATGCTTTCTGCCCAGACTCCTTCTTAAGAGTGGAGCACGAGCCCTTCCCTACACATCCCCTCCTCTCTCTGTAGCAGACAGGCTTCTGTCTCTCTGCACAGGGAGCCGGTGACACTTGTATTGCCACCGGCCGCTGTGCCTGCCAGGGCCGGCTCTCCTGTTTCGCAACCGTTTCCAGATGAGAAAGCCAACGGCTCCTGCTCTTCTCCCTGGGCAGCGTGCTGCACCTTCCACAGACATGCTCCTGGGGAGCACAGTGATAGACGTGTCCCTTTCCTTAAGGCTCTTTCCACAGGCGCAACCGCGCTTCTCTCAGGCAGAGGGGTGCTAGGGCAAAGAGGATTTCGCTCCATGCGGGCATCTTCCACCATGCTGCGGAGACTAGCTCAGGCATTAAGCTGCAGCATCACACACATCCGATTCGGATTTCCCAACGAACGCTGTGCTTTCCCAGAGGGGATTCCCGGGAAAGGGGTTTCGCTGTATGCGGGATTCTCCCACCTCGAGACTGGGCTCAGACAAGCAGCAGAAGAGACCGCAGAACCGACTCTGATTTCCCAGCCACTGCTATGCTTTCCCAGAGATTTTCAACTTTGCGCGAACCGCACTACGCTGCTGTCCTCAGCAAGGCTTGGTCTTTCGTTCTTTTGCGGCAGGGAAGAAGAACAGCGGGAGAGCTGGTGCCTCGTGGGCCTTGCTTTCCCGAGCTCCAAGACCGCACCTGGGGTTCACCTCGCTAAGCCGAACTAAGCAGACAGTCACAGCCCTGCAGCAGCTTTCGAGGCCTAGCATGGCACTCTATGCCTATTATCATCTCCTGGGGTAGGTATGGTTTAGCCTTTTGCTCCGGCGCTCTGGCAGACTCGGGGTCTAGGCCAGTGCCTTCAGCAAAGGAGAGAGGAGGCAACGGGATGCATGCACACGTCCCGTGTACCGGGATGGGGAATTGTGGGGGACTGTCACCACTCCTTCCCCGGCACACCCCCTGCCAGCCACAACGCTGCCACATCTTGGTGGAACACGGCATCTGACTGGCCGTTTCTCCATGGGGTTGTTTCTGTGAGTTGCGGGTATGGCACCTGGGGGAAGCCCGTCTGCCCTTCCACAAGTGGCCATCGAGAAGCTTTCCCCTTGGGACCAGAGGCACAAGACAGGCCTGTCTTCTGCCCAGACTCCTTCCTCAGTGGATAGCACGTGCCTCTGCGCTAGTCTTCCCCTCCTGTCTCCTTAGCAGCCAGGCTTCCATCTCTCCGCACAGGGAGCGGGTGACACTTGTCTTGCCACCGGCCTGCTGTTCGTGCCATGGCAGCCTATCATGCTTCCCAAGCGTTTCCCGATCCCAAGACCAAGGGCTCCTTCTCTTCCCCGCGAGCGGCGTGCTCTGCCTTCCCCACACTTGCTCCTGAGGAGTGCGGTGACAGACGTGTGCAACCACGCTTCCCTCTCAGGCAGAAGGGGTGCTAGGGCAAAGAGTACTTTGCTCCATGCGGGTATCTTCCACCGCGATGCGGAAACTAGCTCAGGCATGCAGAAGCAGCATCCCCAAAACCAACTCACATTTCCCAACGAATGCTGTGATTCCCAGTGTAGATCACAAGGCAAAGAGGCTTTCGCTGTATGCGGGTTTCTCCCACCGCAAGACTGGGCTCAGGCAAGCAGCAGTAGCCCGCAGATCATTTCTCAGCGAATGCTGTCCTTTCTCAGAGGTTTTGGCTTGGAACGAATAGCACTTCGCCGCTGCTTCCTCAGCAAGGCTTAAGTCGCGTCAGGGAAGCAGAGCTGCGGGAGAGCTGGTGCCTTTTGGGCCTTGCTTTCCGGGCTCCATGTTCGCCTCCTGGGTTCACCCTGCCAGGCCGAATTAAGCAGACACAGCCACAACCCTGCAGTAGCTTAGGAAGCCTAGGATAGCACCCTATGCACACTACCATCCCCCGGTGTAGGCATCGCTTGGCCTTTGGCTCTGGCGCTCAGGCCTTCTTGCGGACTAGCCCATTGCTGTCCCCACAGGAAAGGAGACGTGATAGTATCCCTGCACACCGCCCGTGCACTGAAGAGGGAGCTTTCTGGGAAGTCCTTAACCCATCACCCTATACCCCATGCCATCTCCAAGCTTCCACATCCTGATGGAAGACGGCGTCTGACTCCCTGTTATTTCAGGGAGCTGTTTCTGCGAGTTTAGCGTAGGCTCCTGGTGGATAGCGCATGTCTGCCCCAGGGACAGGTGGCCAAGGAGCTGCTGTCTCCTTGGGCCCAGAGGCTCAGGACAGGCATGCTTTCTGCCCAGACTCCTTCCTAAGAGTGGAGCATGCGCCCTGCCCTACACATCCCCTCCTTTCTCTGTAGCAGACAGGCTTCCGTCTCTCTGCACAGGGAGCAGGTGGCACTTGTATTACCACCGGCCGCTGTGCCTGCCAGGGCCGGCTCTCCTGTTTTGCAACCGTTTCCAGACCAGAAAGCCAACGACTCCTGTTCTTATTCCTGGGCAGCGTGCTGCAACTTCTACAGACATGCTCCTGGGGAGCGCAGTGATAGACGTGTCCCTTTCCTTAATGCTCTTTCCAGAGGCGCAACCGCGCTTCTCTCTCAGGACGAGGGGTGCTAGGGCAAAGAGGATTTTGCTCCATGAGGGTATGTTCCACCGTGCTGCGGAGACTAGCACAGGAAAGCAGCAGCAGCATCCCCAAACCTAAATCACATTTCCCAACGAATGCTGTGATTTCCCAGGGTAGATGACAAGGCAAAGAGGCTTTCGCTGTATGCGGGTTTCTCCAGCCGCGAGACTGGGCTCAGGCAAGCAGCAGTAGCCCGCAGAACATTTCTCAGCGAATGCTGTGCTTTCTCAGAGGCTTTGGCTTGGAGCGAACAGCACTTCACCGCTGTTTCCTCAGCAAGGCTTCAGTCGCGTCAGGGAAGCAGAGCTGCGGGAGAGCTGGTGCCTTTTGGGCCTTGCTTTCCCGAGCTCCAGGTTCGCTTCGCGGGTTCACTGTGCCTGGTCGAATTAAGCAGACACAGCCACAACCGTGCAGTAGCGTGCGGAGCCTAGGATGGCACCCTATGCACACTATCATCTCCCGGTGTAGGCATCGCTTGGCCTTTGACTCTGGCGCTCAGGCGTTCTCGCGGACTAGCCCAGTGCTTTCCCCACCGGAAAGGAGATGTGACAGGATCCCTGCACACCGCCCGTGCACTGAATAGGGAGCTTAAGGGGACTGTCCACACCCCTGCGAGTTCAGGGCTGGAAGCTTGGTGGCAAGCCCACGTCTGGCCTCTGGACAGGTAGCCAAGGAGATGCTTTCCACTTGGGACCAGAGGCACAGGAAAGGCCTTCCTTCTGCCCAGACTCCTTCCTCAGATTGGAGCACGTTCCCCGGCCCAATCGCCCCCTCAAGTCTCCTTAGCAGCCAGGCTTCGTCTCTCTGCACAGGGAGTGGGTGATACTTGTCTTGCCACCGGCCCGCTGTTCCTGCCAGGACCAGCTCTCCAACTTCGCGCCCATTTCCTGGCCACAAGGCCAATGGCTCCTTCTCTTCTCCTGGGCAGCTTGCTGCACTTTCCCCAGACAGGCTCCTGGGGAGCCCAGTGACAGACATGTCCCCTTCCTTAAGGCTCTTTCCACAGGCACAACCACGGTTCTCTCTCAGGCAGTGGGGATGCCCAGGCAAAGAGGATTTCGCCCCTTGCGGGTTTATTACACCGTGCTGTTGGGTCTTGCTCAGGCAAGCAGCAGCAGCATCCCACAGACCCGACTCTGATTTCCCAAAGAATGCTGTGCTTTCCCAGAGGAGATGGCCAGGCAAAGACCCTTTCACTGTATGAGGGTTTCTCCCGCCGTGCTGCGAATACTAGGCTAAGGCAAGCAGCAACAGCAGCCCACAAAAACGACTCTGGTTTCCCAGCGACTGCTATGCTTTCACAGAGGTTTTCAGCTTGGCGCGAACGGCACTTCGCTGCTGCTTCCTCAGCAAGGCTTTGGGTGTTCGCTCTGTCGCATCAGGGAAGAAGAGCTGCGGGAGAGCTGGTCCCTCTTGGGCCTTGCTTTCCCGGGCTCTATGTTGGCACCCTGGGTTCACCCTGCCAGTCCGAACTAAGCAGACACAGCCACAACGCTGCAGCAGCGTGCATGGCCTAGGATGGCACTCAATGCACACTACATTCTCCCAGTGTAGGCAACAACCCTGTATCTGACTGACTTGTTAATTCTGGGAATGTCTTGCAGATTAATTTGCTTGCCAGAGGTGGTTCCTCTAATTGATGTCTAAGAACCCTAATTAGTTAAGAAAACTTTTTTTTTAACATTTTCATTGCTATTTATTATTATTATTATTAATGCTAATATCTCTATTATAAATAATTCACAAGGGCATCTTTCTGACAAAAGACAAAGAGCTGGCTACTAGTAGAAAATGTACATTTGACTCTGTCAGTGAAAGTGGTAAAGGGATTTGAGAAAATAAGGCAAAGCACTGGAATTGTGTGTTAAAACTTTAAATATTATAGACACATTTACTTAATTTCTAATACTGTTGTTGCTTATAATTAAATAAGATGTTTTCCATGAACCACGCAGTACAGCAAATATATTGTTTATACAGATTAAATTTTCATCAAAAGGGACGCCTGGGTGGCTCAGTTGGTTAAGCAGCTGCCTTTGGCTCAGGTCATGATCCCAGCATCCTGGGATCGAGTCCCACATTGGGCTCCTTGCTCGGCCGGGAGCCTGCTTCTCCCTCTGCCTCTGCCTGTTATTCTGTCTGTGCTTGCTCTCTCGCCCACTCTCTCTGATAAAAAATAAAATCTTAAAATAAATAAATTAATAAATTTTCATCAAAAAATAGTAAGTGTAATTTATTGTAGGATCATGATCAGCATTTTGCAGATGAGAAAAGTAAAATTTAGAAAAGTATGTCTCTTCAAATCCCTCATACAATATCTGGCCTAGATAGAAGGATATACTATCACAATTGAGGAAGATAATTGAGATTACTTAAAATGATAAACTTTACTGTATAGGGTTTTTTACAAGTTTGCCACAGATTCAGATTCTTTTAAAATATATATCTATTTTGTGTAAAGAGAATGCACTGAGAAGTAAAAAGAAAGTGATATATCAGTGCTACCAACTAATGGCTATAATATCATCACCTTATTTATGAACAATGAAACAGTGTGCAATATTTAAATAAATTTAAATAAATTCCTATTTATTTATTATTAAGAAATTCCTCTAACAAACAGTATGTTTTGAAGGTTGCTAGCAGGAAAGTGTTGTACTTCAAGGAAGTAATCAGAAAATATGATCTAAAATTCTGCTTTCAAGGGCGCCTGGGTGGCTCAGTGTGTTAAAATTCTGCTTTCAAGAAGCTATAACAGTAAGTACTGAGCATTAGCTATTATATGCTATGGATGAATAACTGAAATCTACATTTGAAACTAATGATACACTATATGTTAACTAATTGAATTTTTAAAAGTTAATAAAAAAACACTATTTTATAAAACAATATTCCCAACAGGCTCTTTTGCTTTAAAATACTCACTCTGTAATGAGAGTCATTACTTTTGTCTAGCCAATTCTTACACCACTGTTTATCCCTTCCCTGCTTTATCCCTTCCCAGTATCAATAAAGGCTCACTTGGGTTACCTAGAAGCCATGAGAAAGCTTGTAATAGATCTGGCTGGTTTTCACCAGCAATTTGACCACCATGTGCACAGGGAAGTCTATTGATAAAGGCTTTATTGCAATAAATTGCAAATACATGGATGATTTTGAATTCTCTTTCTTGAGGTCTTGTTTCATGATAATAAATGTAGGGTGGCTTATTGGAATGGATGTTATTAACATATCTTCATAGTTATAAGTACATGGAATTGTAAAATAGATTAATGAATGTGACATTACTGACAACCGTCCTCATTTTGAAATCAAATTACAGTGTACTGAGCTGAGGAGGCAAAGTAGATTTGGGATTATGAGCGAAATAATTTTAAAAAGTCTTAGGGGTATGATCAGACTATTGGGTAATTCAGTAGAAAAATATCAACTGATTGAGATTCTGTGTTCCCTGATTTCAGAGAGAAGTTAAGATAAATAAGTAACACGAGGAGACTAGGAAGCCAAACATAAGTGATACTTTTGTGCCAGGGTGTGTATACATCTGTTTATCTTCTTGCTTTACCACTAAGGTTGTTCCTAGAGGAGAGTTTAAATATGTGTTGGAGCTAATCTCTGTGGATTACACAAGAAACCACATCTTACAGCTCTCCCTGAAACACCGCTTATGATTTCAATGTAATTTGGTTTTTGCATTTTTAGAAATAACAAAATACTTTGCAAACTCATCTACTTTATTACCACCACAAGTGAGTCAGCTGACTCCCCATTTTAACACAGTGACAGTCACAGAGGAATGGAGGAGTGAGTAGAGTTATCAATATATGTGCTTTAAAGAAGTATGACAGGGTAGCAGCTATTTCCAGGAACCAAAACATGGGTCAGCAGCTGTGCAGGAAAAGTGATGGAATAAATGACTCATTTCAGAGGAGTTCTATAACATATTAGTTCTATAATGGATCTTCAGCACCCAATTACTTACTTTGATCTAAAGATAAGGATTTACAGTTAAGATCCCATTTATGATTTGTCTGGTAGGGTCTGAATCATGTTTACTATTGTTTTGACTATTACTTGAAACCTATAGTAGTACTTGGGATATGTGTTGTGTATTCTGTGAACATGTGCTATTTTTAGATTCGATAATTCCTGTCTCGAACCCCTGTTAATTTGTTTGCTTTTGTTTATTTGATAGTGCTTTCAGTAAATGGATATATCTGAAAAATTGCAAAGCCATTATTAAAATAAGTTATTATATATAGCATGGAATTGCACATTCCTCCTTTGAATCCGACAGAGCTTCACCATATCCTTAACAATTTCGGAAAAACACGCTATTATTTTTCTTCATAAAATTACTCCTGTTAGGCTGTGATGGTTGTCATCAGCAGTAACTCCTCTGAAGGCTTTGTCAAAAGAGTTGAAAAATTGGAAAGGTGTGAATGAAGCTGTTTGCTGAATATAAAGAAAAGAGCATTGAAGTACAATTCACACTCTTACTTCTCCTTCTATGCTTTCAGATGTTTGACATTTGAAAATTTTGCTTCTAGAAGAGATGCCCTATATAATTCTTACTTTAAGGAGCAAGTTGCTTTTGTAATTTTTTTTTATTATTCTACCATTCAAGTATTTCCATTTAAATTAAATTCAATACCATTTAAAAAAAATCAAAAGTGCAGCCAGTATTCAATTCCTGGGCTAAATAATTTTAGAAAGCTTTCTGTTATTGAACCTACGGGGTTTTTCTGTAGTTTTAACTCTTTCTTTCTGTGATTTTTCCCATTAGTCACATAAGTGACTGCAATATAACAGACATTGAGGATAAAGGACTGAATAGAACAATCCTTGGCCTCATGAAGTTGAGAATCTAGCAAGGGAGTCAAACAATTCAATCATTCAGAGACAATTTATTGAGTGCCTGGCCTAAGATGAGCACAACAATACCCCAGCCCAGAGGAATCATTTTAATGGGAGAGATAGATAATAGGTAAGCCAACTTTAAAATCAAAAAAATCGTACTGGTTTTTCTTTAATAGTGATGCATATTTGAACTAAATAAGCACATTTTAATAAGAGCAGTGATTGAGAAGAGGTTTTGTAAGTGAGTGGTCCGAAAGGGCCTCCCTGAAAAAGTCTGTTTTGAACAGATTTCTGAATAATATCAGCCAGGAAGCTGTGTAAAAATCTCAGGGATGGGTGATTTTTCCAGTCAAAAAACTGTAAAGGCTCCAAAGTCACAATACAGCTGTAAGTTTCTCTAATAAAGTAACTTCTGACAAAGAATGAGAAGAAATAACTAACCCAGGTTTGAAAGAAAAGGGACAGACTTTCTATGGAATTCATATTTAATTAAAGCTCTAAAGGACAAAAATACAATAGAGCAAAATTCTGGTCCCGCTGATATACCTAATGAAAGTTCATAAACAAGGTGTGGGTAGCAAAGAGTGTGTGGGAATGTTGGTAAGGACAGTGGGGAAGAGTCATCCCTGAACATGTTCTTAAATGAAGCAATTCTTGTGTTGTTTTAAAGGGTAACTTGGAGTTTGCCTAAGTGATTAGAGAAGGATGCCTCGGCTTATGGAAGTTCAAAGCCATAAAGATGTGATAAACTACTGCAGATATTTTCATGTATATTTGTTGTTGCTTCTAGTAATGGTGATCTAAAAACTCCTACTTAAGACAACTTAAAAATCCAGACAAAATAGCTTTTAAAGTTAAAAATATCAGAATGATTATAAAAATAAGTGAGAGATTACTGGGCCAATACGAAACACAATGAGAGCCTAGAGATATATGCGCTGAAGCCATTTTAGCTATGAGAGCATTATAAACTGCTAAAACACACTGAGCTGTGTTTTTAATAGACACTTGATACTAGAGAAAAAAATTCAAAATCCAGCAGCAATCAAATTTGAGGACTTTGGTACAACCCAAATTTAAGTTGAGATCCCCAAAGCACAAGGAGAAGCAGAAATAAGACTAGAGCCTACCTTGCCTTCTGTGTAAACTGAGAAAGTCAACCACTAAATTTGGAGTATGATTGTCTTGTAGAGTCTCAGATATAAGAGAAAATCCTGCCAAGGAGGACCATACCATTATTATAGCTCTTAATTATCCCTACTCAATAAGAGTTTCAAATATAAAGTCTTGAACATACCAAAATGTAACAAAGCACACAAAGAAAAACCATTAACAAGATTTGATAGACAAAATGGGATTAAGTATGATATTAAAATGATCAATAAAGATTGTAAAATGGCTGAGTACTCTGCTCAAAGAAATGAGAGGGGAAGCAAATTGAACAAAAAACTGAAACTAAAAAATGATATTGAGAAAGGTTTTATAAATGAACCAAATGGATACTCTAGAACTTTAAAGATATGACAGCCAATTTAAGATACCACAGGGGTGCCTGGGTGGCTCACTTAATTAACCTCCAATTCTTTTTCCTTTTTTTTTTAACACCTTTATTTTATTTTATTTCTTTCATTTTGGCTCAGGTCATGATGTCAGGGTTGTGAAATAGAGCCCAGAGTTGGGCTCTGTGCTGAGCCTGGAGCCTGCTTAAGATTCTTTTCCCTTCTTTTTCTATCCCTCCCTGTGCTTTCATTTGCTCGCTCTCTCTTGCTTGCAAATAAATAGATAGATAGATAATATACAAAGCAAAATAAAAGCAGATTATAAAAATAAATATAAAGATTTTGAAATGAAAACAAGTTCTAAATAAAATAGAGAAGACCTACACAGCTAAAAGTTCATTCAGAAAATCTACTATTAAAGAAGTCAGTATGACACATGTTAAGATATCAAAAGATTGGAGCATGTACTTTACAGAAAGGGTAATCCAAATGGCCACTCATATATAAAAACTGTTTATCTTTATTATGAATCTGGAATTAAATTAAATTAAATTAAAAATAAATTAAAACCTAGAATGGCATACTATTACACACTTACCATATTGGGAAACAGTAAAAATGTCTTGCAAGAATGTGAAAGAATGACAGTGCCCATAATAAAAACATTTGAGGTAGGTTGGACAATATTTAGAAAACTTAAAAATTAAAAAAAAATTGGTCCATTCCTGGAAATACAACATTGAATTAAATGAATATTTTCACCAGGATATGAAAACAGATGATTATAGTTATTTCATTCATAACGGCAGATCAGCAGTGGTCTATTTGCACAATGTTACATTAAATAAGAGAGAATATTAACAAACTGGGAGAAGGGGCTACGTTGTTATCATAAACAGATCTTCTATGGTGCTGATTATGTTCTATTTCTCAAAATCTTTAAGTTAAAAAAGTTTTCAAATTTATATCTAGATAGATAGATGATAGATAGACAGATATCCCAGAAGCTGCAATGCTAGGCTAAGACCAGGCTTTAAAGGGCTTTTCTATACTCTACTAAATACTTGAAACCATTCATTATATCATAGCTCAGTGTTCAAATCTCCATTTGTTTCCTCAGGTTCCTAATATTTACCTTAAGGTGACCTGATTCAGACTTTTGATCACCTTTGTCTAAATATTTCTATTTTAACAAAGTGCTTTTTAACACTGAGAGACTAAAACTTAGAAAAATACTCTGATTGTTATCTCACTAGGGTGGAAAATATATAGTTACCCATTAACTAATGATATCCATGTCTACATTAGATCCGTGGCATTTTTAATTCTTGGGAGCTTTTGGTTAAATGAAATTTTTAAGCTTCCTTTAAAGGAAGCTTTAAGCCATCACCACATGAATAAAATTAAAGAACCAAATGAAAACAGGCCAAGTATTTACAGAGTAATAGAATGTGCAGTGGAAAGAGTACAATTCTGAAATCATAAAGCCTAAATTAGTGTGATGCATTTTTGCTACCCATGTAATCATAAACCAGTTATCTAAATGTGTTAGCCTCAGTTTTTTCACCCATGAAATGGTGATGATAATACTTATTATGCAGCGTTGTTGTGTGGATGTGATGAAGCATGGAGCATGAGAGTCTCATATTCCATGCTAAAATGATAGCTATTTTTATACTTATAATAATTCTAGTAATAGTAATTAAATTGTTCAAAATGGTAATATTCATTTATATTGAGGCATTGTATTGACTATTATTAGACACATTTACCAACATAAATTTCATTTTACTTTACCCCCTCTGAGGATATATATTCCCTAATTCAATATGAATCTCCTTATGAATAATAATTATCATAATAAATATGCTGATTTTTCTTCTATTTGTTTTTAAGGAGGTATCCTTTACTGTTGAACATAAAGAAACTTAAGCAAGTCTGTCTTATTCAAACTTTGCATGCTGCTTTCTTATGAAACTAGATTATAGAGTTGTATGAAATAAATTCATGCAGTTAAGACATTGATGTTTGGAACACTGGGTGGTCAGTTTAGTATTTCAAAAGAAGATTTTAAATTTAAACCTTAAAACTGAGCTCTTTCAGCCTTTTTTATAGACCATCCTTCATGCTTCATAAGTACTCCTCCATTGTAAACTAAGTAATAGTTTTTGTCACAGTGTATATAACAAAAATGGATTTTATATTCTATTATTTCAGAGTTAGTTGCAGTTTCTACTGCCTTACTTCCTTTTTTGAAAAATAGATTAATTCTACAAAAAGTTTTTTCCAGCTTTATTGAAAAAAATCGACATATTTGTAAATTTAAGAAATGATTTCTTATAACATTGCAAACTTTTAACATTGTGTAAATTTTGTACAATTTGATAAATTGGTATACATCTTTATTGCAATATAATCTACACAAAAATGTTAATACATCTACTATCTCGTATAGTTGCCACTGTTTTTTATGCATGTATCGTAAGGAATTTTAAGATCTACTCTCTTAGCAACTTTTATGTATATAGTATAGTAGAGATAAACTTCAGAGGTCTTGTGGGTTTTGTTCCAGACTGCCTCAATAAAGTGATTATCTCAATAAACTAAGTCAAATTATTATATTTTTTGGTTTCCCAGTGCATATAAAAAATTATGTTTCCCAGTGCATATAAAAAATAAAAACTATACTGCACTGTTCAAAAGCATTAGGTTTTTAAAGAAAATCAATGTATATACCTTAAGTACACTAGTTCTGAGTTTTCAGTGGGTCATAATTACTGATCACAGATCACCATAACAAATACAATAATAATGAAAAAACTTGATATATTGCAAGAATTACCAACATGTGACAAAGAGACACAAAATGAACAAATGTTGTTAGAAAAATGGTGGCAGCAGACCTCTTTTATACAAGATTACTATAAACTTTCAACTTGTAAGAATGTGATATATGCAAAGTTTATTAAAGGGAAGCACAATAAAAAAAAGTATGTATATCTTATTAACTATGATCATCATGCTGTACATTAGATCCCCAGAACTTTTTCATATTATAGTTGCAAGTTTGCACCCTTGGACCACCTTACTCCACCCCAGGTTCACCCCTTGTCAACTCAACTCTAAGTTTCCATTAGTTTTCCTTTTCCTCAGATTCTGTATGTAAGGGATATCATAATACATAAATTTAAAAAATATATAAAATCTTTGAAATATTTCACTTAGTATAATACCTTCAAGATCCATCCATGCTGTTGTAAATGGCAGTATTTCTTAATTTTTCATGGTTAAGTAGTATTCCGTAGTATATATTTACCATACTTATTTTACTCATTCATCCATTAATCGATACTGAAGTTATTTCCATCTCTTGCTTAGAGTTAATAATTTTATAATAAACATAAGAGTGCAGATATGTCTTTGAACAGTGAACTTTGTTTTCTTTAGATAGATACCTAGAAGTGGGATTACTGAATCATATGGTAATTTTACTTTTAATAATATGAATAATCTCCATACTGTTTTCCGTACAAATTTATATCTCTATTACAGTGCATAAGTTCCCCGTTTTCTCCAATATTTACCAAAATTGGTTAGTTTCAATTTTTTGGTAGTATATATTCTAATATCTTGCTGCGTTTTTCAGAGGTAAACAACAACAACAACAACATAAGGACTTTGCCCTGAGATTTTTACGTTGAGCACTTTTTAATGCTCCTGTTGGTCATTTATATAACTTTTTTGAAAAAAAAGTCTATTGAGATCCTTTTGCTATTTTTTTAATCATATATTCTTTTTCTATTTGTATCTGTTGGTTATTAACCTCTTTTCAGATATAAGATTCGTAAGTATTTTCTTACATTCTGTGGATTGTGTTTTCATTCTCTCTCCCTTTTTTTGGCAATGCAGAAACGTTAGTTTGATGTAATACCATCTATTTATTTTTGCTTTTTTTGCTTGTATTTTTGGTCTGGTATCCAAAAAACTATTGGCAATACCAATGTCAAGGAGAATTTTTCCTATGTTTTCCTTTAGGAAATTTAGTTTCATGCATCACCTTTAAGTCTTTAATCTATTTCAAGTTCAGACTTATGAGTGATATAAGGTTCCCTTTTCATACTGTTTATGTGACTATTCAGTTTTAAATATCATTTATTGAACAGGCTATCTTTCCGCATTACATATGTTGGCCCCTGTCAAATATTAGGTGACTGTATGAAAGGATTTATTTCTGGACTCTCAATTCTGTTCTACTTGTTTATTGGTCTGTTTTTATGCCAGTATACTTTATTGTTTTGAGCATGAGGGCTTTGTAGTATAGTTTCAAATCAAGAAGTGTAATCTCCCTTCTTCATTCTTTCTCAGAACTGCTTTGATTATTTGTTGTCTTTCATGGTCTCATATAAACTTTAGGATTCTTTACTTACTTCTGTAAAACAATAATATTGGATTTTTTAAAGATTTTTAATTTATTTATTTGACAGAGAGAGATGACAAGCAGGCAGAGAGGCAGGCAGAGAGAGAAGAGGAAGCAGGCTTCCTGCTGAGCAGAGAGCCTGATGCGGGGCTCGATCCCAAGACCCTGGGATCATGACCAGGTTCACCCCTTGTCAACTCAACTCTAAGTTTCCATTAGTTTTCCTTTTCCTCAGATTCTGTATGTAAGGTATATCATAATACATAAATTAAAAAAATATATAAAATCTTTGAAATATTTCTCCAAGCATAATACCCTCTAGTTCCATCCACGTCATCACAAATAGCAGGATTTCATTTCTTTTGATGGCTGCATAGTATTCCATTGAACATATATACCACATCTTATTTATTGATTCATCTGTTGAAGGACATTTAGTTTCTTTCCATAGTTTAACTATTGTGGACATTGCTGCTATAAACATTTGGGTGCATGTGCCCCTTCAGAATGCCACGTTTGTATCTGTAGGGTATATACCCAGTACTACAAGCACTGGGTCATAGGGTAGTTCTATTTTCAGCTTTTTGAGGCACGTCCACGCTGTTTTCCAGAGTGGTTGCACCAGCTTGCATTCCCACATACAGTGTAGGAGGGTTGCCCTTTCTCCACATCCTCGCCAGCATCTGTCATTGACGGACTTGTTCATTTTAGCCATTCTGAAAGGTGTGAGGTGGTATCTCATTCTGGTTTTGATTTGTATTTCCCTGATGCCGAGTGATGTGGAGCATTTTTTCATGTGTCTGTTGGCCATTTGGATGTATTCTTTGCAGAAATGTCTGTTCATGTCCTCTGCCCATTTCTTCATTGGATTATTTGTTTTTAGGGTGTTGAGTTTGATAAGCTCTTTATAGATTTTGGATACTGGCCCTTTATCTGGTATGTCATTTGCAAATATCTTCTCCCAGATAACTTCTGACAGTGATCTTTTGGCTTTGTTAACTGTTTCCTTTGCAGTGCAAAAGCTTTTGGATCTGATGAAATCCCAATAGTTCATTCTTGCCCTTGCTTCCCTGGCCTTTTGCGATGTTCCTAGGAAGAAGTTGCTGCTGCTGAGGTCAAAGAAGTTGCTACCTGTTCTCTCCTCAAGGACTATGATGGATTCCTTTCTCACATTATGCTTCTTCATCCATTTCCAGTCGATTATAATGTATGGTGTTAGGATGGTCCAATTTCATTTTCTGCATGTGGCTGTTCAATTTTCCAGACCCCAAGGCCAATGGCTCCTTCTCTTCCCCAGGGACAGTGTGCTGTGCCTTCCCCACACTTGCTCCTGGGGAGCGCAGTGACAGACGTGTGCAACCATGCATCTCTCCCATGCAGAGGGGATGCCCAGGCAAAGAGGATTTCGGTCCATGCGGGTTTATTACACCGTGCTGTGGAGACTAGCTCCGGCAAGCAGCAGGCAGCATCCCACAGACCCGACTCTGATTTCCCAAAGAATGCTGTGCTTTCCCAGAGGGGATGCCCGGGCAAAGAGGCTTTCGCTCTATGCGGGTTTCTCCAAAAGTGCTGCGAATACTAGGCTAAGGCAAGCAACAAAAGCAGCCCACAGAACCGACTCTGATTTCCCAGCGACGGCCATGCTTTCGCAGAGGTTTTCAGCTTGGCGCGAACCGCACTTCGCTACTGCTTCCTCAGCAAGGCTGTGGTCGTTTGCTCTGTCGCGGCAGGAAAGAAGAGCCGCGGGAGAGCTGGTGCCTCTTGGTCCTTGCTTTCCCGGGCTCCAAGTTCGCGCCCGGGGTTCACCTTGCTAAGCCGAACTAAGCAGACACAGTCACAACCCTGCAGCAGCGTGCGTGGCCTAGCATGGCACTCGATGCCTATTACCATCTCCTGGCGTAGGTAAGGCTTTGCCTTTTGCTCCGGCGCTCGGGCAGACTCGGGGTCTAGGCCAGTGCCTTCACCATAGGAGAGAGGAGGCGACAGGATTCCTGCACCGGGCCCGAGCACTGGGATGGGGAACAGTGGGGACTGTCTCCACTCTTTCCCCGGCACACCCCCTGCCACCCACAATGCTGCCATATCTTGATGGAAGACGGCATCTGACTGCACGTTTCTCCATGGGGTTGTTTCTGCGAGTTCCGGGTATGGCAACTGGTGGCAAGCCCAAGTCTGCCCTTGGGACAGGTGGCCAAAAAAATGCTTTCCCCTTGGGACCAGAGGCACAGGACAGGCCTGCCTTCTGCCTAGACTCCTTCCTCAGAGTGGAGCACGCACCCATGCCCTTGTCGTCCCCTCATGTCTCCTTAGCAGCCAGGCTTCAATCTCTCCGCACAGGGAGCAGAGGACACTTGTCTTCTCATGGCCTGCTATTCGTGCCTCGGCAGGCTATTCTGACTCCCGAGCGTTTCCAGACCCCTCGGCCAAGGGATCCTTCTCTTCCCCGGGGGCGGCGTGCTGTGCCTTCCCGAAAATTGCTCCTGGGGAGCGCGGTGACAGACGTGTGCAACCATGCTTCTCTCTCAGGCAGAGGGGATGCTAGGGCAAAGAGGATTTCGCTCCATGCGGGTATCTTCCACCATGTTGCTGAGACTCGCTCAGGCAAGCAGCAGCAGCATCCCCAAACCCACCTCAGATTTCCCAATGAATGCTGTGCTTTCCTAAGGGAGAGGTCCAGGCAAAGAGGCTTTCGCTGTATGCGGGTTTCTCCCACCGCGAGACTGGGCTCAGGGAAGCAGCAGCAGCCCGCACAACATTTCTCAGCGAATGCTGTGCTTTCGCAGAGGCTTTGGTTGGAGCGAACCGCACTTCGCTGCTGCTTCCTCAGCAAGGCTTTGGTCGTTCGCTCTTTCTCAGCAGGATCGAAGAGCCGCGGGAGAGCTGGTGCCTCTTGGGCCTTACTTTCGCGGGCTCCAAGTTCGCGCCTGGGTTTCACTTTGCTAAGCCGAACTAGGCAGACACAGTCACAACCCTGCAGCAGCGTGCGTGGCCTAGCATGGCACTGTATGCCTAATTCCATCTCCTGGCCTAGGTAAGGCGCTCGGGCAGACTCGGGGTCGAGGCCAGTGCCTTAACCACAGGAGAGAAGAGGCAACAGGATCCCTGCACACGGCCCGGGCACTGGGATGGGGAACTGTGGGGGACTGTCTCCACTCCTTCCCCGCCGCACCCCCTGTCTCCTACAATGCTGCCACATCTTGGTGGAAGATGGCATCTGACTGACCGTTTCTCCATGGGGTTGTTTCTGCAAGTTCCAGGTATGGCACCTGGTGGCAAGCCCAAGTCTGCCCTTGGGACAGGTGGCCAAAGAGATGCTTTCCCCTTGGGACAAGAGGCACAGGACAGGCCTGCCTTCTGCCCAGACTCCTTCCTCAGAGTGGAGCACGCGACCCTGCCTAGTCATCCCCTCATGTCTCCTTAGCAGCCAGGCTCCCATCTCTCCGCACAGGGAGCGGGTGACACATGTCTGGCCACCGGCCTGCATTTCGTGCCGCGGAAGGCTATCCTGTCCCGAGCGTTTCCCGACCCCAAGGCCAAGGGATCCTTCTCTTCCCCGGGGGCGGCGTGCTGTGCCTTCCCCACACTTGCTCCTGGGGATCGCGGTGACAGACGTGAGCAACCATGCTTCTCTCTCAGGCAGAAAGGATGCTAGGGCAAAGAGGATTTCGCTCAATGCGGGTATCTTCCAACATGCTGCGGAGACTCGCTTAGGCAAGCAGCAGCAGCATCCCCAAACCCAACTCTGATTTCCCAACGAATGCTGTGCTTTCCAAGGGGAGATGCCAAGGCAAAGGGGCTTTCGCTGTATGCGGGTTTCTCCCACCGCGAGACTGGGCTCAGGCACGCAGCAGCAGCCCCCAAAACATTTCTCGGGGAATGCTGTCCTTTCGCAGAGGCTTTGGTTTGGAGCAAACAGCACTTCGCCACTGCTTCCTCAGCAAGGCTTCTGTCGCGTCAGGGAAGAAGAGCTGCGGGAGAGCTGGTGCCTCTTGGGCCTTGCTTTCCCTGGCTCCATGTTCGCGTCCTGGGTTCACCCTGCCAGGCCGAACTACGCAGACACAGTCACAACCGTGCAGTAGCGCGCTTAGCCTAGGATGGCACTCCATGCACACTACCATCTCCCGGTGTAGGCATCGTTTGGCCTTTTACTCTGGCGCTCAGGCCGACTCGCGGACTAGGCCTGTGCTTTCCCCACAGGAAAGGAGAGGTGACAGGATCCCTGCACACCGCCCGTGTACTGAATAGGGAGCTTTGGGGGACTGTCACCACTCCTTCCCCTTAAAACCCGGGCCTCCTCCAAGCTTCTACATCCCGGAGGAAGACGGCATCTGATGGCCAGGTCTTTCTGGGAGTTGTTTCTCGAGTTTAGGGTAGGCGCCTGGTGGCAAGCCCATGGCTCCACCACGGTCAGGTGGCCAAGGAGCTGCTGTCTCCTTGGGCCCAAAGGCTCAGGACAGGCATGCTTTCTGCCCAGACTCCTTCCTCAGAGTGGAGCCCTTTCCCCTGCCCTAATCTCCCCCTCGTGTCTCCTTAGCAGCCCGGCTTCCTTCGCTCTGCAGTGACAGATGTGTCCCTTTCCTTAAGGCTCTTTCACAGGCACCACCGCGCTTCTCTCTCAGGCAGAGCGGATGCCCAGGCAAGAGGATTTCGCTCCATGCGGGTTTATTCCACCGTGCAGTGGAGACTAGCTCCGGCAAGCAGCAGGCAGCATCCCACAGACCCGACTCTGATTTCCCAGAGAATGCTGTGCTTTCCCAGAGGGGATGCCCCGTCAAAGAAGCTTTCGCTCTATGCGGGTTTTTCCCATCGTGCTGCGAATACTAGGCTAAGGCAAGCAACAAAAGCAGCCCACAGAACCGACTCTGATTTCCCAGCGACTGCTATGCTTTCGCAGAGGTTTTCAGCTTGGCGCAAACCGCACTTCGCTTCTGCTTCCTCAGCAAGGCTTTGGTCTTTCGCTCTGTCGCGGCCTTGTTTTCCCGGGCTCCAAGTTCGCGCCCGGGGTTCACCTTGCTAAGCCGAAATAAGCAGACACAGTCACAACCCTGCAGCAGCGTGCGTGGCCTAGCATGACACTCTATGCCTATTACCATCTCCTGGCGTAGGTAAGGCTTTGCCTTTTGCTCCGGCGCTCGGCAGACTCGGGGTCTAGGCCAGTGCATTCACCACAGGAGAGAAGAGGCGACAGGATATCAGAGTTGGGTTTGGGAGGCTGCTGCTGCTTGCCTAAGCGAGTCTCCGCAGCATGTTGGAAGATACCCGCATGGAGCGAAATCCTCTTTGCCCTAGCATCCTTTCTGCCTGAGAGAGAAGCATGGTTGCTCACGTCTGTCACCACGCTCCCCAGGAGCAAGTGTGGGGAAGGCACAGCACGCCGCCCCCGGGGAAGAGAAGGATCCCTTGGCCTTGGTGTCGGGAAACGCTCGGGAAGCAGAATAGACTGCCGAGGCATGAACAGCAGGCCATGAGAAGACAAGTGTCCTCTCCTCCCTATGGGGAGAGATTGAAGCCTGGCTGCTAAGGAGACATGAGGGGAAGACAAGGGCATGGGTGCGTGGCCGGGGTGTGCCGGGGAAAGAGTGGAGACAGTCCCCACCGTTCCCCATCCCAGTGCTCGGACCCTGTGCAGGGATCCTGTCGCCTCTTCTCTCCTGTGGTGAAGGCACTGGCCTTGACCCCGAGTCTGCCCGAGCGCCGGAGCAAAAGGCAAAGCCTTACCTACGCCAGGAGATGGTAATAGGCATAGAGTGTCATGCTAGGCCACGCACGATGCTGCAGGGTTGTGACTGTGTCTGCTTAGTTCGGCTTAGCAAGGTGAACCCCGGGCGCGAACTTGGAGCCCGGGAAAACAAGGCCCAAGAGGCACCAGCTCTCCCGCGGCTCTTCTTTCCAGCCGCGACAGAGCAAACGACCAAAGCCTTGCTGAGGAAGCAGCAGCGAAGTGCGGTTTACGCCAAGCTGAAAACCTCTGCGAAAGCATAGCAGTCGCTGGGAAATCAGAGTCGGTTCTGTGGGATGCTGCCTGCTGCTTGCCGGACCTAGTCTCCACTGCACGGTGGAATAAACCCGCATGGAGCGAAATCCTCTTTGCCTGGGCTTCCGCTCTGCCTGAGAGAGAAGCGCGGTGGTGCCTGTGGAAAGAGCCTTAAGGAAAGGGACACATCTGTCACTGCAGAGCGAAGGAAGCCGGGCTGCTAAGGAGACACGAGGGGAAGATTAGGGCAGGGGAAAGGCTCCACTCTGAGGAAGGAGTCTGGGCAGAAAGCATGCCTGTCCTGAGCCTTTGGGCCCAAGGAGACAGCGGCTCCTTGGCCACCTGACCGTGGTGGAGCCATGGGCTTGCCACCAGGCGCCTACCCTAAACTCGAGAAACAACTCCCAGAAAGACCTGGCCATCAGATGCCGTCTTCCTCCGGGATGTAGAAGCTTGGAGGAGGCCCGGGTTTTAAGGGGAAGGAGTGGTGACAGTCCCCCATAGCTCCCTATTCAGTGCACGGGCGGTGTGCAGGGATCCTGTCACCTCTCCTTTCCTGTGGGGAAAGCACAGGCCTAGTCCGCGAGTCGGCCTGAGTGCCAGAGTAAAAGGCCAAGCGATGCCTACACCGGGAGATGGTAGTGTGCATGGAGTGCCATCCTAGGCTAAGCGCGCTACTGCACGGTTGTGACTGTGTCTGCGTAGTTCGGCCTGGCAGGGTGAACCCAGGACGCGAACATGGAGCCAGGGAAAGCAAGGCCCAAGAGGCACCAGCTCTCCCGCAGCTCTTCTTCCCTGACGCGACAGAAGCCTTGCTGAGGAAGCAGTGGCGAAGTGCTGTTTGCTCCAAACCAAAGCCTCTGCGAAAGGACAGCATTCCCCGAGAAATGTTTTGGGGGCTGCTGCTGCGTGCCTGAGCCCAGTCTCGCGGTGGGAGAAACCCGCATACAGCGAAAGCCCCTTTGCCTTGGCATCTCCCCTTGGAAAGCACAGCATTCGTTGGGAAATCAGAGTTGGGTTTGGGGATGCTGCTGCTGCTTGCCTAAGCGAGTCTCCGCAGCATGTTGGAAGATACCCGCATGGAGCGAAATCCTCTTTGCCCTAGCATCCTTTCTGCCTGAGAGAGAAGCATGGTTGCTCACGTCTGTCACCACGCTCCCCAGGAGCAAGTGTGGGGAAGGCACAGCACGCCGCCCCCGGGGAAGAGAAGGATCCCTTGGCCTTGGGGTCGGGAAACGCTCGGGAACAGGATAGCCTTCCGCGGCACGAAATGCAGGCCGGTGGCCAGACATGTGTCACCCGCTCCCTGTGCGGAGAGATGGAAGCCTGGCTGCTAAGGAGACATGAGGGGACGAGTAGGGCAGGGGCGCGTGCTCCACTCTAAGGAGTCTGGGCAGAAGGCAGGCCTGTCCTGTGCCTCTGTTACCAAGGGTCACCATCTCCTTGGCCACCTGTCCAAGGGCAGATTTGGGCTTGCCACCAGGTGCCATACCCGGAACTCGCAGAAACAACCCCATGGAGAAACGTGCAGTCAGATGCCATCTTCCACCAAGATGTGTCAGCATTGTGGGTGGCCGGGGTGTGCCGGGGAGAGTGGAGACAGTCCCCACTGTTCCCTATCCCTTTGCTCGGGCCTTGTGCAGGGATCCTGTTGCCTCCTCTCTCCTGTGGGGAAGGCACTGGCCTTGACCCCGAGTCTGCCCGAGCACCGGAGCAAAAGGCAAAGCCTTACCAGAGCAGGAGATGGAATTAGGAATAGAGTGCCATGCTAGGCCACGCACGCTGCTGCAGGGTTGTGACTGTGTCTGCCTAGTTCGGCTTAGCAAAGTGAAATCCGGGCGCGAACATGGAGCCAGGGAAAGCAAGGCCCAAGAGGCAACAGCTCTCCCGCAGCTCTTCTTCCCTGACTCGACTGAAGCTTTGCTGAGGAAGCAGCGGCGAAGTGCTGTTCGCTCCAAAGCAAAGCCTCTGCGAAAGCACAGCATTCGCTGAGAAATGTTGTGCGGGCTGCTGCTGCTTCCCTGAGCCCAGTCTTGCGGTGGGAGAAACCCGCATACAGCGAAAGCCTCTTTGCCTGGGCCTCTCCCTTAGGAAAGCACAGCATTCGTTGGGAAATCAGAGTTGGGTTTGGGATGCTGCTGCTGCTTGCCTGAGCGAGTCTCGGCAACATGGTGGAAGATACCCACATGGAGCGAAATCCTCTTTGCCCTAGCATCCCCTCTGCCTGAGAGAGAAGCATGGTTGCACACGTCTGTCACCCCGCTCCCCAGGAGCAATTTTGGGGAAGGCACAGCACGCCGCCCCAGGGAAGAGAAGGATCCCTTGGCCTTGGGTCTGGAAACGCTCGGGAGTCAGAATAGCCTGCCGAGGCACGAACAGCAGGCCATGAGAAGACAAGTGTCCTCTACTCACTGTGCGGAGAGATTGAATCCTGGCTGCTAAGGAGACATGAGGGGACGACAAGGGCAAGGGTGCATGCTCCACTCTGAGGAAGGAGTCTGGGCAGAAGGCAGGCCTGTCCTGTGCCTCTGGTCCCAAGGGGAAAGCATCTCCTTGGCCACCTGTCCCAAGGGCAGACTTGGGCTTGCCACCAGGTGCCATACCCGGAACTCGCAGAAACAACCCCATGGAGAAACGTGCAGTCAGATGCCCTCTTCCACCAAGATGTGGCAGCATTGTGGGTGGCCGGGGTGTGCCGGGGAAAGAGTAGAGACAGTCCCCACTGTTCCCCATCCCAGTGCTCGGGCCCTGTGCAGGGCACCTGTTGCCTCCTCTCTCCTGTGGTGAAGGCACTGGCCTTGACCCCGAGTCTGCCCAAGCGCCGGAGCAAAAGGCAAAGCCTTACCTACGCCAGGAGATGGTAATAGGCATAGAGTGTCATGTTAGGCCACGCACGGTGCTGCAGGGTTGTGACTGTGTCTGCTTAGTTCGGCTTAGCAAGGTGAACCCCGGGCGCGAACTTGGAGCCCGGGAAAACAAGGCCCAAGAGGCACCAGCTCTCCCGCGGCTCTTCTTTTCTGCCGCGACAGAGCGAACGACCAAAGCCTTGCTGAGGAAGCAGAAGCGAAGTGCGGTTTGCGCCAAGCTGAAAACCTCTGCGAAAGCGTAGCAGTCGCTGGGAAATCAGAGTCGGTTCTGTGGGCTGCTTTTGTTGCTTGCCTTAGCCTAGTATTCGCAGCACGATGGGAAAAACCCGCATAGAGCGAAAGCTTCTTTGCCGGGGCATCCCCTCTGGGAAAGTACAACATTCTCTGGGAAATCAGAGTCGGGTCTGTGGGATGCTGCCTGCTGCTTGCCGGAGCTAGTCTCCACTGCACGGTGGAATAAACCCGCATGGGGCGAAATTCTCTTTGCCTGGGCATCCACTCTGCCTGAGAGAGAAGCGCGGTGGTGCCTGTGGAAAGAGCCTTAAGGAAAGGGACACATCTGTCACTGCAGAGCGAAGGAAGCCGGGCTGCTAAGGAGACACGAGGGGAAGATTAGGGCAGGGGAAAGGGCTCCACTCTGAGGAAGGAGTCTGGGCAGAAAGCATGCCTGTCCTGAGCCTTTGGGCCCAAGGAGACAGCAGCTCCTTGGCCACCTGACCGTGGTGGAGCCATGGGCTTGCCACCAGGCGCCTACCCTAAACTCGAGAAACAACTCCCAGAAAGACCTGGCCATCAGATGCCGTCTTCCTCCGGGATGTAGAAGCTTGGAGGAGGCCCGGGTTTTAAGGGGAAGGAGTGGTGACAGTCCCCCATAGCTCCCTATTCAGTGCACGGGCGGTGTGCAGGGATCCTGTCACCTCTCCTTTCCTGTGGGGAAAGCACAGGCCTAGTCCGCGAGTCGGCCTGAGTGCCAGAGTAAAAGGCCAAGCGATGCCTACACCGGGAGATGGTAGTGTGCATGGAGTGCCATCCTAGGCTAAGCGCGCTACTGCACGGTTGTGACTGTGTCTGCGTAGTTCGGCCTGGCAGGGTGAACCCAGGACGCGAACATGGAGCCAGGGAAAGCAAGGCCCAAGAGGCACCAGCTCTCCCGCAGCTCTTCTTCCCTGACGCGACAGAAGCCTTGCTGAGGAAGCAGTGGCGAAGGGCTGTTTGCTCCAAACCAAAGCCTCTGCGAAAGGACAGCATTCCCCGAGAAATGTTTTGGGGGCTGCTGCTGCGTGCCTGAGCCCAGTCTCGCGGTGGGAGAAACCCGCATACAGCGAAAGCCCCTTTGCCTTGGCATCGCCCCTTGGAAAGCACAGCATTCGTTGGGAAATCAGAGTTGGGTTTGGGGATGCTGCTGCTGCTTGCCTAAGCGAGTCTCCGCAGCATGTTGGAAGATACCCGCATGGAGCGAAATCCTCTTTGCCCTAGCATCCTTTCTGCCTGAGAGAGAAGCATGGTTGCTCACGTCTGTCACCACGCTCCCCAGGAGCAAGTGTGGGGAATGCACAGCACGCCGCCCCCGGGGAAGAGAAGGATCCCTTGGCCTTGGGGTCGGGAAACACTCGGGACAGGATAGCCTTCCGCGGCACGAAATGCAGGCCGGTGGCCAGACATGTGTCACCCGCTCCCTGTGCGGAGAGATGGGAGCCTGGCTGCTAAGGAGACATGAGGGGATGACTAGGCAGGGTCGCGTGCTCCACTCTGAGGAAGGAGTCTGGGCAGAAGGCAGGCCTGTCCTGTGCCTCTTGTCCGAAGGGGAAAGCATCTCTTTGGCCACCTGTCCCAAGGGCAGACTTGGGCTTGCCACCAGGTGCCATACCTGGAACTTGCAGAAACAACCCCATGGAGAAACGGTCAGTCAGATGCCATCTTCCACCAAGATGTGGCAGCATTGTAGGAGACAGGGGGTGCGGCGGGGAAGGAGTGGAGACAGTCCCCCACAGTTCCCCATCCCAGTGCCCGGGCCGTGTGCAGGGATCCTGTTGCCTCTTCTCTCCTGTGGTTAAGGCACTGGCCTCGACCCCGAGTCTGCCCGAGCGCCGGAGCAAAAGCCAAGGCCTTACCTAGGCCAGGAGATGGAATTAGGCATAGAGTGCCATGCTAGGCCACGCACGCTGCTGCAGGGTTGTGACTGTGTCTGCCTAGTTCGGCTTAGCAAAGTGAAACCCAGGCGCGAACTTGGAGCCCGCGAAAGCAAGGCCCAAGAGGCACCAGCTCTCCCGCGGCTCTTCGTCCCTGCTGCGAAAGAGCGAACGACCAAAGCCTTGCTGAGAAAGCAGCAGCGAAGTGCGGTTCGCTCCAACCAAAGCCTCTGCGAAAGCACAGCATTCGCTGAGAAATGTTGTCAGGCCTGCTGCTTCTTCCCTGAGCCCAGTCTCGCGGTGGGAGAAACCCGCATACAGCGAAAGCCTCTTTGCCTGGACCTCTCCCTTAGGAAAGCACAGCATTCATTGGGAAATCAGAGTTGGGTTTGGGGATGCTGCTGCTGCTTGCCTGAGCGAGTCTCGGCAACATGGTGGAAGATACCCGCATGGAGCGAAATCCTCTTTGCCCTAGCATCCCCTCTGCCTGAGAGAGAAGCATGGTTGCACACGTCTGTCACCGCGCTCCCCAGGAGCAATTTTATGGAAGGCACAGCACGCCGCCCACGGGGAAGAGAAGGATCCCTTGGCCGAGGGGTCTGGAAACGCTCGGGAGTCAGAATAGCCTGCCGAGGCACGAATAGCAGGCCATGAGAAGACAAGTGTCCTCTGCTCCCTGTGCGGAGAGATTGAAGCCTGGCTGCTAAGGAGACATGAGGGGACGACAAGGGCATGGGTGCGTGCTCCACTCTGAGGAAGGAGTCTGGGCAGAAGGCAGGCCTGTCCTGTGCCTCTGGTCCCAAGGGGAAAGCATTTTTTTGGCCACCTGTCCCAAGGGCAGACTTGGGCTTGCCACCAGTTGCCATACCCGGAACTCGCAGAAACAACCCCATGGAGAAACGTGCAGTCAGATGCCGTCTTTCATCAAGATATGGCAGCATTGTGGGTGGCAGGGGGTGTGCCGGGGAAAGAGTGGGGACAGTCCCCACTGTTCCCCATCCCAGTGCTCGGGCCCGGTGCAGGAATCCTGTCGCCTCCTCTCTCCTATGGTGAAGGCACTGGCGTAGACCCCGAGTCTGCCCGAGCGCCGGAGCAAAAGGCAAAGCCTTACCTACGCCAGGAGATGGTAATAGGCATAGAGTGCCATGCTAGGCCACGCACGCTGCTGCAGGGTTGTGACTGTGTCTGCTTAGTTCGGCTTAGCAAGGTGAACCCCGGGCGCGAACATGGAGCCCGGGAAAGCAAGGACCAAGAGGCACCAGCTCTCCCGCGGCTCTTCTTTCCTGCCGCGACAGAGCAAACGACCACAGCCTTGCTGAGGAAGCAGCAGCGAAGTGCGTTTCGCGCCAAGCTGAAAACCTCTGCGAAAGCATGGCCGTCGCTGGGAAATCAGAGTCGGTTCTGTGGGCTGCTTTTGTTGCTTGCCTTAGCCTAGTATTCGCAGCACTTTTGGAGAAACCCGCATAGAGCGAAAGCCTCTTTGCCCGGGCATCCCCTCTGGGAAAGCACAGCATTCTTTGGGAAATCAGAGTCGGGTCTGTGGGATGCTGCCTGCTGCTTGCCGGAGCTAGTCTCCACAGCACGGTGTAATAAACCCGCATGGAGCGAAATCCTCTTTGCCTGGGCATCCCCTCTGCATGGGAGAGATGCATGGTTGCACACGTCTGTCACTGCGCTCCCCAGGAGCAAGTGTGGGGAAGGCACAGCACACTGTCCCTGGGGAAGAGAAGGAGCCATTGGCCTTGGGGTCTGGAAAATTGAACAGCCACATGCAGAAAATGAAATTGGACCATCCTAACACCATACATTTTAATCGACTGGAAATGGATGAAGAAGCATAATGTGAGAAAGGAATCCATCATAGTCCTTGAGGAGAGAACAGGTAGCAACTTCTTTGACCTCAGCAGCAGCAACTTCTTCCTAGGAACATCGCGAAAGGCCAGGGAAGCAAGGGCAAGAATGAACTATTGGGATTTCATCAGATCCAAAAGCTTTTGCACTGCAAAGGAAACAGTTAACAAAGCCAAAAGATCACTGTCAGAAGTTATCTGGGAGAAGATATTTGCAAATGACATACCAGATAAAGGGCCAGTATCCAAAATCTATAAAGAGCTTATCAAACTCAACACCCTAAAAACAAATAATCCAATGAAGAAATGGGCAGAGGACATGAACAGACATTTCTGCAAAGAATACATCCAAATGGCCAACAGACACATGAAAAAATGCTCCACATCACTCGGCATCAGGGAAATACAAATCAAAACCAGAATGAGATACCACCTCACACCTTTCAGAATGGCTAAAATGAACAAGTCCGTCAATGACAGATGCTGGCGAGGATGTGGAGAAAGGGCAACCCTCCTACACTGTATGTGGGAATGCAAGCTGGTGCAACCACTCTGGAAAACAGCGTGGACGTGCCTCAAAAAGCTGAAAATAGAACTACCCTATGACCCAGTGCTTGTAGTACTGGGTATATACCCTACAGATACAAACGTGGCATTCTGAAGGGGCACATGCACCCAAATGTTTATAGCAGCAATGTCCACAATAGTTAAACTATGGAAAGAACGTAAATGTCCTTCAACAGATGAATCAATAAATAAGATGTGGTATATATGTTCAATGGAATACTATGCAGCCATCAAAAGAAATGAAATCCTGCTATTTGTGATGACGTGGATGGAACTAGAGGGTATTATGCTTGGAGAAATAAATCAATCTGAGAAAGACAACTATCATATGATCTCCCTGATATGATGAAGTGGAGATGCAACATAGGCAGTTTCGGGCGTACGAAAAGAAAAATAAAAAAAAGATGGTATTAGGAGGGAGACAAACCATAAAAGACTGAATCTCACAAAACAGACTGAGGGTTGCTGGGGGGAGGTGTGTTGGGAGAGGATGGTGGGGGTATGGACATTGGAGAGGGCAGGTGCTATGGTGAGTGATGGTGAGTGCTGTGAAATGTGTAACCTGGTGATTCACAGACCTGTACCCCTAGGGATTAAAACACATTATATAAAAAATTTTAAAAAATAATTTAAAAAACCCATTAAAGAAAAAACACAGATTGAAAGCCCAGAGCTAATCTCATATTCAATCAAAACTTTTGAAAGTTTTCCCCTTAAAGATCAGAAGAAAGACAAGTGTGTCCATTTTCACTACTCTCATTTGACACAGTAGTGGATGTCCTAGCCAGAGAAACAAGGAACACAAAGAAACAAGAGTCTCCAAAAAAAAAAAAAAAGGAAGAAGTAAAATTTTCTTTTTTTGGATAACATGAACTTACATGTTAAAAAATCCTAAAAAATTCACAAAAAATTTGAATAAACAAATTTAGTAAAATTACCAAATACAAGATCAATATATAAAAGAAAAGAATTTTGTTTTGTTTCTTTTTTTTATGGACTGATTCCCAGTTTGTCATGTCATCCTTGTTCAGTGATCACGCTAATCTTCTCTGCATCATTCCAATTTTAGTATATGTGCTGCCAAAGTAAGCACAAGACAGGAGCATTTTAACATTCTAATGATGAACTATCTGAAAAAATAAAGAAAACAATCTAATTCACAATAGCATCAAAAATAATAAAATACTTAGGAATAGATTTAACTAAGAAGATGAAACATCTGTACTCCATAAACTATGACATTGATAAAGAAATTGAAGGTGACAGAAATGGAAAGATAGCTCATATTTATGAATGGTAAGAATTAACATTGTTAAAATGTCCATACTACCGTAAACCATCTGTAAATCCAATTCCTATCAAAAATCCAATGTTAGGGGCGCCTGGGTGGCTCAGTGGGTTAAGCCGCTGCCTTCGGCTCTGGTCATGATCCCAGGGTCCTGGGATCGAGCCCCGCATCAGGCTCTCTGCTCAGCAGGAAGCCTGCTTCCTCTTATCTCTCTGCCTGCCTCTCTGCCTGCTTGTCATCTCTCTCTGTCAAATAAATAAATTAAAAATCTTTAAAAAAATCCAATATTATTGTTTTACAGAAGTAAGTAAAGAATCCTAAAGTTTATATGAGACCATGAAAGACAACAAATAATCAAAGCAGTTCTGAGAAAGAATGAAGAAAGGAGATTACACTTCTTGATTTGAAACTATACTACAAAGCCCTCATGCTCAAAACAATAAAGTATACTGGCATAAAAACAGACCAATAAACAAGTAGACAGAATTGAGAGTCCAGAAATAAATCCTTTCATACAGTCACCTAATATTTGACAGGGGCCAACATATGTAATGGGGAAAGATAGCCTGTTCAATAAATGATATTTAAAACTGAATAGTCACATAAACAGTATGAAAAGGGAACCTTATATCACTCATAAGTCTGAACTTGAAATAGATTAAAGACTTAAAGGTGATGCATGAAACTAAATTTCCTAAAGGAAAACATAGGAAAAATTCTCCTTGACATTGGTCTTGCCAATAGTTTTTTGGATACCAGACTAAAAACACAAGCAAAAAAAGCAAAAATAAATAAATGGTATTACATCAAACTAACGTTTCTGCATTGCCAAAAAAAGGGAGAGAGAATGAAAACACAATCCACAGAATGTAAGAAAATACTTACGAATCTTATATCTGAAAAGAGGTTAATAACCAACAGATACAAATAGAAAAAAATATATGATTAAAAAAATAGCAAAAGGATCTCAATAGACTTTTTTTTTCAAAAAAGTTATATAAATGACCAACAGGAGCATTAAAAAGTGCTCAACGTAAAAATCTCAGGGCAAAGTCCTTATGTTGTTGTTGTTGTTGTTTACCTCTGAAAAACACAGCAAGATATTAGAATATATACTACCAAAAAATTGAAACTAACCAATTTTGGTAAATATTGGGGAAAACGGGGAACTTATGCACTGTAATAGGGATATAAATTTGTATGGAAAACAGTATGGAGATTATTCATATTATTAAAAGTAAAATTACCATATGATTCAGTAATCCCACTTCTAGGTATCTATCTAAAGGAAACGAAGTCACTGTTCAAAGACATATCTGCACTCTTATGTTTATTATAAAATTATTAACTCTAAGCAAGAGATGGAAATAACTTCAGTATCCATTAATGGATGAAAGAATAAAATAAGTATGGTAAATATATACTACGGAATACTACTTAACCATGAAAAATTAAGAAATACTGCCATTTACAACAGCATGGATGGATCTTGAAGGTATTATACTAAGTGAAATATTTCAAAGATTTTATATATTTTTTAATTTTATGTATTATGATATCCCTTACATACAGAATCTGAGGAAAAGGAAAACTAATGGAAACTTAGAGTTGAGTTGACAAGGGGTGAACCTGGGGTGGAGTAAGGTGGTCCAAGGGTGCAAACTTGCAACTATAATATGAAAAAGTTCTGGGGATCTAATGTACAGCATGATGATCATAGTTAATAAAATATACATACTTTTTTTATTGTGCTTCCCTTTATTAAACTTTGCATATATCACATTCTTACAAGTTGAAAGTTTATAGCAATCTTGTATAAAAAAAGTCTGCTGCCACCATTTCTCTAACAACATTTGTTCATTTTGTGTCTCTCTGTCACATGTTGGTAATTCTTGCAATATTTCAAGTTTTTTACATTATTATTGTATTTGTTATGGTGAACTGTGATCAGTAATTATGACCCACTGAAAACTCAGAACTAGTTTACTTAAGGTATATACATTGTTTTTCTTTAAAAACATAATGCTTTTGAACAGTACAGTATAGTGTCTATTTTTTATATGCACTGGGAAACCATAAAAAATAATAATTTGACTTAGTTTATTGAGATAATCACTTTATTGAGGCAGTCTGGAACAAAACCCACAAGACCTCTGAAGTTTATCTCTACTATACTATATACATAAAAGTTGCTAAGAGAGTAGATCTTAAAATTCCTTACGATACATGCATAAAAATCAGTGGCAACTATACGAGATAGTAGATGTATTAACATTTTTGTGTAGATTATATTGCAATAAAGATGTATACCAATTTATCAAATTGTACAAAATTTACACAATGTTAAAAGTTTGCAATGTTATAAGAAATCATTTCTTAAATTTACAAATATGTCGATTTTTTTCAATAAAGCTGGAAAAAACTTTTTGTAGAATTAATCTATTTTTCAAAAAAGGAAGTAAGGCAGTAGAAACTGCAACTAACTCTGAAATAATAGAATATAAAATCCATTTTTGTTATATACACTGTGACAAAAACTATTACTTAGTTTACAATGGAGGAGTACTTATGAAGCATGAAGGATGGTCTATAAAAAAGGCTGAAAGAGCTCAGTTTTAAGGTTTAAATTTAAAATCTTCTTTTGAAATACTAAACTGACCACCCAGTGTTCCAAACATCAATGTCTTAACTGCATGAATTTATTTCATACAACTCTATAATCTAGTTTCATAAGAAAGCAGCATGCAAAGTTTGAATAAGACAGACTTGCTTAAGTTTCTTTATGTTCAACAGTAAAGGATACCTCCTTAAAAACAAATAGAAGAAAAATCAGCATATTTATTATGATAATTATTATTCATAAGGAGATTCATATTGAATTAGGGAATATATATCCTCAGAGGGGGTAAAGTAAAATGAAATTTATGTTGGTAAATGTGTCTAATAATAGTCAATACAATGCCTCAATATAAATGAATATTACCATTTTGAACAATTTAATTACTATTACTAGAATTATTATAAGTATAAAAATAGCTATCATTTTAGCATGGAATATGAGACTCTCATGCTCCATGCTTCATCACATCCACACAACAACGCTGCATAATAAGTATTATCATCACCATTTCATGGGTGAAAAAACTGAGGCTAACACATTTAGATAACTGGTTTATGATTACATGGGTAGCAAAAATGCATCACACTAATTTAGGCTTTATGATTTCAGAATTGTACTCTTTCCACTGCACATTCTATTACTCTGTAAATACTTGGCCTGTTTTCATTTGGTTCTTTAATTTTATTCATGTGGTGATGGCTTAAAGCTTAAAAATTTCATTTAACCAAAAGCTCCCAAGAATTAAAAATGCCACGGATCTAATGTAGACATGGATATCATTAGTTAATGGGTAACTATATATTTTCCACCCTAGTGAGATAACAATCAGAGTATTTTTCTAAGTTTTAGTCTCTCAGTGTTAAAAAGGACTTTGTTAAAATAGAAATATTTAGACAAAGGTGATCAAAAGTCTGAATCACGTCACCTTAAGGTAAATATTAGGAACCTGAGGAAACAAATGGAGATTTGAACACTGAGCTATGATATAATGAATGGTTTCAAGTATTTAGTAGAGTATAGAAAAGCCCTTTAAAGCCTGGTCTTAGCCTAGCATTGCAGCTTCTGGGATATCTGTCTATCTATCATCTATCTATCTAGATATAAATTTGAAAACTTTTTTAACTTAAAGATTTTGAGAAATAGAACATAATCAGCACCATAGAAGATCTGTTTCTGATAACAACCTAGCCCCTCCTCCCAGTTTGTTAATATTCTCTCTTATTTAATGTAACATTGTGCAAATAGACCACTACTGATCTGCCGTTATGAATGAAATAGCTATAATCATCTGTTTGCATATCCTGGTGAAAATATTCATTTAGTTCCATGTTGTATTTCTAGGAATGGACCAAATTTTTATTTTTATTTTTAAGTTTTCTAAATATTGTCCAACTTACCTCAAATGTTTTTATTATGGGCACTTTCATTCTTTCACATTCTTGCAAGGCAATTTTACTGTTGCCCAATATGGTAAGTGTGTAATAGTATGTCATTTTAGGTTTTAATTTATTTTTAATTTAATTTAATTTAATTCCAGATTCATAATAAAGATAAACAGTTTTTATATATGAGTGGCCATTTGGATTACCCTTTCTGTAAAGTACATGCTCAAATCTTTTGATATCTTAACACTGTGTCATACTGACTTCTTTAATAGTAGATTTTCTGAATGAACTTTTAGCTGTGTAGGTCTTCTCTATTTTATTTTGAACTTGTTTTCATTTCAAAATCTTTATATTTATTTTCATAATCTGCTTTTATTTTGCTTTGTCTATTATCTATCTATCTATCTATTTATTTGCAAGCAAGAGAGAGTGAGCAAGTGAGAGTGCAGGGAGGGATAGAAAAAGAAGGGAAAAGAATCTTAAGCAGGCTCCAGGCTCAGCACAGAGCCCAACTCTGGGCTCTATTTCACAACCATGACATCATGACCTGAGCCAAATTGAAAGAGATAAAATAAAATTAAGGTGTTAAAAAAAAAAGGAAAAAGAATTGGAGGTTTAATTAAGTGAGCCACCCAGGCACCCCTGTGGTATCTTAAATTAGCTGTCATATCTTTAAAGTTCTAGAGTATCCATTTGGTTCATTTATAAAACCTTTCTCAATATCATTTTTAGTGTCAGCTTTTTGTTCAATTTGCTTCCCCTCCCATTTCTTTGAGCAGAGTAATCAAGCCATTTTGCAATCTTTATTGATCATTTTAACATCATACTTAATCCCATTTTGTCTATCCAATCTTGTTAATGGTTTTTCTTTGTGTGCTTTGTTACATTTTGCTATGTTCAAGACATTATATTTGAAACTCTTATTGAGTAGGGATAATTAAGAGCTATAATAACGGTATGGTCCTCCTTGGTAGGATTTTCTCTTATATCTGAGACTCTACAAGACAATCATACTCCAAATTCAGTGATTGGCTTTCTCAGTTTACACAGAAGGCAAGGTAGGCTATAGTCTTATTTCTGCTTCTCCTTGTGCTTTGGGGATCTCAACTTAAATTTGGGTTGTACCAAAGTCCTCAAATTTGATTGCTGCTGGATTTGTTTCTCTAGTATCAAGAGTCTATGAACAACACAGCTCAGTGTGTTTTAGCAGTTTCAAATGCTCTCATAGCTAAAATGGCTTCAGGGCATATATCTCTAGGCTCTCATTGTATTTCGTATTTTGGCCCAGTAATCCCTCACTTATTTTTATAATCATTCTGATATTTTTAACTTTAAAAGCTATTTTGTCTGGATTTTTAGTTGTCTTAAGTAGGAGTTTTTAGATCACCATTACTAGAAGCAACAACAAATATACATGAAAATATCTGCAGTAGTTTATCACATCTTTATGGCTTTGAACTTCCATAAGCTGAGGCATCCTTCTCTAATCACTTAGGCAAACTCCAATTTAACCTTTAATACAACCCAAGAATTGCTTCATTTAAGAACATGTTCAGGGATGACTCTTCCCCACTGTTCTTACCAACATTCCCACACACTCTTTGCTACCCACACCTTGCTTATGAACTTTCGTTAGGTATATCAGCATGACCAGAATTTTGCTCTATTGTATTTTTGTCCTTTAGAGCTTTAATTAAATATGAATTCCATAGAAAGTCTGTCCCTTTTCTTTCAAACCTGGGTTAGTTATTTCTTCTCATTCTTTGTCAGAAGTTACTTTATTAGAGAAACTTATAGCTCTATTGTGACTTTGGAGCCTTTACAGTTTTTCGACTGGAAAAATCACCCATCCCTGAGATTTTTACGCAGCTTCCTGGCTGATATTATTCAGAAATCTGTTCAAAACAGACTTTTTCAGGGAGGCCCTTTCGGACCACTCAGTTAAAAAACCTCTTCTCAATCACTGCTCTTTTAAAAATGTGCTTATTTAGTTCAAATATGCATCTCTATTAAAGAAAAAGCAGTACGATTTTTTTTTTTAAAGTTGGCTTACCTATTATCTATCTCTCCCATTAAAATGATTCCTCTGGCCTGGGGTTTTGTTGTGCTCATTTTAGGCCAGGCACTCAATAAATTGTCACTGAATGATTGAATTGTTTGACTCCCTTGCTAGATTCTCAACTTCATGAGGCCAAGGATTGTTCTATTCAGTCCTTCTTTATCCTCAATGTCTGTTATATTGCAGTCACTTATGTGACTAATGGGAAAAATCACAGAAAGAAAGAGTTAAAACTACAGAAAAACCCTGTAGGTTCAATAACACAAAGCTTTCTAAAATTATTTAGCCCAGGAATTGAATACTGGCTGCACTTTTGATTTTTTTTAAATGGTATTGAATTTAATTTAAATGGAAATACTGGAATGGTAGAATAATAAAAAAATTATAAAAGCAACTTGCTCCTTAAAGTAAGAATTATATAGGGCATCTCTTCTAGAAGCAAAATTTTCAAATGTCAAACATCTGAAAGCATAGAAGGAGAAGTAAGAGTGTGAATTGTACTTCAATGCTCTTTTCTTTATATTCAGCAAACAGCTTCATTCACACACCTTTCCAATTTTTTCAACTCTTTTGACAAAGCCTTCAGAGGAGTTACTGCTGATGACAACCATCACAGCCTAACAGGAGAAATTTTATAAAGAAAAATAATAGCATGTTTTTCCCAAATTGTTAAGGATATGGTGAAGCTCTGTCGGATTCAAAGGAGGAATGTGCAATTCCATGCTATATATAATAATAACTTGTTTTAATAGTGGCTTTGCAATTTTTCAGATATATCCATTTTCTGAAACCACTATCAAATAAACAAAAACAAAGAAATGAACAGGGGTTCGAGACAGAAATTATCTAATCTAAAAATAGCACATGTTCACAGAATACACAACACATATCCCAAGTACTACTATAGGTTTCAAGTAATAGTCAAAACAATAGTAAAAATGATTCAGACCACACCAGTCAAATCATAAATGGGACCTTAACTGTAAATCCTTATCTTTAGATCAAAGCGGGTAATTGGGGGCTGAAGATACATTATAGAACTAATATGTTATAGAACTCCTCTGAAATGAGTCATTTATTCCATCACTTTTCCTGCACAGCTGCTGACCCATGTTTTGGTTCCTGGAAATAGCTGCTTCCCTGTCATACTTCTTAAAAGCACATATATTGATAACTCTACTCATTCCTCCATTCTCTGTGACTGTCACTGTGTTAAAATGTGGAGTCAGCTGACTCACTTGTGATGGTAATAAAGTAGATGAGTTTGCAAAGTATTTTGTTATTTCTAAAAATGCAAAAACCAAATTACATTGAAATCATAAGGGGTGTTTCAGGGAGAGCTGTAGGATGTGGTTTCTTGTGTAATCCACAGAGATTAGCTCCAACACATATTTAAACTCTCCTCTAGGAGCAACCTTAGTGGTAAAGCAAGAAGATAAACAGATGTAAACACACCCTGGCACAAAATTATCACTTATGTTTGGCTTCCTAGTCTCCTCGTGTTACTTATTTATCTTAACTTCTCTCTGAAATCAGGGAACACAGAATCTCAATCAGTTGACATTTTTCTACTGAATTACCCAATAGTCTGATCATACCCCAAGACTTTTTTAAATTATTTCACTCATAATCCCAAATCTGCTTTGCTTCCTCATCTTAGTACACTGTAATTTGATTTCAAAATGAGGACAGTTGTCAGTAATGCCACATTCGTTCATCTATTTTACAATTCCATGTGCTTATAACTATGAAGATATGTTAATAACATCCATTCCAATAAGCCACCCTAAATTTATTATCATGAAACAAGACCTCAAGAAAGAGAATTCAAAATCATCCATGTATTTGCAACTTATTGCAATAAAGCCTTTATCAATAGACTTCCCTGTGCACATGGTGGTCAAATTGCTGGTGAAAACCAGCCAGATCTATTACAAGCTTTCTCATGGCTTCTAGGTAACCCAAGTGAGCCTTTATTGATACTGGGAAGGGATAAAGCAGGGAAGGGATAAACAGTGCTGTAAGAATTGGCTAGACAAAAGTAATGACTCTCATTACAAAGTGAGTATTTTAAAGCAAAAGAGCCTGTTGGGAATATTGTTTTATAAAATAGTGGTTTTTTTATTAACTTTTTAAAATTCAATTAGGTAACATATAGTGTACCATTAGTTTCAAATGTAGATTTCAGTTATTCATCCATAGCATATAATAGCTAATGCTCAGTACTTACTGTGATAGCTTCTTGAAAGCAGAATTTTAACCCACTGAGCCACCCAGGCGCCCTTGAAAGCAGAATTTTAGATCACATTTTCTGATTACTTCCATGTCGTACAACACTTTCCTGCTAGCAACCTTCAAAACATACTGTTTGTTAGAGGAATTTCTTTAATAATAAATAAATAGAAATTTATTTAAATTTATAAATATATAAAATAAATAGGAATTTATTTAAATTTATTTAAATATTGCACACTGTTTCATTGTTCATAAATAAGGTGATGATATTATAGCCATTAGTTGGTAGCACTGATATATCACTTTCTTTTTACTTCTCAGTGCATTCTCTTTACACAAAATAGATATATATTTTAAAAGAATCTGAATCTGTGGCAAACTTGTAAAAAACCCTATACAGTAAAGTTTATCATTTTAAGTAATCTCAATTATCTTCCTCAATTGTGATAGTATATCCTTCTATCTAGGCCAGATATTGTATGAGGGATTTGAAAAGACATACTTTTCTAAATTTCACTTTTCTCATCTGCAAAATGCTTATCATATCCTACAATAAAATACACTTACAATTTTTTGATGAAAATTTATTTATTTATTTTAAGATTTTATTTCTTTATCAGAGAGAGTGGGCGAGAGAGCAAGCACAGGCAGACAGAATGGCAGGCAGAGGCAGAGGGAGAAGCAGGCTCCCGGCCGAGCAAGGAGCCCGATGCGGGACTCGATCCCAGGACGCTGGGATCATGACCTGAGCCAAAGGCAGCTGCTTAACCAACTGAGCCACCCAGGCGTCCCATTTGATGAAAATTTAATCTGTATAAACAATATATTTGCTGTAATGCGTGGTTCATGGAAAACATCTTATTTAATTATAAGCAACAACAGTATTAGAAATTAAGTAAATGTGTCTATAATATTTAAAGTTTTAACACATAATTCCACTGCTTTGCCTTATTTTCTCAAATCCCTTTACCACTTTCACTGACAGAGTTAAATGTACTTTTTCTACTAGTAGCCAGCTCTTTGTCTTTTGTCAGAAAGATGCCCTTGTGAATTATTTATAATAGAGATATTAGCAATAATAATAATAATAATAAATAGCAATGAAAATGTTAAAAAAAAGTTTTCTTAACTAATTAGGGTTCTTAGACATCAATTAGAGGAACCAACTCGGGCAAGCAAATTAATCTGCAAGACATTCCCAGAATTAACAAGTCAGTCAGATACAGGGTTGTCCGTAGACTGAAAGGTGAAGCAAAAGGACTAGGTTTGGAAAATAGGTAAGGACAGTGAAAAAAGTGATCAAATTTTGGGGCAAAATAAATTCTTAGGTGTCCTTTCAATGGAGTCCTGTTCATTATGTAGCAGAAACTCTAGAGATTATCTCAATCCATTGGAGTCACCCCGTTTATTAGCTTGCTATTGACAAAGTTATTTACAAACTGTAGAGCAAGAGGTTATAATGGAGAAAACTGATGGTAATGCACAGGATTCTTGTTAACAATAATGCAAGTTAGTGATTTTTCATTAGAAAACATAAATTCTATAACCCAAATTATGGGCCCAGAGCACTTCTGCTGCACAACTCTGCTTATATCCCAAATAACCATGTGAACTAGTTTTAATATCTGCTTCTCTTATTAATTTTTGAATAAAAATTCTTGACACAAGTATTTTATAATTGTGTGATAACCATGCATTTAATTTCTTGGAGAACAAAACACACTTTAGCATAACTAGGTTCGTTCACAGAACCAGCCTTGATAACACACTTCTATATGTTAGAAATGATGTAATAAATGTAGAATATTGGGCACTTGTTTGGTATTCTTTGCCATGTTTTGCACTATCTAAAAAGAGATCAGTGAACTTGGACTGGAGTTAGTAGACATGGAAGAAAATAAAATATTACAGAGAAGAATACTCTGTGGTCCACAACCTAAACGGGCTGGGATTCCCATCATTTGGATCCCTGTAGCTTTACAAAAGTCAATTAAATTTTTGTATCTCCGATTAAAGTTGATTCCCCAGTACTTTTTCAAACATCTCTTGTAAAGTATTGTTTCCCAGAAAAAAAGGGATTTTGCACATGTATCTGCCTTTGTCTCTGGTCATGATCTCAGTCAGGATCCTGGGATCGAGCCCCATTTCGGGCTTCCTGCTCATTAGGGAGTATATTTCTCAGTCTCTCTCTGCAGCTACATCCCCCTGCCCCACTCATGCTCTCTCTCTCTCTCAAATAAATAAATACAATCTTTAATTTTTTAATTAAAAATAAGATAAATAAAATAAAATAAAAAGTCTGGTCTTACTGCCCCATTTAGCTCCTTTTGTTTTTTTGAGTTGTATTTAAAGCAGCATGAGAGAACATGAGGCTCTCAAACTTTAAAAAAAAAAAGGAAAAAATTGAGTTTTGTTAGGATTTAAGATCTTGTCTGCTAGACAAAAACGTTGGCTTTGTTAACATGTGAAAATCAACAAAAGAGAATAAGATCGAATTCTAATAATTTTTGTAGAAATTAAAAATTTCCTCCAACCCAATTACATACAGACCCATTAAGTAAATTCATTCCAATGTCCCAAACCAACCTTTTCTAATAGTAATGCATCTGTGTAAACAGGGTCAACCCAAGGAATAAATAAATATTATTATTTTTTTTCCTGTCTCTTCCACAGTCACATCTGGGTATATTGGTAGCAAGCCAATTATCTATCTTATAAGACATGATATCATAAGGAAGGTTATTCTGTCCATTTGGAACAACTGAAAATCATTGTAATTTTATCTTGGTGCAGTAACTTGAGATGGCACAGTGTGGGTTATGAATATATTTTATTTTTTTTACTGGGAAGAAGAGATTATAGAGATATTGGTTATCCAAGAGAGACTGACAGGTGTTGATAGTTGCCAGGTCAATATCCATCTACTCTTTCCTTTAATATCAGAAAGCACTGAGGGATTGACAACAAGGAAACTTAAAACAACATCAAATATTTTATTGTCTCTTTTCTAGTTACATTGTAACCTTATGACAAAGTATCAGTCGTACAAGATATCATTCTCTTTTACCTCTATCTTTCTGCCAGAAATGTGGGCTTAATAGTGAGAACTCCAACAGCAATTTTTGCAACTGTGAATAAAAAGCCATGAAAACCTCTAAGATAGTTCACTTGACTTTCTTAAGACTCTGAACCAACACATTACATTTTTGCAACTGTGAATGAAAAGCCATGAAAACCTCTAAGATAGTTCACTTGACTTTCTTAAGACTCTGAACCAACACCAGAAAACACTCTCTGTAGTCTTCTTGTTAAATGAAAAATATGGTTAAACCACTTTTGACAGTCTACTACCTACAGCAAACTGTAAATCTTAATTGAAATATGTCCTCTCAGCTGTGCTTAAGCAACTGAGTCCTGAGCTTTTTAGGTTTTCAGTCTGAAAGAGTACACCTCGGGTGCTCTGAAAGGGAAGAGAAAGGACACCCTGTTCTCCATATAAATTAAAGAAGAGAAATCTGTGCATTTAAGTGGGCCATATAAAATTTATCAAGCAATTATCTCCTAACTCCTTCCTATCCAAATTACCTGATATGCTCTCCCTACTCCTTTATTCCACGTTACTGCCTTTTCCAGGATTCTGTATCACATCACAGCATGTCTTCTGTTATTTCCTTCTTGCAAGCTAGTTTTGTTTTCTCCATCTAAAAAAATCAACAATCATTGTGTATTTCAATTCCCATTTTCCTCAAATGCATTGATTCTTCTTATCTATTACTCTTTTCTCATACTCAGTGTCTTTGTCTTTATGGGGTTTGTACTTTGCTTTTCCCCATTCTTTACTGCCATTATATAATCAAATCTAATAACTTCTTAGAGAAAGTTAAAAATTCCTGCATAGCCACACGTGAACACAAAGTCACTGATTTTTAGCAAACCTATAAGATAGTCAGACATCCATTCAATTTCTTTTTAATATTTTATTTATTTATTTGACAGAGAGGGATGAAAAGCAGGCAGAGAGGCAGGCAGAGAGAGAGGAGGAAGCAGGCTCCCTGCTGAGCAGAGAGCCTGATTTGGGGCTCGGTCCCAGGACCCTGGGATCATGACCTGAGCCGAAGGCAGAGGCTTAACCCACTGAGCCACCCAGGCGTCCCTCCATTCAATTTCTTAACTGAGTCCCAAATGCATCCTGACTTCTAACCTAAACCTAAGTTCTACTTCTTACACGTTGTTATATGACCAAATTCTTTCAGTTCAGTATTTTGTAACATTTAAATATTAGTCAATTGATGCTTTGTTTGTGTATTTCTATGAAAATAATTTGAATACTGTAGATTTATTGTTATATTTATAGATTTATAATCAAAGTTTCATCAGTTGAATTTTTTGGAATTTTCAGATATAATGATTAACCTAAAATGATACTGCCTCAAATCCCTCTGATATCAAGGCCCAACTCCTGATTATAGCCAAACCTGTGGTGGATAGTTCCATGGGAAATTGCAGTTACTTAACACTGATAGGATCTCATGTTCTCTCTCTCATTTTGGAATGTCTCCAACACAACCCAAAAGTGTAGGAGAGTTAATGTCCTCTGAGGACAGCTCTCAGTGAAGTGGAAATAAGAACCATAGGTAAAATTGTCAGTTTTCAGGTCTTCATGAGGACAACTTAAAGAAGTTTCTCAGGACCTTTCAGTAAAAGCAAGCCTTCATTTTCTATCCACAACAATTATATCAACAATGTACCTCTTTGACAAAGTTGCTTCTTCACTGTATCACTTTCCCATTCTTTTCTACCTTGGATAATCTCCCAGATAAACTAACAGTACTCAAATCCTTTGTCCTACTCTTTGCTCTCAGGATAAATGGAGCCAAAAGACTTAGATTAATATCAAGTTCTGAATGGGATCTTAGAGCTATTTCTGTCCAGATTTTCATAAACATAGGGACCTTTGAATTATCAGGCTATAAATAAGTTCTAAATGGAGGGAGCAAAAGCAAAAAGTAGAAATTTTTATGTTTGATTTTTAATCATGATTAATTGACTTTATTGATTATTAAAAATACTAACATTATAAAAGTGTGGATCTTTGTAAAACAATGTCTTAATGTAAGAAAGAAGTTGCATAGTCCTTTTGAGAATATTAAACCAAGTGTTCAGGTGCCATCTAATTTCTTGTTTAATCCAGAACTTTGGTGTGCATCATCTTGAGGAATAGGATTTTGAAGTCCAGACAGACTAACAGAAAACTGATCCAAATGTGTGTGTTTATATTTCTGCTTTTGTTGTAAAAATCAAAGTGTGATTGCTGGTTTAAAATGGTAAAACTAATAATGTTCATGGACTCGATTATAAATTTTCTAATTGTATGGGAAGAATCCAACAAAGATAGAATTAATTGATTTGCAAATCCTCAAAGAGCTACAGGATCAGGTAGTGGTATGTTCTGATTCAACAGCATCATAATGCAGCATTTTATATGTGTGGCTAATAGATATTTTCATGAATGTTTGCTAGCTAGTCAGCCAATACAGAGAAATATTAGGTAGGGTAATTACTCACAGTTGTGTTTAATATAATGAGAGAAAATTATCAAATGGCACTAATAATAATAATCCTATAGCAGGCTAAATAATTCAATGATAATTACAAGTATTAATCTAGCTTTCTTCCCTGATTATGACTCTTCTCTCCTTTATCATAATGGGAGTAGCACATTGTCTGCAATGAATTGTGAAAACCCAGCAGTGACTTTGGCAGTGAAGGCCTCCCATCAATTTTGATAGGTTAAAAGGATTCTGGTTGGTCTTGAGCAAATGTGTCAATTTTTTTATTCTGTGTGTGTCATAAAAGAAAGAAGCAATAGTAAATTCTTGCTGTTATTCCATGGAGCCAATAAAATCATACTGCCAACAAGAGGCTGTTGACACCATAGGTGTAGTTAACTGTCTTGAAATACTACGCCTGGAAATAAAATCCTAATATTTCACATAACCTCTTTTTTTAAAAGAAATAAAACAAAACAAAACAAAACAACTATACTGCTTACATTTAGGGCCCTGCTGTTGTGTAACTATTTTTGAACATGTCTTCTGTAAGTGTATATATATATATATATATATATATATATATATATACATATTTTTCTGTGCAATAAATTCATTTAGAGATAAATTTGGATTGCAAATTATTTTGGGGGAGGCGTGGTATTTGTGGCTAGTCTTACAAGTAAAAAGGACTAAAAGAAAGAAGAAAAACATTTTTTATTACAGCATATTTACATCTGTCCAAAGTACTTATCTACTATAATACTGACTAATGTATAATACTGTACACAAAGAAAGAAGCTAAATGAGTTATAATTCAGTCAGTGTATAGCTGGCCATTTTAAAACTTACCACTGAATCTTTCTGGTATGCAATGTGATATCTGGCAATCTGGTCCAGTTCATTACATCAGGTCATTTGTATGTTCTTATTACCATTTTGATAGCATAGCACATTTTATAACCCAGACATTTTACAATGGAACTATGATGCATGTATTTTCAAAAGTATAGACATACATGAAGCTATGAGGTCAAAAAAGATGAATGTCCGTAGTACCATATAGACTCAACAAATAAAAGTGTCCAAGGGTCTGAGTGTGACTTATGAATATTGTATAAGATTAGGCCAACATGTGGTTTTGATATAAATAATCTGTTCTTAAATTAGAATTACAATCGTTGAGTACAGTGTTGAAAATGGCAGATAGATTTTAGCTATCTTTGCTCACTAGGGAAAATGGAAAAATGTTTAGTTTGGTCAGATTTTCACTTAACTTCTGAAAAATCTTACGTTTGAGAGAACCCTTCTGAAATAAGAATCCTTAAAGACATAACCCCTTTGGCACAAGTTTTCAAGAAACTTGTTTGATGTTGTAGACAATTCTATGGCACACGTACTGTTCTAGATGTTTCATGCCAATAATATGTAAGCCATACCAAGGCTACATATACATATAGAGATGTTCCTCAGCTTACAAGGGGGCTATGTACAGAGAAACACATAAAAAATTGAAAATGCATTTAATACCCCTAAACAATCAAATATCATAGCTTACCTTAAGCTTATTTAAACATACTCAGAACACTTACATTTGCCTGCATTTGGGCAAAATCATCTTAAGCAAAGCCTATTTTATAACAAAGTATCAAATATCACATGCAATTTATTAAATATTACATTAAAAAAAGAATGCTTGTAAGAATATCAGGTGTTCACCCCTGTAATCTTCTAGCTGACTGGGAGCTGTGGCTCACTGCCGCTGCCCAGCATCACAAGATGGCACCATATAGAACAAGAGTTTCAGGTGGTAGGTGTTGTAAATTTTACCCAAACTGACATTGGTCAAACTCGTTTTTGTCATCATATATATCAAGTAGTTTTCTCGGGTTTATTTTTAGAATATCCTTGTATAATGAATATTTACACTGATATCTAGTATAAAAATCTTGCAATTTAACAGTAGAAACATTAAGATATTGAAAATCAATCTATTTCTTTAATTCATTGAAGACATTTTTGGCTTGTTTCCAGTACTTTCTTACTGGTTAAAAAGTGAATTTGAAGTAGTCTGGATTTCATTATTATATGGCACTTTCCCTTTGATGAATACAAAGACGATATTCTATATTAGCTATCTGAGAAGAATTTATTTTTTTAATTTTATTTATTTGTAAGAGAGAGAGTGAGAGAGAGCACAAGCAGGGGGAGCAGCAGGATGAGGGAGAAGCAAACTCCCGGCTAAGCAGGAAATCTGTTGCAGAACTGAGTCCCAGGACCCTAAGATCATGACCCTAGCTAAAGGCTCAGGCGTTTAACTGACTGAGCCACCCAGGTGTCCCAATCTGAGAAGAGTTCTGTATGCTATTCCTATTAATATGCAGTTTAAAGTCTAGGTAATTAACTTAATATTTTAGTGGCTATTGTATAGATAGCACTATGTTCCAGGCAGAGAGTAAGAAAGAAATATTAAATCAACCATATTCTATGCATTCTAAATGAAAATAATTAATCAATCATAATAAATCCTTCTATTTATGGAATATCAACTTATAAGCTTTCCTCCATATGAACAATGCCAAATACCAGAATAAAGGGTCATCTAATACAAATAAAGGATAGAATTAAAGAATTCTGGTAAGCCATTTAATTTTGAAAAATGGTGTTCTATTGTTGCTGAGTTGTGGTTTTCCGTTACATAATATCTGATAAGTGTAGAAGTAACATGAGTGTTACGTGAGATGAGAAATGGTATATAATTAAGATATTTTTAAAAGTACAGATAAATACAAATTTGTAAACATAGCATTATGGAGGAGTAAAAATAAATGATAGCTACACACTCTAAAGTGAATAAAACTTGGAAAGCTAATAGAGAAGTAAAACAAGGACAGTGCAAAAAGTATGGTACATTTTTATGAAGTTCAAACAAATTCTGTGAAACCATAGATGGACTTAAAGATACTATTATGTATCAAATATTGTAAAAATTAAGCAAGGAAATAGCAAACATAAAACAACCAAAGCATACAAACTTGGGTAGATACAAGAGGTGTGATCATGTTCTACTTCATAAAGAGATGAGTTAATAGATAAATACAAGTAACTAGACTTTTTAGAAGTTCATAAAACGTTGCCTGTTATTTCTTAGTAATATAAAATATATGGTTTTCTAACAAAAACGTTTATCTTAAAAATATTTAAAAATAAATTTCAGGCTACTCCTAAGGTTATATTTACTTTTCCACTGTGGGAAAAGCTGGTTGTTGTAGTTGTAGTTGTTTGTTTGTTTTAGTCTCCTCCTAGTTTTTATTATTATAATGTGGAATGAGGAATGTTAGATTGAAAAGTGAATTATTTTATAGACAAAAATCATTACTTGATTCACCTCCTGGTACAGCAGATGGAACTCCTGAAAATATGCCCTTTTGCCTTATGGAAGAGTAACAGTTATGCTTACTTCTGAAACATACTTGGTGGTGGCCCTAAATAGTGACACCATAGTAAACATTTTGAATATTTGCAATTAATTTTTATAGTCATAGGGCTCCAAAAGGCACTGCAGGTATCTTAGCAGGTATTTCAATAAGGCTAAAAGTTGCCTGACTGTTTAAAAATATTAGCAAGGCACAAAACATGGCAGAAGTATTGTCCTCAGATATTATTTTTTTCCATATGCTCCTGATTTCACACATGACAAGTTATTTTTTCAAATATTTATTATAAAAGTTTTTATTTATTTATTTGACAGAGATCACAATTAGGCAGAGTCAGGCAGAGAGAGAGAGGAGGAAGCAGGCTCCCTGCTGAGCTGAGAGCCCGATGTGGGCCTCGATCCAAGGATCCTAGGATCATGACCTGAGCCGAAGGCAGATGCTTTTACCTACTGAGCCACCCAGGCTCCCCCATGACAAGTTATTTTGATAGATGTATATACAGTGTATTTTCCAGTTATAAGAAAAATGGTTCTGCTATTTTTAACCTTTTTTTAAAATTAAATAATTTTTTTCATTGAAATTTTATTTTTTAATGTTTTACTTCTCTTTTCTTTTTTTTTTAAAGATTTTATATATTTATTTGAGAGACAGAGATCACAAGTAGGCAGAGAGGCAGGCAGAGAGAGGGGGGGGGAAGCAGGCTCCCTGCGGAGCAGAGAGCCAGATGCGGGGCTCAATCCAAGGACCCTGAGATCATGACCCGAGCTGAAGGCAGCAGCCCAACCCACTGCACCACCCAGGCGCCCCAATGTTTTACTTTTCAATATACTACTTAGAATATAAAACCTATTCCATTTTGTAAGATGTTTACCATTTAAAAACTGGTAATTTTCTCATTGTGTCTTCCCCTCACATTGCTTTATTTTGAATAAAAAATTTCACAATAAACATAACTGATGCTTTCCTTCTGATGGTCCCTCTGTTGGTCATATTGTATATGAGCCATGACAATTAGTTTTACAAAATTTATTGATGTTTGTTGATATGTTTTATCATAACTAATTTTCCCTCCCTTATCTAGATTCCCCAGCTTTCAGACAGGTGGACACTTCAATAAACCATACCCAAGGGATGTATCAAGTACTTCTTAGACATTCTCTCAGATCCTTGAGGTGTCATTTTGCCTAGGGATTTGCAATAGGTTCTGCCAGAGGCACCACTGTGACAACTGATGTCCATGGTCTATCTCCTGCTAAGCTCAAGAGGTCACTGGTTTCCAAGTTTATCTATACAATTAATGCATACCAGCAAGTTCTTTTTTTTTAATATTAACAAACTTATTTTAAAGTTTATATGGAGAGGCAAAGACTCACAATAGTCAACATAGTGTTGAAGGAGAACAAAGACTGAGGACTGACTTCAAAGTTTACCATAACGATTGGGCGCCTGGGTGGCTCAGTGGGTTAAGCCTCTGCCTTCCGGCTCAGGTCATGATCCCAGGGGCCAGGGATCGAGTCCCGCATTGGGTTCTCTGCTCAGCAGGGAGCCTGCTTCTCCTCATCTCTCTTTCTGGCTGTCTCTCTGCCCATTTGTGATCTCTCTCTCTGTCAAATAAATAAATAAAATCTTAAAAAAAAGTTTACCATAACGATAATTGTAAGCATGATATTGTAATACCACAGAAAGACTAGATTAAAGCAACAGAATATATATTATCAATTATATTTTATATATAATAGAAAAGCAAAAGCAATACAAGAGAGCAAAATACAATCTTTTAAACAAATGGTTCTGTAGCAATGGTGAAGCTAAATCTAAAAATATAAAATAAAATAAATCCAGGCAGATATCCTACACTCTTCACAAAAATGAACTCAGATTGGATTATAAACCTAAACATGAAACATGTAGAAGGTAATATAGAAGAAAATTTAAATGACCTTGGTTTTCGCAATAACTTTAGCTAAAAAACACAAGCACTGAATTTAAAAATGTCTACTCTGTGAAACACAATGCCAAGAGAATGAAAAGGCAAAGCACAGACTATGAAAAAAAATTTGCAAAATACACATCTGGCAAAGGACTGTTAATCAAAATTACACAAAGACCCCTTAAAACTCAACAATGGGGGAAAAACCGGATTAAAAATGAGCCAAAGACCTTAGCAGATACCTCACAAAAGAAAATATTACAGATGGCAAATAAGCATATAAAAAGATGCTTCACATCAAAGGTCATCAGGAAAATGCAAATTAAAACAAAAAAGAGACACCAGTACATACCCAGAATCCAGAGCACTGACAACAGAACATGAAATGTTGGTGAGGATGTGGAGCAACAGGAATGTTCTTCCATGTGTATTGAGAATAAAGAATGGAAAACAACTTGGCAGTTTCTTACAAAACTAAACATATTCTTGCCAGATGATTCAGCAGTAGCAGCTCTTGGTATTTATCCAAAGAAGATGAAATCTATACCCACAAAGATGTCTATAGTAGTTTTATTCATAACTGACAAAAGCTTGGAAGCAACCAAGATATCCTTCCATAAGTGAAAGGTCAAAGAAAGTGTAGTACATGCAAACAATGGAATATTATTTAATGCTAGAGAAATGAATTACCAAGCTATGAAAAGATATGGATATAAATATTTAATAAATATTTGATTTTAGGCTTCTACCAGTCTATCAATAGTATTAGTATATTTTAACAGTGAATGCTCAGCATTCATGAATTTACCTAATAAAACATTTTGGGTTCAATATTTTAAATACTTCAACCTCTATGATTATATTCCTAATAATTTTGAATTGGGGTAAATAAACCTTAATTTTTTGTAACTTGTTTCTTATTGCAAGAGAGCTCAATGAAATTTTAGAAAATAAAAATTTACAAAAAAAAAGTTTAGTTTACTATTGCCAAATAATTTAAAACTTTATCTTATATTCAAATACATATATTTTTCTAAATTGATTTATATGCTACTAAAACCAAAAACTTTTAGTTATACTAGATTTCATATCCTGCAATCAATGCCAGAAATCCATCTGGCAATGATTTGTCTTAAATAGAGTTAAGATGGGTGTTATTACAATGCAAGATGGAAACAAAGATAGTATAACAATTGGTGTTACATAACTTTTCCGTTTTGATCAAGTTACTAATCTACAAAAGGCTTTTATCAGTGACAGACTTGGGACTTTAACAAAACTTTTAAACTAGCATGTGCGACTCATTCCTAGAAAACAACACAATCAATAACACTTTATTTAGATTAAATCATGACTATTTCTCCATTTGAATAAAAAAGGTAGCAACCCCAATAAGTTTATTGAACATGAAAAGTTGAAATGCTATAATGCTCCTAAGGAATTAAATGATCCAGTCAAGAATTACTAAAAAAGGATATAAATTACCAAAGTGTTTGTATAATTGTAATGTACAACTGCCCATTATCGTTCCATAGTGTAGGCTTGTACAAGAACTCTATAAAAGAACTCCACTTCTAAACTGTGGAAAATATGTTCCCTTTCCCCCTATATACAAATATTAAGCCATTCATTTAGCTTTTAAAATATCCACTTAATACAGGCTTTTTACACATTTGAACAGGCAGCAGGGCTCTATTCTTATCGCTTACATCTGAAGGATAGACTTCTAGCGTAAGAGGTAAAGCCCATAAAGGAGCCCAATAATAACAACAAAATACAGTTTAGTGAGCCCTTACAATCTGCCAGCTACCTTTCTGAGAATACTTCAATTAATAAAACATATAAAATACCTGACCACAAAGAGCTTACATTCTTTTGAAATATAATAGTGAAATAAACCAATAATAGAGGGGCACCTGGGTGGCTCAGTCCATTGAGTGACTGCCTTTGGCTTGGGTCATGATCTCAGGGTCCTGGGATGTAACTCCCCAGCAGGCTTTCTAGGCAGTGGGGTGTTTTCTTCTTCCTCTGCGCACCCTCCCAATTCTCTCTCTCTCTGTCTCAAATAAGAAAATAAACCAGTAATAGAATAATGATTGATGGTTGATGGTGATAAGTGATACAAAGAAATACAAGAAAGGTAAAAGCCATTGGAGAATGCTGGGATGAAAGTTAATTTTATTTTGTGTTGGGTGGTTATATCTCATTTATGAGATGTTATTTGCACAAAGACCCAGGAAGTGAAGGAGAGTGTTATACAAATATTAAAGGAAAAGATTGCTCTAGGCAGAGCAAGTAAGTATATAGACTTTGTGTGAACAGCTTGTCTGTTACTTTTGAGGAAAAGCAAGGAGGCCAATGAGGAGTTCATAGTGGTGGAGAGAGGAAGAACGTATTGATGTATGACCTTCTAGTACATTAAAACGCCTTCAGTTTTTATTTAATATGAAAGGGGAAGATACCAAAAGACCCTCAACAGCAGAATAAAATCATCTGACTTGATTTTTAGGTTAAATTGCTGTACCAAAATAAATTTGCAGGGAGAAAGGAGTGCAGTTTGTGTGGAAGTGGGGTTATCAATCAAGTCAATAATTCAGGAACATATGATGGTGTTTTTAGCATGCTGGGTGGTAATAGAAGTGGTGAGGTATGGTTTTCATTGTGTATATATTTTGATGGTGAATATTCTGGTGAACAGGATGGGGTATGTGCAGGACAGACATCAACATTTATTTTACCTGCACAAACAGAAGGGTGGAGTCTTCATTCCCTGATATGGAGAGAACTCTGAGTTCAAATGTTCTTTCTCATTAAATGGCATAGTGATGATGAGGATTTAGTCAGACAGTGAAAGAGAGCAGTAAGCATAGTGTTAAGCGGTAAGACATTATAATACATTGGAACATCAAAAAACGTTGTGTTGGATCATCTGTTTATGTGAGTAAATAAATAAATAAAGCTTCCTGGGGTTCTGATAGAGGTAAAGAAGACTGCTATATGATCCAAAGGGGCACGTGCACCAAATGTTTATAGCAGTAATATCCACAATAGGCAAACTATGGAAAGAACATAGATGTCCATCAACAAATGAATGATATATATATATATATATATATACACACACAATGGAATACTACTCAGCCATCAAAAGAAATGAAATCTTGCCATTTGCGTTGACATGGATGGAACTGGAGGGTATTATGCTTAGCAAAATAAGTCAACCAGAGAAAGGCACTATCATATGATCTCCCTGATATGAGGAAATGGAGGTGCAATGTGGGGGGTTTGGGGAACAGGAAAAGAGTAAATGAAACAAGATGGGATCGGGAGGGAGACAAACCATAAGAGACTCTTAATCTCACAAAACAAACTGAGAGTTGCCGGGGGGGGGTGGGGAGGTTAGGGAGAGGGTGGTGGGGTTATGAACATTGGGGAGGGTATGTGCTGTGGTGAGTGCTGTGAAGTGTGTAAACCTGGTGATTCACAGACCTGTACCCCTGGGGCTAATAATACATTATATGTTAATGAAGAAGAAGAAGAAGAAGAAGAAGAAGAAGAAGAAGAAGAAGAAGAAGAAGAAGAAGAAGAAGACTACTATAAATCAAATGCTATGGTTTTCAGCATAGAGTGTGTAATCAGGCATATTTTATTAAAGTAACCAAGTAAAATGATGGTCGAAAACTGGAATAACAGAAAACATAAAAATCAGAGATTTTAAAAAGAGATATGGGACAGTGTAGAGAATATAGTCAATGATATTATAATAGTGTTATATGGTGACAGATGGCAGCAATATTTGTAGTGATCATAGAATAATGTATGGAGATATTGAAAACCTGAAACCAATGTAACACTGACTATCAACTACACTCAAATAAAAAAATAGTAAAAATAAAACATTTTAATTTAAAAAGATAAAAAGAGGGACAAGAATTTGAAAAGTGAATTTCAAAAAGAGTAAAGATGAGGCTAAGACATACTCTGAACCTTGAGGAAAATTCTTCCCATTTTGAGAAAACTCAAATGAATCAATACCATAAAAGAACCCATTTTAACCGAGAGATGTAATGAATGCTCAAGAAATAATTTTATGACAGGATAATTCTTCCCTATGAAACAGCATACAGAAACCCGGGGAAACACCTGGAAGCCAAATAAACTATACTGAAAATAAGAATTAGGAAAAAGATAAATGATGAAAGATAAGAAAATTAGACCTGCGACAGAGACCTAGTGAAGAGAATTTTTAGCTTGTGGTTTAATGTTTTTGAGGATAATCTAGAGTTCATAACTGCCTTGAGGCAGGCTGGTTGTAGGCAGTTTAGGCAGACCCCTAAGAGAGGCCTACTCTGGGCAAGTGGTGTTGGAGGAGGCCATTGGGCTGGACAAAGACAAATCCAACCATTTGACTAAAGTGTCAGTGAAGATGTTGAAGTCCGATGCAGCAGAGAAAGACCTGTCAAACCTAATCTCAGAAATGGAGATGATGAAGATGATTGGACAGCACAGGACACCATCAACCTGCTGGGTCCTGCACACAGGATGGTCCTTCGTACACTATCATGGAATATGCCTCCAAAGACAACATACAGGAGTACCTGCAGGCCCAGAGGCCTCCTGACCTGGAGTACTGTTACAATATCAGCCACAATGCAGCAGAGCAACTCTCCTCCAAGCACCCGGTATTCTTTGCCTACCAGGTAGCCTGAGGCATGGAGTACCTTGCCTCCAAGAAGTGCATACACCAAGACCTGGCCACCAGGGAAGTGCTGGTGACAAAGGACAACATGATGAAGATCTCAGACTTCAGCCTTGCCAGAGATATCACCACATCAGTTACTATAAAATGAGAACCAACAGTGGACTGCCTGTGAAGTGGATGGTCCCTAAGGCCATGTTTGACCAGATCTACATCCACCAGAGTGACTTCTGGTCTTTTGGGGGTGATCCTGTGCAAAATTTTCACTCTGGAAGCCTCCCATATCCTGGAGTGCCTGTGGAGGTGGTTTTCAAGCTGCTGAAGGAGTCATTTAATGGATAAGCCAATAAGTGCACCAGAGAGTTATACACAATAATGAGGGGTGGCTGGCATGTGGTACCTTCAAGCTGCTGGTAGAAGACCTGGATCATACTGTGGCCTTGACCTCCAACCAGGAGTACCCGGACCTGTCCTTGGCCCTGGAACAATACTGTCTATGCTTTCCCAACACCCAAAGCTTCACCTGCTCCTCAGAGAAGAATTCCACCTTCTCTCATGTGCCGTTGCCCAGGGAGGCCTATCTGCCCTGACACCCAGCCCAGCTTGCCAATGGTGGACTCAAATGACTAGTATCCCTATTACTCCTGTCCAGATTCCGTCATAAGCTGTAACCCTTACCCCCCACCCTCCCTGCAAGACTCACTGCCTTCTCCTTTGTCCCTTTCCTACTGGCAGGAGCCAGCTGCCTACCTGAGGCCTTCACCCCTTGAAGTTCACCTCTCTTCCCCTTCCTCTTCCTCCTCCTTACAACCTGCTCATGAAAGAAAGGAACAGAGAGGCAGGTACTTGCTCGTGGCTACTTCCTTCCCTCCCATATGTTGGACCAAGACCCCTCCCTGTCATCTGGTACTGCCTAGACGTCGAGAGAGTTGGAGATGAGGCATGCCAGTGAAAGCTGTCGGAGCTTTCCTGGTTTGGTTTTGTCTGCTTAGCATAACATGTAAGACTGAGTTCTGGTGGCAGGGACCTAGTCCTTGGGGCTATAGCACTAGCGAGGGGAGGTCAACTGCTCTGGGCCTTGGCTAAGAGCAAGCCCTGCTCCAGAGATATGGTGCCAAGGGCTTATCAATTTTGATACTAATTTGCTTTGCTGACCAAATACCTGGTATCAAAAGATGGGAAGGCAAAGACTGGAAGCAGTGTTGTGACCATGGGGTCCAGCCCCAAACTATGAAGAAAACACAAAGTGTATAAATATGAGTAAGTATATATTTACACACCTTTTTAAATAGGTTGTTATCAAAGATTTAATCAATGGGTAATATGCTCCTCGTGGCTGGGAAGCATCAGTTGCCATATATTAAAAACAAAGAAAAGAGGTGTCTGGGTGGCTTCCTCCAAGAAGTGTCCCTTCTTTTCAGGTCATGATCCCAGGGTCCTGGGATGGAGCCCCACATCAGGCTCTCTGCACAGTGGGAAACCTGCTTCTCCTTTTCCCTCTGCCCTGCTTATAGTTCCTCTTCCTGTCTCTCTGTCTGTCAAATAAATAAAATATTAAAAAAAAAACAAGAAAGAAACAAAATGTTTTTAAAAGGTCTTTTTTTTTTTTTAAAATTTTCTAGGGGTGCCTGGATGACTTAGTTGTTTAAGCAGATGTTTGCCTTTGGCTGAAGTCATGATTCCAGTGTACAGGGATCCAGCCCTGCATGGGACTACTTGCACCCCAAGGAGCTTGCTTCTTCCTCTCCCTTTGCACATGATTCCCCCTGTTTGTGTGCTTCTTCTCTCTCTCTCTCTCTCTCTTGCTGTCAATAAATAAAATAAAATCTTTTACTAAATAAATAAAAAAATAAATAAATTTCTAAACCTACTTTCAGTTTAGGTCCCTTAACAAAAATTGCTACTGCTTCATTAAAAAAAAAAAAGATAATTTAGAAAGATGCTTCCAGAGTTAAAAATCTGTTTTGTTTCTTTGTCAGGATTCAATATAGAAGTGCTTTAAAAAGTAAAAGAAAAAATATGCTATATTAACTCTAATCACACTATAACTTTGGTGGTTATATCAAGATAATGAAAAGTGATTTTAAAGCAAATTTCATTATTAGACATAAAGATCAAGTCAAAATTACAGAAGAGTAAAAGGATGAATTCATCAGGGAGTATAATAATTCTTTTTTTTTTTAAGATTTTATTTATTTATTTGACAGAGAGAGATCACAAGTAGGCAGAGAGGCAGGCAGAGAGAGAGAGAGAGGAGGAAGCAGGCTCCCTGCTGAGCAGAGAGCCCGATGCAGGACTCGATCCCAGGACCCTGAGATCATGACCTGAGCCTAAGGCAGCGGCCTAACCCACTGAGCCACCCAGGCGCCCCGGGAGTATAATAATTCTTGAATTTTAATACGTAACAACAGATTTGGGGATATATAGGGAAAAACTAAGAACAAAAATCATAACTTCTACCTTGGACGACAAATGGAAAATAATTTCAACACCCTTATTTTAAGATTACATAGACAAATGGTCATCATATTGGTAAGATATGTAAGACTTGAACAAAATGATCAACTAACTAGATATGCTTGATATTACATTACAGTAACTGAACTAACTGAGGTCAGTCTTTGGTGAATCACAGAAACAGGTGGAGTTGTCAAACAAAGGAATCTTTGTTTACAACATACAAGGAGTTCAAAGGGAATAAGTTCCAAAGCCTTGACTGTTTGAACAGGAGAGAGATTTTTATTTAGTATTTAAGATGAATACTCAGAAGGGAGAGTTTTATTATCCCGTGTATGGTTGGTCATAAGGTTGTGGATGCATGCACATCCACATATGTATTTGTGCAATATGTATTGCATGTTCACCTGAATGAAGCTTGTATTCCACCGAGGGCAGAAACTTCAACGTTAGAATAAAGCAGAGGTAACTGTTGGACAAGGGAAAGGGACTCTGCAGGCTTCAAGAGCAGATAGAAACTAGATGGGGTCTTGGGCTCATTTTCTGGGACAAGGAATGAAAGGCCTTGATTGCTTTTGAAATAGCACTAGGAGTTTTACCACTGATTTATTGTCTCAATAGCTTAGGCTATTTCCTGCTCTGGTGGTGACTGTTAGTTTTCCCATTGCCTTGTTCCCTCAAAATCCTTAGGAGTGAGGTTTTTGCATTTCTTTGTAAGAACCTCCCAGGAATTTTTGGAAGAAGTGTGCTGGGGCAAGTACACAGGTGGGGTATAGATCATTGAAAATAGCTGGGGACAAAAAATGACTTTTCTTATGTCAGGAAAACTATATCTCTTCTTTAATTTTCTAGGAACCTCTAACTCTTTCTGCTGATGTTACCAGCAGGCATCTGAGATATTACTGATTGTTCTCTTGAACCTAAGGAAAAGGAAATGTAGAAAGCAAAAGAAAAAACTTTAAAATCTATCCTGCAACTCATCAATTCACTGCAGCCACCTCTCTGTCTTTCCCTTTCTCTTTTTCTCTCTTTCTCTTTCTCTCTCACTTTCTCTCTCACATACGCACAACACACGCAAATCGACTTAAAGCAATTTTTAATTTTCCCTATTCCATTTTAATATACTTGAGGCATGATCATTTTCTTAGTAAATACAAGGAAAAAAAATCTAGGATTCCATCATTCTGTGTGATTAAAGTATTGAGGAATTTACTTCCAATAGCACTTATAAAAACATATTTTATTTAAGGAATATTATATAATCAGGTGCCTGCATTTTTCTTATTCTCTAACTAGTGTTATTTGGCAATTAATATTTTGTCAATCAATATTCCCCTATACCTGAATGTGTGGGCAGTGAGAGATGAGTTAGAGGCAAGGATGGTGAACACTCCCAACAACTGCAGACTACATATATCTTAAGCCATGATTTTCTTTGCAAAGGTCAACATTGATAATGTTCTAGTCATACCTCCGTGTACCAGGAAAGAAGTAGCATATTTCTTGAAAGACACAGCTATCAAAGCTCCATTGAGAAACCATAAAGATGGAGAAGGGATTTGCAAATTAAATATCTGATAATGGACATCTACTCTGATTATTTAAAAATGAATAAAAATAAAAAACCTTACTAATAACCAAACAGAGTATCCAATTTTACATGTGAAGGAAATAATGGAAGAGACATGTCACCAAAATTATATGGATGGCTTATAAGCACATGGCCAATTTCTCAACATTTAAACATTAAAGAAATACAAATTAAAATCATAATGAGACATGCTTACATATCTATTAGAATGGCTAAAATTATAAAGGCTAATTGTACTTGGTCTGAGCTAGATTGAGAAGCAACAAAAAATCTAAACTGTTGTTGGCATATATCATGATACAACCACTTTGGAAAATAGTTTCAAAAATTTTTAAATGAAAAATATGTTGCAGTTACACAAATAGCCATTTTATTCTAGGCATTTAACCAAGAAAAACAAACCCTATGTTCATACAAGGACTTGTATGTGAATTTCATATCAGCTTTATTTTTAAGAATTGAAAACAGTGGAAATGTTCATCAATGTCCATCAATAGAGCAAAGACAATTGGAGATTCTCAAAGTAATGATGCTGAGAAAAGAAAATCCAGGCAATGAATAGTATATACTGTGTGATTCCATGACTACAAAAAATCTAGAAAATACAAATTTATATATAGTCACAGTCATCAAATATATTGGTGTGATTTTAGTGCCTTCTTCTGTGCTCCCATAGCTTCCTACACTTGTATCTCCGAGCATTTGTTACACCATGTGAAAATATGAACTCTTTCTCTTTATTCTGTCTTACTAGAATAAGAATCCTTGAAAGTTTATGGACAATTGAACTCTCAGTTATTAGCAGAAATTCTATCACACAGTAAGTTTCCAAATATAAAAGCCAGAGTTTTACAATGACTTCTAAGCTTTTACATGATCTAGCCACTCATTTAACCTCTGTGACCTCTTTCCCTGCTACTCTTCAGTCACTCACAGTGGCCTCCTTGCTATTCCTCAGATATGCCAGGCATGATCCAACCTTATGGCCTTCAAGATAGCCAATTCCTTTGTCTGGAGTGACCTTATTGCTGATAGTTCTGCGCAAATTCATCACCTTTCCATACATTTGTTCAATTGTCAGCTTCATTGTAAGTACCCTGATCTTTCTATTAAAAGATTTAACTCCCCATCCCCTGCCTAGCAACCTTGATTTTTCTCACCCTGATTGAATTTTTCTTTTTCCCCATTGTACTCTTCCTTTTTGAATGCACTATGCCATTTTTATTAAGGTTTATAGCTTTGAATTGTCTCACCCATTAAAATAAAAGTTCTACAAAGCCAAGTATTTCATTTACCAGTGTAGTCTGAAGTAATATCTGCCATATAATAGTTCAGTAGACAACTGGTAAATTTCAAAATAAATCAATGTTGAGAGTATACTGAATTTCATAAGTCATTTCAATATTTTTTTCCAAAAAATAAACTACATAAAACATACTTTAAATTTACTTTCAAAATATTTTATAGCATATAATGGACAATATACATAAGCCTAAAGAAACAATCCTATAATTAACCATTTCATACCTACTTAAAAACTGCATAATACCACACTCTTAGATCCTCTTTGAATGCTCTAAAATAACCCTTCAAAGGAAATACATTTTTAAAACTCACAGATTTTTTGGCAAATAATTTAATAAAATAAAAGTTTCATTCATCTATGTAAATCAAAATAAATATTTTTAATAAGCATGAAATTATAACTCTGAAGTGTGCTAAAATGAAACCACCTGCTAAGGGTGAGAGAACAAAAATAAACATCCTTTTTCCAAATAAGAGGAATTTATTACCTTTGAATCAAAGCATGTGGATTTGTTTTAACTGGCAATAAAGCAATATGGAGACACAAACCATAGAAAGTCATATTTTAGATTTCCAAAAGACTTCTAAGTGAAGAGTATACATTTTTTAATTGCTACATAATGCTACATAATGACAAGATGACAGGTTGTGGCAAATAGCATTTTAAAAGCTCTACTCATAATGGAACAGAAGATGTCATTTCCCTATAATTTTATATATGTCTTTAATTTACTATATCTGGATACAACATATTACCAAACAGATGTTCATCAAAGACTAAATCATTTTTAATGGAACATAATAATTTGAACCTACATCTATTAATCATTTTTTTCGATCTAACATTTATAGTCTCGCTAAACATTTTATCAGTTGTTGACAAAATTCAAAATAAATAGGATAAAAAGTCGTGTTTGGAAAAGTAGATTTCTTCTCACATTGGCATTTAAATGAAAATATTTGCTGATATTTTTTAAACTTTAAATGTAATTTTATATATATATCTGACCTATCAGATGATATAAAATTTTTGGAGAAAATATGACATATTTTTTTATCTTGGTTGAAGGTATTAATAAAGAGCAACTGTTTGTATTATTTGTATTGTGATATCTTAGTTAATAAACATGAATAACTGGTATAAAATATGTTTTTTTAAAAATTTTATTTATTTACTTGACAGAGATCATAGGAAGGCAGAGAGGCAGCCAGAGAGAGAGGAATGGAAGCATGCTCCCAGCTGAGAAGAGAGCCCACTGTGGGACTCAATCCCAGGAACCTGGAATCATGACCTGAGCCGAAGGCAGAGATTTTAACCCACTGAGCCACCCAGGCGCCCTAAAATATGTTTTTTTTTTTTAATATAGAAGTATAGTTCTTGCCAAAATATGGAACTAGCTGGAACTGAATGCCTCCTTCAAAGTCAGCTCTGGAGAAATTATGCAAGTGTAATATGGAACTATTTCAGATATTAACCAAAAACAAAGAAATGATGATAAACGCCTTAAAATACTCAAAGTTGCCCTTGACTGGTATGTTTCAAGCTCTATTCCTGGTTTGAAGACAGGTTTTAACAGGCCTGTCACTGTAGAAATCCGCTGGATGTTTAGAGGCTATCAGAACTGTACAAAACCTTGAAGGGGTAAAGACTTGAAAATTCTTTAGAGAGATTAGCTCCCTAAGGCATTATTCCTCCACACATTTTCCTCCAATCAATTAAGACTGATGGATGAGGGGCACCTGAGTGGCTCTCTCATCACGTGGGTGGTGGGTTAAGCCTCTGCCTTCATCTCAAGTCATGGTCTCTGGGTCCTGGGATCCAGCCCCACATCGGGCACTGCTCAAAAGGAAGCCTGCTTCCCTCCCTGCTTGCCTGCCTCTCTGCTTACTTGTGATCTCTCTCTCTCGCTCTCTTTCTCTCTCTCTGTGTCCAATAAATAAATAAAATCTTTTAAAAAAGGCTGATGGATGATAAATTATGAAAACTGCTCCCTCCAAATGATGCTTCTTCATAAGGATTTAAGAATTTAAAATTGAAACTTGACCGTAGGATTTATCTTATAGAATAACATCAAGTGAAGGCAGTTTTTATTAGTTCTGAAGTATTTGTGATTCTGAATTCTTGGCCTCATTAGTAAATTTATTTTTAAATTCTCCCATGGAGTGGTGATTGGCCTTCAGTCTTTCATTGATATACATCATTGGGTCAAATGAGATGTGTGTGCCCAGAACTATATATAATCTTTTTTGTATTTCACTGGAGATGGCATTTCTGAGTTTTGTTCAATTGAATTTGGACAGATGTTTTAATAGTCACTTCTAGAGTTGGCCCTGGAGAATATCTTCCTTTTTTTCTCTTCCCGATTCTCTGAAAAACCCTGACTAATTCACATTATCACAGTAATATCATAATTCAAGTTTTTCCAAACACTATAGCTGCAAAATAGAAGGAAGCTACTCAGAATGGAATACTATTGTGAATGATTGAGAAAGAAAACATTATTATAATTAAGCTACCAGGTTTCAATGTATTTTATTGTTGCTTAGAAAATCCTAGCATACCCAGACTTTACAGAGATTTGATGATCCTAAGAAGAGCTGAACTCATGGACCAAAATAACTATGCACATAAAAAGTACAATTACTTACCTAAAAAATATGATGTGGTTAACTTTATATGCCAATACAAGTGTTATGGGAACAGGAATTAAAAAAATAGCTTAGGGGCGCCTAGGTAGCGCAGTGGATTAAGCCACTGCCTTCAGCTCAGGTCATAATCTCAGGGTCCTGGGATCAAGTCCTGCATCAGGCTCTCTGCTCAGCAGGGAGTCTGCTTCCCTCTCTTTCTACTTGTGATCTCTCTCTGTCAAATAAATAAATAAATAAAATCTTAAAAAAAAAAGAATGACTGTACTTTTAAAAAATAGCTTAAAAGGAGCGCCTGGGTGGCTCAGTGGGTTAAGCCGCTGCCTTCCGTTCAGGTCATGATCTCAGGGTCCTGGGATCAAGCCCCACATCAGGCTTTCTGCTCAGCAGGTAGCCTGCTTCTCTTCCTCTCTCTCTGCCCACCTCTCTGCCTACTTGTGATCTCTCACTGTCAAATAAATAAATAAAATATTTTTAAAAATAGCTTAAAAGTATATGATAAAATAATGATATACATATACAAGGAAAAGAAAGATACTATACTGTGAATATAAATTAAGTGAAAATTGTTGAAATAAAGAATACAATAAATGGAGACTAAGATGAATATAGCTGTAAAATGAATAAATGAGTTGGGAAAAACAAACAAACAAATTAATGACTTCTGCCCAAATACAGCAGAAGAGAAAAAAAAATAAAGAAAATATTTAAATAAGTACTGAGATAAATTTTGGAGAATTAAAGAAAGATAAAAGATACCAGACTTAAAATGATGCCAAACACGAGATATCAGAAACAAAACAAAACAAAACAAAAACTACACACACTAAAAACCACTCGTATACATTATGGTGAGTTTTAAGAATATCAAAAACAGAGAAGAGCATAAATGATGCCCAAGAGAAGAACAGATCACCTAAAATGTACAAGAATAATACTGACAGCACAATTCTCAATAGTAATAGCATATAAAGAGACAGCTGGGAGTTTTTATAGATGGAAAAGATATTTGAAACTAGGTATTATACATCAATCCAAATTATTGATTAAATTTGAGAGCACAGTAAAAATACAATGAAGCATGTTAGGTCTTAGAACATTTATCACACAGAGACACACATTTTGGAAAACTTCCTTGGAAGACAGCTCAATTGAGATCGAGAAAACAGAATTATGTACTCAAAGGCACATTTTGAAGGAAGGATTGAATATAGTCTGCACTGCAAATATTCTTTAATCGTATGTTCTGAATATCCTAAATTTAAGAAGTATTTGTTCAAATATTTACCTTTAAATAAATCCTAGGAGACTTTTTCTTGGATTCTGGAAAATCAGTCCATTTGGATACAAATCTTTTTGTCACTGATGGAAATTTTGATAGCCCTTAACTGTGGAATGCCTAATGTATTGTTACAGCAATTGTGATTTGCCAATACATGGGTGATGTGTGTGTGTTGTGTGTGTTTATTTTTATTTTTGATGGTTTAACTCTTCTATGAGATTTTTAAGTAGACATGATTTTAATAAATTATGATTTGTTGAAATTTATCTGAGGTTATATATAATAAAATGAAATTTGTGTGAACTAAAGAAGTGCATCTCCATTTTTTTTGTTTTAAGAGTAGACTGGTCTTTAAAAATTGTCCAAAGAAGTACATTATATTCATTATTAAATTTGATAATATACTATAAAGTATTTATGGTCATATTGGACCATATCAAATTCTACTATTAATTCATATTAATAATTACCATAAGAGGAAAAAGGGATATTTTTCAAAATAAAAATTAGCGTATTTTTCAGAATATGATATAGTGTTATTCACTGAACTGAGGGAACAAATGTCAAAGTCTAACACAGTTTACAGAATGTTTTAACATAAATTGAAATTTAAATCTGACCAAATTTCACAGTTTTAAGTAAAATGATAGCACTTTATATCCTTGAAAAGTGGTAAGTGACCCAAAACATGGCTTAGAAAAACAAATTTAACACTACACTAGTCTGAGATGGTTAAGTTATGGTACAACTTGCCATTGTGTATCATCAAATGGTATATTTTTTTCTTTTGGGCTTGTCATTATATTTTATTTTAGCCATTCTGGTAAGTGTGTAGTGATATCTCAGTGTCATTTTAATTGCATTTCCTTGATGTCTAATTATGTCAAAATATATTACTTTGATGTTTAATGCTCTGAACTTTCTCAGTTCAAGACCATGAAGCCACTTAGGAAAAATACAGTTGCAGAGGCACTCATAGACCAACTCTTATTTCGAAATAAGAAGAAACATTACTACCCATTCCAACAAAAAATAGATTTGTTATGCAGCAGGGATTTTATAAATTACCTGACACAACTTATATAGTAAGATGAAATGGGACAGGCGGCTTCTTGCAGCTATATACAACATCATTTTAATTTCAATTTTCAGTATAATTTTTCCAAGGTATACACAGAATATATATTTAATGTAAATTGTGAACATTTTAAACTCTGTATATGGAAATTAGTCAATTTTAAGTTTATAACAATCAAAATTAACGGAAGTTTATTTTAAATTAGTTAGCTTTCTCTGCATTGCAAGACAGAATAATCAAGAATTGGTAAGAAAAAAGTAATCTCTGTAAAATTACCGGGGGTGCATTATAAAGTGTTCAGTAACCGATCAAACTCACAATTTGGATTGAATGGCAAGTGATTTTTAAAATCTGGAACTCATTGTCAATTTTTTTTTCTTCATTGTGTCTTAATAAATTACTGTGTTCATTTGCATGGAAGTGAAGAAAAATGCATGACATTTCATCTCAACACTAACACCTTTAACTGGCAACTCTGAATGTACTTTACAGCAGTGTAACAAAGTAAAGATCAATGATGTTTCATGAAATATCTGTTATAATTCTCAAGGAGATAGGGAGTTTGTGCAAAAATGCAAATCACTTTGCGACTAAACACATTGTTTATTTCAGCTAATTTTAAGAAAATATGCTGAGAATCTCTCAAAAAAGGAAGCAATGATTTAGGTTTGCCTTCAAAATCCTTATCTAATCCTGAACCAACAGCACATAGTTCAAAGAGCAACTAATTTGAGTAGCTCCAATTTACACATTTCCTAACAATGCTTAATTTAGTGGAATTTCTGTCCAATTATGGTAATTTGATGTAATGAAAGACAAAAGTTCAAAAAGATCATCCTTAATTTATATAGATGCCAAACTCTGCATTTTCTGAATGATGCCCAGGAACGTATTTTCAAAAACAAACAAACAATGCCAGAACCACTATTAGGTCATCTCTAGGCAGAAAGTGACTCAGAGCTTACATTACTCTCTCCCTGAAAGTATACTGTAGGCACTGAAACTACTACCCTGAGTCTGTGCTATCAAATTCCTTAAGTTAGAAAGTTTTAAAACCCGTCTGTGTGGGAGTATTTCATTTACAGATAGAGATTTGGTTGTTTATACATTTTCATACTTGATTTTTAGGGTGTAATAACTATGTTTTAAAATTCATGGTGGTTTTGAATACTGTTGGATAATTGAGCTAAAATGGTATATCCATTCCTCCTAGGAAACAGAAATTATAGAAAGGTAGTGCTTTTCAAATCTGACATCTTTGAGTCATTGTAGTTTCATATAAATGCAATAGGAAAAGTGTCATTCATGTTTATGATATTTTCTATAAATAAATTAGAATGTACTGGAGGCCTGATATAAAGTGGGATGCCTAAACTTCAGTAAGATCTTGTTTTCAATTCAAAATAAATTTTATTTTTTATTTTTTTATAATGTCCCTCAATTTCAGATAAGCACCCCCATAATGTCCACTCCGGTTTTTTTAAGATTTTATTTATTTTATTTGACAGATAGAGATCACAAGTAGGCAGAGAGGCAGGCAGAGAGAGAGGGAAGAGGAAGCAGGCTCCCTGCTAGGCAGAGAGCCCGATGCGGGGCTCGATCCCAGGACCCTGGGATCATGACCTGAGCCAAAGGCAGAGGCTTTAACCCACTGAGCCACCCAGGCGCCCCCAAAATAAATTTTAAATTGAATTATGCACCTCTAAGTTCAGAGACAATAAACATCAACCAACACAATTAATAAGTTCTATTTCTTGAAATTTCGGGAACATTGATAGTCTCATCTCCTGGAAGAACAACAGCTAAAATTTTAGGTCATGGATTCCTGCTAAAATATCACTTTCCCAAAGAAAATTAATGTTAGGAATTTTCATTGATTGTTATTGATCATGAAGAATATAACAACCACGATAAAAAGAGTAGGAAAAACATGATATCTCATCTGTAAGGGCATGTGGAAAGTAGGAAATGCTAATAAAAATAACTACCATTATTTCCTAAGTTAACATAATACAACAGAACAAAAATATTTCAAAACAATGTTTTCTTTTTTTTTTAATTTTATTTATTTATTTGACAGAGAGAGATCACAAGTAGGCAGAGAGGCAGGCAGAGAGAGAGGAAGAAGCAGGCACCCTGCTGAGCAGAGAGCCCAATGTGGGACTCAATCCCAGGACTCTGAGATTATGACCTGAGCCAAAGGCAGCGGCTTAACCCACTGAGCCACCCAGGCGCCCCCATAACAATATTTTCTAGGCTCATTCTGATAACTCTTTTCTACATTCAAATTTAAAGGTTGAGGCATGTGATATATATTACACAAAAAACATCCCAAGGCATTCGTTAAAAAAAAAAAAAAAACTCTTAATAAAGAACAAATCCAAAGGAATTTCTTTTCTAATTTAATTAACAAATTATGAATTGACTTACCTATTTTATCACAGTGTATCAGGCACCAATAATATTTTTTAATCGTCACACCTGATGCAATAGTTACCATCTTTCAAACATACTGATCACGAACAAGCAAATAAACAAGAGCACCGTAGCTTAAGATCTACCTGCATAAATATAGGCTACTTCAGACAATCTCTTCACCACAACATAGCAATGAATAGAAATCATACATGCTCTGTATGGACATACAGATGAGATAGAATGGGATGATGTTAATATATGCAGAATCTTTATTAATTACATTGTAAACCATAATATGGAAAAACAGAATACAATTTTAGAAATACCCAGGTCACCATCATTGTTTTATTTTTATATGTGTAGATAAGGAGTTTAATAAACAATCCATGACTATTCAACTCCTTATATTTTGAAAATTTTAGCAAAAGTAACAAACCTAGCACCTAGAAAATTGTACCTATCTGCAATATACAGCTTTGCCAGCATGGTAGAAGAAAAGCAAAACAAAATAAGTAAGAAAAGTTTAACATTTCACAAGAGATTTGCTTTTATTTTTTTATTTTTTAATTTTTATTTTTCATTTATTATTTACTTCTATTTTCTACTTTATTTTAATGAAAATGTCATGACCATAACATAAGAGCAGAATTAAACCAACATGAGAAATTATTTTTTCATAAGTTAAAATAAACTAGCTTGGTGATTAATTCAAAATTATATTACAAACTTCAGTGTTCTTGCAGTAAGTATCACTGCATAAACAAATCAGTCAGGAGTCATAAACTAATGATGATTCTAAATGTTATTTAGAGAGACATTCTGTTCTTAATATATTTCAAATATTCTACACAAGGCAAAGTGGATCCAAGTAATCTGTAGGCAAAATAAGATTTTAGAGAAGTATATATTTCCAACAGTATTTATAAAATATTACCTTTATGTAAGGCATCATCCTGGACTTTGTGGAAAACACACAAAGGAGTAAGAAGTGGCCCTTCAAGAAACATATACAATATCAAGGTTTAACATGAAGCAGCATGTCTTCTCTAATTAAAAAAAAAAAAACATTGTACCAACTGACTTTACTGAAACTTTATATTTATTGCTCTCAATTTAGGTCATAGTGTCCTTCTGCATGCAGGCTGCTATAACGGACATGATATAGACTTAATAGCTTATAAAGAACAGGAATTTATTTCTCACAGTTCTAGAACGGAGAAGTTCAAGATTAAGGAATGGGCAGATCCAGGGAGAGCCCACTTCCTCATAGATGGCTATCTTCTCACTGTAAACGTACATGATGAATGAAGCAAGAGAACTCTCTGGGGTCTCCTTTAAAAGGACTGTAATCCCACTTATGACCTAATCACCTCCCAAAGGCCCCTATGTTTTAATACTAGCACTTACAGAGTTAGATTTCATAATATGATTTTGGGAGACATAAACATTCACACCATAGTATATATAAACAAAAAAAGACACAAAAACAACAAACAAAAAAATTATTTTAACTACCTATTATTTTCAACTACATAAACTTTTAATTTGTTTCTATATAATATTAAATAACTCATTTGAGTGATTCACTTATATCCAATGCATCTGAGTGCAATTAAATTTGCTTACCCAGCATATCCAGAAGCATATTTCTTCAGACTATCCCATTCCCCACCTTACAGGATTTACCACAATTAGAAGACATGGGATAGAGGATAGATAGATAGATGTATACATAAACACACTTGTACATACCCATATGCATATTTTTTCCTGTTAATGATACTCATGCAAATAAAATTTAAGCTCAAGGAAACCTGTCTTGTGTGTTACTTAATATCCAGTTTTTAGTCAACATCCAAAAACAAATAATCCAATAAAACCATGGATAGAAGACATGAACAAGTGTTTCCCCAAAGCACACATTCAAATGTTCAGTAGATACATGAAAAGATGTCCATCATCATGTATCATCAGGAAATTGCAAAGCAAAACTAGAAAGAGATACCACCTCACACCTGTCAGAATGGCTAAAATTAACACTACAAGAAACAAAAGGTGTTGGAGAGGATGTGAAAAAGTAACACTTGTGGGGGCTGCCTGGGTGGCTCAGTGGGTTAAGCCTCTGCCTTCAGCTCAGGCCATGATCTCAGGGTCCTGGGATCAAGTCCCACATCGGGCTCTCTGCCAGGCATGGAGCCTGCTCCCTCCTCTCTCTCTCTCTACTTGTGATCTCTCTCTGTCAAATGAATAAAATCTTAAAAAAAAAAAGAAAAAGTAACAATTGTGAACTGTTGGTGGTGATGCAAACTGATACAGCCATATTTGAAAACAGTATGGAATTTCCATAAAATTTAAAAATAGAAGTCCTTTTTGATCCAACAAACCTGTTGGTGTGTATTTACCCAATGAATATAAGAAAACTTATTCAAAGGGATGCTAGCACCCCTATGTTTATAGCAGCATTATTTATAAAGCTAAGATATGGAAAGCGCCCAAGTATCCATCAATTGATGAATAAATAAAGAATAAGTGGTATGTATATACAATGGAATATTATTCTGCCATAAAAAAGACTGAAATCTTGCCATTTGCAATAACATGGTTGGAACTAGACAGTATAATGCTAAAAGTGAAATAAGTCAGTCAGAGAAAGACAAATACCTTTACTCATATATGGAATAAAAGAAACAAAACAAACAAGCAAAGGGGAAATAATAAGACATAGAAAGAGAAACAAAGCAAGAAACAGACATTTCATTACGGAGAACAAACTGATGGTTACTTGACGGGATCTGAAAGGAGTGATGGATTAAATAAGTGATGGGGGTTAATTAGAGCACTTGTCATGATGAGCACTGAGTGCTATATGTTATATTGTACACATGAATCTAATACAACCATATATGTTAACTAACTGGATTTCAAATGAACATTTTTTAAAATCCCAGTTTTTAGCTCACATTCTGGCTTACAAAAGGGATTTAGTCAGGAATTTGGAGATTAGTTAATGAACAAAAAAGGGGTGAACAGGCAGTTGTTAGATAAAATTACTATCCTTTCTGGCATGATCTTATACCTTTTATCTAGAAGTATTTTTAGCACTTTAGACTCTTCCTATTTTATTTTGAATCATTAAACAAAAATTTCCTCAAAGGACCTTAGACTCCATCCAATTTGAGCAACAGTTTGAGAGAGGAAATGGTGTCCAGGAGGAAAAAAAAAAAAAATGAAACTACTATTGTTTACTAGTGAATGCATAGTTCTTCCACAGAAGAAGCTCTAAATGGTCATGGCTCCAGCTTTATATGTGCTCAGTCATATGTTCAGAAGTAGGTAACACTATCAAAAAATATAAAGCATCTGAGATTATTTTCCCTTATTTGAAAGCTGGTGTATGAGTCTGCCGTAGTTTCTTGGGTGTTGATAGAAGACGCAGACTCATGGTTCAGAAATAATATAGTTTATTATTCACAGCAATAGAGGTAGCCAGAATATTAACATTATTTGTGTGTGTGTGTGTGTGTGTGTGTGTGTGTGTTTGTGTGTGTGTAGGGATGGGAGTTATATATCAGTTCTGAGCCTCAGTTCCCACAAGAAGAATCAAAAGAGAGGCAGATAATATTTGCAAACACAACAGGTTAAGTTAAAAAAAAAAGATACTATTTCTGTCTTCCAAGTCTATTCAATACAACCATCTTCAAAGGATGGCCTAGAACAAATAATAAATGCAGAAATGTAAGCAACCAATTGAAAAGTGTCTCCCAAGAAACACACTTTGAGAGTCTTCATTTGACAAAAATACTATAGGATATTACATGGATCAGGTGCATTGAATACTGGAAGGTTAAAATTACAAGGGACCAAATATTTTTAAGCAGTTCTGGCATCCAGTAGAGTTCAAATAGGTTTTATAAGATTGAGGAAAGAAGCCATCAAAACCTGGGCCCAGGGGCACCTGTGTAGCTCAGTGGGTTAAGCCTCTGCCTTCGGCTCAGGCCATGATCTCAGAGCCCTGGGATCGAGCTCTGCATCAGGCTCTCTGTTCAGCAGGGAGCCTGCTTCCCACGCCCCCCCCCCCCGCTATTTGCTTACTTGTGGTCTCTGTCTGTCAAATAAATAAATAAAATCTTAAAACAAAACAAAACAAAACAAAACAAAAATCCTGGGCCCAATTTTCCCAAAAGTATGATTCTGATTCTAGTCTCTATGATGTTATCCCTTGAAGACAATGTCTCTAATTGAGTTGAATTAGTTTACTAAAGAGCATACCCCCATTTGTTGTAGGAGATGAACAATATGCAAGAGGCAAAATGCCACATGGAAGCCACCTGGTCTTCAGTGGAACATAGAATCAGTTCCTTTGGGATGAATTTGTTCCACATTTGACTTCCCACTTAAGGGAAAATAAGAGTGCCTTCTAATAGATTTTAAATAGGAAATGACAACGGAAGCTTATACAAGATTATAAAATGGGAAATTTCATTTAGATAAGCAATCATTTCAAAGTCATCTTCTTAATATTACAGACTCTTCACATAATCATAATTTTATTTTGGTATTATATGGTAATTTCAAATATAGTAAATATAAAGAATTTACCTCTGTAATTATAGCGAGTCTGGTCGTATATTAATGGCAACAAAACTTCAATTTAGAAGTATGGTCTACCAATTATTAATACATTTGGAAATGGTGTGTCATCTTCACTCCACTTGTCTCACTAAAACAGTGAGCCAAAAAAAGTAGGTCCAAGCTGTTTACTATGGTCAAAATGGGTTGCTTTTGCACTTGGTAAAGAAGCAGTCATATTTTGGAAGAAAAACTGAGGCTATTAATATTTTCAACTTATTTTCAGAAAAGGAAAGAAAGGATAATCTAACCTAAAGCCAAAATCTTACACAAGGTGGCTGGACAATGATCTTTTCCCAGATAAAGGGTTTTTCAACTTAGCCATGTTAGGAGGAAGAAGAGATGAGACATTGTGGACTTGACTAACGTTTGTACACTGTTCAAAAAGTTTTCAAAATAATGTGTATTATTTTTCTTCTTTTAGTTGAGACAAAAAAAAAAAAAAAACCAAAAAAAACCCACTAATGAGCTTACTCTTAAAAGGAGGTAAACAAGAAACTAGCAAAGATTGAGTGTTAGGTATTGTCCCCCTCCTTTTTTTTTTTAAATTATGTTATGTTAGTTACCATACAATACATCATTAGTTTTTGAAGTAGTGTTCCATGATTCATTGTTTGTGTAAAACACCCAGTGCCCCATGCAATATGTGCCCTCCTTAATACCCATCACCAGGCTCACCCATCCCCACATCCTTCTCATCTTTAAAACCCTCAGTTTGTTTCTTGGAGTCCATAGTTTTTCATGTTTCATTTCCCCCTCCAATACCCCCACTTCATTTTTCCTTTCCTTCTCCTAATGTCCTCCATGCTATTCCTTAGGTTCCACAAATAAGTGAAACCATATGATGATTGACTTTCACTGCTTGGCTTATTTCACTTAACATAATCTCCTACAGTCCCATCCATGTTGATGCAAAAGTTGGGTATTCATCCTTTCTGATGGCTGAGTGATATTCCATTGTATCCTTGGATCACATCTTCTTTATCCGTTTGTCTGTTGTAGGGGATCTTGACTCTTTCAACAGAATGGCTATAGTGGACATTGCTGCTATGAACACTGGGGTGCATATGGCCCTTCTTTCCAGTAAAATAGAGCTAGCCTATGACCCAGCGATTGCACTACTGAGTATTGACCTCAAAGATACAGATGCAGTGAAAAGAATTAGGTATTGTTAAAGCACAAATGCAGGGGATAGAAGTTATGGTACAGAAGAGGGAAGGGCAACCATATGGCAGAGTAGAATAAAGTAGCTCAGGAAGAAATTAGTCATATCCAGATATTGTAAGGCATGTGGGGTTGGCAGGGAGAGCATGAGAAATCATAAGAGAATAGAGAGAAAATGGACCAGGCAGGAGAGGTTTATAACATTTTAACATCTAAGGTAAGCATATGCAAAGCAGAATAGGGAAAGAAATAAAAGTTTTTATAAGACTCAATACATAAGGAATAACGTGGAGGACACTGGGAGATGGAGAGAAGAGTGCTGGGGGAAATCGGAGGGAGAGACAAACCATGAGAGACTGTGGACTCTGAGAAACAAACTGAGGGTCTTGAAGAGGAGGGTGGCAGGTGGTTGGGTGAGCCCAGTGGTGGGTATTAAGGAGGGAATTTATTACATGAAGCACTGGGTGTGGTGCATAAACAATGAATTTTGGATCCCTGAAAATAAACTAAAAGAAAAAAAAGACTGACTACAGACATGGACCTCAGTGTAACACAGATATGGAACTCACTGTAATACCAGCCACTTCCCACCGACACACACAGACTATGATAATAATAAATAATAATGCAATTAAGAAAATTGCCTGCCAAATAATTTTTCCTCTTTTTTATTTTTATGATTATTATTTTTATTTTATTTTTAAAGTTTTTATTTAAATTGTAGTTAGTTAAAATAAGGTTAATATTACTTTCAGGTGTACAATATAGTGATCAACACTGCCATACAATGGCTTAAATAAAAAAATGAAAAAAAAATTTTTAAAGATTTTATTTTTAAATAAAACCTCTATACCCAAGGTGGATTTCAAACGTACAACCCCACGATCAAGATTTACATATTTTACTGACTGTTCCAGCCAGGCACCCCAACAAATAAAAATTTTATAAAATTGTTGAGTTTGTGGGAGTCTCATTTGCTTAGTCAGTTAAGTGTCTGCCTTTGGCTCAGATCAGGATCTCAAGAGTCCTGGCATCGAGCCCCATATTGCTCATGCTCTCTCTCTCTCTCTCTCTCTCTGGCTTTTGCTCTTAAATAAATAAATAAAATATTTTTTTAAAAATTGTTGAGTTTGTTTAACTAGTTTTAAACTAGTAGACAGAGATGAAGATAAAGTATGATGTAATGGCACGGAAAAATACAACTTACACGTTTTAAAAAAAAAATGTGCAATGCAAGTTACCTCACTTCTTTTATCACCACACTGGGACTTTCCCTACTGAGTTGTTGTAATGTAAGGTCCTATTTTATATTTTTATATTTTAGCAAGAGGCTTTCATTGAGGTTAACCCTTAAACTGTCCTTGTTCCCCTTCCCCCAGGGGATTCACTTAAAAACAAGTCCTGGAAATCAGCTCCAGGTAACAAAGCCCATATACAAGGGTGGGTCAGGCCAGGTGGAGACATCAATCAGCGGGAGGGGGGCGGTGTTTGCATATTGTCTCCCTAGATACTAAGGAGTATGCCCCACTCCTCCGCCCTTTGGGAAACTTTTTTGCACCAATCCTAATCAAGGTGTAATAGGCTGGGTCGAATGTCTATACTAGGGTAAATTGAACCTCAATTGGTCACCTAGCCTCACTGTGGAGTTTCCTGTGTGTGTTAAAATCTCATTGGTCACCTGTGCGTGGCCAGGCCTGACTGCATGGCCTTTGCCCTTAAAAGCTAGACTGTGAAACAGCAAAGGGTTTCCTTCTCTCATAAGAGGTGTGGCCCCGAACGTTTGGTTAGATTCTTGATGCTTGGCATGAAATAAAGCTTTGCTTGACCTTTGCTTTACATCAGTCTCGCTCCTTTAATCATAGACCCATTATTGGGGCATAACAGTATTAATCTTAAAGTTATAAGTCCACAATGCATCCATCATCCATTCTACCCCTTAACATTCCCCTTTGGACAGACCCATGATCTAGAACAAGCCTTATTTTATAGTGCCTTGTAGGAGATTTTTGCTGCTGCCTAAATTGCCTACTATCCTCTCACCATTACCACGGAAATTGGGTCCACTGAAACAAAGGGGTAGTGTAAGAAATTAAGACTTCCATAAATCTCTTTAAATAATAAAGTATAAGATAGTGATACCTTTTTTTCTGCCACATAACCAATTCTTGCAAGAATAAGGTCATATAAAAGAATTTACAACACATGCTAGCATTATCCTACTGGACCCAGACCATTTGTATGTTTCTCTGTCTCTGAGAAATGTAGTTATTTACATGACTGAAACCTAAAAATTGTTTGATATGACCACTAATATCACCTACATTATTTTAAAGCCTGTTTAAAGCTTCTGTAATACATAGGCTTTGTAAACACTTATTAAGCATCTTGTATATATCAAACACTTTAAAAATCTCTGCTTAAAAAAAAAAAAAACTCTACCTCAATGGAACTTTGAGTCTGAAAAAGATACAGGCAATATACAAGGCAACAGATAGAATAATTACATATTTGATTATATACTCTGAGGATGTCACCTTAAATTGATATGAAAATGATCAGAAGGATCTGGATTTCTTGTCAAAATTTTTTGCCTTAAAAAGAAATTGATATTTAGGGAAAGTTGTTACTGAAAGAGGTCCTGTGTCAACCAAAAATGTTAAACCATGATCTCGCTAAATTTTCCAGTGTGATCATTGCTTTGTTTAGCTGTCTTCTATTAAGACTGAATTTAGTAATTCAGTCTCAGATTTCAGTAAGTCTTTTTTTAAAAGATTTTATTTATTTATTAGAGAGAGAGAGGGAGGGGCAGAGGGACAGGAAGAACCAGACTCCTTGCTGAGCAGGCAGCTGATGCAGGACTGGATCCTAGTACCCTGGCATCATGACCTAAGCTGAAGGAAGACACTTAACCAACTGAGCCACCCAGGCACTCTAGACTGTAAACTTCTTAAAGGTAAAAAAGTTTATTCTTCTAGTAGTTCCACAGACATTTCTAACATCCATAAGAAAGCATGTACTGATGTAAAATGCCAGCAAATCAAATTATTTAAAAAAGAAAAAAAGAAAGAAAAGATATATCTGGATAAAGAGAAAAACAGAAAATCTAATAATACATTGAATTATTAGAGCAAAGAGTGGAGGAAGAGAAAATAAATATGAAATAGAGATTTCCACTAAAAGAAAAAAATTGAATAAGGCAGGAGATTTAGAAAATTATTATGACAGACTTGAGAAAAAAATAAAATAGGAATTTTTAGAAAATAGCAATGAATGAAAAGGTAAATTGTTCCTACCTCTATAATATTAGCTGTTTGTTGTTGTTGTTGCTAATTTACCTATTTAATCTAATAAACAAAGAAAGGTTTCATTTAGGGATAAGGTTTCTCTCTCTATATATATATTTTTTCCATTTAGGGATAAGGTATATATATATATACATAGATATATATGTATATATATATTTTTTAATTTTAATTGTTGGAAAATGTGTCACAGAATGTGTTTAAACTTTAAGATACAGATGCAACATGTAATGAACTGCATTGTTTGAACGTCTAATTTGTAAATGCTGTTAGAGGAAACTTGGTGGAAATGTTCTTATGTGCTTGTGTTTCTGGAACTAAGTATATTTATTAATAAGGAATAGTTTAAAATTATGAAATGACCAGGAGTGGACAATTTTCCTAATCCTATCAGCTCTTTGCAGCTCTTTTATTAGCCCCCTTCAGGAATATCAGCTTTTTTATCTAATTAAATTTTATATTAATGTGCTTTTGACTTTTGGCCTTTCTCTTCCTTCTGTTCTTTTTTTTCCCCTAAATTACATGTTTCTGTTTAACAGCTACTATCAATTCTTTGATATGAATTCTCAACATCAATTTACTAACTCCAGAGATGAAGGAGCATCAATATTTAGAAGCGAAGAATACAAAGCCTTGGGCATCTGGATGGCTCAGTCACTTAAGCATCTGCCTTCGACTCTGGTGGTGATCCCAGGGTCGTGGGATGGAACCCCAGGTTGAACTTTCTACTCAGCTGGGAGCCTACTTCTCCCTCTCCTTCTGCCTGCAGCTCCCTTTGCTTGCGTTCTCCCTCTCTTTGTCAAGTAAATAAAATAAAATAAAATAAAATAATGTAAATAATACATTTATTTATTTATTAAAATGCAATTATTACACAATACATAATGTATTGCATAATTATAATAATGATTAAATAATTTATTAAATATTTATATTAAATATATCAATTTAATTAAATAAATATTTTTAGAATTTAAAATATTTCAAATTTAGATTATTAAATATTAAATCATTAATTTAATAAATAAATATCTAAACATAATTAAATAAAATAATTTATTTATTAAAATGAATAAAATAATGTTGTCATTATCTCAGCATGTATTTTTAAATAGTCTAAAAAAAATCTAATAAAGTCTAAATACATTGAGTTCAGATATTTATACAAGTTAACCCAGACACTGAACCCACAGTTTCAAAACTTTTGTTTTTATCTACTACTCAAAATACGATTTTAATGTATTTATTTGTAACTTTGACATAGCAAGGAAACTTGGAGGAAAAGGAGACATTTGCTTTTAATATTTGAAAATTATTTTGTTGATTTAAAAAAATAAAAACCTTAACACGTGAGCATTTCTTCTTAAATAACACTGTGAAGTTTCTGAGTCGCATTCTATTAAAAGTGCTGATAAAATGGCCTCAGTTACTCATTTAAATTATCAGCTGAATGGGTAACAAATGAAGTAGAGAGCTTTTTAATTATTTATGAATGTATTGCTTGTGGATGGAGTGCCACATAGAGTTACCTCTCTTTTTGGCTTTGTTTTGTGAGCAGCAGTGGAATCTATGAATGAGATTAAACATAAGGACATTCACAGAAATTCTTAATGAACTTCTGGGGAAGGGCAATAAGTGCAAGGAAAAACTGCAGCAAGACTAATTACAAATTTCAAGTGGTCATCGCTTAATTATAGAAGCTTTTAAGTTCAAGTAATATATCTTTTTCATGAGCCTATCATATTGTATTAATTACCACAAACTGCACTCTTGAACACTTATCTTTTCACATATTTCTTATTCTTAGTACTTAAAATTACCCTTATGATTGATAAGTAAATGGATTTTACTGACAATGCATTTATTTACATAAATAAATAATGCTGTTTATATATATAAAAACAATTGAATATGTGTATGTGTTCAATGAATTTTTTTTCAAATTAACATCTTAATTCTACCACATTAGTTACAAATAGATATAGACTTTATAGATTCATCAAATATTTTATTCTCAAATTTATATGTCCTTTGTGAAGTAAATGAAACTGTATATATTAAATATAATCCTATCACATGTAACAGTTACTAGTGCATCCCAGGACATACATAGGTCAGGTCCTCCTCAAGGCATCACGGATAACTGGATTTCACTTTCTATCCTAGGAGTCTTCTGTATATTTCTGTGGCTTTTATACTACAATCAGGAGGAAGAATTCTTTTGCTAAAAGCTTCCAAATGACTATGTGAGTAGATTATTTGTAGACTAGTGATATAATATTATTGTTTAATATGTGAAGCATGATAAAATAAAATGCTATTGCCATATTTAATTTGTTCAGTAAAGCATTCATTTAGTTATCAAGCATTCATTTTCTTTTTTTAAAGATTTTATTTATTTATTTGACAGACAGAGATCACAAGTAGACAGAGAGGCAGGCAGAGAGAAAGGAAGGGAAGCAGGGTCCCTGCTGAGCAGAGAGCCTGATGTGGGGCTCTATCCCAGGACTCTGGGATCATGACCTGAGCAGAAGGCAGAGGCTTTAACACACTGAGCCACCCAAGAGCCCCAAGCATTCATTTTCTTTATACAGAAGATATACAGATAGAACAATATTATATAGTAGAAAATACAGTAAATAATCTAGAAACCTTGATCATTTTGTTTTGGCAATTTTAGAACATAAAATTAGCTAAAGCTCAAGTGCAAGTTATATTTGTATCATAGGAGGAAAAGTTAATTAAAAGTTTGTTTATTACCATAGTTTAACACTTCAACGAAATGATAACGAGTCCAAAATCAATGAATATATGAAGTATACAATAAAAACAATAATCTTGAGTGTATGTGACTCACTGTAGGTATTGATAGGCTAGAAATCAAAGGGAAAGTATCTATAGGGTTTGTTCAGTTCCATGCTCATCAGATTAATAGGCTTTCTCATATTGCTTCCTTCACCACATTAATTTGTCTAATGAAGTTTTCAAGAGTTAAAGACAGTGATAGGTTCATGGCTGGAGAGAAGGTACAGAATCTAAGATAGTTCAGCAGTGCTTATTATTTAAGAGAAAGACAGCATGGGAGGTGAGGGGTATATCATGCATCCTGTTTTCACTCCCTTTGTGGAGCACCTAGCTGGAGGTCATGTAATAATAACCAATGACCAAAAAACAATAAAAAAACCCAAACATCCATGTGGAAGTGCCATCCCTGCCTGGAGATGAGTAGACTGCTCAAACAGATCCTGGGCAGGCATCTCAGCCCAGGACTGTGTTGGGGAAGCTGGTTCCTGGCTTTGGGCGCAATCTGGAAGCCAGCAAACTGACGGGAGAGTGCAGCCAGGGTTAACAGGACTGATGATCTTTTTGCAGCCAGGCCGCGGGTGGACACCCGCTCAAGGAGCCAGGCTAGGAGGCTGCCCAGCGCCAGCGCTGGTCAAGCTTGCAGCCCCCGGGGCTTCCCCCGCGCCCCAGCCAGGGCGGGGCCTCAGGAGGGAGGGGGCGGGGGCGGGGCAGAGAAGGGGCTTTGCTAATTGCCAAAGCGAAAAGGGAGCTCGGGGAGGACTCAGGAGGGAGGGGGGCGGGGGCGGGTGGAGGGCGGCGGGGAGAAGGCGCTTTGCTAATTGCCGAAGCTGGAAGTGAGCTCACAGAGGATGTGGCTGAGAGTCTGGGAGGAGGTGGAGGGGCTGGCGGAGGAGGGGCGGGCAGCACCGCGGTGCTGTGCTGCGGCCCAGTCGGGACTGCAGGACCCACCGGACTCGCCGCCCGTACGCTCCCATGTGAGGCTCCGCTGTCCCGCTCCTGCTGCCTGCTGCCCCTCCCCGCCCCAAGGCTTCTCCGGACCACCCTCTGCACAGGGGTAAAGTGACACCGCGCGGCGCCCTCACCTGGAGCAGAAAGCGCGGACCCGACCTGGGGGCGAAGAGGGGGGTTGTGGAGGCCCAGCCTCCCGCGAACCCCAGGGCACCGGGACCACCCCGGACGCTGCGCCAAACCCGGGTCCTCATGGGGTCGGGCTGGGGACAGCGCCTTGCGAGGTGCCCCCCGCCAGCAGGCACGCTAGCCCCCATCTTTCCGCAGCCCCATGCGCCCGTGCTGAGGACCCCCTTCCCTCCCCCGCCGTGGCCCCGCTGCTTTTGTTCTGGACTTGGGATCCCAGGTGGAAACTAGTCCCTCAGACCTCCCTGGCAGCAAGGAGGGCAGGGAGGGATTCTTGGTTTCCTGCCCTGGGTCCTCCTCTCTCCCCATTCACAAGCCTTCTGGCTTCCCTTTCCTCTCCTCATTGTCAGTTTTCTGAAATGGTTTTCTTCTGCATGTTGACCCAAAGAGCTATTTCATGAATGAATATACACGAAACTGAGTTGGAGCCCACCTGTAGAGGCCTTTCATTAGAATGGTCTCTGGTTCTAGCCTCAGTTCAGAATACTGCATGTACCTGAGGACCAAGTCCAGATGTTTCTTTCATCTCTGACTTGAATTTGAAATCCTCCTCAGACTTCAGCTTCCAGGATTTCTCCAGTCCTTGCTCTCCCACTGTCTTGGTGGGGATCCGCCATGAGTGTTGAACACAGGAATGAATGAATGATATATACCCCAGACTGCTGGGGCTTTGTCTTCTTTTGCTGAGGTTGGAAAGGCTTGGGAGAGACCCCCTGTATGCAGATAGAGAGCTGCATGCAATTGCTTAGATAAACGTGTTCCCCACTTAATTGCTTGGGCATTGAACATTTCGCCCTTAACCTGTGGCTTGAGCATTTAGGAGGAGACAATCTGGAGGTGAATCAGAAGATGGCTGAATCCACATGGTGGTGGTCTGGGTTTGGGAGATTTTCCTGGAGATTCAAAGGAAAGATATAAATTCTTCCAGTGTGGAGTGGTAAACATTTTATCGATGGGAGATGGAAAATAAATGGTCTGGTTAAACTTTCCCGCCCCCTCAAAACCCATTATTTGAAAACACAAAAAGGGAAGTGAAGGGAGAAATCCTCCCACTCCCATTCCCACTCACCTCCATAGCCATCTCCTCTTCCAAGAACCTAACAGACAAGGTGCCAAGAAGTGTTAGGTACCAGCAGTGGTCTCAGATCTCATTCAAGAATCATGGTGAAAGGCTTTCAAATAGATTGTGGGGGAACAGGGATCCAATTAGGGGGGGACAAGTTTAAGGTTTGCCTGGTCCCTTAAAAATTAATGGCACTAGAGAAGATGAGCTTTGGGAACTATAGCTTAATGGATACAATGTGTTAAAAGCTTCAGTGAGTCATGGTGGGAAGAGGCCAAGAGGGCAGCAAACACAGTCTTAGATGATGTTATTAATAGCACTACAGGCTCTAGATTTCCTGTGGTGGTGTTCTTGGCAAGACCAGCCCGGCCAAAGTGGATACTCTCAACCTGGAACAGAGGGTCTTGGAGATGCCAGCACGTGAGGTATGATGAGAGGGTAAAATGATAGGAGGTGTCCTTTGGAAGGACTGACTCCTTGACTTTAAAAGGGAGAACCCAAATCTGTAGGTGAAATCTTTCTGGCTACAAAGAGGGCCAAGGCCTCCTAAGGTCAAGGTCTCCTCGTCACTTGCAAAGATGTCGAAGAACATATTCAGACATTTCAAAGATGTCCTCATATCATTGGTTCCCACTCTGGAATTCTATCAATAAGGTGAGAGTTCCTCTAGTTGAAAAAGAGATCTAAAAAGACTTCCCTTTCTCATGTAATTTCTGTAACCTCCAGGACACACCCACCTCCCCCTTCCAGCTCTGTAATGAAGCCACAGCTGGTGCCAATTTGTGGAACTCCTTAAAGGCTATTCTCCCTTATATACCCCGGGACCAAGTTCCCATGCTCCGTCACCCGATTTCCTGCACTCACCTCCCACCTGGTGTGTTCACACCTGCAAGTGCCTTTTACCAACCCCTTTGCCAAAAGGCAGCCAGAGTGACCTTTCAAAGACCTATCAGTTCCTGGCATTTGTCTCCATAGAAATCTGCACTGATCTTCTAACAAATTCTCAGTCCTCCAAAGGCACCCATAATCCTCCCATCAGTCTATTCATACCCCTCCAACTGACTGATGCCTGTTCTGCCCCATCTCTCTGCCCTTCAACCACACTGCCTCCTTCTTCCTGTGGAGACCTCTCATGGCACCTGCCTCCAAGCACAGGTGATTCCCATTGATGGGAAGACCCTCTTCTCTCCCCCATCTCCCCACTCCAGTTACTCCCACTTATTCGTGAGCTCACAAGCCCCATGGTACACACTCTCCATGCAGCCTGCTCTCTCTTTTCTAGCACTGGCCTCCGTTTCTAGCTGTGCTTGTGTCATGGATGTCCCTCCCCAGCCAGCCTCCAAGCTCTCCTTCCCTTTAGCTCCAACACCTGACACAGTGCCTGGCACGTAGTAAGCCCTGGCTAGCTTCTAAGAGCCTCACTGAGGGACTGAAAGCATTTTAAAAATGTCACCACGTAGGCTCCAAACTGTAGGCAGAAAAAGCTTTGCCTGGATTGACATTTTAGAGACGTATTCGTCAAGATGGATGTGTTCACTGACTTTACCTTGTAAAATTTAAAAAAAAAAAAAAGGACCTCTGTATCGCTTCGCATCTAAGGAAGGCGCATGTATACTATTAGACCACGTTATGAGCTTAATGGAAGGAGACAAGATGTTTTCGCTAAGAAAATGTATAAGACTGTTGAGGTCAAGTGGGAGGAAACAGTCCGTTTGTTGGAGCATTGCTATCTTACTCTATCACAGCCACTCATAAAAATCTGACACGGGGTGAGTCAGAATTGTCTGTCGGAGATGAGTTAGATCTGGCTCATGTTCCTACAGACATGAAAGCCAGAAACGAAAAAGGAGGCTTTAAAAGCGTGGGTTGAGGAGGCGGTGTGGTTCACTGCGATGAGCTAAGTGCCCAGGGCCACCAGCAGACATGCTGGCCTGTGTCCGTCCTTTGTTCTGGGGTCCCTCTTGCACCATGTGGTGAGGCTGGTGGCTGGGAGAAGCTCAGGACAGGACCCGGTGGCATCTTATTTCTCCCACCCTCCTGTGGGCTCCAGTGGTCTCCAGTAGGTCCCAAGGGACAGCCTGCCTTCCTTGAAAAGCCCAGTAGCACTGGGAGCAGAAACTGGGGCCAAAGAGTGAGCACCCTGTTTGACAAGCTGGACCAGCCACCTCTTCTTCAGATGCAGGGGGAGCCCTGGCATGCTGACTCCTCCCTTCTCCCTTTCCCCTCTCCTCTTTCCTCCCTCTTTTCTTCCCCTCTCTCCTTCCCTGGTGGTGCCCTTTCCCAATGCCCACTTCATCCCTTTTCCTTTCTACATGCCTGTCTTCTAGAGTTTCTTCTCTTTCCTCCCCATTACTTCCCTTCATCTGAATCTCCTCTTTGGTCCCTTTGTCCCTGCTCTCTGCTCCTCCTCCCCTTCCCTGGCCCCTGTTCAGCTCCATACTGAATGCAGGCAGAGCTGGACTAACATGCTCACTTGCTTGCTCAGCCAACCTCCAGAGAAGTCACTCTTCGGTGGCCACCTTCCTGACCCCCTGGTCGCTTCTCCACTTGTTCAGATATTGCTCTGAAGTCTGAGGAGGACAGAGCGGGGCTGCCACAGAAGCAGGCCAGAGGAGAAACCAAACCATGTGTCCACACTGTCCCCCAGCACTGCTGCTCTGAGAGCTTTCGGAGTCCTCAACAGGGTTAGGATTTAGGGGCTTCTTCAGAACCGGGAGTGAAAACAAGCATAGGTCAAAAGAAAAGCGACGGCCCCCACACAAAAATAATAATCACAAATAAAAACTATGTTAACTCTGAAGTCCCAAAGTCGAAGAATTGCCTTGAATCTGTCACTAGAAAGCACCCAAGGCCTCACTCTCTGGGTTCTGGGTGCCCTGGGAATGGGAGGAGGCTCTGACATGCACGTGGGGATGCCGAACTATGAGGGCTAGCCTGCCCGCTGGCAGGGGGGGGGTACCTCCTGTGGCGCTGTCCTGGCACGACCCCCTGCGTAGGGGGTGTGGCGCGGCGTCCTGGGTGGTCCTGGTGCCCTGGGGTTGCCGGAAGCCTGGGCCCCGACCACTCCACCCTCCCACTCCCCCCCCCCCCGCTCCTGTCCTGCGTTTTCTGCTTCAGGTGAGGGCGCGTCGAGGTGTCACTTTACCTGTGAGCAGAGGGTCCTCCAGAGAAGCCATGGGGCAGGGAGGGGCAGCAGGCAGCAGGAATGAGAACGGGACACCGTGGCCTCTGGGGCTAAGCTGGAGCGTGGGAGCGCAGGGGCAGCGAGTATGGTGGGTCCTGCAGTCCCGAATGGGCTGCAGCACATTACCCTGGAGCTGTGTGCCCCTCCTTCCCGCCTGGGCAATTAGCAAAGCCCCTTCTCCTGGCCCCCCCCCGCCCCGCCCCCGCCCCCCTCCCTCCTGAGTCCTCTGAGAGCTCACTTCCAGCTTTGGAAATTAGCAAAGACCCTTCTCTGCGCCGGCCCTGCCCCCTCACTCCAGGGGCCTGAACCCTGGCTGGGGTGCAGGGCTATGCCCTAGCATGCTGCCCCATTGCCAGCGCCTGCGCTGGGCAGACTCATAGCCTGGCTTTCTGAGCGGGTGTCCACGGGCAGCCTGGCTGCGAAAAGATCATCAGTCCTAAAGGCCAGCTGCACTCTTGGGTCAGTTTGCTGGCTTCCAGATTGCGCCCAAAGCCAGGAACCAGCTTCCCCAGCACAGGCCTGGGCTGAGATGCCTGCCTGGGATCTGTCTGAGCAGTCTCCTCCACTCCAGGCAGGGATGGCACTTCAACCTGGATGTTTGGGTTTTTGGTTTGTTTTTTTGGTCATTGGTTATTACATGACCTCCAGGGTAGGTGCTCCACAAAGGGAGTGAAAACAGGACGCCTGATATATATGCATATGGCCATTCTAGAAAAATAGCTTGGGGTTCTCTCGGAAACGCGGCATTGGTCCTTGCACTATGGTTTAATAGAAAAGGGATTATGCACCAAGTTACTTAAATGAGCATAGGTTGAAATCGTTTACTGAGAGTAAATATTTTAAATAGTTATATTTTAACTAAATCTATCATCAATCATAAATCTATTACACGAAGGTTACAGGCAATTTAAAAGCAAGAGCACTCTCTTCAGGGTTTTAAATAATCCCTGTCTGTCTTGGCACATGAGAATGCAAAGATAGGAAATGGTTTGTAAAAGATTATATAATAGCTTTTACTAATTCTATTTATTTGACAGACAGAGATCACAAGTAGGCAGAGAGGCAGGCAGAGAGAAAGATGGGGAAGCAGGCTCCCCGCCAAGCAGAGAGCCTGATGAAGGGCTCGATCCCAGGACCCTGAGATCATGACCTGAGCCCAAGGCAGAGGCTTAACACACGGAGCCACCCAGGCGCCCCCAGATGAAATACATTTCTGACTTAGAAACTTCAGATAGAATTATTTTGTCCATGATGACAACTGAAGAAAATGTGTCATCCCTAAACCTAACCTTAAACCCTACCAACACTGAAACCTAAGCTGACCTTAAAGCCCAAACTAGAACCCTGAATCCCAAACCTGGAATGGAACCCAAAGCCTGTACCTGAGCCCTGGATCCAAGCCCTGAACCACGAACCCAAACCCTAAACCAGACCTCCAAGTCATGAAACCTGAACCCAAATCTCAGCATGAAGTCAAACCCCAAATTTGACCTTGAACTTTATCCCATAAGCCCTGAGTCTTAAAGCCTAAATCATAAACTTAAAGCCCTAAACTATAACTCTGTTCCCTTGTCCTTCACTCTAAACCCTCACCCTAACACTAAACCCAAAGCCTGATTAGAACTCTGACTAAAACCTGAACCTGAACCCAAATTCAAACCCTTCACCACACTTTGCTTATGCACTTGCCATTGATGGATATTTGCAGTTTGTACCTCTTGATTCTTGTGAACATTGTTTGGGTTGGGGGCTAGGGTTAGGGTCTTGGATTAGGGTAGGGTCCAGGCTTGAGACCAAGTTGAGGTCAGAGTGTGGGTCTGCATCAGGGCCATGTTCAGTGACACTGTTTGGGTCAAGGACTGTTGTAATTCCACATTGTTTCCAATTCATTGTTCCTTAGCTATTTGGGGGGAAGTTGGGGGGTATTGGGCTCCATGCAGCTTGAATTTCCGGAATGAAATGGCATCAGCTGGACCCGGGGAGGGAGCAGGACCTTCCACTGAAGGGTGAGCTCCCACAGTCCTGCACTGCCTTGCACCGCCTGCAGAGGGCGCCAGACCCCAGCACCCGCCCTGAGCCCAGGCTGCACAGCCACAGCTGTGACCTGAGCCCTGCCTTTTCAGGACCCACTGTGGAGACTTCTGGAGAATGTGGGGCGCCTCCCACCCTGACAGGACAAGCTGAGGAGGGTGTGGCTCTGCATCCACACTGACCGGACCCGTTGTGGAGGACGCGCCCACACTGGCAGCAGTCCAACCTCCTAAGGACCAGACACTGGAGGAGGTGAGGAGAAGTCCCTTAGTGGACTGTCAAGGGGTTCGTGGTCTCAGGACCCCACAGAGAAAGGGCGCCCTGTGTAGACACTGGGGCTTCCGTCGTTTTGTGTGAGGAGACGTGGCCTCCTGCTGTGCTGTGCGCGGGGCTGTGGGGTCCCCCCTTTCTGGGCTCGGGTGATCCTTGGTCCTTGTCTGTGTTTGTGTGCTCGCGGATTCGGTTCCTTGGGCTCCTCAGATGGTCTGCAGTCAGGGAGCGTCCCCCTGCTTTGGTGCTCGTGCTCTCCCCACCTCAGCCCTGCGGGGTCCTTCCCGTGTCCACACCCACTCCAGGCTTGCGCCTAGTCCGGAAATTCGGGAGCCAAAGTGAGGACTCTGTAGCCGGTTTTGGGGAGAGTAGGTATTTTCCCAGTGTGGGTTCTTCCCTGAGCACAGTGCCTCCCCATCTCCGTGTGTACCCCTCCCTGTCTGTCGTCATTGTTGCAGGGCTGTCACTTTCTTGGTTCAGGGGCCTCCTGGGTATCTTGCTATCTTGGATGCAGGTGTAAATGAGATCGTTCTCAGCAGTCTCTTTCTGATGGGTCCTTCCGAGCACCTAGGAGTGCCACTAATTTGTGCATATTGATTTTGTTCCTTGCAAGTTCTTGAATTTATTAGTTCGATTGGCCTTAAACTTAATCTGCCAGTTATTTGACCAGCAGCATGGGTTTAATTGGGAAGAGCAGAGAATGGCAGTCTGGGCTGAGCAAGCTAAGGTCCCATCACAGGCAAGTGCGAGAAACAAAGGAGAGGAACATTATTTCATGGAGGAGGAAGAAGTTGGGAAGGGTGCTTGAAGGAAAGTCCCTTGGAGAAAGGCAGGGTGATGGAGAATTCTCACCAGCTGAGCTGCAAAGCTCCTACAAAAAGTCAGGAGATGAACCTCCAGCTTCCCCTGTGGGGCCTAAAATTGGTGAGTCTCTCCTGTGGGGGATTGCAATGTGGGGTCTGTAATGGGCACTGAGCACCAGGCGCCCCCTTCCAGCCTCCCCTTCTGGCATCCCCAGTCCACTTTACTGGGGCTTCCCTTCCTGCTTTTGCACAGTTCTAACCAGCTTGTGGTGGAACGTTGTGGAAAAACTGAAATTCCAAATCCACTGCTTCTACTGCACCTGAGATACAGGGGCCCATGATTTAATCCTCCCACGAGTCTCTTGCTAGCCCCACCTGTCCGTTACTCATTTTGAGAGTTGATATTACCAAAGTACTGTAATTCTAAAAATTTCTGAATTAGCTGTATTATTTCTTTTTAGGTATGAAGTTAACTTCCAATTATATGAATTTAATATTTTGGTCATTGTTTTCTAATTTTATTGCCTTATTCTTGGAAAATATAGCCTGATATTTAACTCTAGGAATTTATTGGCATATACTTCTGGCCTAAATAATGGCCTGTTTGTGTAAATGTTCAACTTATGCTTATATACTTACTGAAGACTCTTGTTTTGGGGTTAGGATGGCTACATTTATTAATAGATCAGGACTATTAGATTCTCTAAATTTTGATGTCTCTTAATTTAATCTAATTAAATTATCAGTTAATGAAAGAAGTTAAATTTTTTATGTACTACTGCATCTAAACTTATCAAAGTCTTTGCTATAATTAGACAAGTATGTCATCCTGTTTTTATACCAAGTCTCACATTAAAAAAATCATACTATCTGAAATATTATTTATTTTTATTATTATTTATTTTTTTTAAAAGATTGTATTTATTGGGGTACCTGAGTTAAGTGTCTACCTATAGCTCAGGTCATAATACCCGGGTCCTGGGATAGAGCCCCGCAGGGGGTTCCCTGCTCAGTGGCGTGCTTCTCCCTCTCCCTCTGTTATTCCCTCTGCTGTGTGCATGTTTTTCTTTTCTCACTCTCTCTCAAATAAATAAGTAAAATTTAAAGATTATCTCTCTCAAATAAATAAGTCAAATTTTTTTTCTCAATGGGAGGGAGAAGCAGACTCTCCACTGAGCAGGGAGCCTGATGCAGGGCTCAATACCAGGACCCTGGGATCATCACCTGAGCTGAAGGCAGACACTTGAACCGACTAAGTCACCCAGGCACTCCAGCTGTTTATTTATTTATTTATTTTTATTATGCATATGTTTTATCTCTCTTTTCTACAAGTCTTTTTTTTGATCTTTTTACTTTTTTCATAAAACTGAATTATTTCAAGATGACTTGGTCATCCTCTTTTCCCCAACCTCAAAGATCATAGAGTATATTTTAACTGTTAAAATAATATTAGTATTTAAGTGCTGCCTACACAAATTAAGGCAAATTATCTGTGATCTGTATTCCTGAAAATATTTTTTTTATTATGCCTTCCTATGCCAATGACATTTTATAAGGATCTAAATGTTTCCATTTGTGATTTTTTTTCAAGATAATAAAGCTATTACTTCATTCTTTTTTATATCTGATGTTATTTAAAAAATTTCTGTCAGTCTGATTCTTGTTTCTTTATTAATGAATTATTTTTTTTCTCTCTAACACTTGTGATTTTTTTTGTGTGTCTTTGGTATGTATGCCCTAGTTTGGGATTCATAGAGTCAACTCTAGTTATGAATATTTTCTTTCTTTTCTTGTATGTAAGTTTTAATCCAGTGTCTTGACTATTTTATGCTTGAGAAATAGATGTACATTAATATTCAAATATTTCTTTCCTTTTTCTTCTTTCATTTAAAAAAAGTCATTTATTTTATTTTATTTAAAAATATTTATTTATTTATTTGGAGTAGAGAGAGAGGGTCATGAAGAGTGGCTGATTATATACTTTCAATTTGGGAGGAGGTTAGGGATAGCACAAGCCTCCAAGGTATTTTATAAACAAGGTTTCCAGGACCTTGAGGGGGCTAGCTATTGTTAGGGAAAGGTCATTTATTACTATTTAGTAAAAACTCAGGGAAGAGACTCTTCTGATGTGTATCAGTGGGTATATGCTTGGGAGATGATTGCCAATGTATATCTTGAGGGCAGGGGTGGGGAGTAGAGATAAAGAAGTTTCCAAAGTAATTTTTACATGTGAAAGTAGATTTTCAGTATCCTGGGGGGAGGACTAAGAATGCTTTTTGCCCTGAGTGGATGTGTCCACATGGAAGCAGCTGAGTCCCCAGAGGAGCTTCAAGGACTTGTCAACAGGCTATGAGTAGTAAGGAAATCTAATTTCTTCTCTAGCTTTTGTTCCACACACATCACCTACATCTTACACCTCTTTTATATTGATAATTTTAATGCTTTGCTGGTATCCAGATGACTATATCCTTAAGTGACTTCTTATCTCTATTGAATCCATTATGTATTCTATCCATTGTATTCTTAATTCAACTAGATTACATATATTTAATCTATTAGTACCACTAGGTTCTTATTCTTGTTTTTATTTCAAAATCTTTCCTTATTTCCTTACATTATTTATTGGGTATATTTTAAATCCCTGAAATACTCACTTATTATATATAAGCTGTCAACCGTATTCTTATTTTGAGGTAGCTATATCTTTTTGGGTTTTAGGACATCATACCAACAATGCCAAATAATTTTCAGACAACAGCAGGATCTCCAAGAATTCAACTAAATTCTGACACTATCTACCTGAACATAGTGTAAGATTTCATCAGTTAATGGATCAGTCCTCCAAGACTATCTCCAACCCCACCTCAGATGCCAGTCTCACTGTAGGCCCCAGGTTATTACCTGTGCTTGTGACTGAGCAACTACAGGTTGGAGGTCCCAGTGGCCTACTTCTTACGTTCTTTTAATTTGCTACAGGGACTCACAAAACTCAGAAAAATACTTACTTTATGTTTGCCAGCTTATTAAAAGATATAATAGAAGATTTAAATCAATAGATAGATAAAGAAGTGCACAGGGCAAGGTATGGAGAATGGGCACAGAGCTTCTATTACCTTCTGTAAGACTGCCACTCTTCCTGCCTTTTCATACATTTCACAAACTAAAAGCTTTCTGAACCCAGTCCTTTCAGCTTTTCTGTGGAGGCTTCATGACATAGTCATGACTGACTAAATCATTGTCATTTGCTGATCTAATCTCCAGATCCTCTTCCCTCCCCAGATAATCCTGTATTGGGAGGAAGGGGAGGCAAAAAGTTGTGAAGGCTTTCACCAAGTGGTTGGTCCTTCAGGCAAACAGCCCTTGCCTTGAGTGAGGTCTGAAGGTCACTTCATTAACAGAACAAAACACACCTCTCTCACCCTTATCACAGGAAATCCCAAGAGTTTTAGGAGCTGTGAATCAGTAGCCATGGTTGAAAACCAAATATTCAGATGACCAAAATATATTTCTTGTAAACCACTATATTACACTACATGCTTAAGTATTTAATTATGTGATCTTTTAAACTAATATTTTTCTAAGAGTATAAACTGTTCTGGCAGTAATCTGGATTGGGGAGTGATGTATTGCCAAATTTCTGTCGTTTTAGTCCAGGAAGTCAAAGAGAAAGAACAGGAGAGCCCCTTAGGGCAGGAAGTTCAAAGTAACAATGTTAACTACTACTACCTTTTCTTGATTTTTTTTTTTTTTAAACAAGCAAATCTTCTCTTCAGAGTTGCAGTTTAAAGCCAAGAACATGCAGAATTGGGAGAAAAAATAGTTAAATTTGGAGACTTGCAGAGGTAGAATCAGAGTAGTGAAAGCCATTACAGCAACTGAACTAACTGAGGTCAGTCTTTGGTGAATCACAGAAACAGGTGGAGTTGTCAAACAAAGGAATCTTTGTTTACAACATACAAGGAGATCACAGGGAATAAGTTCCAAAGCCTTGACTGTTTGAACAGGAGAGAGATTTTTATTTAGTATTTAAGATGAATACTCAGAAGGGAGAGTTTTATTATTCCGTGTATGGTTGGTCATAAGGTTGTGGATGCATGCACATCCACATATGTATTTGTGCAATATGTATTGCATGTTCACCTGAATGAAGCTTGTATTCCACCGAGGGCAGAAACTTCAACGTTAGAATAAAGCAGAGGTAACTGTTGGACAAGGGAAAGGGACTCTGCAGGCTTCAAGAGCAGATAGAAACTAGATGGGGTCTTGGGCTCATTTTCTGGGACAAGGAATGCAAGGCCTTGATTGCTTTTGAAATAGCACTAGGAGTTTTGCCACTGATTTATTGTCTCAATAGCTTAGGCTATTTCCTGGTCTGGTGGTGACTGTTAGTTTTCCCATTGCCTTGTTCCCTCAAAATCCTTAAGGAGTGAGGTTTTTGCATTTCTTTGTAAGAACCTCCCAGGAAGTTTTGGAAGAAGTGTGCTTGGGCAAGTACACAGGTGGGGTATAGATCATTGAAAATAGCTGGGGACAAAAAATGATTTTCTTATGTCAGGAAAACTATATGTCATCTTAATTTTCTGGGAACCTCTAATTCTTTCTGCTGATGTTACCAGCAGGCTTCTGAGATATTACTGATTGTTCTCTTGTACCTAAGGAAAAAGAAATGTAGAAAGCAAAAGACAAAACTTTAAAATCTATCCTCCAACTCATCAATTCACTGCAGCCACCTCTCTGTCTTTCCCTTTCTCTTTTTCTTTCTCTTTCTCTCTCACTTTCTCTCTCACATACGCACAACACACGCAAATCATCTTAAAACAATTTTTAATTTTCCCTATTCCATTTTAATATACTTGAGGCATGATCATTTTCTTAGTAAATACAAGAAAAAAAAATCTAGGATTCCATCATTCTGTGTGATTAAAGTATTGAGGAATTTCCTTCCAATAGCACTTATAAAAACACATTTTATTTATGTAATATTATATAATCAGGTGCCTGCATTTTTCTTATTCTCTAACTAGTGTTATTTGGCAATTAATATTTTGTCAATCAATATTCCCCTATATCTGAATGTGTGGGCAGTGAGAGATGAGTTAGAGGCAAGGATGGTGAACACTCCCAACAACTGCAGACTACATATATCTTAAGCCATGATTTTCTTTGCAAAGATCAACATTGATAATGTTCTAGTCATACCTCCGTGTACCAGGAAAGAAGTAGCATATTTCTTGAAAGACACAGCTATCAAAGCTCCATTGAGAAACTGTAAAGATGGACAAGCGATTTCCAAATTACATATCTGATAATGGACATCTACTCTGATTATTTAAATATGAATAAAAATAAAAAACCTTACTAATAACCAAACAGAGTATCCAATTTTACATGTGAAGGAAATAATGGAAGAGACATGTCACCAAAAGTATATGGATGGCTTATAGGCACATGACAAATTTCTCAACATTTAGACATTAAAGAAATACAAATTAAAATCATAATGAGACATGCTTACATATCTATTAGAATGGCTAAAATTATAAAGGCTAATTGTACTTGGTCTGAGCTAGATTGAGAAGCAACAAAAAATCTAAACTGTTGTTGGCATATATCATGATACAACCACTTTGGAAAATAGTTTGAAAATTTTTTTAAATGCAAAATATGTTGCAGTTACAAAAATAGCCATTTTACTTCTAGGCATTTAACCAAGAGAAACAAGCCCTATGTTCATACAGGGACTTGTATATGAATTTCATAGCAGCTTTATTTTTAAGAATTGAAAACAGTGGAAATGTTCATCAATGTCCATCCATAGAGCAAAGAAAAATTATGATCTATTCATTAAAGAGATTACTATTCAACATCAAAATGAACTATTTACAATTGGAGATTCTCAAAGTAATGATGCTGAGAAAAGAAAAGCCAGGCAATGAATAGTATATACAGTGTGATTCCATGACTATAAAAAATCTAGAAAATACAAATTTATATATAGTCACAGTCATCAAATATATTGGTGTGATTTTAGTGCCTTCTTCTGTGATCCTATAGCTTCCTACACTTGCATCTCTGAGCATTTGTTACACCATGTGAAAATATGAACTCTTTCTCTTCATTCTGTCTTACTAGAATAAGAGTCCTTGAAATTTTATGGACAATTGAACTCTCAGTTATTAGCAGAAATTCTATCACACAGTAAGTTTCCAAATATAAAAGCCAGAGTTTTACAATGACTTCTAAGCTTTTACATGATCTAGCCACTCATTTAACCTCTGTGACCTCTTTCCCTGCTACTCTTCAGTCACTCACAGTGGCCTCCTTGCTATTCCTCAGATATGCCAGGCATGATCCAACCTTATGGCCTTCAAGATAGCCAATTCCTTTGTCTGGAGTGACCTTATTGCTGATAGTTCTGCGCAAATTCATCACCTTTCCATACCTTTGTTCAATTGTCAGCTTCATTGTAACTACCCTGATCTTCCTATTAAAAATTTTAACTCCCCATCCCCTGCCTAGCAACCTTGATTTTTCTCACCCTGATCGAGTTTTTCTTTTTCCCCATTGTACTCATCCTTTTTGAATGCACTATGCAATTTTTATTAAGGTTTATAGCTTTGAATTGTCTCACCCATTAAAATAAAAGTTCTACAAAGCCAAGTATTTCATTTACCAGTGTAGTCTGAAGTAATATCTGCCATATAATAGTTCAGTAGACAACTGGTAAATTTCAAAATAAATTAATGTTGAGAATATACTGAATTTCACAAGTCATTTCAATATTTATTTCCAAAAAATAAACTATGTAAAACATACCTTAAATTTACTTTCAAAATATTTTATAGCATATAATGGACAATATACATAAGCCTTAAAGAAACAATCCTATAAATAACCATTTCATACCTACTTAAAAACTACATAATACCACACTCCTAGATCCTCTCTGAACGCTCTAAAATAACCCTAAAGGAAATACATTTTTAAAAATAACAGATTTTTTGTCAAATAATTTAATAAAATAAAAGTTTCATTCATCTATGTAGATCATAATAAATGTTTTTAATAAGCATGAAATTATAACTCTGAAGTGTGCTAAAATGAAACCACCTGCTAAGGGTGAGAGAATAAAAATAAACATCATGTTTCCAAATAAGAGGAATTTATTACCTTTGAATCAAAGCATGTGGATTTGTTCAAACTGGCAATAAAGGAATATGGAGACACAAACCATAGAAAGTCATTTTTTAGATTTCTAAAAGACTTCGAAGTGAAAAGTATACATTCACTTCTCACTTATTGCTCCTACATATTCATGAATTTGAGAGAAAATATAGGCCCTGTGTGTCTTAGCAACTAATGGGATATTTTTTGATATTTACATGCTTACACATAGTATGTGTTATAGTCTTCTCTTTTACATGCTGTAAAAAGGTTAACCCCTTTTCTGCAGAGATCTGAAAATGTGAAACAGTGCCTGAGTAGCTGAATTCATCTAATTCAAATTTCTTGCAGGTCTAAGACCTATTGATTTTCACTTGACTGCCTCCTTTTTCATCTGTCAATTGGTTACAAATTCTGGTACTGAAGAGAATACATTGGGGCTGGTGGCTCAGTGTGTTAAAGCCTCTGCCTTCAGTTCAGGTCATGATCTCAGGATCCTGGGATCGAGCTCCACATCGGGACATAATGTAACGACAGATAGTTTATATGGGAGCCCTTTGGGTACTCTGGTGGATGAATGTTTTTAAATTAGTTTTTCATGGACATGGGGAGTTAGAGATGAGAAGGGAGGTGGGGGAAATTGGAAGGGGAGCTGAATCATGAGAGACTATGGACTCTGAAAAACAATCTGAGGGTTTTGAAGGGGCGGGGGATTTGGAGGTTGGGGTACCAGGTGTTGGGTATCATAGAGGGCACTGCTTGCATGGAGCACTGGGTGTGGTGCAAAAAGAATGAATACTGTTATGCTGAAAATAAATAAAAAATTAATTTAAAAAATATTAGTTTTTCGTAAACTACAAAAAAAAAAAAAAAAGAAAAGCGCTCCCATTTATAGCGTACACTTTATGGTTCACAAGGCACGTGCCAACAATAAAAATAATAATGGGTTACCGTTACACTTCATAGAAAAGGAGGTACAGGGAAATTGAATGAAAGGGAATAACAAAGTAGGTTCATAAGTCAATCTTCCTTGTAAAAAAATTAACCTGAAAGTGCGTTTCTGCCACCTCTCTCCTGTGTGACATTTTATCGATGGGAGATGGAAAATAAATGGTCTGGTTAACCTTTCCCTCCCCCTCAAAACCCATTATTTGAAAACACAAAAAGGGAAGTGAAGGGAGAAATCCTCCCACTCCCATCCCCACTCACCTCCATAGCCACCTCCTCTTCCAAGAACCTAGCAGACAAGGTGCCAAGAAGTGTTAGGTACCAGCAGTGGTCTCAGATCTCATTCAAGAATCATGGTGAAAGGCATTCAAAGAGATTGTGGGGGCACAGGGATCCAATTAAGGGGGACAAGTTTAAGGTTTGCCTGGTCCCCTAAAAACTAATGGCACTAGAGAAGATGAGCTTTGGGAACTATAGCATAATGGATACAATGTGTAAAAAGCTTCAGTGAGTCATGGTGGGAAGAGGCCAAGAGGGTAGCAAACACAGTCTTAGATGATGTTATTAATAGCACTATAGGCTCTAGATTTCCTGTTGTGGTGTTCTTTGCAAGACCAGCCCGGCCAAAGTGGATACTCTCAACCTGGAACAGAGGGTCTTGGAGATGCCAGCACGTGAGGTATGATGAGAAGGTAAAATGATAGGAGGTGTCCTTTGGAAGGACTGACTCCTTGACTTTAAAAGGGAGAACCCAAATCTGTAGGTGAAATCTTTCTGGCTACAAAGAGGGCCAAGGCCTCCTAAGGTCAAGGTCTCCTCGTCACTTGCAAAGATGTCGAAGAACATATTCAGACATTTCAAAGATGTCCTCATATCATTGGTTCCCACTCTGGAATTCTATCAATAAGGTGAGAGTTCCTCTAGTTGAAAAAGAGATCTAAAAAGACTTCCCTTTCTCATGTAATTTCTGTAACCTCCAGGACACACCCACCTCCCCCTTCCAGCTCTGTAATGAAGCCACAGCTGGTGCCAATTTGTGGAACTCCTTAAAGGCTATTCTCCCTTATATACCCCGGGACCAAGTTCCCATGCTCCGTCACCCGATTTCCTGCACTCACCTCCCACCTGGTGTGTTCACACCTGCAAGTGCCTTTTACCAACCCCTTTGCCAAAAGGCAGCCAGAGTGACCTTTCAAAGACCTATCAGTTCCTGGCATTTGTCTCCATAGAAATCTGCACTGATCTTCTAACAAATTCTCAGTCCTCCAAAGGCACCCATAATCCTCCCATCAGTCTATTCATACCCCTCCAACTGACTGATGCCTGTTCTGCCCCATCTCTCTGCCCTTCAACCACACTGCCTCCTTCTTCCTGTGGAGACCTCTCATGGCACCTGCCTCCAAGCACAGGTGATTCCCATTGATGGGAAGACCCTCTTCTCTCCCCCATCTCCCCACTCCAGTTACTCCCACTTATTCGTGAGCTCACAAGCCCCATGGTACACACTCTCCATGCAGCCTGCTCTCTCTTTTCTAGCACTGGCCTCCGTTTCTAGCTGTGCTTGTGTCATGGATGTCCCTCCCCAGCCAGCCTCCAAGCTCTCCTTCCCTTTAGCTCCAACACCTGACACAGTGCCTGGCACGTAGTAAGCCCTGGCTAGCTTCTAAGAGCCTCACTGAGGGACTGAAAGCATTTTAAAAATGTCACCACGTAGGCTCGAAACTGTAGGCAGAAAAAGCTTTGCCTGGATTGACATTTTAGAGACGTATTCGTCAAGTTGGATGTGTTCACTGACTTTACCTTGTAAAATTTAAAAAAAAAAAAAAGGACCTCTGTATCGCTTCGCATCTAAGGAAGGCGCATGTATACTATTAGACCACGTTATGAGCTTAATGGAAGGAGACAAGATGTTTTCGCTAAGAAAATGTATAAGACTGTTGAGGTCAAGTGGGAGGAAACAGTCCGTTTGTTGGAGCATTGCTATCTTACTCTATCACAGCCACTCATAAAAATCTGACACGGGGTGAGTCAGAATTGTCTGTCGGAGAGGAGTTAGATCTGGCTCATGTTCCTACAGACATGAAAGCCAGAAACGAAAAAGGAGGCTTTAAAAGCGTGGGTTGAGGAGGCGGTGTGGTTCACTGCGATGAGCTAAGTGCCCAGGGCCACCAGCAGACATGCTGGCCTGTGTCCGTCCTTTGTTCTGGGGTCCCTCTTGCACCATGTGGTGAGGCTGGTGGCTGGGAGAAGCTCAGGACAGGACCCGGTGGCATCTTATTTCTCCCACCCTCCTGTGGGCTCCAGTGGTCTCCAGTAGGTCCCAAGGGACAGCCTGCCTTCCTTGCAAAGCCCAGTAGCACTGGGAGCAGAAACTGGGGCCAAAGAGTGAGCACCCTGTTTGACAAGCTGGACCAGCCACCTCTTCTTCAGATGCAGGGGGAGCCCTGGCATGCTGACTCCTCCCTTCTCCCTTTCCCCTCTCCTCTTTCCTCCCTCTTTTCTTCCCCTCTCTCCTTCCCTGGTGGTGCCCTTTCCCAATGCCCACTTCATCCCTTTTCCTTTCTACATACCTGTCTTCTAGAGTTTCTTCTCTTTCCTCCCCATTACTTCCCTTCATCTGAATCTCCTCTTTGGTCCCTTTGTCCCTGCTCTCTGCTCCTCCTTCCCTTCCCTGGCCCCTGTTCAGCTCCATACTGAATGCAGGCAGAGCTGGACTAACATGCTCACTTGCTTGCTCAGCCAACCTCCAGAGAAGTCACTCTTCGGTGGCCACCTTCCTGACCCCCTGGTCGCTTCTCCACTTGTTCAGATATTGCTCTGAAGTCTGAGGAGGACAGAGCGGGGCTGCCACAGAAGCAGGCCAGAGGAGAAACCAAACCATGTGTCCACACTGTCCCCCAGCACTGCTGCTCTGAGAGCTTTCGGAGTCCTCATCAGGGTTAGGATTTAGGGGCTTCTTCAGAACCGGGAGTGAAAACAAGCATAGGTCAAAAGAAAAGCGACGGCCCCCACACAAAAATAATAATCACAAATAAAAACTATGTTAACTCTGAAGTCCCAAAGTCGAAGAATTGCCTTGAATCTGTCACTAGAAAGCACCCAAGGCCTCACTCTCTGGGTTCTGGGTGCCCTGGGAATGGGAGGAGGCTCTGACATGCACGTGGGGATGCCGAACTATGAGGGCTAGCCTGCCCGCTGGCAGGGGGGGGGTACCTCCTGTGGCGCTGTCCTGGCACGACCCCCTGCGTAGGGGGTGTGGCGCGGCGTCCTGGGTGGTCCTGGTGCCCTGGGGTTGCCAGAAGCCTGGGCCCCGACCACTCCACCCTCCCACTCCCCCCCCCCCCCCCCCCCCCCCCGCTCCTGTCCTGCGTTTTCTGCTTCAGGTGAGGGCGCGTCGAGGTGTCACTTTACCTGTGAGCAGAGGGTCCTCCAGAGAAGCCATGGGGCAGGGAGGGGCAGCAGGCAGCAGGAATGAGAACGGGACACCGTGGCCTCTGGGGCTAAGCTGGAGCGTGGGAGCGCAGGGGCAGCGAGTATGGTGGGTCCTGCAGTCCCGAATGGGCTGCAGCACATTACCCTGGAGCTGTGTGCCCCTCCTTCCCGCCTGGGCAATTAGCAAAGCCCCTTCTCCTGGCCCCCCCCGCCCCGCCCCCGCCCCCCTCCCTCCTGAGTCCTCTGAGAGCTCACTTCCAGCTTTGGAAATTAGCAAAGACCCTTCTCTGCGCCGGCCCTGCCCCCTCACTCCAGGGGCCTGAACCCTGGCTGGGGTGCAGGGCTATGCCCTAGCATGCTGCCCCATTGCCAGCGCCTGCGCTGGGCAGACTCATAGCCTGGCTTTCTGAGCGGGTGTCCACGGGCAGCCTGGCTGCGAAAAGATCATCAGTCCTAAAGGCCAGCTGCACTCTTGGGTCAGTTTGCTGGCTTCCAGATTGCGCCCAAAGCCAGGAACCAGCTTCCCCAGCACAGGCCTGGGCTGAGATGCCTGCCTGGGATCTGTCTGAGCAGTCTCCTCCACTCCAGGCAGGGATGGCACTTCAACCTGGATGTTTGGGTTTTTGGTTTGTTTTTTTGGTCATTGGTTATTACATGACCTCCAGGGTAGGTGCTCCACAAAGGGAGTGAAAACAGGACGCCTGATATATATGCATATGGCCATTCTAGAAAAATAGCTTGGGGTTCTCTCGGAAACGCGGCATTGGTCCTTGCACTATGGTTTAATAGAAAAGGGATTATGCACCAAGTTACTTAAATGAGCATAGGTTGAAATCGTTTACTGAGAGTAAATATTTTAAATAGTTATATTTTAACTAAATCTATCATCAATCATAAATCTATTACACGAAGGTTACAGGCAATTTAAAAGCAAGAGCACTCTCTTCAGGGTTTTAAATAATCCCTGTCTGTCTTGGCACATGAGAATGCAAAGATAGGAAATGGTTTGTAAAAGATTATATAATAGCTTTTACTAATTCTATTTATTTGACAGACAGAGATCACAAGTAGGCAGAGAGGCAGGCAGAGAGAAAGATGGGGAAGCAGGCTCCCCGCCAAGCAGAGAGCCTGATGAAGGGCTCGATCCCAGGACCCTGAGATCATGACCTGAGCCCAAGGCAGAGGCTTAACACACGGAGCCACCCAGGCGCCCCCAGATGAAATACATTTCTGACTTAGAAACTTCAGATAGAATTATTTTGTCCATGATGACAACTGAAGAAAATGTGTCATCCCTAAACCTAACCTTAAACCCTACCAACACTGAAACCTAAGCTGACCTTAAAGCCCAAACTAGAACCCTGAATCCCAAACCTGGAATGGAACCCAAAGCCTGTACCTGAGCCCTGGATCCAAGCCCTGAACCACGAACCCAAACCCTAAACCAGACCTCCAAGTCATGAAACCTGAACCCAAATCTCAGCATGAAGTCAAACCCCAAATTTGACCTTGAACTTTATCCCATAAGCCCTGAGTCTTAAAGCCTAAATCATAAACTTAAAGCCCTAAACTATAACTCTGTTCCCTTGTCCTTCACTCTAAACCCTCACCCTAACACTAAACCCAAAGCCTGATTAGAACTCTGACTAAAACCTGAACCTGAACCCAAATTCAAACCCTTCACCACACTTTGCTTATGCACTTGCCATTGATGGATATTTGCAGTTTGTACCTCTTGATTCTTGTGAACATTGTTTGGGTTGGGGGCTAGGGTTAGGGTCTTGGATTAGGGTAGGGTCCAGGCTTGAGACCAAGTTGAGGTCAGAGTGTGGGTCTGCATCAGGGCCATGTTCAGTGACACTGTTTGGGTCAAGGACTGTTGTAATTCCACATTGTTTCCAATTCATTGTTCCTTAGCTATTTGGGGGGAAGTTGGGGGGTATTGGGCTCCATGCAGCTTGAATTTCCGGAATGAAATGGCATCAGCTGGACCCGGGGAGGGAGCAGGACCTTCCACTGAAGGGTGAGCTCCCACAGTCCTGCACTGCCTTGCACCGCCTGCAGAGGGCGCCAGACCCCAGCACCCGCCCTGAGCCCAGGCTGCACAGCCACAGCTGTGACCTGAGCCCTGCCTTTTCAGGACCCACTGTGGAGACTTCTGGAGAATGTGGGGCGCCTCCCACCCTGACAGGACAAGCTGAGGAGGGTGTGGCTCTGCATCCACACTGACCGGACCCGTTGTGGAGGACGCGCCCACACTGGCAGCAGTCCAACCTCCTAAGGACCAGACACTGGAGGAGGTGAGGAGAAGTCCCTTAGTGGACTGTCAAGGGGTTCGTGGTCTCAGGACCCCACAGAGAAAGGGCGCCCTGTGTAGACACTGGGGCTTCCGTCGTTTTGTGTGAGGAGACGTGGCCTCCTGCTGTGCTGTGCGCGGGGCTGTGGGGTCCCCCCTTTCTGGGCTCGGGTGATCCTTGGTCCTTGTCTGTGTTTGTGTGCTCGCGGATTCGGTTCCTTGGGCTCCTCAGATGGTCTGCAGTCAGGGAGCGTCCCCCTGCTTTGGTGCTCGTGCTCTCCCCACCTCAGCCCTGCGGGGTCCTTCCCGTGTCCACACCCACTCCAGGCTTGCGCCTAGTCCGGAAATTCGGGAGCCAAAGTGAGGACTCTGTAGCCGGTTTTGGGGAGAGTAGGTATTTTCCCAGTGTGGGTTCTTCCCTGAGCACAGTGCCTCCCCATCTCCGTGTGTACCCCTCCCTGTCTGTCGTCATTGTTGCAGGGCTGTCACTTTCTTGGTTCAGGGGCCTCCTGGGTATCTTGCTATCTTGGATGCAGGTGTAAATGAGATCGTTCTCAGCAGTCTCTTTCTGATGGGTCCTTCCGAGCACCTAGGAGTGCCACTAATTTGTGCATATTGATTTTGTTCCTTGCAAGTTCTTGAATTTATTAGTTCGATTGGCCTTAAACTTAATCTGCCAGTTATTTGACCAGCAGCATGGGTTTAATTGGGAAGAGCAGAGAATGGCAGTCTGGGCTGAGCAAGCTAAGGTCCCATCACAGGCAAGTGCGAGAAACAAAGGAGAGGAACATTATTTCATGGAGGAGGAAGAAGTTGGGAAGGGTGCTTGAAGGAAAGTCCCTTGGAGAAAGGCAGGGTGATGGAGAATTCTCACCAGCTGAGCTGCAAAGCTCCTACAAAAAGTCAGGAGATGAACCTCCAGCTTCCCCTGTGGGGCCTAAAATTGGTGAGTCTCTCCTGTGGGGGATTGCAATGTGGGGTCTGTAATGGGCACTGAGCACCAGGCGCCCCCTTCCAGCCTCCCCTTCTGGCATCCCCAGTCCACTTTACTGGGGCTTCCCTTCCTGCTTTTGCACAGTTCTAACCAGCTTGTGGTGGAACGTTGTGGAAAAACTGAAATTCCAAATCCACTGCTTCTACTGCACCTGAGATACAGGGGCCCATGATTTAATCCTCCCACGAGTCTCTTGCTAGCCCCACCTGTCCGTTACTCATTTTGAGAGTTGATATTACCAAAGTACTGTAATTCTAAAAATTTCTGAATTAGCTGTATTATTTCTTTTTAGGTATGAAGTTAACTTCCAATTATATGAATTTAATATTTTGGTCATTGTTTTCTAATTTTATTGCCTTATTCTTGGAAAATATAGCCTGATATTTAACTCTAGGAATTTATTGGCATATACTTCTGGCCTAAATAATGGCCTGTTTGTGTAAATGTTCAACTTATGCTTATATACTTACTGAAGACTCTTGTTTTGTGGTTAGGATGGCTACATTTATTAATAGATCAGGACTATTAGATTCTCTAAATTTTGATGTCTCTTAATTTAATCTAATTAAATTATCAGTTAATGAAAGAAGTTAAATTTTTTATGTACTACTGCATCTAAACTTATCAAAGTCTTTGCTATAATTAGACAAGTATGTCATCCTGTTTTTATACCAAGTCTCACATTAAAAAAATCATACTATCTGAAATATTATTTATTTTTATTATTATTTATTTTTTTTAAAAGATTGTATTTATTGGGGTACCTGAGTTAAGTGTCTACCTATAGCTCAGGTCATAATACCCGGGTCCTGGGATAGAGCCCCGCAGGGGGTTCCCTGCTCAGTGGCGTGCTTCTCCCTCTCCCTCTGTTATTCCCTCTGCTGTGTGCATGTTTTTCTTTTCTCACTCTCTCTCAAATAAATAAGTAAAATTTAAAGATTATCTCTCTCAAATAAATAAGTCAAATTTTTTTTCTCAATGGGAGGGAGAAGCAGACTCTCCACTGAGCAGGGAGCCTGATGCAGGGCTCAATACCAGGACCCTGGGATCATCACCTGAGCTGAAGGCAGACACTTGAACCGACTAAGTCACCCAGGCACTCCAGCTGTTTATTTATTTATTTATTTTTATTATGCATATGTTTTATCTCTCTTTTCTACAAGTCTTTTTTTTGATCTTTTTACTTTTTTCATAAAACTGAATTATTTCAAGATGACTTGGTCATCCTCTTTTCCCCAACCTCAAAGATCATAGAGTATATTTTAACTGTTAAAATAATATTAGTATTTAAGTGCTGCCTACACAAATTAAGGCAAATTATCTGTGATCTGTATTCCTGAAAATATTTTTTTTATTATGCCTTCCTATGCCAATGACATTTTATAAGGATCTAAATGTTTCCATTTGTGATTTTTTTTCAAGATAATAAAGCTATTACTTCATTCTTTTTTATATCTGATGTTATTTAAAAAATTTCTGTCAGTCTGATTCTTGTTTCTTTATTAATGAATTATTTTTTTTTCTCTCTAACACTTGTGATTTTTTTTGTGTGTCTTTGGTATGTATGCCCTAGTTTGGGATTCATAGAGTCAACTCTAGTTATGAATATTTTCTTTCTTTTCTTGTATGTAAGTTTTAATCCAGTGTCTTGACTATTTTATGCTTGAGAAATAGATGTACATTAATATTCAAATATTTCTTTCCTTTTTCTTCTTTCATTTAAAAAAAGTCATTTATTTTATTTTATTTAAAAATATTTATTTATTTATTTGGAGTAGAGAGAGAGGGTCATGAAGAGTGGCTGATTATATACTTTCAATTTGGGAGGAGGTTAGGGATAGCACAAGCCTCCAAGGTATTTTATAAACAAGGTTTCCAGGACCTTGAGGGGGCTAGCTATTGTTAGGGAAAGGTCATTTATTACTATTTAGTAAAAACTCAGGGAAGAGACTCTTCTGATGTGTATCAGTGGGTATATGCTTGGGAGATGATTGCCAATGTATATCTTGAGGGCAGGGGTGGGGAGTAGAGATAAAGAAGTTTCCAAAGTAATTTTTACATGTGAAAGTAGATTTTCAGTATCCTGGGGGGTGGACTAAGAATGCTTTTTGCCCTGAGTGGATGTGTCCACATGGAAGCAGCTGAGTCCCCAGAGGAGCTTCAAGGACTTGTCAACAGGCTATGAGTAGTAAGGAAATCTAATTTCTTCTCTAGCTTTTGTTCCACACACATCACCTACATCTTACACCTCTTTTATATTGATAATTTTAATGCTTTGCTGGTATCCAGATGACTATATCCTTAAGTGACTTCTTATCTCTATTGAATCCATTATGTATTCTATCCATTGTATTCTTAATTCAACTAGATTACATATATTTAATCTATTAGTACCACTAGGTTCTTATTCTTGTTTTTATTTCAAAATCTTTCCTTATTTCCTTACATTATTTATTGGGTATATTTTAAATCCCTGAAATACTCACTTATTATATATAAGCTGTCAACCGTATTCTTATTTTGAGGTAGCTATATCTTTTTGGGTTTTAGGACATCATACCAACAATGCCAAATAATTTTCAGACAACAGCAGGATCTCCAAGAATTCAACTAAATTCTGACACTATCTACCTGAACATAGTGTAAGATTTCATCAGTTAATGGATCAGTCCTCCAAGACTATCTCCAACCCCACCTCAGATGCCAGTCTCACTGTAGGCCCCAGGTTATTACCTGTGCTTGTGACTGAGCAACTACAGGTTGGAGGTCCCAGTGGCCTACTTCTTACGTTCTTTTAATTTGCTACAGGGACTCACAAAACTCAGAAAAATACTTACTTTATGTTTGCCAGCTTATTAAAAGATATAATAGAAGATTTAAATCAATAGATAGATAAAGAAGTGCACAGGGCAAGGTATGGAGAATGGGCACAGAGCTTCTATTACCTTCTGTAAGACTGCCACTCTTCCTGCCTTTTCATACATTTCACAAACTAAAAGCTTTCTGAACCCAGTCCTTTCAGCTTTTCTGTGGAGGCTTCATGACATAGTCATGACTGACTAAATCATTGTCATTTGCTGATCTAATCTCCAGATCCTCTTCCCTCCCCAGATAATCCTGTATTGGGAGGAAGGGGAGGCAAAAAGTTGTGAAGGCTTTCACCAAGTGGTTGGTCCTTCAGGCAAACAGCCCTTGCCTTGAGTGAGGTCTGAAGGTCACTTCATTAACAGAACAAAACACACCTCTCTCACCCTTATCACAGGAAATCCCAAGAGTTTTAGGAGCTGTGAATCAGTAGCCATGGTTGAAAACCAAATATTCAGATGACCAAAATATATTTCTTGTAAACCACTATATTACACTACATGCTTAAGTATTTAATTATGTGATCTTTTAAACTAATATTTTTCTAAGAGTATAAACTGTTCTGGCAGTAATCTGGATTGGGGAGTGATGTATTGCCAAATTTCTGTCGTTTTAGTCCAGGAAGTCAAAGAGAAAGAACAGGAGAGCCCCTTAGGGCAGGAAGTTCAAAGTAACAATGTTAACTACTACTACCTTTTCTTGATTTTTTTTTTTTTTAAACAAGCAAATCTTCTCTTCAGAGTTGCAGTTTAAAGCCAAGAACATGCAGAATTGGGAGAAAAAATAGTTAAATTTGGAGACTTGCAGAGGTAGAATCAGAGTAGTGAAAGCCATTACAGCAACTGAACTAACTGAGGTCAGTCTTTGGTGAATCACAGAAACAGGTGGAGTTGTCAAACAAAGGAATCTTTGTTTACAACATACAAGGAGATCACAGGGAATAAGTTCCAAAGCCTTGACTGTTTGAACAGGAGAGAGATTTTTATTTAGTATTTAAGATGAATACTCAGAAGAGAGAGTTTTATTATTCCGTGTATGGTTGGTCATAAGGTTGTGGATGCATGCACATCCACATATGTATTTGTGCAATATGTATTGCATGTTCACCTGAATGAAGCTTGTATTCCACCGAGGGCAGAAACTTCAACGTTAGAATAAAGCAGAGGTAACTGTTGGACAAGGGAAAGGGACTCTGCAGGCTTCAAGAGCAGATAGAAACTAGATGGGGTCTTGGGCTCATTTTCTGGGACAAGGAATGCAAGGCCTTGATTGCTTTTGAAATAGCACTAGGAGTTTTGCCACTGATTTATTGTCTCAATAGCTTAGGCTATTTCCTGGTCTGGTGGTGACTGTTAGTTTTCCCATTGCCTTGTTCCCTCAAAATCCTTAAGGAGTGAGGTTTTTGCATTTCTTTGTAAGAACCTCCCAGGAAGTTTTGGAAGAAGTGTGCTTGGGCAAGTACACAGGTGGGGTATAGATCATTGAAAATAGCTGGGGACAAAAAATGATTTTCTTATGTCAGGAAAACTATATGTCATCTTAATTTTCTGGGAACCTCTAATTCTTTCTGCTGATGTTACCAGCAGGCTTCTGAGATATTACTGATTGTTCTCTTGTACCTAAGGAAAAAGAAATGTAGAAAGCAAAAGACAAAACTTTAAAATCTATCCTCCAACTCATCAATTCACTGCAGCCACCTCTCTGTCTTTCCCTTTCTCTTTTTCTTTCTCTTTCTCTCTCACTTTCTCTCTCACATACGCACAACACACGCAAATCATCTTAAAACAATTTTTAATTTTCCCTATTCCATTTTAATATACTTGAGGCATGATCATTTTCTTAGTAAATACAAGAAAAAAAAATCTAGGATTCCATCATTCTGTGTGATTAAAGTATTGAGGAATTTCCTTCCAATAGCACTTATAAAAACACATTTTATTTATGTAATATTATATAATCAGGTGCCTGCATTTTTCTTATTCTCTAACTAGTGTTATTTGGCAATTAATATTTTGTCAATCAATATTCCCCTATATCTGAATGTGTGGGCAGTGAGAGATGAGTTAGAGGCAAGGATGGTGAACACTCCCAACAACTGCAGACTACATATATCTTAAGCCATGATTTTCTTTGCAAAGGTCAACATTGATAATGTTCTAGTCATACCTCCGTGTACCAGGAAAGAAGTAGCATATTTCTTGAAAGACACAGCTATCAAAGCTCCATTGAGAAACTGTAAAGATGGACAAGCGATTTCCAAATTACATATCTGATAATGGACATCTACTCTGATTATTTAAATATGAATAAAAATAAAAAACCTTACTAATAACCAAACAGAGTATCCAATTTTACATGTGAAGGAAATAATGGAAGAGACATGTCACCAAAAGTATATGGATGGCTTATAGGCACATGACAAATTTCTCAACATTTAGACATTAAAGAAATACAAATTAAAATCATAATGAGACATGCTTACATATCTATTAGAATGGCTAAAATTATAAAGGCTAATTGTACTTGGTCTGAGCTAGATTGAGAAGCAACAAATAATCTAAACTGTTGTTGGCATATATCATGATACAACCACTTTGGAAAATAGTTTGAAAATTTTTTTAAATGCAAAATATGTTGCAGTTACAAAAATAGCCATTTTACTTCTAGGCATTTAACCAAGAGAAACAAGCCCTATGTTCATACAGGGACTTGTATATGAATTTCATAGCAGCTTTATTTTTAAGAATTGAAAACAGTGGAAATGTTCATCAATGTCCATCCATAGAGCAAAGAAAAATTATGATCTATTCATTAAAGAGATTACTATTCAACATCAAAATGAACTATTTACAAATGGAGATTCTCAAAGTAATGATGCTGAGAAAAGAAAAGCCAGGCAATGAATAGTATATACAGTGTCATTCCATGACTATAAAAAATCTAGAAAATACAAATTTATATATAGTCACAGTCATCAAATATATTGGTGTGATTTTAGTGCCTTCTTCTGTGATCCTATAGCTTCCTACACTTGCATCTCTGAGCATTTGTTACACCATGTGAAAATATGAACTCTTTCTCTTCATTCTGTCTTACTAGAATAAGAGTCCTTGAAATTTTATGGACAATTGAACTCTCAGTTATTAGCAGAAATTCTATCACACAGTAAGTTTCCAAATATAAAAGCCAGAGTTTTACAATGACTTCTAAGCTTTTACATGATCTAGCCACTCATTTAACCTCTGTGACCTCTTTCCCTGCTACTCTTCAGTCACTCACAGTGGCCTCCTTGCTATTCCTCAGATATGCCAGGCATGATCCAACCTTATGGCCTTCAAGATAGCCAATTCCTTTGTCTGGAGTGACCTTATTGCTGATAGTTCTGCGCAAATTCATCACCTTTCCATACCTTTGTTCAATTGTCAGCTTCATTGTAACTACCCTGATCTTCCTATTAAAAATTTTAACTCCCCATCCCCTGCCTAGCAACCTTGATTTTTCTCACCCTGATCGAGTTTTTCTTTTTCCCCATTGTACTCATCCTTTTTGAATGCACTATGCAATTTTTATTAAGGTTTATAGCTTTGAATTGTCTCACCCATTAAAATAAAAGTTCTACAAAGCCAAGTATTTCATTTACCAGTGTAGTCTGAAGTAATATCTGCCATATAATAGTTCAGTAGACAACTGGTAAATTTCAAAATAAATTAATGTTGAGAATATACTGAATTTCACAAGTCATTTCAATATTTATTTCCAAAAAATAAACTATGTAAAACATACCTTAAATTTACTTTCAAAATATTTTATAGCATATAATGGACAATATACATAAGCCTTAAAGAAACAATCCTATAAATAACCATTTCATACCTACTTAAAAACTACATAATACCACACTCCTAGATCCTCTCTGAACGCTCTAAAATAACCCTAAAGGAAATACATTTTTAAAAATAACAGATTTTTTGTCAAATAATTTAATAAAATAAAAGTTTCATTCATCTATGTAGATCATAATAAATGTTTTTAATAAGCATGAAATTATAACTCTGAAGTGTGCTAAAATGAAACCACCTGCTAAGGGTGAGAGAATAAAAATAAACATCATGTTTCCAAATAAGAGGAATTTATTACCTTTGAATCAAAGCATGTGGATTTGTTCAAACTGGCAATAAAGGAATATGGAGACACAAACCATAGAAAGTCATTTTTTAGATTTCTAAAAGACTTCGAAGTGAAAAGTATACATTCACTTCTCACTTATTGCTCCTACATATTCATGAATTTGAGAGAAAATATAGGCCCTGTGTGTCTTAGCAACTAATGGGATATTTTTTGATATTTACATGCTTACACATAGTATGTGTTATAGTCTTCTCTTTTACATGCTGTAAAAAGGTTAACCCCTTTTCTGCAGAGATCTGAAAATGTGAAACAGTGCCTGAGTAGCTGAATTCATCTAATTCAAATTTCTTGCAGGTCTAAGACCTATTGATTTTCACTTGACTGCCTCCTTTTTCATCTGTCAATTGGTTACAAATTCTGGTACTGAAGAGAATACATTGGGGCTGGTGGCTCAGTGTGTTAAAGCCTCTGCCTTCAGTTCAGGTCATGATCTCAGGATCCTGGGATCGAGCTCCACATCGGGACATAATGTAACGACAGATAGTTTATATGGGAGCCCTTTGGGTACTCTGGTGGATGAATGTTTTTAAATTAGTTTTTCATGGACATGGGGAGTTAGAGACGAGAAGGGAGGTGGGGGAAATTGGAAGGGGAGCTGAATCATGAGAGACTATGGACTCTGAAAAACAATCTGAGGGTTTTGAAGGGGCGGGGGATTTGGAGGTTGGGGTACCAGGTGTTGGGTATCATAGAGGGCACTGCTTGCATGGAGCACTGGGTGTGGTGCAAAAAGAATGAATACTGTTATGCTGAAAATAAATAAAAAATTAATTTAAAAAATATTAGTTTTTCGTAAACTACAAAAAAAAAAAAAAAAGAAAAGCGCTCCCATTTATAGCGTACACTTTATGGTTCACAAAGCACGTGCCAACAATAAAAATAATAATGGGTTACCGTTACACTTCATAGAAAAGGAGGTACAGGGAAATTGAATGAAAGGGAATAACAAAGTAGGTTCATAAGTCAATCTTCCTTGTAAAAAAATTAACCTGAAAGTGCGTTTCTGCCACCTCTCTCCTGTGTGACATTTTATCGATGGGAGATGGAAAATAAATGGTCTGGTTAACCTTTCCCTCCCCCTCAAAACCCATTATTTGAAAACACAAAAAGGGAAGTGAAGGGCTAAATCCTCCCACTCCCATCCCCACTCACCTCCATAGCCACCTCCTCTTCCAAGAACCTAGCAGACAAGGTGCCAAGAAGTGTTAGGTACCAGCAGTGGTCTCAGATCTCATTCAAGAATCATGGTGAAAGGCATTCAAAGAGATTGTGGGGGCACAGGGATCCAATTAAGGGGGACAAGTTTAAGGTTTGCCTGGTCCCCTAAAAACTAATGGCACTAGAGAAGATGAGCTTTGGGAACTATAGCATAATGGATACAATGTGTAAAAAGCTTCAGTGAGTCATGGTGGGAAGAGGCCAAGAGGGTAGCAAACACAGTCTTAGATGATGTTATTAATAGCACTATAGGCTCTAGATTTCCTGTTGTGGTGTTCTTTGCAAGACCAGCCCGGCCAAAGTGGATACTCTCAACCTGGAACAGAGGGTCTTGGAGATGCCAGCACGTGAGGTATGATGAGAGGGTAAAATGATAGGAGGTGTCCTTTGGAAGGACTGACTCCTTGACTTTAAAAGGGAGAACCCAAATCTGTAGGTGAAATCTTTCTGGCTACAAAGAGGGCCAAGGCCTCCTAAGGTCAAGGTCTCCTCGTCACTTGCAAAGATGTCGAAGAACATATTCAGACATTTCAAAGATGTCCTCATATCATTGGTTCCCACTCTGGAATTCTATCAATAAGGTGAGAGTTCCTCTAGTTGAAAAAGAGATCTAAAAAGACTTCCCTTTCTCATGTAATTTCTGTAACCTCCAGGACACACCCACCTCCCCCTTCCAGCTCTGTAATGAAGCCACAGCTGGTGCCAATTTGTGGAACTCCTTAAAGGCTATTCTCCCTTATATACCCCGGGACCAAGTTCCCATGCTCCGTCACCCGATTTCCTGCACTCACCTCCCACCTGGTGTGTTCACACCTGCAAGTGCCTTTTACCAACCCCTTTGCCAAAAGGCAGCCAGAGTGACCTTTCAAAGACCTATCAGTTCCTGGCATTTGTCTCCATAGAAATCTGCACTGATCTTCTAACAAATTCTCAGTCCTCCAAAGGCACCCATAATCCTCCCATCAGTCTATTCATACCCCTCCAACTGACTGATGCCTGTTCTGCCCCATCTCTCTGCCCTTCAACCACACTGCCTCCTTCTTCCTGTGGAGACCTCTCATGCCACCTGCCTCCAAGCACAGGTGATTCCCATTGATGGGAAGACCCTCTTCTCTCCCCCATCTCCCCACTCCAGTTACTCCCACTTATTCGTGAGCTCACAAGCCCCATGGTACACACTCTCCATGCAGCCTGCTCTCTCTTTTCTAGCACTGGCCTCCGTTTCTAGCTGTGCTTGTGTCATGGATGTCCCTCCCCAGCCAGCCTCCAAGCTCTCCTTCCCTTTAGCTCCAACACCTGACACAGTGCCTGGCACGTAGTAAGCCCTGGCTAGCTTCTAAGAGCCTCACTGAGGGACTGAAAGCATTTTAAAAATGTCACCACGTAGGCTCGAAACTGTAGGCAGAAAAAGCTTTGCCTGGATTGACATTTTAGAGACGTATTCGTCAAGTTGGATGTGTTCACTGACTTTACCTTGTAAAATTTAAAAAAAAAAAAAAGGACCTCTGTATCGCTTCGCATCTAAGGAAGGCGCATGTATACTATTAGACCACGTTATGAGCTTAATGGAAGGAGACAAGATGTTTTCGCTAAGAAAATGTATAAGACTGTTGAGGTCAAGTGGGAGGAAACAGTCCGTTTGTTGGAGCATTGCTATCTTACTCTATCACAGCCACTCATAAAAATCTGACACGGGGTGAGTCAGAATTGTCTGTCGGAGAGGAGTTAGATCTGGCTCATGTTCCTACAGACATGAAAGCCAGAAACGAAAAAGGAGGCTTTAAAAGCGTGGGTTGAGGAGGCGGTGTGGTTCACTGCGATGAGCTAAGTGCCCAGGGCCACCAGCAGACATGCTGGCCTGTGTCCGTCCTTTGTTCTGGGGTCCCTCTTGCACCATGTGGTGAGGCTGGTGGCTGGGAGAAGCTCAGGACAGGACCCGGTGGCATCTTATTTCTCCCACCCTCCTGTGGGCTCCAGTGGTCTCCAGTAGGTCCCAAGGGACAGCCTGCCTTCCTTGAAAAGCCCAGTAGCACTGGGAGCAGAAACTGGGGCCAAAGAGTGAGCACCCTGTTTGACAAGCTGGACCAGCCACCTCTTCTTCAGATGCAGGGGGAGCCCTGGCATGCTGACTCCTCCCTTCTCCCTTTCCCCTCTCCTCTTTCCTCCCTCTTTTCTTCCCCTCTCTCCTTCCCTGGTGGTGCCCTTTCCCAATGCCCACTTCATCCCTTTTCCTTTCTACATACCTGTCTTCTAGAGTTTCTTCTCTTTCCTCCCCATTACTTCCCTTCATCTGAATCTCCTCTTTGGTCCCTTTGTCCCTGCTCTCTGCTCCTCCTCCCCTTCCCTGGCCCCTGTTCAGCTCCATACTGAATGCAGGCAGAGCTGGACTAACATGCTCACTTGCTTGCTCAGCCAACCTCCAGAGAAGTCACTCTTCGGTGGCCACCTTCCTGACCCCCTGGTCGCTTCTCCACTTGTTCAGATATTGCTCTGAAGTCTGAGGAGGACAGAGCGGGGCTGCCACAGAAGCAGGCCAGAGGAGAAACCAAACCATGTGTCCACACTGTCCCCCAGCACTGCTGCTCTGAGAGCTTTCGGAGTCCTCAACAGGGTTAGGATTTAGGGGCTTCTTCAGAACCGGGAGTGAAAACAAGCATAGGTCAAAAGAAAAGCGACGGCCCCCACACAAAAATAATAATCACAAATAAAAACTATGTTAACTCTGAAGTCCCAAAGTCGAAGAATTGCCTTGAATCTGTCACTAGAAAGCACCCAAGGCCTCACTCTCTGGGTTCTGGGTGCCCTGGGAATGGGAGGAGGCTCTGACATGCACGTGGGGATGCCGAACTATGAGGGCTAGCCTGCCCGCTGGCAGGGGGGGGGTACCTCCTGTGGCGCTGTCCTGGCACGACCCCCTGCGTAGGGGGTGTGGCGCGGCGTCCTGGGTGGTCCTGGTGCCCTGGGGTTGCCAGAAGCCTGGGCCCCGACCACTCCACCCTCCCACTCCCCCCCCCCCTCCTGTCCTGCGTTTTCTGCTTCAGGTGAGGGCGCGTCGAGGTGTCACTTTACCTGTGAGCAGAGGGTCCTCCAGAGAAGCCATGGGGCAGGGAGGGGCAGCAGGCAGCAGGAATGAGAACGGGACACCGTGGCCTCTGGGGCTAAGCTGGAGCGTGGGAGCGCAGGGGCAGCGAGTATGGTGGGTCCTGCAGTCCCGAATGGGCTGCAGCACAGCACCCTGGAGCTGTGTGCCCCTCCTTCCCGCCTGGGCAATTAGCAAAGCCCCTTCTCCTGGCCCCCCCCGCCCCGCCCCCGCCCCCCTCCCTCCTGAGTCCTCTGAGAGCTCACTTCCAGCTTTGGAAATTAGCAAAGACCCTTCTCTGCGCCGGCCCTGCCCCCTCACTCCAGGGGCCTGAACCCTGGCTGGGGTGCAGGGCGATGCCCTAGCATGCTGCCCCATTGCCAGCGCCTGCGCTGGGCAGACTCATAGCCTGGCTTTCTGAGCGAGTGTCCACGGGCAGCCTGGCTGCGAAAAGATCATCAGTCCTAAAGGCCAGCTGCACTCTTGGGTCAGTTTGCTGGCTTCCAGATTGCGCCCAAAGCCAGGAACCAGCTTCCCCAGCACAGGCCTGGGCTGAGATGCCTGCCTGGGATCTGTCTGAGCAGTCTCCTCCACTCCAGGCAGGGATGGCACTTCAACCTGGATGTTTGGGTTTTTGGTTTGTTTTTTTGGTCATTGGTTATTACATGACCTCCAGGGTAGGTGCTCCACAAAGGGAGTGAAAACAGGACGCCTGATATATATGCATATGGCCATTCTAGAAAAATAGCTTGGGGTTCTCTCGGAAACGCGGCATTGGTCCTTGCACTATGGTTTAATAGAAAAGGGATTATGCACCAAGTTACTTAAATGAGCATAGGTTGAAATCGTTTACTGAGAGTAAATATTTTAAATAGTTATATTTTAACTAAATCTATCATCAATCATAAATCTATTACACGAAGGTTACAGGCAATTTAAAAGCAAGAGCACTCTCTTCAGGGTTTTAAATAATCCCTGTCTGTCTTGGCACATGAGAATGCAAAGATAGGAAATGGTTTGTAAAAGATCATATAATAGCTTTTACTAATTCTATTTATTTGACAGACAGAGATCACAAGTAGGCAGAGAGGCAGGCAGAGAGAAAGATGGGGAAGCAGGCTCCCCGCCAAGCAGAGAGCCTGATGAAGGGCTCGATCCCAGGACCCTGAGATCATGACCTGAGCCCAAGGCAGAGGCTTAACACACGGAGCCACCCAGGCGCCCCAGATGAAATACATTTCTGACTTAGAAACTTCAGATAGAATTATTTTGTCCATGATGACAACTGAAGAAAATGTGTCATCCCTAAACCTAACCTTAAACCCTACCAACACTGAAACCTAAGCTGACCTTAAAGCCCAAACTAGAACCCTGAATCCCAAACCTGGAATGGAACCCAAAGCCTGTACCTGAGCCCTGGATCCAAGCCCTGAACCACGAACCCAAACCCTAAACCAGACCTCCAAGTCATGAAACCTGAACCCAAATCTCAGCATGAAGTCAAACCCCAAATTTGACCTTGAACTTTATCCCATAAGCCCTGAGTCTTAAAGCCTAAATCATAAACTTAAAGCCCTAAACTATAACTCTGTTCCCTTGTCCTTCACTCTAAACCCTCACCCTAACACTAAACCCAAAGCCTGATTAGAACTCTGACTAAAACCTGAACCTGAACCCAAATTCAAACCCTTCACCACACTTTGCTTATGCACTTGCCATTGATGGATATTTGCAGTTTGTACCTCTTGATTCTTGTGAACATTGTTTGGGTTGGGGGCTAGGGTTAGGGTCTTGGATTAGGGTAGGGTCCAGGCTTGAGACCAAGTTGAGGTCAGAGTGTGGGTCTGCATCAGGGCCATGTTCAGTGACACTGTTTGGGTCAAGGACTGTTGTAATTCCACATTGTTTCCAATTCATTGTTCCTTAGCTATTTGGGGGGAAGTTGGGGGGTATTGGGCTCCATGCAGCTTGAATTTCCGGAATGAAATGGCATCAGCTGGACCCTGGGAGGGAGCAGGACCTTCCACTGAAGGGTGAGCTCCCACAGTCCTGCACTGCCTTGCACCGCCTGCAGAGGGCGCCAGACCCCAGCACCCGCCCTGAGCCCAGGCTGCACAGCCACAGCTGTGACCTGAGCCCTGCCTTTTCAGGACCCACTGTGGAGACTTCTGGAGAATGTGGGGCGCCTCCCACCCTGACAGGACAAGCTGAGGAGGGTGTGGCTCTGCATCCACACTGACCGGACCCGTTGTGGAGGACGCGCCCACACTGGCAGCAGTCCAACCTCCTAAGGACCAGACGCTGGAGGAGGTGAGGAGAAGTCCCTTAGTGGACTGTCAAGGGGTTCGTGGTCTCAGGACCCCACAGAGAAAGGGCGCCCTGTGTAGACACTGGGGCTTCCGTCGTTTTGTGTGAGGAGACGTGGCCTCCTGCTGTGCTGTGCGCGGGGCTGTGGGGTCCCCCCTTTCTGGGCTCGGGTGATCCTTGGTCCTTGTCTGTGTTTGTGTGCTCGCGGATTCGGTTCCTTGGACTCCTCAGATGGTCTGCAGTCAGGGAGCGTCCTCCTGCTTTGGTGCTCGTGCTCTCCCCACCTCAGCCCTGCGGGGTCCTTCCCGTGTCCACACCCACTCCAGGCTTGCGCCTAGTCCGGAAATTCGGGAGCCAAAGTGAGGACTCTGTAGCCGGTTTTGGGGAGAGTAGGTATTTTCCCAGTGTGGGTTCTTCCCTGAGCACAGTGCCTCCCCATCTCCGTGTGTACCCCTCCCTGTCTGTCGTCATTGTTGCAGGGCTGTCACTTTCTTGGTTCAGGGGCCTCCTGGGTATCTTGCTATCTTGGATGCAGGTGTAAATGAGATCGTTCTCAGCAGTCTCTTTCTGATGGGTCCTTCCGAGCACCTAGGAGTGCCACTAATTTGTGCATATTGATTTTGTTCCTTGCAAGTTCTTGAATTTATTAGTTCGATTGGCCTTAAACTTAATCTGCCAGTTATTTGACCAGCAGCATGGGTTTAATTGGGAAGAGCAGAGAATGGCAGTCTGGGCTGAGCAAGCTAAGGTCCCATCACAGGCAAGTGCGAGAAACAAAGGAGAGGAACATTATTTCATGGAGGAGGAAGAAGTTGGGAAGGGTGCTTGAAGGAAAGTCCCTTGGAGAAAGGCAGGGTGATGGAGAATTCTCACCAGCTGAGCTGCAAAGCTCCTACAAAAAGTCAGGAGATGAACCTCCAGCTTCCCCTGTGGGGCCTAAAATTGGTGAGTCTCTCCTGTGGGGGATTGCAATGTGGGGTCTGTAATGGGCACTGAGCACCAGGCGCCCCCTTCCAGCCTCCCCTTCTGGCATCCCCAGTCCACTTTACTGGGGCTTCCCTTCCTGCTTTTGCACAGTTCTAACCAGCTTGTGGTGGAACGTTGTGGAAAAACTGAAATTCCAAATCCACTGCTTCTACTGCACCTGAGATACAGGGGCCCATGATTTAATCCTCCCACGAGTCTCTTGCTAGCCCCACCTGTCCGTTACTCATTTTGAGAGTTGATATTACCAAAGTACTGTAATTCTAAAAATTTCTGAATTAGCTGTATTATTTCTTTTTAGGTATGAAGTTAACTTCCAATTATATGAATTTAATATTTTGGTCATTGTTTTCTAATTTTATTGCCTTATTCTTGGAAAATATAGCCTGATATTTAACTCTAGGAATTTATTGGCATATACTTCTGGCCTAAATAATGGCCTGTTTGTGTAAATGTTCAACTTATGCTTATATACTTACTGAAGACTCTTGTTTTGGGGTCAGGATGGCTACATTTATTAATAGATCAGGACTATTAGATTCTCTAAATTTTGATGTCTCTTAATTTAATCTAATTAAATTATCAGTTAATGAAAGAAGTTAAATTTTTTATGTACTACTGCATCTAAACTTATCAAAGTCTTTGCTATAATTAGACAAGTATGTCATCCTGTTTTTATACCAAGTCTCACATTAAAAAAATCATACTATCTGAAATATTATTTATTTTTATTATTATTTATTTTTTTTAAAAGATTGTATTTATTGGGGTACCTGAGTTAAGTGTCTACCTATAGCTCAGGTCATAATACCCGGGTCCTGGGATAGAGCCCCGCAGGGGGTTCCCTGCTCAGTGGCGTGCTTCTCCCTCTCCCTCTGTTATTCCCTCTGCTGTGTGCATGTTTTTCTTTTCTCACTCTCTCTCAAATAAATAAGTAAAATTTAAAGATTATCTCTCTCAAATAAATAAGTCAAATTTTTTTTCTCAATGGGAGGGAGAAGCAGACTCTCCACTGAGCAGGGAGCCTGATGCAGGGCTCAATACCAGGACCCTGGGATCATCACCTGAGCTGAAGGCAGACACTTGAACCGACTAAGTCACCCAGGCACTCCAGCTGTTTATTTATTTATTTATTTTTATTATGCATATGTTTTATCTCTCTTTTCTACAAGTCTTTTTTTTGATCTTTTTACTTTTTTCATAAAACTGAATTATTTCAAGATGACTTGGTCATCCTCTTTTCCCCAACCTCAAAGATCATAGAGTATATTTTAACTGTTAAAATAATATTAGTATTTAAGTGCTGCCTACACAAATTAAGGCAAATTATCTGTGATCTGTATTCCTGAAAATATTTTTTTTATTATGCCTTCCTATGCCAATGACATTTTATAAGGATCTAAATGTTTCCATTTGTGATTTTTTTTTCAAGATAATAAAGCTATTACTTCATTCTTTTTTATATCTGATGTTATTTAAAAAATTTCTGTCAGTCTGATTCTTGTTTCTTTATTAATGAATTATTTTTTTTCTCTCTAACACTTGTGATTTTTTTTGTGTGTCTTTGGTATGTATGCCCTAGTTTGGGATTCATAGAGTCAACTCTAGTTATGAATATTTTCTTTCTTTTCTTGTATGTAAGTTTTAATCCAGTGTCTTGACTATTTTATTCTTGAGAAATAGATGTACATTAATATTCAAATATTTCTTTCCTTTTTCTTCTTTCATTTAAAAAAAGTCATTTATTTTATTTTATTTAAAAATATTTATTTATTTATTTGGAGTAGAGAGAGAGGGTCATGAAGAGTGGCTGATTATATACTTTCAATTTGGGAGGAGGTTAGGGATAGCACAAGCCTCCAAGGTATTTTATAAACAAGGTTTCCAGGACCTTGAGGGGGCTAGCTATTGTTAGGGAAAGGTCATTTATTACTATTTAGTAAAAACTCAGGGAAGAGACTCTTCTGATGTGTATCAGTGGGTATATGCTTGGGAGATGATTGCCAATGTATATCTTGAGGGCAGGGGTGGGGAGTAGAGATAAAGAAGTTTCCAAAGTAATTTTTACATGTGAAAGTAGATTTTCAGTATCCTGGGGGGTGGACTAAGAATGCTTTTTGCCCTGAGTGGATGTGTCCACATGGAAGCAGCTGAGTCCCCAGAGGAGCTTCAAGGACTTGTCAACAGGCTATGAGTAGTAAGGAAATCTAATTTCTTCTCTAGCTTTTGTTCCACACACATCACCTACATCTTACACCTCTTTTATATTGATAATTTTAATGCTTTGCTGGTATCCAGATGACTATATCCTTAAGTGACTTCTTATCTCTATTGAATCCATTATGTATTCTATCCATTGTATTCTTAATTCAACTAGATTACATATATTTAATCTATTAGTACCACTAGGTTCTTATTCTTGTTTTTATTTCAAAATCTTTCCTTATTTCCTTACATTATTTATTGGGTATATTTTAAATCCCTGAAATACTCACTTATTATATATAAGCTGTCAACCGTATTCTTATTTTGAGGTAGCTATATCTTTTTGGGTTTTAGGACATCATACCAACAATGCCAAATAATTTTCAGACAACAGCAGGATCTCCAAGAATTCAACTAAATTCTGACACTATCTACCTGAACATAGTGTAAGATTTCATCAGTTAATGGATCAGTCCTCCAAGACTATCTCCAACCCCACCTCAGATGCCAGTCTCACTGTAGGCCCCAGGTTATTACCTGTGCTTGTGACTGAGCAACTACAGGTTGGAGGTCCCAGTGGCCTACTTCTTACGTTCTTTTAATTTGCTACAGGGACTCACAAAACTCAGAAAAATACTTACTTTATGTTTGCCAGCTTATTAAAAGATATAATAGAAGATTTAAATCAATAGATAGATAAAGAAGTGCACAGGGCAAGGTATGGAGAATGGGCACAGAGCTTCTATTACCTTCTGTAAGACTGCCACTCTTCCTGCCTTTTCATACATTTCACAAACTAAAAGCTTTCTGAACCCAGTCCTTTCAGCTTTTCTGTGGAGGCTTCATGACATAGTCATGACTGACTAAATCATTGTCATTTGCTGATCTAATCTCCAGATCCTCTTCCCTCCCCAGATAATCCTGTATTGGGAGGAAGGGGAGGCAAAAAGTTGTGAAGGCTTTCACCAAGTGGTTGGTCCTTCAGGCAAACAGCCCTTGCCTTGAGTGAGGTCTGAAGGTCACTTCATTAACAGAACAAAACACACCTCTCTCACCCTTATCACAGGAAATCCCAAGAGTTTTAGGAGCTGTGAGTCAGTAGCCATGGTTGAAAACCAAATATTCAGATGACCAAAATATATTTCTTGTAAACCACTATATTACACTACATGCTTAAGTATTTAATTATGTGATCTTTTAAACTAATATTTTTCTAAGAGTATAAACTGTTCTGGCAGTAATCTGGATTGGGGAGTGATGTATTGCCAAATTTCTGTCGTTTTAGTCCAGGAAGTCAAAGAGAAAGAACAGGAGAGCCCCTTAGGGCAGGAAGTTCAAAGTAACAATGTTAACTACTACTACCTTTTCTTGATTTTTTTTTTTTAAACAAGCAAATCTTCTCTTCAGAGTTGCAGTTTAAAGCCAAGAACATGCAGAATTGGGAGAAAAAATAGTTAAATTTGGAGACTTGCAGAGGTAGAATCAGAGTAGTGAAAGCCATTACAGCAACTGAACTAACTGAGGTCAGTCTTTGGTGAATCACAGAAACAGGTGGAGTTGTCAAACAAAGGAATCTTTGTTTACAACATACAAGGAGATCACAGGGAATAAGTTCCAAAGCCTTGACTGTTTGAACAGGAGAGAGATTTTTATTTAGTATTTAAGATGAATACTCAGAAGGGAGAGTTTTATTATTCCGTGTATGGTTGGTCATAAGGTTGTGGATGCATGCACATCCACATATGTATTTGTGCAATATGTATTGCATGTTCACCTGAATGAAGCTTGTATTCCACCGAGGGCAGAAACTTCAACGTTAGAATAAAGCAGAGGTAACTGTTGGACAAGGGAAAGGGACTCTGCAGGCTTCAAGAGCAGATAGAAACTAGATGGGGTCTTGGGCTCATTTTCTGGGACAAGGAATGCAAGGCCTTGATTGCTTTTGAAATAGCACTAGGAGTTTTACCACTGATTTATTGTCTCAATAGCTTAGGCTATTTCCTGGTCTGGTGGTGACTGTTAGTTTTCCCATTGCCTTGTTCCCTCAAAATCCTTAAGGAGTGAGGTTTTTGCATTTCTTTGTAAGAACCTCCCAGGAAGTTTTGGAAGAAGTGTGCTTGGGCAAGTACACAGGTGGGGTATAGATCATTGAAAATAGCTGGGGACAAAAAATGATTTTCTTATGTCAGGAAAACTATATGTCATCTTAATTTTCTGGGAACCTCTAATTCTTTCTGCTGATGTTACCAGCAGGCTTCTGAGATATTACTGATTGTTCTCTTGTACCTAAGGAAAAAGAAATGTAGAAAGCAAAAGACAAAACTTTAAAATCTATCCTCCAACTCATCAATTCACTGCAGCCACCTCTCTGTCTTTCCCTTTCTCTTTTTCTTTCTCTTTCTCTCTCACTTTCTCTCTCACATACGCACAACACACGCAAATCATCTTAAAACAATTTTTAATTTTCCCTATTCCATTTTAATATACTTGAGGCATGATCATTTTCTTAGTAAATACAAGAAAAAAAAATCTAGGATTCCATCATTCTGTGTGATTAAAGTATTGAGGAATTTACTTCCAATAGCACTTATAAAAACACATTTTATTTATGTAATATTATATAATCAGGTGCCTGCATTTTTCTTATTCTCTAACTAGTGTTATTTGGCAATTAATATTTTGTCAATCAATATTCCCCTATATCTGAATGTGTGGGCAGTGAGAGATGAGTTAGAGGCAAGGATGGTGAACACTCCCAACAACTGCAGACTACATATATCTTAAGCCATGATTTTCTTTGCAAAGGTCAACATTGATAATGTTCTAGTCATACCTCCGTGTACCAGGAAAGAAGTAGCATATTTCTTGAAAGACACAGCTATCAAAGCTCCATTGAGAAACTGTAAAGATGGACAAGCGATTTCCAAATTACATATCTGATAATGGACATCTACTCTGATTATTTAAATATGAATAAAAATAAAAAACCTTACTAATAACCAAACAGAGTATCCAATTTTACATGTGAAGGAAATAATGGAAGAGACATGTCACCAAAAGTATATGGATGGCTTATAGGCACATGACAAATTTCTCAACATTTAGACATTAAAGAAATACAAATTAAAATCATAATGAGACATGCTTACATATCTATTAGAATGGCTAAAATTATAAAGGCTAATTGTACTTGGTCTGAGCTAGATTGAGAAGCAACAAAAAATCTAAACTGTTGTTGGCATATATCATGATACAACCACTTTGGAAAATAGTTTGAAAATTTTTTTAAATGCAAAATATGTTGCAGTTACAAAAATAGCCATTTTACTTCTAGGCATTTAACCAAGAGAAACAAGCCCTATGTTCATACAGGGACTTGTATATGAATTTCATAGCAGCTTTATTTTTAAGAATTGAAAACAGTGGAAATGTTCATCAATGTCCATCCATAGAGCAAAGAAAAATTATGATCTATTCATTAAAGAGATTACTATTCAACATCAAAATGAACTATTTACAATTGGAGATTCTCAAAGTAATGATGCTGAGAAAAGAAAAGCCAGGCAATGAATAGTATATACAGTGTGATTCCATGACTATAAAAAATCTAGAAAATACAAATTTATATATAGTCACAGTCATCAAATATATTGGTGTGATTTTAGTGCCTTCTTCTGTGATCCTATAGCTTCCTACACTTGCATCTCTGAGCATTTGTTACACCATGTGAAAATATGAACTCTTTCTCTTCATTCTGTCTTACTAGAATAAGAGTCCTTGAAATTTTATGGACAATTGAACTCTCAGTTATTAGCAGAAATTCTATCACACAGTAAGTTTCCAAATATAAAAGCCAGAGTTTTACAATGACTTCTAAGCTTTTACATGATCTAGCCACTCATTTAACCTCTGTGACCTCTTTCCCTGCTACTCTTCAGTCACTCACAGTGGCCTCCTTGCTATTCCTCAGATATGCCAGGCATGATCCAACCTTATGGCCTTCAAGATAGCCAATTCCTTTGTCTGGAGTGACCTTATTGCTGATAGTTCTACGCAAATTCATCACCTTTCCATACCTTTGTTCAATTGTCAGCTTCATTGTAACTACCCTGATCTTCCTATTAAAAATTTTAACTCCCCATCCCCTGCCTAGCAACCTTGATTTTTCTCACCCTGATCGAGTTTTTCTTTTTCCCCATTGTACTCATCCTTTTTGAATGCACTATGCAATTTTTATTAAGGTTTATAGCTTTGAATTGTCTCACCCATTAAAATAAAAGTTCTACAAAGCCAAGTATTTCATTTACCAGTGTAGTCTGAAGTAATATCTGCCATATAATAGTTCAGTAGACAACTGGTAAATTTCAAAATAAATTAATGTTGAGAATATACTGAATTTCACAAGTCATTTCAATATTTATTTCCAAAAAATAAACTATGTAAAACATACCTTAAATTTACTTTCAAAATATTTTATAGCATATAATGGACAATATACATAAGCCTTAAAGAAACAATCCTATAAATAACCATTTCATACCTACTTAAAAACTACATAATACCACACTCCTAGATCCTCTCTGAACGCTCTAAAATAACCCTAAAGGAAATACATTTTTAAAAATAACAGATTTTTTGTCAAATAATTTAATAAAATAAAAGTTTCATTCATCTATGTAGATCATAATAAATGTTTTTAATAAGCATGAAATTATAACTCTGAAGTGTGCTAAAATGAAACCACCTGCTAAGGGTGAGAGAATAAAAATAAACATCATGTTTCCAAATAAGAGGAATTTATTACCTTTGAATCAAAGCATGTGGATTTGTTCAAACTGGCAATAAAGGAATATGGAGACACAAACCATAGAAAGTCATTTTTTAGATTTCTAAAAGACTTCGAAGTGAAAAGTATACATTCACTTCTCACTTATTGCTCCTACATATTCATGAATTTGAGAGAAAATATAGGCCCTGTGTGTCTTAGCAACTAATGGGATATTTTTTGATATTTACATGCTTACACATAGTATGTGTTATAGTCTTCTCTTTTACATGCTGTAAAAAGGTTAACCCCTTTTCTGCAGAGATCTGAAAATGTGAAACAGTGCCTGAGTAGCTGAATTCATCTAATTCAAATTTCTTGCAGGTCTAAGACCTATTGATTTTCACTTGACTGCCTCCTTTTTCATCTGTCAATTGGTTACAAATTCTGGTACTGAAGAGAATACATTGGGGCTGGTGGCTCAGTGTGTTAAAGCCTCTGCCTTCAGTTCAGGTCATGATCTCAGGATCCTGGGATCGAGCTCCACATCGGGACATAATGTAACGACAGATAGTTTATATGGGAGCCCTTTGGGTACTCTGGTGGATGAATGTTTTTAAATTAGTTTTTCATGGACATGGGGAGTTAGAGACGAGAAGGGAGGTGGGGGAAATTGGAAGGGGAGCTGAATCATGAGAGACTATGGACTCTGAAAAACAATCTGAGGGTTTTGAAGGGGCGGGGGATTTGGAGGTTGGGGTACCAGGTGTTGGGTATCATAGAGGGCACTGCTTGCATGGAGCACTGGGTGTGGTGCAAAAAGAATGAATACTGTTATGCTGAAAATAAATAAAAAATTAATTTAAAAAATATTAGTTTTTCGTAAACTACAAAAAAAAAAAAAAAGAAAAGCGCTCCCATTTATAGCGTACACTTTATGGTTCACAAGGCACGTGCCAACAATAAAAATAATAATGGGTTACCGTTACACTTCATAGAAAAGGAGGTACAGGGAAATTGAATGAAAGGGAATAACAAAGTAGGTTCATAAGTCAATCTTCCTTGTAAAAAAATTAACCTGAAAGTGCGTTTCTGCCACCTCTCTCCTGTGTGACATTTTATCGATGGGAGATGGAAAATAAATGGTCTGGTTAACCTTTCCCTCCCCCTCAAAACCCATTATTTGAAAACACAAAAAGGGAAGTGAAGGGAGAAATCCTCCCACTCCCATCCCCACTCACCTCCATAGCCACCTCCTCTTCCAAGAACCTAGCAGACAAGGTGCCAAGAAGTGTTAGGTACCAGCAGTGGTCTCAGATCTCATTCAAGAATCATGGTGAAAGGCATTCAAAGAGATTGTGGGGGCACAGGGATCCAATTAAGGGGGACAAGTTTAAGGTTTGCCTGGTCCCCTAAAAACTAATGGCACTAGAGAAGATGAGCTTTGGGAACTATAGCATAATGGATACAATGTGTAAAAAGCTTCAGTGAGTCATGGTGGGAAGAGGCCAAGAGGGTAGCAAACACAGTCTTAGATGATGTTATTAATAGCACTATAGGCTCTAGATTTCCTGTTGTGGTGTTCTTTGCAAGACCAGCCCGGCCAAAGTGGATACTCTCAACCTGGAACAGAGGGTCTTGGAGATGCCAGCACGTGAGGTATGATGAGAGGGTAAAATGATAGGAGGTGTCCTTTGGAAGGACTGACTCCTTGACTTTAAAAGGGAGAACCCAAATCTGTAGGTGAAATCTTTCTGGCTACAAAGAGGGCCAAGGCCTCCTAAGGTCAAGGTCTCCTCGTCACTTGCAAAGATGTCGAAGAACATATTCAGACATTTCAAAGATGTCCTCATATCATTGGTTCCCACTCTGGAATTCTATCAATAAGGTGAGAGTTCCTCTAGTTGAAAAAGAGATCTAAAAAGACTTCCCTTTCTCATGTAATTTCTGTAACCTCCAGGACACACCCACCTCCCCCTTCCAGCTCTGTAATGAAGCCACAGCTGGTGCCAATTTGTGGAACTCCTTAAAGGCTATTCTCCCTTATATACCCCGGGACCAAGTTCCCATGCTCCGTCACCCGATTTCCTGCACTCACCTCCCACCTGGTGTGTTCACACCTGCAAGTGCCTTTTACCAACCCCTTTGCCAAAAGGCAGCCAGAGTGACCTTTCAAAGACCTATCAGTTCCTGGCATTTGTCTCCATAGAAATCTGCACTGATCTTCTAACAAATTCTCAGTCCTCCAAAGGCACCCATAATCCTCCCATCAGTCTATTCATACCCCTCCAACTGACTGATGCCTGTTCTGCCCCATCTCTCTGCCCTTCAACCACACTGCCTCCTTCTTCCTGTGGAGACCTCTCATGCCACCTGCCTCCAAGCACAGGTGATTCCCATTGATGGGAAGACCCTCTTCTCTCCCCCATCTCCCCACTCCAGTTACTCCCACTTATTCGTGAGCTCACAAGCCCCATGGTACACACTCTCCATGCAGCCTGCTCTCTCTTTTCTAGCACTGGCCTCCGTTTCTAGCTGTGCTTGTGTCATGGATGTCCCTCCCCAGCCAGCCTCCAAGCTCTCCTTCCCTTTAGCTCCAACACCTGACACAGTGCCTGGCACGTAGTAAGCCCTGGCTAGCTTCTAAGAGCCTCACTGAGGGACTGAAAGCATTTTAAAAATGTCACCACGTAGGCTCGAAACTGTAGGCAGAAAAAGCTTTGCCTGGATTGACATTTTAGAGACGTATTCGTCAAGTTGGATGTGTTCACTGACTTTACCTTGTAAAATTAAAAAAAAAAAAGGACCTCTGTATCGCTTCGCATCTAAGGAAGGCGCATGTATACTATTAGACCACGTTATGAGCTTAATGGAAGGAGACAAGATGTTTTCGCTAAGAAAATGTATAAGACTGTTGAGGTCAAGTGGGAGGAAACAGTCCGTTTGTTGGAGCATTGCTATCTTACTCTATCACAGCCACTCATAAAAATCTGACACGGGGTGAGTCAGAATTGTCTGTCGGAGAGGAGTTAGATCTGGCTCATGTTCCTACAGACATGAAAGCCAGAAGCGAAGAAGGAGGCTTTGAAAGCGTGGGTTGAGGAGGCCGTGTGGTTCACTGCGATGAGCTAAGTGCCCAGGGCCACCAGCAGACATGCTGGCCTGTGTCCGTCCTTTGTTCTGGGGTCCCTCTTGCACCATGTGGTGAGGCTGGTGGCTGGGAGCAGCTCAGGACAGGACCTGGTGGCATCTTACCTCTCCCACCCTCCTGTGGGCTCCAGTGGGCTCCAGTAGGTCCCAAGGGACAGCCTGCCTTCCTTGCAAAGCCCAGTAGCACTGGGGGCAGAAACTGGGGCCAAAGAGTGAGCACCCTTTTTGACAAGCTGGACCAGCCACCTCTTCTTCAGATGCAGGAGGAGCCCTGGCATGCTGACTCCTCCCTTCTCCCTTTCCCCTTTCCTCTTTCCTCCCTCTTTTCTTCCCCTCTCTCCTTCCCTGGTGGTGCCCTTTCCCAATGCCCACTTCATCCCTTTTCCTTTCTACATACCTGTCTTCTAGAGTTTCTTCTCTTTCCTCCCCATTACTTCCCTTCATCTGAATCTCCTCTTTGGTCCCTTTGTCCCTGCTCTCTGCTCCTCCTCCCCTTCCCTGGCCCCTGTTCAGCTCCATACTGAATGCAGGCAGAGCTGGACTAACATGCTCACTTGCTAGCTCAGCCACCCTCCAGAGAAGTCACTCTTCGGTGGCCACCTTCCTGACCCCCTGGTTGCTTCTCCACTTGTTCAGATATTGCTCTGAAGTCTGAGGAGGACAGAGCGGGGCTGCCACAGAAGCAGGCCAGAGGAGAAACCAAACCATGTGTCCACACTGTCCCCCAGCACTGCTGCTCTGAGAGCTTTCGGAGTCCTCAAAGGGTTAGGATTTAGGGGCTTCTTCAGAACCGGGAGTGAAAACAAGCATAGGTCAAAAGAAAAGCGACGGCCCCCACACAAAAATAATAATCACAAATGAAAACTATGTTAACTCTGAGTCCCAAAGTCGAAAAATTGCCTTGAATCTGTCACTAGAGAACACCCAAGGCCTCACTCTCTGGGTTCTGGGTGCCCTGGGAATGGCAGGAGGCTCTGAAAAGCGCGTGGGGGTGCAGAACTATGGGGGCTAGCCTGCCCGTTGGCAGGGGGGGGGGTACCTCCTGTGGCGCTGTCCCGGCCTGACCCCCTGCGGACAGGGTGTGGCGCAGCGTCTGGGGTGGTCCTGGTGCCCTGGGGTTGGCGGGAGGCTGCGCCCAGCTCCTGGACTGCGTTTTCTGCTTCAGGTGAGGGCGTGTCGTGGTGTCACTTTACCTGTGAGCAGAGGGTCCTCCAGAGAAGCCATGGGTCGGGGAGGGGCAGCAGGCGGCGGGAACGGGAACAGGACACCGCGGCCTCAGGGGCTAGGCTGGAGCATGGGAGTGCAGGGGCAGCGAGTATGGTGGGTCCTGCAGTCCCAAATGGGCTGCAGCACAGCACACTGGCGCTGCGCGCCCCTCCTTCCCGCCTGGGCAATTAGCAAAGCCCCTCTTCCAGCCGCCCCAGCCCCCCTCCCTCCTGAGTCCTCTGAGAGCTCACTTCCAGCTTTGGAAATAAGCAAAGACCCTTCTCTGCGCTGGCCCCGCCCCCTCACTTCTGAGGCCAGAGCCCATGCTGGGGTGCGGGGCTAAGCTCCCAGTGGAGCATCTCAACAGGAAAAGGTCCACCCAAGGGAAGCTCTAAGTGATATGTGCCAGGCACTGTGTCAGGTATTGGAGCTAAAGGGAAGGAGAGCTTGGAGGCTGGCTGGGGAGGGACATCCATGACACAAGCACAGCTAGAAACGGAGGCCAATGCTAGAAAAGAGAGAGCATGCTGCATGGAGAGTGTGTACCATGGGGCTTGTGAGCTCACGAATAAGTGGGAGTAACTGGAGTGGGGAGATGGGGGAGAGAAGAGGGTCTTCCCATCAATGGGAATCACCTGTGCTTGGAGGCAGGTGGCATGAGAGGTCTCCACAGGAAGAAGGAGGCAGTGTGGTTGAAGGGCAGAGAGATGGGGCAGAACAGCCATCTCCATTCCTGTGTGTTCATAGGCTTCCAACGTTTAGATACACCCTTGTTCGTGGTGTATATGTTGGCAATTCTTCCAGGTTTCTGTTGTTTTGATGCTCCATCAAGACAAAACAACTTCCGCTTATCTTTTGTCTCTGGAAGGCATAAAATGACTCTCGCTGACTTATGCACAAACACTTTGGCTCTCTTCTCCTTGGGAATAGCATAACCTATGTCTTCCCTGTTTCTTCACTTGCAAGCTATGAGTATCTTTATAGTCGAAGGAAATCTCCTATGGTCAACAGAAGGACGAGCTAGTTTAATATTTGCTGTTTTCTTATGGATGTTTTCTACCTTTTTTTTTTTTTTTTAATTTGGAATTTCAACCACTGTTACAAACTGTTTGTATTGACGGGAGACTTTAGTCCTGATACTGAATGTATTATTGATAGGTAATAGTTCACTTTCTCATTTCGGTTGGCTTCTGACTTGGATTCTATTTGCCTTTCACCTATATGGTATTTTCTTGGGGTTGCTTCATTGGTACGATTCCTCGCTTCCTTCCCATATTTTGCATGTCTTATCTTTGTGTGTTTGCATGTGCATGTGTTAATGCTGTGTGGTGTGTGTGTGTGTTTCACATCACAATTATTATTAAAATACGAGAGAATGGAATTCGGTCTCTTGTGGGTAGCAATTCAATTTGACATGCCTTGAAATCTCACATTCCATCAGTTTCAGGAAATCTCCTGCAAGGAATGTCATCTCTTGTCCTCTTCAAGTAACACGTGTTCTCACAAAACTGCTTTCCAAAGAACAGCACCATTTGAATTTCTCATTAGAGTCATACTGTTTGTACCAATACCCTTTCTTTTTCGTATGATTCTTGAGTGTCATGAGTTAGTGAAATCGTCTGTCTGATGTCGTTCTGAGAATGATAGATGTGACAAAGCCCAATGCTCTCCGCAAGACTGCCATAAGAGACAAGTGGAAGAATTCCTTCTTGCTTATGTCTCAGTACGAATTGCGGTGACATGGAGGAGAGTGAGATGGTAGTAGTGTCTAATAACCTCATGCTTGTCTTCAGCTATGAAGGCAACAGGAAGATGAACACAACAACTGCATTGGGGTGGAAATTGACCTGAAGCCTACAAGATAAACTCCACAGCGAAAGAAAACGGAAGTTGCAGAGATGATGGGAGAAGGTTGGAGACATGGCTCAGGGGATATTTGGTTGGTTAGTGGATCAGAGGGCTGGATCCCATGAAGAGTACCAAGGCACAGGAGAGCAGGGCACACTGGGAACCCACAAGGAACCTGTTTCCCAGTGCCGTTGACTGTGAGACGCAGAGGGTCTGAAGGGCACGAGTACTTTACAACACAAGTGTTGAAGGCTGAAGTTTTCCTATCAGCAGGCTTGGCACACATCAACTTGAAGGAACACCATCTTTTTCCTGCATATGACACCAACAAGCGACCAGGAGCAGACAGCCTGGAGACAATGATCAGAGAGAGACAATACTAAGTGACGCACTGGGAAGATGGTGAGTAGTGGGAGTGATTCCGTGAAAGGCAGTGTTCGTGGAGATGTCTCAATGTGGACATAATAAATTTTGGGCTCTCGCAACAGCAGCATCAAGACAAAGCTACTGGCCAAGACAGGTATGTGAGGACATAGGCTGCCTAGCCAGCCAACTCGAAATCCCGACAGTGGAATACTTGGAAAACTGCCTTCCTCAGTCCAAGATGCTTAGTCCAAGGACAACGACTCTCCCATAGGGGACGAGAAGAAAGCTTTGACCACATGTTCTCTTCTGAACACAGCATTCTGCAGGCCTGCGTTCTGCTGAGTTGCTCGAATTTCTCCTTTCACAGGCACACCAGAGCCCACCAAGGTAAACCTCTGCATATTCAACCCGGACCCTAAAAACAACAAACGGCCGGAAAGGAGAGCTACAGCAAATGACTGGCCTCCAGGACAGGGTCAGCCACAACACAAACAGCAGTGGCATGCATGCCACATACACACTCACAAACACACACACACGCACGCACTCAACAAACCTTAAGGGCCAGCCCTGGGTACTCCGGATCTCTTCCTCCTAAATAAATTACCCTCAGGTTAGAAAGCAGAATGAGTTTAACGAATACAGAGAGGTGACAGAGACTTAGATCCAATGCAAAGATGAAAAAATCAATTGATGCCCAGGTAAAGGAAGAAGGAATGATTATGGCTAGGCAATCAGAGTGAACCCTCTACATAGAAAACGCCCGATGCGGGATTGAAAGCAGGGGCCTGGATACTCGCTGTACGTCAGAAAACATAGGAGATATCAGAGAGTCTCAAACCACAGAGATAAAACTGATAAAGATAAAAGCACCTAAAGAACTCCTGAAGAGAAGATTGGTAGGAGACTGTACACTGCAGCTCCATGCAGGATCCCATGATCTTACCTCCAGAGGCTTTTCCAAAAATTCCAATGCTGTTTCAGTTCTCATCATTTGAATTCGGGTGGCCCTCCAAAGATAGGGTCCTTATTCAAAAGAGCGAGACTGATACAAAGTGAAGGTCAAGCAAACGTTAATTTTGCACAAAGCATCGAGAATCATATTGACCGGTCAGGGCCTTCTCTTGCAAAGAGGCAACCCCTCCCAGCCTCAGAGACTAACATTTATAGCGGTAGTTTAGCCAGGCTATACAGACGTGGCCAATGAGATAACAATACAGAAAAAACTGCACAGTCGTGCTAAGTCTGCTACACCACAAAAACAAAAATGCTAGGTAACACATGGGTGGACAATTGGATCTCAATTTACCCTAGTAGATATATGCGTGCCCCTCTAATGGGATGTCTTCACCTGGCCTGATTCACCCTTGTATCTAGGCTTTGAGAGTAAGCTCCTCTGGGAGGAGTAGGGTCAATTTTGTTTACAGCATGGGTTCAATATAAGTTTACTGCAGAAACACAAAATGACTCCCTCTGGCCTAGCGGACCTTATAATGAGTAGCTGTAGCATCCCTAGAAATAGAGCCAAAATGACTTCCAAATCTTCAAAACTGACGATTTACCAAAAGCAGATTCTACATCCTAGAACCTTAGGTCCAGAATGGACTCATGTACTTGGAGTCCACAGGAGCAAGCATGGAGCATGTTGGAAAAGACCCATAGCCCAAGTGAAGCCATCTGAAAGACTTCCATGCCCGTTTCAGGAAGACAACTTGTATCTTCAAAAGGACGCATTGAAGAGGATTCAAATGTCAAAGAACCTGGAGCATTCCCACAGGGTCATGCAGATACCCTCTGGAGGAGTACATGTAGATGTGACAGCACAAGCCTGCCTTCACCCTCTCATGAACATCCCCCAAATAGTTTCATGGGATAAGCAAACAATGCCTCTTGTGGAAGATGGGCGTGTTCTAATGGAGGCAGCAGAAGATGAACAGTGGGACAACAAAGGGCCATTAGAGAGCCACAGACAGCGTATGCTACAGGTTGGTGAGGATATTCAGGAAGACAAGGAACTGGAGAATGAACATTGGAGCTCTGAGCGAAGGTCTAGCATTTGAGATAATGGGAGGTTCTCTGAACCTGGCTGCCTTCCATAGAGATCTAGGTCCAAATTAAAGAAAACATCCTCTGGCCACAGTCAATCCTTGTACCCCGGTTGTGTTTTTGTCTTTTTGTCAAACAATGCACATGCACATATTTGACAGAGAGACAGAGAGATCACAATCAGGGTGTAGAGCTGGAGAGGGAAAAGCTGACTTACCCCTGAGCAGGGAACCTGAGACCAGAGTCGATGCCAAGACCCTGGGATCATGAGTTGAGCTGAAGGCCGCCTCTGAACTGATAGACACAATCCATGACACAACCTTTGACTTCTGAATATGTCCTAGTTCTAGACGTGAACCACTGCTCTGTCATTGTTCACAAATGAAGGGTAAATGGATTTTGGCTTGGGCTGGTGTTGCTTGAGCAACCTGGCCTGCTTTGAGAGCTGGTATAGTTTGTCCTCTTGAGGTAAGTGATTTGGCTATGTACAAACTACACTCCCACGCATATTTAGGTAAAGAGAATTCCTCCATTGAATGAAACTATGTCTTGTGGTTCCATGCTTCTGTGGATGGTGATGTGAGTCCTCCTTGCCTCTGAATCTGGATCTCTGTTTCTGCTCCCAGATGAGGGACAGTTTTAGCTCTGAATTCTCAAATCCATGTTCAGCCCTCTTTTTTTTCTCTCACTCCTACTTCTCCTACAATAAGCACCTCTTTCTATTCCTTGGAGTCAATGACTTTCCTAAGCTCATTGTCATGTTTCATCATTCTTCCTTCTTTCTTTGGATTTGTTTCCTTATTTACCATTCCTTTTCTGCCAGGTCAAAAATTTGGTCCTTTGCTTCTGCCAGCTTCTTGGACTTTTCCTTCAGTCTGCTACCAATCTTTTCTTTAGAAATTCTTTATTTATTTTATTTTATTTTATTTTACTTTATTTTATTTTATTTCTATCAGTTTAATCTATGTGTTTTGAGACTCCCTGATATCTTTCTGCTTTCAATCCTCCATTGGGCGTGTTATATGTGAGGTTTCACTCCGATTACCTGGCCATGATAATTTCTTGTCTTCTTCCTTGGCAACAATTGATTCTTCCATCTTTGTCTTGGATATAGGTCTCTGACTCTTTCTCAGTATTTGAAAAATCCATTCTGTTTTTTATCCTGATGGTAATTTCTTTAGAAATAAGATATCATGGAGTGCCCAAGGGCTGGCCCTTGAGGGAGTCTCAGGTATGTGTGTGTGGCATGCATGCCCTCTGCTGTTGTATCATAGCTGCCCCCTGTCCTTGAGACCAGTCATCTGCAGAGGCTCTCTTTGCCAGCCTTTTGGTGTGTTTGGGGTCTGGGCTGAATAGGCTGAGGTTTAGCTTGGTGGGATCTGGTGTGCCTGTGAAAGGAGAAATTCAACCTTCACAACAGAATGAATGCCTGTAGCATTCTGTGGTCAGGGGACAGCCTATGGACAGGGCTTTCTTCTAGTCCCCTATGGGAGAATCTGTTCTCTTAAAATGAAGCAAGTTGGACTGAGGAACACAGTACCCTATGTGTTCCATGGTTAGAATTTCGTGTTTGCAGGAGAGGCAATTAAAGCCCTCACCAACCTGTCTTTGGCCAGTAGCTCGGGCTTGATGCTGCCTGTGCGAGAGCCCCAAATTTCTTTTGCCCCCATCAAATCATCTCCAAGAACACTGCCTCTCACTAATGTACAGCCAGAACCCACCATCTTCCCACTGTGTCACCTGGTATTGTCTCTAATCGTGGTTTCCAGGCTGTCTTCACCTGGCTATTTGTTGGTGTTCTCTGACAGAGAAATACAGTGTTCTTTTGAGTTGATATGCCAAGGCTGCTGATCTAAAATCTCCAGGCCTCAAGGCCCTTTGTTGGCATGAACTAGTATGATTCAGACCCCCTGATGGTCAGAATCAATGGAATTGGAGAACGTACTCCTTGTGGGTTCCAAGTGTGCTCCGATCTCTTGTGGCTTTGCCCATTGCATTGTCTCACTGCCTTCTGAATTACCAACTTTCCACTTTTCCCCTAAACCATGTCTCCAGTCTTCTCCCATAGTGATTGCAACTTATTCTCTCTTTTGCTATGGAGTTTGCTTTGTGGGCTCCAGTTCATTTCTGCCATGTTGAAGTTGATGTGGTAATCTTCCTGTTGTGTTCCTGGATAAAGACAAGTCTGGAGTTACCAGACACTACTACCATCTCACTGTCCTGAAAAAGCCCCACAGAATCTTACCCAGCCATAAGCAAGAATGAATTCTTTCCACTTGCCTCATGTGGCAGAATTGTGGAGAGCATTAGCCTACGTCACATCTATCAGTCCCAGAAAGACAAATAACATACAATTTCACTCTCTCATGACTGTCAAGAGACATATGAAAAAGCAAGGGAAAAATGGACAAATAATACGACACTACCCAGGCACACAAAATGTGGTGTTTGTTGAGGTCAGGTTTGAGAAAATATGTGTTTATCAAAGAGGACAAAAGATGACATTCTTTGTAGGAAATGTGGCTGAAAGAGAGGGAATGTGAGTTTTCAAGGCATGTCAAATGGAACTGCTATCCATTAAATACCGACTTCCTATCTCCATCAATTTAATTATAATTGTTATTTGAAACACACTCAGCACACACACACACACACACACACACACAGATAAGACACACAAAAGATGGGGAGGAAGTGAAGAATAGCACTAATGAAGCAAACCCAAAAGAAAAGAACTGAGAGAAAAGGATAAATTCCAAGACACATATTCACTCCAAAGATTAGGTCAGGAAACCTACAAAATCTCAGCTCTGTAGTAGTGACTAAAGCGTTTGAAGCAGTAATCAAACCCCTGTCAACACACAGATGGCGAGGTGCAAATCATTTCCTGTTCAACTCTTCTAGACATTTAGAGAAGGCAATGCCATTTTCTTCTCATCAATTCCACAAATGGAGGAGGTGGATGAACTCCACTTTACTAGTATAAAGACCCAATTCAAATAATGACATTTTAGGAAATAAATTATATTCCATTTCAATAATTAAACATAATAAAAATATAATTCTTTCCTTTTCTCTGTCTGTCTTCACCTGCATTTGAAAGGGCCAGCTTGTTTTTGTATTATTTTGTACTGTTGAGGAAGCCAGCCTGTCATCCATCATCCATTTTTGACAGAGTATTCACTGATGCTTCAGTTCCATATATGACCTAGTACTCCGCCTAAGATATGCCAGAACTCTTCAACACCCATTAGCCCGTTCCCTCATTCCCTGCATGTCTCTTTTTTCCTTGACTCTCAGCTTGATTCCTCAGAGTTCTGAGTTACTCCTGGTTTGTCTCCTTCTCTGACTTATCCCCTTCAGTTTTTCCTTCTTTCTACTAAGGGCCGTGGTATTCGTCCTAGGGCACATATGAGAGAAGCCATATGATATTTCCCTATGTCTCCTTGCCCATTTCATTTCACAAACCCAGTCCTGTGGCATTCATGCCAGTGCAAGAATCAAGAGTTCATCCTCCCTAATTGCTGAGGAATACTCTGTTGCCAATATGGACCACACCTTCTTTATCCACTAGTCTTTGCAAGGACATAGCAGCTCAATCCTCAGTTCTGTTCAAGTGAGCCTTATATAAGTGTTGTTCTTGTTGCTGTTCTGTTGAGAAAGCCTGCCTATCATCCATCATCCGTTTTTGACAGAGTATTCAGGGATGCTTTAGTTGCATGTACGTCCAGTGCTCCTCTTAATATATTCCACAACTCCTGACTACCCATTAAGCAGTTCTCTTTTTGGTAAACCTCAGCTGGATTCTCAGAGTCCTGAGTCACTCCTGGTAGGTCTCCTTCTCTGACTTTTTGCCCGTCAGTATTCCCTTCCTTTTCCATTTCCCAACAGCAGGGCATGGGACATTCATGTCAAGGCAAGGTCCAGGGGTTCATTCACTTCGATGGCAGAGGAATACTGAGGTGCCGAAATGGACCCAAACTTCCTGATCCACTAGTCCTTGCAAGGGCATTGCGGCTCACTCCAAAGGTCTGCTCGAATGGGCCTTGCAAGCCGTCTATATACGCCGTCCCTTTCCTTCTGACTAAAGAGTCTTGGTCCACATGTCTATACCCGTTACCACAACAAGTACAGTTAACTAATAATGACAACGGTTTCGGTCCAGGCCTCTTCATTGAGAGTTAGCTCAGATGCAGAATATCACTCTCCTCAAAGACTTTGCAAAGGTATTTAAGGGAAAGCCAGGTAGACAGAGGCCTCATCCCTTAGCCGCGTATTTCAGAACACTAGGAGACGAGGACACAGACGGCACCATATAGCGATGCCCTCACCTTTTACCTCGGAAAGGGACTTTCCGTACCTTAGTCATCACTGACCCATAAGCAAAAGACGCTGACAAAGTACGCTCTCACCCACAGGACGAGAAACCCCACGGAGAGCTGCTCATACACGCGACCTCACCTTTTCTTGAGATATCTAGAAATTGTAGTGTAAAAGGACACCTTGCCGTCTCCGGGGATATGTTGGCCTAAAGGAAGGTATACTGAATGTCATTTTCCTTCCTCTATGTCTCCAGAAAGGGGAAGTTTGACATTAAACCACAAGACATCCTGAGTTCTTGATCAGGTTCAGAGGGCTCTTGTTTTGTCCTTCCTGGGGCTTCCTACTTAAAGCCATAGGACACCAAGGTCATGGGAGAGGGACAGCTGCTTCAGTGAAGCCAGCATCTGTGATGTCACAAAGCTTTGAGGTCATAGCAACCACTCCTCATCAACCCAGGCCTGATCACTACACTTGACTGGAGTAGTCATGGGTGGGCCAAGAGGACCCCAGGCCGTCCCAAACTGCTGGAGCCGCCTGGGTCTCTCACCAAGGCAGTTTGCGAAGCGAGTCGGTGTCACCTTCTCCATGGCCCAATTCATAGTATTTGGTCGTGAGTGTCAGCACCAGCCCTCTGGACCTCGGAGAAAGGCAAGATGCCGCATTCCATCTTAGCACCGACAAGCCAAGAAACTAACAGACCGCAAGCAATGCCTCAGGGGAGGAAATCTGAGCCCTGCGTAAGGGTGAGACCCTCCCACCAAATCATGGAGCATCTCAACAGGAAAAGGTCCACCCAAGGGAAGCTCAAAGTGAACCCCCGCAACCGTGCCAAAGACATGTCTGGAGTCTTCCACAGAAAGCACACGAGTACCTCAATGGTCTCCAGAAACGGTGCCAACAAGGCCTCCCAATCTTCCAAAAAGACCATGCATCCAAGGCAGAGTCTACACCCTAGAACCTTAGGTCCAGGACGGACTCATGTTCTTGGAGTCCACAGAAGCCAACGGAGAGCATGTTGGAAGAGACCCATAGCCCAATGAAGCCAACTGAAAGGCTTCCGTGCCCATTTCAGGAAGACAACTTGTATGTGCAAAAGGACGCATTGAAGAGGATTCGAATGTGGAAGAACCTTGAGCACTCCCTCATGGTGGATCAGCTACCCTCTGTGGAACTGCATGGAGATGTGGCAGCACAAGCCTGCCTTCACCCTCTCATGACCATCCCCCAAATGGTTACATGCGATAAGCAAACAGTGCCTCTTGAGGAAGATGGGCATGTTCCAATGGAGCCCCGAGAGGATGCACAATGTGTTAACAAGGGGTCAGTACAGCACGACAGACAGCGGATGCTGCAGGTTGGTGAGGAGATCCAGGAAGGCAAAGAACAGGAGAATGAACAAGGAAGCTCCAAGCGAAGGTCGGGCATTTTAGGATGGTGGGAGGTTCTCTATACCTGGCTGCCCTCCATAGGAACCTAGGTCCAAATTCAATAAAACATCCTTTGGCCCCAGTCAATTATTGTGCACTGTTTTTGTCTTTGTTATCTTATCGAACATGCACATGCACGTTTGGACAGAGAGGCAGAGAGATCCCAATCAGGGGGTGGAGCTGGAGAGGGAGAAGCTTACTTGCCCCTGAGCAGAGAACCTGAGAACAGAGTCAATGCCAAGGCCCTGGAATCATGAGTTGATCTGAAGGCCGCGTCTGAACTGATGGACACAACCCGGGACCCAACAATTGACTTCTGAATACCTCCTGGTTCTAGACAGAACCGCTGCTCTGTCATTGTTCAGAAATGCAGGGGATAAGGATTTTGGCTTGGCTGCTGTTGCTTGAGCTATCCGGCCTGCTTCGAGAGCTGGTATAGCTTTTCCTCTTGAAGTCAGTGACTGGGCTATGGACAAACTATTCTCCGATGCCTATTTGCCTAAAGAGAATACCTCCATGCCTAGATTTTCAGGGGTAATGGCACTATGTCTTTAGGTGCTCCGCTTCTGTGGAAGGTGTTGGGAGTCCTCTGTGCCTCTGATTCTGGACCACTTTCTCTGCTCCCAGATGAGGGTCCTTTTCAGCCCCGAGTTCTCCAATCTAGGATAAGCCCTCTTTTCTTTCTCTCACTCTTACTTCACCTACAAGAGGCACCTCTTTCATTAACTTGGTGATTCCCTAAGCTCACTATGATGTTCCATCAAAGAATACATTCAAATGGCCAACAGACACATGAAAAAATGCTCCACATCACTCGGCATCAGGGAAATACAAATCAAAACCAGAATGAGATACCACCTCACACCGTTCAGAATGGCTAAAATGAACAAGTCAGTCAATGACAGATGCTGGCGAGGATGTGGAGAAAGGGCAACCCTCCTACACTGTATGTGGGAATGCAAGCTGGTGCAACCACTCTGGAAAACAGCGTGGACGTGCCTCAAAAAGCTGAAAATAGAACTACCCTATGACCCAGTGCTTGTAGTACTGGGTATATACCCTACAGATACAAACGTGGCATTCTGAAGGGGCACATGCACCCAAATGTTTATAGCAGCAATGTCCACAATAGTTAAACTATGGAAAGAAACTAAATGTCCTTCAACAGATGAATCAATAAATAAGATGTGGTATATATGTTCAATGGAATACTATGCAGCCATCAAAAAAAAATGAAATCCTGCTATTTGTGATGACGTGGATGGAACTAGAGGGTATTATGCTTGGCGAAATAAATCAATCTGAGAAAGACAACTATCATATGATCTCCCTGATATGATGAAGTGGAGATGCAACATAGGCAGTTTCGGGCGTACGAAAAAAAAATAAAAAAAGATGGTATTAGGAGGGAGACAAACCATAAAAGACTGAATCTCACAAAACAGACTGAGGGTTGCTGGGGGGAGGTGTGTTGGGAGAGGATGGTGGGGGTATGGACATTGGAGAGGGCAGGTGCTATGGTGAGTGATGGTGAGTGCTGTGAATCACAGACCTGTACCCCTAGGGATAAAAACACATTATATAAAAAATTTTAAAAAATAATTTAAAAAACCCATTAAAGAAAAAACACAGATTGCAAGCCCAGAGCTAATCTCATATTCAATCAAAACTTTTGAAAGTTTTCCCCTTAAAGATCAGAAGAAAGACAAGTGTGTCCATTTTCACTACTCTCATTTGACACAGTAGTGGATGTCCTAGCCAGAGAAACAAGGAACACAAAGAAATAAGAGACTCCAAAAAAAAAAAAAAAAAAAAGGAAGAAGTAAAATTTTCTTTTTTTGGATAACATGAACTTACATGTTAAAAAATCCTAAAAAATTCACAAAAAATTTGAATAAACAAATTTAGTAAAATTACCAAATACAAGATCAATATATAAAAGAAAAGAATTTTGTTTTGTTTCTTTTTTTTTTTATGGACTGCTTCCCAGTTTGTCATGTCATCCTTGTTCAGTGATCACGCTAATCTTCTCTGCATCATTCCAATTTTAGTATATGTGCTGCCAAAGTAAGCACAAGACAGGAGCATTTTAACATTCTAATGATGAACTATCTGAAAAAATAAAGAAAACAATCTAATTCACAATAGCATCAAAAATAATAAAATACTTAGGAATAGATTTAACTAAGAAGATGAAAGATCTGTACTCCATAAACTATGACATTGATAAAGAAATTGAAGGTGACAGAAATGGAAAGATAGCTCATATTTATGAATGGTAAGAATTAACATTGTTAAAATGTCCATACTACCGTAAACCTTCTGTAAATCCAATTCCTATCAAAAATCCAATGTTAGGGGCGCCTGGGTGGCTCAGTGGGTTAAGCCGCTGCCTTCGGCTCTGGTCATGATCCCAGGGTCCTGGGATCGAGCCCCGCATCAGGCTCTCTGCTCAGCAGGAAGCCTGCTTCCTCTTCTCTCTCTGCCTGCCTCTCTGCCTGCTTGTCATCTCTCTCTGTCAAATAAATAAATTAAAAATCTTAAAAAAAAATCCAATATTATTGTTTTACAGAAGTAAGTAAAGAATCCTAAAGTTTATATGAGACCATAAAAGACAACAAATAATCAAAGCAGTTCTGAGAAAGAATGAAGAAGGGAGATTACACTTCTTGATTTGAAACTATACTACAAAGCCCTCATGCTCAAAACAATAAAGTATACTGGCATAAAAACAGACCAATAAACAAGTAGAACAGAATTGAGAGTCCAGAAATAAATCCTTTCATACAGTCACCTAATATTTGACAGGGGCCAACATATGTAATGGGGAAAGATAGTCTGTTCAATAAATGATATTTAAAACTGAATAGTCACATAAACAGTATGAAAAGGGAACCTTATATCACTCATAAGTCTGAACTTGAAATAGATTAAAGACTTAAAGGTGATGCATGAAACTAAATTTCCTAAAGGAAAACATAGGAAAAATTCTCCTTGACATTGGTCTTGCCAATAGTTTTTTGGATACCAGACTAAAAACACAAGCAAAAAAAGCAAAAATAAATAAATGGTATTACATCAAACTAACGTTTCTGCATTGCCAAAAAAAGGGAGAGAGAATGAAAACACAATCCACAGAATGTAAGAAAATACTTACGAATCTTATATCTGAAAAGAGGTTAATAACCAACAGATACAAATAGAAAAAAATATATGATTAAAAAAATAGCAAAAGGATCTCAATAGACTTTTTTTTTCAAAAAAGTTATATAAATGACCAACAGGAGCATTAAAAAGTGCTCAACGTAAAAATCTCAGGGCAAAGTCCTTATGTTGTTGTTGTTGTTGTTTACCTCTGAAAAACACAGCAAGATATTAGAATATATACTACCAAAAAATTGAAACTAACCAATTTTGGTAAATATTGGGGAAAACGGGGAACTTATGCACTGTAATAGGGATATAAATTTGTATGGAAAACAGTATGGAGATTATTCATATTATTAAAAGTAAAATTACCATATGATTCAGTAATCCCACTTCTAGGTATCTATCTAAAGAAAACGAAGTTCACTGTTCAAAGACATATCTGCACTCTTATGTTTATTATAAAATTATTAACTCTAAGCAAGAGATGGAAATAACTTCAGTATCCATTAATGGATGAATGAGTAAAATAAGTATGGTAAATATATACTACGGAATACTACTTAACCATGAAAAATTAAGAAATACTGCCATTTACAACAGCATGGATGGATCTTGAAGGTATTATTCTAAGTGAAATATTTCAAAGATTTTGTATATTTTTTTAATTTATGTATTATGATATCCCTTACATACAGAATCTGAGGAAAAGGAAAACTAATGGAAACTTAGAGTTGAGTTGACAAGGGGTGAACCTGGGGTGGAGTAAGGTGGTCCAAGGGTGCAAACTTGCAACTATAATATGAAAAAGTTCTGGGGATCTAATGTACAGCATGATGATCATAGTTAATAAGATATACATACTTTTTTTAATTGTGCTTCCCTTTATTAAACTTTGCATATATCACATTCTTACAAGTTGAAAGTTTATAGCAATCTTGTATAAAAGAGGTCTGCTGCCACCATTTTTCTAACAACATTTGTTCATTTTGTGTCTCTTTGTCACATGTTGGTAATTCTTGCAATATATCAAGTTTTTTCATTATTATTGTATTTGTTATGGTGATCTGTGATCAGTAATTATGACCCACTGAAAACTCAGAACTAGTGTACTTAAGGTATATACATTGTTTTTCTTTAAAAACATAATGCTTTTGAACAGTGCAGTATAGTTTTTATTTTTTATATGCACTGGGAAACATAATTTTTTATATGCACTGGGAAACCAAAAAATATAATAATTTGACTTAGTTTATTGAGATAATCACTTTATTGAGGCAGTCTGGAACAAAACCCACAAGACCTCTGAAGTTTATCTCTACTATACTATATACATAAAAGTTGCTAAGAGAGTAGATCTTAAAATTCCTTATGATAAATGCATAAAAAACAGTGGCAACTATACGAGATAGTAGATGTATTAACATTTTTATGTAGATTATATTGCAATAAAGATGTATACCAATTTATCAAATTGTACAAAATTTACACAATGTTAAAGGTTTGCAATGTTATAAGAAATCATTTCTTAAATTTACAAATATGTCGATTTTTTTCAATAAACCTGGAAAAAACTTTTTGTAGAATTAATCTATTTTTCAAAAAATGAAGTAAGGCAGTAGAAACTGCAACTAACTCTGAAATAATAGAATATAAAATCCATTTTCATTATATACACTGTGACAAAAAGTATTACTTAGTTTACAATGGAGGAGTACTTATGAAACATGAAGGATGGTCTATAAATAAGGCTGAAAGAGCTCAGTTTTAAGGTTTAAATTTAAAATCTTCTTTTGAAATACTAAACTGACCACCCAGTGTTCCAAACATCAATGTCTTAACTGCATGAATTTATTTCATACAACTCTATAATCTAGTTTCATAAGAAAACAGCATGCAAATTTTGAATAAGACAGACTTGCTTAAGTTTCATGTTCAACAGTAAAGGATACCTCCCTAAAAACAAATAGAAGACAAATCAGCATATTTATTATGATAATTATTATTCATAAAGAGATTCATATTGAATTAGGGAATATATATCCTCAGAGGGGGTAAAGTAAAATGAAATTTATGTTGGTAAATGTGTCTATGAATAGTCAATACAATGCCTCAATATAAATGAATATTACCATTTTGAACAATTTAATTACTATTACTAGAATTATTATAAGTATAAAAATAGCTATCATTTTAGCATGGAATATGAGATTCTCATGCTCCATGCTTCATCACATACACACAACAACGCAGCATAATAAGTATTATCATCACCATTTCATGGGTGAAAAAACTGAGGCTAACACATTTGGATAACTGGTTTATGATTACATGGGTAGCAAAAATGCATCACACTAATTTAGGCTTTATGATTTCAGAATTGTACTCTTACCATTGCACATTCTATTACTCTGTAAATACTTGGCCTGTTTTCATTTGGTTCTTTAATTTTATTCATGTGGTGATGGCTTAAAGCTTCATTTAAAGGAAGCTTAAAAATTTCATTTAACCAAAAGCTCCCAAGAATTAAAAATGTCATTGATCTAATGTAGACATGGATATCATTAGTTAATGGGTAACTATATATTTTCCACTCTAGTGAGATAAAAGAGTATTTTTCTAAGTTTTAGTCTCTCAGTGTTAAAAAGGACTTTGTTAAAATAGAAATATTTAGACAAAGGTGATCAAAAGTCTGGATCAGGTCACCTTAAGGTAAATATTAGGAAACTGAGGAAACAAATGGAGATTTGAACACTGAGCTATGATATAATGAATGGTTTCAAGTATTTAGTAGAGTATAGAAAAGCCCTTTAAAGCCTGGTCTTAGCCTAGCATTGCAGCTTCTGGGATATCTATCTATCATCTATCTATCTAGATATAATGTGAAAACTTTTTTAACTTAAAGATTTTGAGAAATAGAACATAATCAGCACCATAGAAGATCTGTTTATGATAACAACCTAGCCCCTCCTCCCAGTTTGTTAATATTCTCTCTTATTTAATGTAACATTGTGCAAATAGACCACTACAGATCTGCTGTTATGAATGAAATAGCTATAATCATCTGTTTGCATATCCTGGTGAAAATATTCATTTAGTTCCATGTTGTATTTCTAGGAATGGACCAAATTTTTATTTTTATTTTTAAGTTTTCTAAATATTGTCCAACTTACCTCAAATGTTTTTATTATGGGCACTTTCATTCTTTCACATTCTTGCAAGGCAATTTTACTGTTGCCCAATATGGTAAGTGTGTAATAGTATGTCATTTTAGGTTTTAATTTATTATTAATTTAATTTAATTTAATTCCAGATTCATAATAAAGATAAACAGTTTTTATATATGAGTGGCCATTTGGATTACCCTTTCTGAAAAGTGCATGCTCAAATCTTTTGATATCTTAACATTGTGTCATACTGACTTCTTTAATAGTAGATTTTCTGAATGAACTTTAAGCTGTGTAGGTCTTCTCTATTTTATTTTGAACTTGTTTTCATTTCAAAATCTTTATATTTATTTTCATAATCTGCTTTTATTTTTCTTTGTCTATTATCTATCTATCTATCTATTTATTTGCAAGCAAGAGAGAGCGAGCAAGTGAGAGTGCAGGGAGGGATAGAAAAAGAAGGGAAAAGAATCTTAAGCAGGCTCCAGGCTCAGCACAGAGCCCAACTCTGGGCTCTATTTCACAACCCTGACATCATGACCTGAGCCAAATGAAAGAGATAAAATAAAATTAAGGTGTTAAAAAAAAAGGAAAAAGAATTGGAGGTTTAATTAAGTGAGCCACCCAGGCACCCCTGTGGTACCTTAAATTAGCTGTCATATTTTTAAAGTTCTAGAGTATCCATTTGTTCATTTATAAAACCTTTCTCAATATCATTTTTAGTGTCAGTTTTTGGTTCAATTTGCTTCCCCTCTCATTTCTTTGAGCAGAGTAATCAAGCCATTTTACAATCTTTATTGATCATTTTAACATCATACTTAATCCCATTTTGTCTATCAAATCTTGTTAATGGTTTTTCTTTGTGTGCTTTGTTACATTTTGCTATGTTCAAGACATTATATTTGAAACTCTTATTGAGTAGGGATAATTAAGAGCTATAATAATGGTATGGTCCTCCTTGGTAGGATTTTCTCTTATATCTGAGACTCTACAAGACAATCATACTCCAAATTCAGTGATTGACTTTCTCAGTTTACACAGAAGGCAAGGTAGGCTATAGTCTTATTTCTGCTTCTCCTTGTGCTTTGGGGATCTCAAGTTAAATTTGGGTTGTACCAAAGTCCTCGAATTTGATTGCTGCTGGATTTTGAATTTTGTTTCTCTAGTATCAAGAGTCTATGAACAACACAGCTCAGTGTGTTTTAGCAGTTTCAAATGCTCTCATAGCTAAAATGGCTTCAGGGCATATATCTCTAGGCTCTCATTGTATTTCGTATTTTGGCCCAGTAATCCCTCACTTATTTTTATAATCATTCTGATATTTTTAACTTTAAAAGCTATTTTGTCTGGATTTTTAGTTGTCTTAAGTAGGAGTTTTTAGATCACCATTACTAGAAGCAACAACAAATATACATGAAAATATCTGCAGTAGTTTATCACATCTTTATGGCTTTGAACTTCCATAAGCTGAGGCATCCTTCTCTAATCACTTAGGCAAACTCCAATTTACCCTTTAAAACAACCCAAGAATTGCTTCATTTAAGAACATGTTCAGGGATGACTCTTCCCCACTGTTCTTACCAACATTCCCACACACTCTTTGCTACCCAAAGCTTGTTTATGAACTTTCGTTAGGTATATCAGCGTGACCAGAATTTTGCTCTATTGTATTTTTGTCCTTTAGAGCTTTAATTAAATATGAATTCCATAGAAAGTCTGTCCCTTTTCTTTCAAACCTGGGTTAGTTATTTCTTCTCATTCTTTGTCAGAAGTTACTTTATTAGAGAAACTTATAGCTCTATTGTGACTTTGGAGCCTTTACAGTTTTTCGACTGGAAAAATCACCCATCCCTGAGATTTTTACGCAGCTTCCTAGCTGATATTATTCAGAAATCTGTTCAAAGCAGACTTTTTCAGGGAGGCCCTTTTGGACCACTCAGTTTAAAAACCTCTTCTCAATCACTGCTCTTTTAAAAATGTGCTTATTTAGTTCAAATATGCATCTCTATTAAAGAAAAATCAGTACGTTTTTTTTTTAAAGTTGGCTTACCTATTATCTATCTCTCCCATTAAAATGATTCCTCTGGGCTGGGGTTTTGTTGTGCTCATCTTAGGCCAGGCACTCAATAAATTGTCTCTGAATGATTGAATTGTTTGACTCCCTTGCTAGATTCTCAACTTCATGAGGCCAAGGATTGTTCTATTCAGTCCTTCTTTATCCTCAATGTCTGTTATATTGCAGTCACTTACATGACTAATGGGAAAAATCACAGAAAGAAAGAGTTAAAACTACATAAAAACCCCGTAGGTTCAATAACACAAAGCTTTCTAAAATTATTTAGCCCAGGAATTGAATACTGGCTGCACTTTTGATTTTTTTTAAATGGTATTGAATTTAATTTAAATGGAAATACTGGAATGCTCCTTAAAGTAAGAATTATATAGGACATCTCTTCTAGAAGCAAAATTTTCAAATGACAAACATCTGAAAGCATAGAAGGAGAAGTAAGAGTGTGAATTGTATTTCAATGCTCTTTTCTTTATATTCAACAAACAGCTTCATTCACACACCTTTCCAATTTTTTCAACTCTTTTGACAAAGCCTTCAGAGGAGTTACTGCTGATGACAACCATCACAGCCTAACAGGAGAAATTTTATAAAGAAAAATAATAGCATGTTTTTCCCAAATTGTTAAGGATATGGTGAAGCTCTGTCAGATTCAAAGGAGGAATGTGCAATTCCATGCTATATATAATAATAACTTGTTTTAATAGTGGCTTTGCAATTTTTCAGATATATCCATTTACTGAAACCACTATCAAATAAACAAAAACAAACAAATGAACAGGGGTTCGAGACAGAAATTATCTAATCTAAAAATAGCACATGTTCACAGAATACACAACACATATCCCAAGTACTACTATAGGTTTCAAGTAATAGTCAAAACAATAGTAAACATGATTCAGACCCTACCAGTCAAATCATAAATGGGACCTTAACTGTAAATCCTTATCTTTAGATCAAAGCGGGTAATTGGGGGCTGAAGATACATTATAGAACTAATATGTTATAGAACTCCTCTGAAATGAGTCATTTATTCCATCACTTTTCCTGCACAGCTGCTGACCCATGTTTTGGTTCCTGGAAATAGCTGCTACCCTGTCATACTTCTTAAAAGCACATATATTGATAACTCTACTCATTCCTCCATTCCTCTGTGACTGTCACTGTGTTAAAATGTGGAGTCAGCTGACTCACTTGTGATGGTAATAAAGTAGATGAGTTTGCAAAGTATTTTGTTATTTCTAAAAATGCAAAAACCAAATTACATTGAAATCATAAGGGGTGTTTCAGGGAGAGCTGTAGGATGTGGTTTCTTGTGTAATCCACAGAGATTAGCTCCAACACATATTTAAACTCTCCTCTAGGAGCAACCTTAGTGGTAAAGCAAGAAGATAAACAGATGTATACACACCCTGGCACAAAATTATCACTTATGTTTGGCTTCCTAGTCTCCTCGTGTTACTTATTTATCTTAACTTCTCTCTGAAATCAGGGAACACAGAATCTCAATCAGTAGACATTTTTCTACTGAATTACCCAATAGTCCGATCATACCCCTAATACTTTTTAAAATTATTTCACTCATAATCCCAAATCTGCTTTGCTTCCTCATCTTAGTACACTGTAATTTGATTTCAAAATGAGGACAGTTGTCAGTAATGCCACATTCATTCATCTATTTTACAATTCCATGTGCTTATAACTATGAAGATATGTTAATAACATCCATTCCAATAAGCCACCCTAAATTTATTATCATGAAACAAGACCTCAAGAAAGAGAATTCAAAATCATCCATGTATTTGCAACTTATTGCAATAAAGCCTTTATCAATAGACTTCCCTGTGCACATGGTGGTCAAATTGCTGGTGAAAACCAGCCAGATCTATTACAAGCTTTCTCATGGCTTCTATGTAACCCAAGTGAGCCTTTATTGATACTGGGAAGGGATAAAGCAGGGAAGGGATAAACAGTGCTATAAGATTTGGCTAGACAAAAGTAATGACTCTCATTACAAAGTGAGTATTTTTTTTTCAAGCTTTAGTTCAGTTTATTTTTCTTGTATAAAACTATGTAGTAGCCACAGCTGGAGCCTGGGTCCTCTGAACAGAGACTCTGGTGTGGGTCTTCACAAGATGGTCCGTGAACTCCTGATAGGGAGACTTGGTGAACACAGCTGTAGGTCTTGGAGATGGCATCGAAAGTAGCCTTGGCAAAGTTCCCTAGGGTGGCAGTGCAGCCCCTGGCCGAGGTGTAGCAGTCGTCAATACCAGCCATCATCAGCAGTTTCTTGGGCACAGGGGCCGAGACAATGCCAGTGCCTCTGGGGGCGGGGATGAGACGCACCAGCACAGAGCCACAGCGGCCAGTCACCTTGCACGGGACAGTGTGGGGCTTGCCGATCTTGTTCCCCCAGTAGCCTCGCCGCACAGGGACAATGGAAAGCTTCGCCAGAATGATGGCTCCGCGGATGGCAGTGGCTACCTCCTTGGAACACTTGACATCCAAACCGACGTATCCATTGTAATCTCCGATGGCGACAAATGCCTTGAACCTGGTCCGCTGGCCCGCGCGCGTCTGCTTCTGCACAGGCATGATCTTCAAAACCTCGTCCTTGAGGGAGGCTCCCAGGAAGAAGTCGATGATCTCAGACTCCTTGATGGGCAGGGAGAAGAGATAGATCTCCTCCAGGGACTTGATCTTCATGTCTTTGACCAGGCGGCCCAGCTTGGTGACGGGGATCCACTCCTTGTCCGCGGCCTTGCCCCCGCGAGCTCCGCGGCCTCGGCCCCGGCCCCGACCACGGCCCCGGCCCGCCCCGGCCCCGGATGCCGCTGCCGAAGCCACCGCGGAAACCGCCGCGGCCTCCCATTCCAGGGCCCCCAGGCCCTCCGGGCCCTCTCGCAGCACCACCGGCGTCATCCGCCATTTGGTGTTCTCTCGGAGAGGAAACAAAGTGAGTATTTTAAAGCAAAAGAGCCTGTTGGGAATATTGTTTTATAAAATAGTGGTTTTTTTTATTAACTTTTTAAAATTCAATTAGGTAACATATAGTGTACCAATAGTTTCAAATGTAGATTTCAGTTATTCATCCATAGCATATAATAGCTAATGCTCAGTACTTACTGTTATAGCTTCTTGAAAGCAGAATTTTAACCCACTGAGCCACCCAGGCGCCCTTGAAAGCAGAATTTTAGATCACATTTTCTGATTACTTCCATGTCGTACAACACTTTCCTGCTAGCAACCTTCAAAACATACTGTTTGTTAGAGGAATTTCTTTAATAATAAATAAATAGGAATTCATTTAAATTTATAAATATATAAAATAAATAGGAATTTATTTAAATTTATTTAAATATTACACACTGTTTCATTGTTCATAAATAAGGTGATGATATTATAGCCATTAGTTGGTAGCACTGATATATCACTATCTTTTTACTTCTCAGTGCATTCTCTTTACACAAATAGATATATATTTTAAAAAATGTGAATCTGTGGCAAACTTGTAAAAAACCCTATACAGTAAAGTTTATCATTTTAAGTAATCTCAATTATCTTCCTCAATTGTGATAGTATACCCTTCTATCTAGGCCAGATATTGTATGAGGGATTTGAAGAGACATACTTTTCTAAATTTCACTTTTCTCATCTGCAAAATGCTTATCATGATCCTACAAAAAAATACACTTATAATTTTTTGATGAAAATTTATTTATTTATTTTAAGATTTTATTTCTTTATCAGAGAGAGTGGGCGAGAGAGCAAGCACAGGCAGACAGAATGGCAGGCAGAGGTAGAGGGAGAAGCAGGCTCCGGCCGAGCAAGGAGCCAGATGCGGGACTCGATCCCAGGATGCTGGGATCATGACCTGAGCCAAAGGCAGCTGCTTAACCAACTGAGCCACCCAGGCATCCCTTTTGATGAAAATTTAATCTGTATAAACAATATATTTGCTGTAATGCGTGGTTCATGGAAAACATCTTTTTTAATTATAAGCAGTATTAGAAATTAAGTAAATGTGTCTATAATATTTAAAGTTTTAACACATAATTCCACTGCTTTGCCTTATTTTCTCAAATCCCTTTACCACTTTCACTGACAGAGTCAAATGTACTTTTTCTACTAGTAGCCAGCTCTTTGTCTTTTGTCAGAAAGATGCCCTTGTGAATTATTTATAATAGAGATATTAGCAATAATAATAATAATAATAATAATAAATAGCCATGAAAATGTTAAAAAAAAAAGTTTTCTTAACTAATTAGGGTTCTTAGACATCAATTAGAGGAACCACCTCGGGCAAGCAAATTAATCTGCAAGACATTCCCAGAATTAACAAGTCAGTCAGATACAGGGTTGTCTGTAGACTGAAAAGAACTAGGTTTGGAAAATAGGTAAGGACAGTGAAAAAAGTGATCAAATTTTTGGGCAAAATAAACTCTTAGGTGTCCTTTCAATGGAGTCCTGTTCATTATGTAGCAGAAACTCTGGAGATTATCTCAATTCATTGGAGTCACCCCGTTTATTAGCTTGCTATTGACAAAGTTATTTACAAACTGTAGAGCAAGAGGTTATAATGGAGAAAACTGATGGTAATGCACAGGATTCTTGTTAACAATAATGCAAGTTAGTGATTTTTCATTAGAAAACATAAATTCTATAACCCAAATTATGGGCCCAGAGCACTTCTGCTGCACAACTCTGCTTATATCCCAAATAACCATGTGAACTAGTTTTAATATCTGCTTCTCTTATTAATTTTTGAATAAAAATTCTTGACACAAGTATTTTATAATTGTGTGATAATCATGAATTTAATTTTTGGAGAACAAAACACACTTTAGCATAACTAGGTTTGTTCACAGAACCAGCCTTGATAACACACTTCTATATGTTAGAAATGATGTAATAAATGTAGAATATTGGGCACTTGTTTGGTATTCTTTGCCATGTTTTGCACTATCTAAAAAGAGATCAGTGAACTTGGACTGGAGTTAGTAGACATGGAAGAAAATAAAATATTACAAAGAAGAATACTCTGTGGTCCACAACCTAAATGGCCTGGGATTCCCATCATTTGGATCCCTGTAGCTTTACAGAAGTCAATTAAATTTGTGTATCTCTGATTAAAGTTGTTTCCCCAGTACTTTTTCAAACATCTCTTGTAAAGTATTGTTTCCCAGAAAAAAAGGGATTTTGCACATGTATCTGCCTTTGTCTCTGGTCATGATCTCAGTCAGGATCCTGGGATCGAGCCCCATATCGGGCTTCCTGCTCATTAGGGAGTATACTTCTCAGTCTCTCTCTGCAGCTACATCCCCCTGCCCCACTCATGCTCTCTCTCTCTCAAATAAATAAATACAATCTTTAATTTTTTAATTAAAAATAAGATAAATAAATTAAAATAAAAAGTCTGGGCTTACTGCCCCATTTAGCTCCTTTTGTTTTTTTGAGTTGTATTTAAAGCAGCATGAGAGAACATGAGGCTCTCAAACTTAAAAAAAAAAAGGAAAAAATTGAGTTTTGTTAGGATTTAAGATCTTGTCTGCTAGACAAAAACGTTGGCTTTGTTAACATGTGAAAATTATCAAAAGGGAATAAGATAGAATTCTAATAATTTTTGTAGAAATTAAAAATTTTCTCCAACCCAATTACATACAGACCCATTAAGTAAATTCATTCCAATGTCCCAAACCAACCTTTTCTAATAGTAATGCATCTGTGTAAACAGGGTCAACCCAAGGAATAAATAAATATTATTATTTTTTTCCTGTCTCTTCCACAGTCTCATCTGGGTATATTGGTAGCAAGCCAATTATCTATCTTATAAGACATGATATCATAAGGAAGGGTATTCTGTCCATTTGGAACAACTGAAAATCATTGTAATTTTATCTTGGTGCAGTAACTTGAGATGGCACAGTGTGGTTTATGAATATATTTTATTTTTTTTTTACTGGGAAGAAGAGATTATAGAGATATTGGTTATCCAAGAGAGACTGACAGGTGTTGATAGTTGCCAGGTCAATATCCATCTACTTTTTCCTTTAGTATCAGAAAGCACTGAGGGATTGACAACAAGGAAACTTAAAACAACATCAAATATTTTATTGTCTCTTTTCTAGTTACATTGTAACCATATGACAAAGTATCAGTCGTACAAGATATCATTCTCTTTTACCTCTATCTTTCTGCCAGAAATGTGGGCTTAATAGTGAGAACTCCAACAGCAATTTTTGCAACTGTGAATAAAAAGCCATGAAAACCTCTAAGATAGTTCACTTGACTTTCTTAAGACTCTGAACCAACACCAGAAAACACTCTCTGTAGTCTTCTTGTTAAATGAAAAATATGGTTAAACCACTTTTGACAGTCTACTACCTACAGCAAACTGTAAATCTTAATTGAAATATGTCCTCTCAGCTGTGCTTAAGCAACTGAGTCCTGAGCTTTTCAGGTTTTCAGTCTGAAAGAGTACACCTCGGGTGCTCTGAAAGGGAAGAGAAACGACACCCTGTTCTCCATATAAATTAAAGAAGAGAAATCTGTGCATTTAAGTGGGCCATATAAAATTTATCAAGCAGTTATCTCCTAACTCCTTCCTATCCAAATTACCTGATATGCTCTCCCTACTCCTTTATTCCACGTTACTGCCTTTTCACAACATGTCTTCTGTTATTTCCTTCTTGCAAGCTAGTTTTGATTTCTGCATCTAAAAAAATCAACAATCATTGTGTATTTCAATTCCCATTTTCCTCAAATGCATTGATTCTTCTTATCTATTACTCTTTTCTCATACTCAGTGTCTTTGTCTTTATGGGGTTTGTACTTTGCTTTTCCCCATCCTTTACTGCCATTATATAATCAATCTAATAACTTCTTAGAGAAAGTTAAAAATTCCCGCATAGCCACACGTGAACACAAAGTCACTGATTTTTAGCAAACCTATAAGATAGTCAGACATCCATTCAATTTCTTTTTTTTTAAGATTTTATTTATTTATTTGACAGAGAGAGATGACAAGCAGGCAGAGAGGCAGGCAGAGAGAGAGGAGGAAGCAGTCTCCCTGCTGAGCAGAGAGCCTGATTTGGGGCTCGGTCCCAGGACCCTGGGATCATGACCTGAGCCGAAGGCAGTGGCTTAACCCACTGAGCCACCCAGGCGTCCCTCCATTCAATTTCTTAACTGAGTCCCAAATGCATCCTGACTTCTAACCTAAACCTAAGCTCTACTTCTTACACGTTGTTATATGACCAAATTCTTTCAGTTCAGTATTTTGTAACATTTAAATATTAATCAGTTGATGCTTTGTTTGTGTATTTCTATGAAAATAATTTGAATACTGTAGATTTATTGTTATATTTATAGGTTTATAATCAAAGTTTCATCAGTTGAAGTTTTTGGAAATTTCAGATATAATGATTAACCTAAAATGATACTGCCTCAAATCCCTCTGATATCAAGGCCCAACACCTGATTATAGCCAAACCTGTGGTGGATAGTTCCATGGGAAATTGCAGTTACTTAACACTGATAGCATCTCATGTTCTCTCTCTCATTTTAGAATGTCTCCAACACAACCTGAAAGTGTAGGAGAGTTAATGTCCTCTGAGGACAGCTCTCAGTGAAGTGGAAATAAGAACCATAGGTAAAATTGTCAGTTTTCAGGTCTTCATGAGGACAACTTAAAGAAGTTTCTCAGGACCTTTCAGTAAAAGCAAGCCTTCATTTTCTATCCACAACAATTATATCAACAATGTACCTCTTTGACAAAGTTGCTTCTTCACTGTATCACTTTCCCATTCTTTTCTACCTTGGATAATCTCCCAGATAAACTAACAGTACTCAAATCCTTTGTCCTACTCTTTGCTCTCAGGATAAATGGAGCCAAAAGACTTAGATTAATATCAAGTTCTGAATGGGATCTTAGAGCTATTTCTGTCCAGATTTTCATAAACATAGGGACCTTTGAATTATCAGGCTATAAATAAGTTCTAAATGGAGGGGGCAAAAGCAAAAAGTAGAAATTTTTATGTTTGATTTTTAATCATGATTAATTGACTTTATTGATTATTAAAAATACTAACATTATAAAAGTGTGGATCTTTGTAAAACAATGTCTTAATGTAAGAAAGAAGTTGCATAGTCCTTTTGAGAATATTAAACCAAGTGTTCAGGTGCCATCTAATTTCTTGTTTAATCCAGAACTTTGGTGTGCATCATCTTGAGGAATAGGATTTTGAAGTCCAGACAGACTAACAGAAAACTGATCCAAATGTGTGTGTTTATATTTCTGCTTTTGTTGTAAAAATCAAAGTGTGATTGCTGGTTTAAAATGGTAAAACTAATAATGTTCATGGACTCGATTATAAATTTTCTAATTGTATGGGAAGAATCCAACAAAGATAGAATTAATTGATTTGCAAATCCTCAAAGAGCTACAGGATCAGGTAGTGGTATGTTCTGATTCAACAGCATCATAATGCAGCATTTTATATGTGTGGCTAATGGATATTTTCATGAATGTTTGCTAGCTAGTCAGCCAATACAGAGAAATATTAGGTAGGGTAATTACTCACAGTTGTGTTTAATAAAATGAGAGAAAATTATCAAATGACACTAATAATAATAATCCTATAGCAGGCTAAATATTCAATGATAATTACAAGTATTAATCTAGCTTTCTTCCCTGATTATGACTCTGCTCTCCTTTATCATAATGGGAGTAGCAGATTGTCTGCAGTGAATTGTGAAAACGCAGCAGTGACTTTGGCAGTGAAGGCCTCCCATCAATTTTGATAGGTTAAAATGATTCTGGTTGGTCTTGAGCAAATGTGTCAATTTTTTTTTTCTGTGTGTGTCATAAAAGAAAGAAGCAATAGTAAATTCTTGCTGTTATTCCATGGAGCCAATAAAATCATACTGCCAACAAGAGGCTGTTGACACCATAGGTGTAGTTAACTGTCTTGAAATACTACGCCTGGAAATAAAATCCTAATATTTCACATAACCTCTTTTTTTAAAAGAAATAAAACAAAACAAAACAAAACAAAACAACTATACTGCTTACATTTAGGGCCCTGCTGTTGTGTAACTATTTTTGAACATGTCTTCTGTAAGTGTATATATATATATATATATATATATATATATATATATATATACATATTTTTCTGTGCAATAAATTCATTTAGAGATAAATTTGGATTGCAAATTATTTTGGGGGAGGCGTGGTATTTGTGGCTAGTCTTACAAGTAAAAAGGACTAAAAGAAAGAAGAAAAACATTTTTTATTACAGCATATTTACATCTGTCCAAAGTACTTATCTACTATAATACTGACTAATGTATAATACTGTACACAAAGAAAGAAGCTAAATGAGTTATAATTCAGTCAGTGTATAGCTGGCCATTTTAAAACTTACCACTGAATCTTTCTGGTATGCAATGTGATATCTGGCAATCTGGTCCAGTTCATTACATCAGGTCATTTGTATGTTCTTATTACCATTTTGATAGCATAGCACATTTTATAACCCAGACATTTTACAATGGAACTATGATGCATGTATTTTCAAAAGTATAGACATACATGAAGCTATGAGGTCAAAAAAGATGAATGTCCGTAGTACCATATAGACTCAACAAATAAAAGTGTCCAAGGGTCTGAGTGTGACTTATGAATATTGTATAAGATTAGGCCAACATGTGGTTTTGATATAAATAATCTGTTCTTAAATTAGAATTACAATCGTTGAGTACAGTGTTGAAAATGGCAGATAGATTTTAGCTATCTTTGCTCACTAGGGAAAATGGGAAAATGTTTAGTTTGGTCAGATTTTCACTTAACTTCTGAAAAATCTTACGTTTGAGAGAACCCTTCTGAAATAAGAATCCTTAAAGACATAACCCCTTTGGCACAAGTTTTCAAGAAACTTGTTTGATGTTGTAGACAATTCTATGGCACACGTACTGTTCTAGATGTTTCATGCCAATAATATGTAAGCCATACCAAGGCTACATATACATATAGAGATGTTCCTCAGCTTACAAGGGGGCTATGTACAGAGAAACACATAAAAAATTGAAAATGCATTTAATACCCCAAAACTATCAAATATCATAGCTTACCTTAAGCTTATTTAAACATACTCAGAACACTTACATTTGCCTGCATTTGGGCAAAATCATCTTAAGCAAAGCCTATTTTATAACAAAGTATCAAATATCACATGCAATTTATTAAATATTACACTAAAAAAAGAAGAATATATATATTCTATATATATATTCTATATATAGAATGCTTGTAAGAATATCAGGTGTTCACCCCTGTAATCTTCTAGCTGACTGGAAGCTGTGGCTCACTGCCGCTGCCCAGCATCACAAGATGGCACCATATAGAACAAGAGTTTCAGGTGGTAGGTGTTGTAAGTTTTACCCAAACTGACATTGGTTTTTGTCATCATATATGTCAAGTAGTTTTCTCAGGTTTATTTTTAGAATATCCTTGTATAATGAATATTTACACTGATATCTAGTATAAAAATCTTGCAATTTAACATTAGAAACATTAAGATATTGAAAATCAATCTATTTCTTTAATTCATTGAAGACATTTTTGGCTTGTTTCCAGTACTTTCTTACTGGTTAAAAAATGAATTTGAAGTAGTCTGGATTTCATTATTATATGGCACTTTCCCTTTGATGAATACAAAGACGATATTCTATATTAGCTATCTGAGAAGAATTTATTTTTTTAATTTTATTTATTTGTAAGAGAGAGAGTGAGAGAGAGCACAAGCAGGGGGAGCAGCAGGATGAGGGAGAAGCAAACTCCCGGCTAAGCAGGGAATCTGTTGCAGAACTGAGTCCCAGGACCCTAAGATCATGACCCGAGCTAAAGGCTCAGGCGTTTAACTGACTGAGCCACCCAGGTGTCCCAATCTGAGAAGAGTTCTGTATGCTATTCCTATTAATATGCAGTTTAAAGTCTAGGTAATTAACTTAATATTTTAGTGGCTATTGCATAGATAGCACTATGTTCCAGGCAGAGAGTAAGAAAGAAATATTAAATCAACCATATTCTATGCATTCTAAATGAAAATAATTAATCGATCATAAAAATCCTTCTATTTATGGAATATCAACTTATAAGCTTTCCTCCATATGAACAATGCCAAATACCAGAATAAAGGGTCATCTAATACAAATAAAGGATAGAGGGGCGCCTGGGTGGCTCAGTGGTTAAGCCGCTGCCTTCGGCTCGGGTCATGATCCCAGGGTCCTGGGATCGAGCCCCGCATCGGGCTCTCTGCTCAGCGGGGAGCCTGCTTCCTCCTCTCTCTCTGCCTGCCTCTCTGCCTACTCACAATCTCTGTCTGTCAAATAAATAAATAAAATCTTTAAAAAAAAAAAAAAAACAAATAAAGGATAGAATTAAAGAATTCTGGTAAGCCATTTAATTTTGAAAAATGGTGTTCTATTGTTGCTGAGTTGTGGTTTTCAGTTACATAATATCTGATAAGTGTAGAAGTAACATGAGTGTTACGTGAGATGAGAAATGGTATATAATTAAGATATTTTTAAAAGTACAGATAAATACAAATTTGTAAACATAGCATTATGGAGGAGTAAAAATAAATGATAGCTACACACTCTAAAGTGAATAAAACTTGGAAAGCTAATAGAGAAGTAAAACAAGGACAGTGCAAAAAGTATGGTACATTTTTATGAAGTTCAAACAAATTCTGTGAAATCATAGATGGACTTAAAGATACTATTATGTATCAAATATTGTAAAAATTAAGCAAGGAAATAGCAAACATAAAACAACCAAAGCATACAAACTTGGGTAGATACAAGAGGTGTGATCATGTTCTACTTCATAAAGAGATGACTTAATAGATAAATACAAGTAACTAGACTTTTTAGAAGTTAATAAAACGTTGCCTGTTATTTCTTAGTAATATAAAATATATGGTTTTCTAACAAAAATGTTTATCTTAAAATATTTAAAAATAAATTTCAGGCTACTCCTAAGGTTATATTTACTTTTCCACTGTAGGAAAAGCTGGTTGTTGTAGTTGTATTTGTTTGTTTGTTTTAGTCTCCTCCTAGTTTTTATTATTATAATGTGGAATGAGGAATGTTAGATTGAAAAGTGAATTATTTTATAGACAAAAATCATTACTTGATTCACCTCCTGGTACAGCAGATGGAACTCCTGAAAATATGCCCTTTTGCCTTATGGAAGAGTAACAGTTATGCTTACTTCTGAAACATACTTGGTGGTGGCCCTAAATAGTGACACCATAGTAAACATTTTGAATATTTGCAATTAATTTTTATAGTCATAGGGCTCCAAAAGGCACTGCAGGTATCTTAGCAGGTATTTCAATAAGGCTAAAATTTGCCTGACTGTTTAAAAATATTAGCAAGGCACAAAACATGGCAGAAGTATTGTCCTCAGATATTATTTATTTCCATATGCTCCTGATTCCAGACATGGCAAGTTATTTTTCAAATATTTATTATAAAAGTTTTTATTTATTTATTTGACAGAGATCACAATAAGGCAGAGTCAGGCAGAGAGAGAGAGGAGGAAGCAGGCTCCCTGCTGAGCTGAGAGCCCGATGTGGGCCTCGATCCAAGGATCCTGGAATCATGACCTAAGCCGAAGGCAGATGCTTTAACCTACTGAGCCACCCAGGCTCCCCCATGACAAGTTATTTTGATAGATGTATATACAGTGTATTTTCCAGTTATAAGAAAAATGGTTCTGCTATTTTTAACCTTTTTAAAAATTAAATAATTTTTTTCATTGAAATTTTATTTTTTAATGTTTTACTTTTCTTTTCTTTTTTTTTAAAGATTTTATTTATTTATTTGAGAGACAGAGATCACAAGTAGGCAGAGAGGCAGGCAGTGAGAGAGAGAGAGAGGGGGGGGGGAAGCAGGCTCCCTGCAGAGCAGAGAGCCCGATGCGGGGCTCAATCCAAGGACCCTGAGATCATGACCCGAGCTGAAGGCAGCAGCCCAACCCACTGCGCCACCCAGGCGCCCCAATGTTTTACTTTTCAATATACTACTTAGAATATAAAACCTATTCCATTTTGTAAGATGTTTACCATTTAAAAACTGGTAATTTTCTCATTGTGTCTTCCCCTCACATTGCTTTATTTTGAATAAAAAATTTCACAATAAACATAACTGATGCTTTCCTTCTGATGGTCCCTCTGTTGGTCATATTGTATATGAGCCATGACAATTAGTTTTACAAAATTTATTGATGTTTGTTGATATGTTTTATCATAACTAATTTTCCCTCCCTTATCTAGATTCCCCAGCTTTCAGACAGGTGGACACTTCAATAAACCATACCCAAGGGATGTATCAAGTACTTCTTAGACATTCTCTCAGATCCTTGAGGTCTCATTTTGCCTAGGGATTTGCAATAGGTTCTGCCAGAGGCACCACTGTGACAACTGATGTCCATGGTCTATCTCCTGCTAAGCTCAAGAGGTCACTGGTTTCCAAGTTTATCTATAAAATTAATGCATTCCAGCAAGTTCTTTTTTTTTAATATTAACAAACTTATTTTAAAGTTTATATGGAGAGGCAAAGACTCACAATAGTCAACATAGTGTTGAAGGAGAACAAAGACTGAGGACTGACTTCAAAGTTTACTAAAGCGATTGGGCACCTGGGTGGCTCAGTTGGTTAAGCCTCTGCCTTCCGGCTCAGGTCATGATCCCAGGGGCCAGGGATCGAGTCCGGCATTGGGTTCTCTGCTCAGCAGGGAGCCTGCTTCTCCTCATCTCTCTCTCTGGCTGTCTCTCTGCCCATTTGTGATCTCTCTCTCTGTCAAATAAATAAATAAAATCTTAAAAAAAAGTTTACCATAACGATAATTGTAAGCATGATATTGTAATACCACAGAGAGACTAGATTAAAGCAACAGAATATATATTATCAATTATATTTTATATTTAATAGAAAAGCAAAAGCAATACAAGAGAGCAAAATACAATCTTTTAAACAAATGGTTCTGTAGCAATGGTGAAGCTAAATCTAAAAATATAAAATAAAATAAATCCAGGCAGATATCCTACACTCTTCACAAAAATGAACTCAGATTGGATTATAAACCTAAACATGAAACATGTAGAAGGTAATATAGAAGAAAATTTAAATGACCTTGGTTTTCGCAATAACTTTAGCTACAAAAGCACAAGCACTGAATTTAAAAATGTCTACTCTGTGAAACACAATGCCAAGAGAATGAAAAGGCAAAGCACAGACTATGAGAAAAAATTTGCAAAATACACATCTGGCAAAGGACTGTTAATCAAAAATACACAAAGACCCCTAAAAACTCAACAATGGGGGAAAGACCGGATTAAAAATGAGCCAAAGGCCTTAGCAGATACCTCACCAAAGAAAATATTACAGATGGCAAATAAGCATATAAAAAGATGCTTCACATCATATGTCATCAGGAAAATGCAAATTAAAACAAAAAAGAGACACCAGTACATACCCAGAATCCAGAGCACTGACAACAGAACACGAAATGTTGGTGAGGATGTGGAGCAACAGGAATGTTCTTCCATGTGTATTGAGAATAAAGAATGGAAAACAACTTGGCAGTTTCTTACAAAACTAAACATATTCTTGCCAGATGATTCAGCAGTAGCAGCTCTTGGTATTTATCCAAAGAAGATGAAATCTATACCCACAAAGATGTCTATAGTAGTTTTATTCATAACTGACAAAAGCTTGGAAGCAACCAAGATATCCTTCCATAAGTGAAAGGTCAAAGAAAGTGTAGTACATGCAAACAATGGAATATTATTTAATGCTAGAGAAATGAATTACCAAGCTATGAAAAGATATGGATATAAATATTTAATAAATATTTGATTTTAGGCTTCTACAAGTCTATCAATGTTATTAGTATATTTTAACAGTGAATGCTCAGCATTCATGAATTTACCTAATAAAACATTTTGGGTTCAATATTTTAAATACTTCAACCTCTATGATTATATTCCTAATAATTTTGAATTGGGGTAAATAAACCTTAATTTTTTGTAACTTGTTTCTTATTGCAAGAGAGCTCAATGAAATTTTAGAAAATAAAAATTTACAAAAAAAAAGTTTAGTTTATTATTGCCAAATAATTTAAAACTTTATCTTATATTCAAATACATATATTTTTCTAAATTGATTTATATGCTACTAAAACCAAAAACTTTTAGTTATACTAGATTTCATATCCTGCAATCAATGCCAGAAATCCATCTGGCAATGATTTGTCTTAAATAGAGTTAAGATGGGTGTTATTACAATGCAAGATGGAAACAAAGATAGTATAACAATTGGTGTTACATAACTTTTCCGTTTTGATCAAGTTACTAATCTACAAAAGGCTTTTATCAGTGACAGACTTGGGACTTTAACAAAACTTTTAAACTAGCATGTGCGACTCATTCCTAGAAAACAACACAATCAATAACACTTTATTTAGATTAAATCATGACTATTTCTCCATTTGAATAAAAAAGGTAGCAACCCCAATAAGTTTATTGAACATGAAAAGTTGAAATGCTATAATGCTCCTAAGGAATTAAATGATCCAGTCAAGAATTACTAAAAAAGGATATAAATTACCAAAGTGTTTGTATAATTGTAATGTACAACTGCCCATTATCGTTCCATAGTGTAGGCTTGTACAAGAACTCTATAAAAGAACTCCACTTCTAAACTGTGGAAAATATGTTCCCTTTTCCCCTATATACAACTATTAAGCCATTCATTTAGCTTTTAAAATATCCACTTAATACAGGCTTTTTACACATTTGAACAGGCAGCAGGGCTCTATTCTTATCGCTTACATCTGAAGGATAGACTTCTAGCGTAAGAGGTAAAGCCCATAAAGGAGCCCAATAATAACAACAAAATACAGTTTAGTGAGCCCTTACAATCTGCCAGCTACCTTTCTGAGAATACTTCAATTAATAAAACATATAAAATACCTGACCACAAAGAGCTCACATTCTTTTGAAATATAATAGTGAAAGAAACCAATAATAGAGGGGCACCTGGGTGGCTCAGTCCATTGAGTGACTGCCTTTGGCTTGGGTCATGATCTCAGGGTCCTGGGATGTAACTCCCCAGCAGGCTTTCTAGGCAGTGGGGTGTTTTCTTCTTCCTCTGCGCACCCTCCCAATTCTCTCTCTCTCTGTCTCAAATAAGAAAATAAACCAGTAATAGAATAATGATTGATGGTTGATGGTGATAAGTGATACAAAGAAATACAAGAAAGGTAAAAGCCATTGGGGAATGCTGGGATGAAAGTTAATTTTATTTTGTTTTGGGTGGTTATATCTCATTTATGAGATGTTATTTGCACAAAGACCCAGGAAGTGAAGGAGAGTGTTATACAAATATTAAAGGAAAAGATTGCTCTAGGCAGAGCAAGTAAGTATATAGACTTTGTGTGAACAGCTTGTCTGTTACTTTTGAGGAAAAGCAAGGAGGCCAATGAGGAGTTCATAGTGGTGGAGAGAGGAAGAACGTATTGATGTATGACCTTCTAGTACATTGAAACGCCTTCAGTTTTTATTTAATATGAAAGGGGAAGATACCAAAAGTCTTTCAACAGCAGAATAAAATCATATGACTTGATTTTTAGGTTAAATTGCTGTACCAAAATAAATTTGCATGGAGAAAGGAGTGCAGTATGTGTGGAAGTGGGGTTATCAATCAAGTCAATAATTCAGGAACATATGATGGTGTTTTTAGCATGCTGGGTGGTAATAGAAGTGGTGAGGTATGGTTTTCATTGTGTATATATTTTGATGGTGAATATTCTGGTGAACAGGATGGGGTATGTGCAGGACAGACATCAACATTTATTTTACCTGCACAAACAGAAGGGTGGAGTCTTCATTCCCTGATATGGAGAGAACTCTGAGTTCAAATGTTCTTTCTCATTAAATGGCATAGTGATGATGAGGATTTAGTCAGACAGTGAAAGAGAGCAGTAAGCATAGTGTTAAGCGGTAAGACATTATAATACATTGGAACATCAAAAAACGTTGTGTTGGATCATCTGTTTATGTGAGTAAATAAATAAATAAAGCTTCCTGGGGTTCTGATAGAGGTAAAGAAGACTGTATATGATCCAAAGGGGCACGTGCACCAAATGTTTATAGCATTAATATCCACAATAGCCAAACTATGGAAAGAACCTAGATGTCCATCAACAAATGAAATATATATATATATATATATATACACACACAATGGAATACTATTCAGCCATCAAAAGAAATGAAATCTTGCCATTTGCGTTGACATGGATGGAACTGGAGGGTATTATGCTTAGCAAAATAAGTCAACCAGAGAAAGTCACTATCATATGATCTCCCTGATATGAGGAAATGGAGGTGCAATGTGGGGGGTTTGGGGAACAGGAAAAGAGTAAATGAAACAAGATGGGATCGGGAGGGAGACAAACCATAAGAGACTCTTAATCTCACAAAACAAACTGAGAGTTGCCGGGGGGGGGGGTGGGGAGGTTAGGGAGAGGGTGGTGGGGTTATGAACATTGGGGAGTGTATGTGCTGTGGTGAGTGCTGTGAAGTGTGTAAACCTGGCGATTCACAGACCTGTACCCCTGGGGCTAATAATACATTATATGTTAATTAAGAAGAAGAAAGAAGAAGAAGAAGAAGAAGAAGAAGAAGAAGAAGAAGACTACTATAAATCAAATGCTATGGTTTTCAGCATAGAGTGTGTAATCAGGCATATTTTATTAAAGTAACCAAGTAAAATGAGGTCGAAAATTGGAATAACAGAAAACATAAAAATCAGAGATTTTAAAAAGAGATATGGGACAGTGTAGAGAATATAGTCAATGATATTATAATAGTGTTATATGGTGACAGATGGTGGCTATATTTGTAGTGATCATAGAATAATGTATGGAGATCTTGAAAACCTGAAACCAATGTAACACTGACTATCAACTACACTCAAATAAAAAAATAGTAAAAGGAAACATTTTAATTTAAAAAGATAAAAAGAGGGACAAGAATTTGAAAAGTGAATTTCAAAAAGAGTAAAGATGAGCCTAAGACATACTCTGAACCTTGAGGAAAACACCATTTTGAAAATTCTTCCCATTTTGAGAAAACTCAAATGAATCAATACCATAAAAGAACCCATTTTAACCGAGAGATGTAATGAATGCTCAAGAAATAATTTTATGACAGGATAATTCTTCCCTATGAAACAGCATACAGAAACCCGGGGAAACACCTGGAAGCAAAATAAACTATACTGAAAATAAGAATTAGGAAAAAGATAAATGATGAAAGATAAGAAAATTAGACCTGCGACAGAGACCTAGTGAAGAGAATTTTTAGCTTGTGGTTTAATGTTTTTGAGGATAATCTAGAGTACATAACTGCCTTGAGGCAGGCTGGTTGTAGGCAGTTTAGGCAGACCCCTAAGAGAGGCCTACTTTGGGCTGGACAAAGACAAATCCAACCATTTGACTAAAGTGTCTGTGAAGATGTTGAAGTCAGATGCAGCAGAGAAAGACCTGTCAAACCTAATCTCAGAAATGGAGATGATGAAGATGATTGGACAGCACAAGGACACCATCAACCTGCTGGGTCCTGCACACAGGATGGTCCTTCGTACACTATCATGGAATATGCCTCCAAAGACAACATACAGGAGTACCTGCAGGCCCAGAGGCCTCCTGACCTGGAGTACTGTTACAATATCAGCCACAATGCAGCAGAGCAACTCTCCTCCAAGCACCCGGTATACTTTGCCTACCAGGTAGCCTGAGGCATGGAGTACCTTGCCTCCAAGAAGTGCATACACCAAGACCTGGCCACCAGGGAAGTGCTGGTGACAAAGGACAACATGATGAAGATCTAAGACTTCAGCCTTGCCAGAGATATCACCACATCAGTTACTATAAAATGAGAACCAACAGTGGACTGCCTGTGAAGTGGATGGTCCCTAAGGCCATGTTTGACCAGATCTACATCCACCAGAGTGACTTCTGGTCTTTTGGGGGTGATCCTGTGCAAAATTTTCACTCTGGAAGCCTCCCATATCCTGGAGTGCCTGTGGAGGTGGTTTTCAAGCTGCTGAAGGAGTCATTTGATGGATAAGCCAATAAGTGCACCAGAGAGTTATACACAATAATGAGGGGTGGCTGGCATGTGGTACCTTCAAGCTGCTGGTAGAAGACCTGGATCATACTGTGGCCTTGACCTCCAACCAGGAGTACCCGGACCTGTCCTTGGCCCTGGAACAATACTGTCTATGCTTTCCCAACACCCAAAGCTTCACCTGCTCCTCAGAGAAGAATTCCACCTTCTCTCATGTGCCGTTGCCCAGGGAGGCCTATCTGCCCTGACACCCAGCCCAGCTTGCCAATGGTGGACTCAAATGACTAGTATCCCTATTACTCCTGTCCAGATTCCGTCATAAGCTGTAACCCTTACCCCCCACCCTCCCTGCAAGACTCACTGCCTTCTCCTTTGTCCCTTTCCTACTGGCAGGAGCCAGCTGCCTACCTGAGGCCTTCACCCCTTGAAGTTCACCTCTCTTCCCCTTCCTCTTCCTCCTCCTTACAACCTGCTCATGAAAGAAAGGAACAGAGAGGCAGGTACTTGCTCGTGGCTACTTCCTTCCCTCCCATATGTTGGACCAAGACCCCTCCCTGTCATCTGGTACTGCCTAGACGTCGAGAGAGTTGGAGATGAGGCAGGCCAGTGAAAGCTGTTGGAGCTTTCCTGGTTTGGTTTTGTCTGCTTAGCATAACATGTAAGACTGAGTTCTGGTGGCAGGGACCTAGTCCTTGGGGCTATAGCACTAGCGAGGGGAGGTCAACTGCTCTGGGCCTTGGCTAAGAGCAAGCCCTGCTCCAGAGATATGGTGCCAATGGCTTATTAATTTTGATACTAATTTGCTTTGCTGACCAAATACCTGGTATCAAAAGATGGGAAGGCAAAGACTGGAAGCAGTGTTGTGACCATGGGGTCCAGCCCCAAACTATGAAGAAAACACAAAGTGTATAAATCTGAGTAAGTATATATTTACACACCTTTTTAAATAGGTTGTTATCAAAGATTTAATCAATGGGTAATATGCTCCTCGTGGCTGGGAAGCATCAGTTGCCATATATTAAAAACAAAGAAAAGAGGTGTCTGGGTGGCTTCCTCCAAGAAGTGTCCCTTCTTTTCAGGTCATGATCCCAGGGTCCTGGGATGGAGCCCCACATCAGGCTCTCTGCTCAGTGGGAAACCTGCTTCTCCTTTTCCCTCTGCCCTGCTTATAGTTCCTCTTCCTGTCTCTCTGTCTGTCAAATAAATAAAATATTAAAAAAAAATCAAGAAAGAAACAAAATGTTTTTAAAAGGTCTTTTTTTTTTTAAATTTTCTAGGGGTGCCTGGATGACTTAGTTGTTTAAGCAGATGTTTGCCTTTGGCTGAGGTCATGATTCCAGTGTACAGGGATCCAGCCCTGCATGGGACTACTTGCACCCCAAGGAGCTTGCTTCTTCCTCTCCCTTTGCACATGATTCCCCCTGTTTGTGTGCTTCTTCTCTCTCTCTCTCTCTCTTGCTGTCAATAAATAAAATAAAATCTTTTACTAAATAAATAAAAAAATAAATAAATTTCTAAACCTACTTTCAGTTTAGGTCCCTTAACAAAAATTGCTACTGCTTCATTAAAAAAAAAAAAAGGATAATTTAGAAAGATGCTTCCAGAGTTAAAAAGCTGTTTTGTTTCTTTGTCAGGATTCAATATAGAAGTGCTTTAAAAAGTAAAAGAAAAAATATGCTATATTAACTCTAATCACACTATAACTTTGGTGGTTATATCAAGATAATGAAAAGTGATTTTAAAGCAAATTTCATTATTAGACATAAAGATCAAGTCAAAATTACAGAAGAGTAAAAGGATGAATTCATCAGGGAGTATAATAATTCTTTTTTTTTTTAAAGATTTTATTTATTTATTTGACAGAGAGAGATCACAAGTAGGCAGAGAGGCAGGCAGAGACAGAGAGAGGAGGAAGCAGGCTCCCTGCTGAGCAGAGAGCCCGATGCGGGACTCGATCCCAGGACCCTGAGATCATGACCTGAGCCTAAGGCAGCGGCCTAACCCACTGAGCCACCCAGGCGCCCCGGGAGTATAATAATTCTTGAATTTTAATACGTAACAACAGATTTGGGGATATATAGGGAAAAACTAAGAACAAAAATCATAACTTCTACCTTGGACGACAAATGGAAAATAATTTCAACACCCTTATTTTAAGATTACATAGACAAATGGTCATCATATTGGTAAGATATGTAAGACTTGAACAAAATGATCAACTAACTAGATATGCTTGATATTACATTACAGTAACTGAACTAACTGAGGTCAGTCTTTGGTGAATCACAGAAACAGGTGGAGTTGTCAAACAAAGGAATCTTTGTTTACAACATACAAGGAGTTCACAGGGAATAAGTTCCAAAGCCTTGACTGTTTGAACAGGAGAGAGATTTTTATTTAGTATTTAAGATGAATACTCAGAAGGGAGAGTTTTATTATCCCGTGTATGGTTGGTCATAAGGTTGTGGATGCATGCACATCCACATATGTATTTGTGCAATATGTATTGCATGTTCACCTGAATGAAGCTTGTATTCCACCGAGGGCAGAAACTTCAACGTTAGAATAAAGCAGAGGTAACTGTTGGACAAGGGAAAGGAACTCTGCAGGCTTCAAGAGCAGATAGAAACTAGATGGGGTCTTGGGCTCATTTTCTGGGACAAGGAATGAAAGGCCTTGATTGCTTTTGAAATAGCACTAGGAGTTTTACCACTGATTTATTGTCTCAATAGCTTAGGCTATTTCCTGGTCTGGTGGTGACTGTTAGTTTTCCCATTGCCTTGTTCCCTCAAAATCCTTAGGAGTGAGGTTTTTGCATTTCTTTGTAAGAACCTCCCAGGAATTTTTGGAAGAAGTGTGCTGGGGCAAGTTCACAGGTGGGGTATAGATCATTGAAAATAGCTGGGGACAAAAAATGACTTTTCTTATGTCAGGAAAACTATATCTCTTCTTTAATTTTCTAGGAACCTCTAACTCTTTCTGCTGATGTTACCAGCAGGCATCTGAGATATTACTGATTGTTCTCTTGAACCTAAGGAAAAAGAAATGTAGAAAGCAAAAGAAAAAACTTTAAAATCTATCCTGCAACTCATCAATGCACTGCAGCCACCTCTCTGTCTTTCCCTTTCTCTTTTTCTCTCTTTCTCTTTCTCTCTCACTTTCTCTCTCACATACGCACAACACACGCAAATCGACTTAAAGCAATTTTTAATTTTCCCTATTCCATTTTAATATACTTGAGGCATGATCATTTTCTTAGTAAATACAAGAAAAAAAAATCTAGGATTCCATCATTCTGTGTGATTAAAGTATTGAGGAATTTACTTCCAATAGCACTTATAAAAACATATTTTATTTAAGGAATATTATATAATCAGGTGCCTGCATTTTTCTTATTCTCTAACTAGTGTTATTTGGCAATTAATATTTTGTCAATCAATATTCCCCTATACCTGAATGTGTGGGCAGTGAGAGATGAGTTAGAGGCAAGGATGGTGAACACTCCCAACAACTGCAGACTACATATATCTTAAGCCATGATTTTCTTTGCAAAGGTCAACATTGATAATGTTCTAGTCATACCTCCGTGTACCAGGAAATAAGTAGCATATTTCTTGAAAGACACAGCTATCAAAGCTCCATTGAGAATCCGTAAAGATGGAGAAGGGATTTGCAAATTAAATATCTGATAATGGACATCTACTCTGATTATTTAAAAATGAATAAAAATAAAAAACCTTACTAATAACCAAACAGAGTATCCAATTTTACATGTGAAGGAAATAATGGAAGAGACATGTCACCAAAAGTATATGGATGGCTTATAAGCACATGGCCAATTTCTCAACATTTAAACATTAAAGAAATAAAAATTAAAATCATAATGAGACATGCTTACATATCTATTAGAATGGCTAAAATTATAAAGGCTAATTGTACTTCGTCTGAGCTAGATTGAGAAGAAACAAAAAATCTAAACTGTTGTTGGCATATATCATAATACAACCACTTTGGAAAATAGTTTCAAAATTTTTTTAAATGAAAAATATGTTGCAGTTACACAAATAGCCATTTTATTCTAGGCATTTCACCAAGAGAAACAATCCCTATGTTCATACAAGGACTTGTATGTGAATTTCATAGCAGCTTTATTTTTAAGAATTGAAAACAGTGGAAATGTTCATCAATGTCCATCAATAGAGCAAAGACAATTGGAGATTCTCAAAGTAATGATGCCGAGAAAAGAAAATCCAGGCCATGAATAGTATATACTGTGTGATTCCATGACTACAAAAAATCTAGAAAATACAAATTTATATATAGTCACAGTCATCAAATATATGGTGTGATTTTAGTGCCTTCTTCTGTGCTCCCATAGCTTCCTACACTTGGATCTCCGAGCATTTCTTACACCATGTGAAAATATGAACTCTTTCTCTTTATTCTGTCTTACTAGAATAAGAATCCTTGAAATTTTATGGACATTTGAACTCTCAGTTATTAGCAAAAATTCTATCACACAGTAAGTTTCCAAATATAAAAGCCAGAGTTTTACAATGACTTCGAAGCTTTTACATGATCTAGCCACTCATTTAACCTCTGTGACCTCTTTCCCTGCTACTCTTCAGTCACTCACAGTGGCCTCCTTGCTATTCCTCAGATATGCCAGGCATGATCCAACCTTATGGCCTTCAAGATAGCCAATTCCTTTGTCTGGAGTGACCTTATTGCTGATAGTTCTGCGCAAATTCATCACCTTTCCATACATTTGTTCATTTGTCAGCTTCATTGTAACTACCCTGATCTTTCTATTAAAAGATTTAACTCCCCATCCCCTGCCTAGCAACCTTGATTTTTCTCACCCTGATCGAATTTTTCTTTTTCCCCATTGTACTCTTCCTTTTTGAATGCACTATGCCATTTTTATTAAGGTTTATAGCTTTGAATTGTCTCACCCATTAAAATAAAAGTTCTACAAAGCCAAGTATTTCATTTACCAGTGTAGTCTGAAGTAATATCTGCCATATAATAGTTCAGTAGACAACTGGTAAATTTCAAAATAAATCAATGTTGAGAGTATACTGAATTTCATAAGTCATTTCAATATTTTTTTCCAAAAAATAAACTACATAAAACATACTTTAAATTTACTTTCAAAATATTTTATAGCATATAATGGACAATATACATAAGCCTAAAGAAACAATCCTATAATTAACCATTTCATACCTACTTAAAAACTGCATAATACCACACTCTTAGATCCTCTTTGAATGCTCTAAAATAACCCTTCAAAGGAAATACATTTTTAAAACTCACAGATTTTTTGGCAAATAATTTAATAAAATAAAAGTTTCATTCATCTATGTAGATCAAAATAAATATTTTTAATAAGCATGAAATTATAACTCTGAAGTGTGCTAAAATGAAACCACCTGCTAAGGGTGAGAGAACAAAAATAAACATCCTTTTTCCAAATAAGAGGAATTTATTACCTTTGAATCAAAGCATGTGGATTTGTTTTAACTGGCAATAAAGCAATATGGAGACACAAACCATAGAAAGTCATATTTTAGATTTCTAAAAGACTTCTAAGTGAAGAGTATACATTTTTTAATTGCTACATAATGCTACATAATGACAAGATGACAGGTTGTGACAAATAGCATTTTAAAAGCTCTACTCATAATGGAACGAAAGATGTCATTTCCCTATAATTTTATATATGTCTTTAATTTACTATATCTGGATCAACATATTACCAAACAGATGTTCATCAAAGACTAAATCATTTTTAATGGAACATAATAATTTGAACCTACATCTATTAATCATTTTTTTCGATCTAACATTTATAGTCTCGCTAAACATTTTATCAGTTGTTGACAAAATTCAAAATAAATAGGATAAAAAGTCGTGTTTGGAAAAGTAGATTTTTTTTCAAATTTGCATTTAAATGAAAATATTTGCTGATATTTTTAAAACTTTAAAAGTAATTTTATATATATATCTGACCTATCAGATGATATAAAATTTTTGGAGAAAATATGACATATTTTTCATCTTGGTTGAAGGTATTAATAAAGAGCAACTGTTTGTATTATTTGTATTGTGATATCTTAGTTAATAAACATGGATAACTGGTATAAAATATGTTTTTTTAAAAATTTTATTTATTTACTTGACAGAGATCATAGGAAGGCAGAGAGGCAGCCAGAGAGAGAGGAATGGAAGCATGCTCCCAGCTGAGAAGAGAGCCCACTGTAGGACTCAATCCCAGGAACCTGGAATCATGACCTGAGCCGAAGGAAGAGATTTTAACCCACTGAGCCACCCAGGTGCCCTAAAATATGTTTTTTTTTTTAATATAGAAGTATAGTTCTTGCCAAAATATGGAACTAGCTGGAACTGAATGCCTCCTTCAAAGTCAGCTCTGGAGAAATTATGCCAGTGTAATATGGAACTATTTCAGATATTAACCAAAAAGAAAGAAATGATGATAAATTCCTTAAAAGACTCAAAGTTGCCCTTGACTGGTATGTTTCAAGCTCTATTCCTGGTTTGAAGACAGGTTTTAACAGGCCTGTCACTGTAGAAATCCACTAGATGTTTAGAGGCTATCAGAACTTTACAAAAACCTTCAAGGGGTAAAGACTTGAAAATTCTTTAGAGAGATTAGCTCCCTAAGGCATTATTCCTCCACACATTTTCCTCCAATCAATTAAGACTGATGGATGAGGGGCACCTGAGTGGCTCTCTCATCACGTGGGTGGTGGGTTAAGCCTCTGCCTTCATCTCAAGTCATGGTCTCTGGGTCCTGGGATCCAGCCCCACATCGGGCTCTGCTCAAAAAGAAGCCTGCTTCCCTCCCTGCTTGCCTGCCTCTCTGCTTACTTGTGATCTCTCTCTCTCTCTCTTTCTCTCTCTCTGTGTCCAATAAATAAATAAAATCTTTAAAAAAAAGCTGATGGATGATAAATTATGAAAACTGCTCCCTCCAAATGATGCTTCTTCATAAGGATTTAAGAATTTAAAATTGTAAGAATTTAAAATTGAAACTTGATCATAGGATTTATCTTATAGAATAAAATCAAGTGAAGGCAGTTATTATTAGTTCTGAAGTATTGGTGATTCTGAATTCTTGGCCTCATTAGTAAATTTATTTTTAAATTCTCCCATGGAGTGGTGATTGGCCTTCAGTCTTTCATTGATATACATCATTGGGTCAAATGAGATGTGTGTGCCCAGAACTATATATAATCTTTTTTGTATTTCACTGGAGATGGCATTTCTGAGTTTTGTTCAATTGAATTTGGACAGATGTTTTAATAGTCACTTCTAGAGTTGGCCCTGGAGAATATCTTCCTTTTTTTCTCTTCCCGATTCTCTGAAAAACCCTGACTAATTCACATTATCACAGTAATATCACATTTCAAGTTTTTCCAAACACTAAAGCTGCAAAATAGAAGGAAGCTACTCAGAATGGAATACTATTATGAATGATTGAGAAAGAAAACATTATTATAATTAAGCTACCAGGTTTCAATGTATTTTATTGTTGCTTAGAAATCCTAGCATACCCAGACTTTACAGAGATTTGATGATCCTAAGAAGAGCTGAACTCATGGACCAAAATAACTATGCACATAAAAAGTACAATTACTTACCTAAAAAATATGATGTGGTTAACTTTATATGCCAATCCAAGTGTTATTGGAACAGGAATTAAAAAAATAGCTTAGGGGCGCCTAGGTGGCACAGTGGATTAAGCCACTGCCTTCAGCTCAGGTCATAATCTCAGGGTCCTGGGATCAAGTCCTGCATCAGGCTCTCTGCTCAGCAGGGAGTCTGCTTCCCTCTCTCTCTCTCTGCCTGCCCTCTGTCTACTTGTGATCTCTCTCTGTCAAATAAATAAATAAATAAAATCTTAAAAAAAAAAAAGAATGACTGTACTTTTAAAAAATAGCTTAAAAGGAGCGCCTGGGTGGCTCAGTGGGTTAAGCCGCTGCCTTCCGTTCAGGTCATGGTCTCAGGGTCCTGGGATCAAGCCCCACATCGGGCTTTCTGCTCAGCAGGTAGCCTGCTTCTCTTCCTCTCTCTCTGCCCACCTCTCTGCCTACTTGTGATCTCTCACTGTCAAATAAATAAATAAAATATTTTTAAAAATAGCTTAAAAGTATATGATAAAATAATGATATACATATACAAGGAAAAGAAAGATACTATACTGTGAATATAAATTAAGTGAAAATTGTTGAAATAAAGAATACAATAAATGGAGACTAAGATGAATATAGCTGTAAAATGAATAAATGAGTTGGGAAAAACAAACAAATTAATGACTTCTGCCCAAATACAGCAGAAGAGAAAAAAAAAATAAAGAAAATATTTAAATAAGTACTGAGATAAATTTTGGAGAATTAAAGAAAGATAAAAGATACCAGACTTAAAATGATGCCAAACATGAGATATCAGAAACAAAACAAAACAAAAACTACACACACTAAAAACCACTCGTATACATTATGGTGAGTTTTAAGAATATCAAAAACAGAGAAGAGCATAAATGATGCCCAAGAGAAGAACAGATCACCTAAAATGTACAAGAATAATACTGACAGCACAATTCTCAATAGTAATAGCATATAAAGAGACAGCTGGGAGTTTTTATAGATGGAAAAGATATTTGAAACTAGGTATTATACATCAATCCAAATTATTGATTAAATTTGAGAGCACAGTAAAAATACAATGAAGCATGTTAGGTCTTAGAACATTTATCACACAGAGACACACATTTTGGAAAACTTCCTTGGAAGACAGCTCAATTGAGATCGAGAAAACAGAATTATGTACTCAAAGGCACATTTTGAAGGAAGGATTGAATATAGTCTGCACTGCAAATATTCTTTAATCGTATGTTCTGAATTTCCTAAATTTAAGAAGTATTTGTTCAAATATTTATCTTTAAATAAATCCTAGGAGACTTTTTCTTGGATTCTGGAAAATCAGTCCATTTGGATACAAATCTTTTTGTCACTGATGGAAATTTTGATAGCCCTTAACTGTGGAATGCCTAATGTATTGTTACAGCAATTGTGATTTGCCAATACATGGGTGATGTGTGTGTGTTGTGTGTGTTTATTTTTATTTTTGATGGTTTAACTCTTCTATGAGATTTTTAAGTAGACATGATTTTAATAAATTATGATTTGTTGAAATTTATCTGAGGTCATATATAATAAAATGAAATTTGTGTGAACTAAAGAAGTGCATCTCCATTTTTTTTGTTTTAAGAGTAGACTGGTCTTTAAAAATTGTCCAAAGAAGTACATTATATTCATTATTAAATTTGATAATATACAATAAAGTATTTATGGTCATACTGGACCATATCAAATTCTACTATTAATTCATATTCATAATTACCATAAGAGGAAAAAGGGATATTTTTCAAAATAATAAAAAATTAGCGTATTTTTCAGAATATGATATAGTGTTATTCACTGAACTGAGGGAACAAATGTCAAAGTCTAACACAGTTTACAGAATGTTTTAACATAAATTGAAATTTAAATCTGACCAAATTTCACAGTTTTAAGTAAAATGATAGCACTTTATATTCTTGAAAAGTGGTAAGTGACCCAAAACATGGCTTAGAAAAACAAATTTAACACTACACTAGTCTGAGATGGTTAAGTTATGGTACAACTTGCCATTGTGTATCATCAAATGGTATATTTTTTTCTTTTGGGCTTGTCATTATATTTTATTTTAGCCATTCTGGTAAGTGTGTAGTGATATCTCAGTGTCATTTTAATTGCATTTCCTTGATGTCTAATTATGTCAAAATATATTACTTTGATGTTTAATGCTCTGAACTTTCTCAGTTCAAGACCATGAAGCCACTTAGCAAAAATACAGTTGCAGAGGCACTCATAGACCAACTCTTATTTCGAAATAAGAAGAAACATTACTACCCATTCCAACAAAAAATAGATTTGTTATGCAGCAGGGATTTTATAAATTACCTGACACAACTTATATAGTAAGATGAAATGGGACAGGCGGCTTCTTGCAGCTATATACAACATCATTTTAATTTCAATTTTCAGTATAATTTTTCCAAGGTATACACAGAATATATATTTAATGTAAATTGTGAACATTTTAAACTCTGTATATGGAAATTAGTCAATTTTAAGTTTATAACAATCAAAATTAACGGAAGTTTATTTTAAATTAGTTAGCTTTCTCTGCATTGCAAGACAGAATAATCAAGAATTGGTAAGAAAAAAGTAATCTCTGTAAAATTACCGGGGGTGCATTATAAAGTGTTCGGTAACCGATCAAACTCACAATTTGGATTGAATGGCAAGTGATTTTTAAAATCTGGAACTCATTGTCATTTTTTTTTCTTCATTGTGTCTTAATAAATTACTGTGTTCATTTGCATGGAAGTGAAGAAAAATGCATGACATTTCATCTCAACACTAACACCTTTAACTGGCAACTCTGAATGTACTTTACAGCAGTGTAACAAAGTAAAGATCAATGATGTTTCATGAAATATCTGTTATAATTCTCAAGGAGATAGGGAGTTTGTGCAAAAATGCAAATCACTTTGCGACTAAACACATTGTTTATTTCAGCTAATTTTAAGAAAATATGCTGAGAATCTCTCAAAAAAGGAAGCAATGATTTAGGTTTGCCTTCAAAATCCTTATCTAATCCTGAACCAACAGCACATAGTTCAAAGAGCAACTAATTTGAGTAGCTCCAATTTACACATTTCCTAACAATGCTTAATTTAGTGGAATTTCTGTCCAATTATGGTAATTTGATGTAATGAAAGACAAAAGTTCAAAAAGATCATCCTTAATTTATATAGATGCCAAACTCTGCATTTTCTGAATGACGCCCAGGAACGTATTTTCAAAAACAAACAAACAATGCCAGAACCACTATTAGGTCATCTCTAGGCAGAAAGTGACTCAGAGCTTACATTACTCTCTCCCTGAAAGTATACTGTAGGCACTGAAACTACTACCCTGAGTCTGTGCTATCAAATTCCTTAAGTTAGAAAGTTTTAAAACCCGTCTGTGTGGGAGTATTTCATTTACAGATAGAGATTTGGTTGTTTATACATTTTCATACTTGATTTTTAGGGTGTAATAACTATGTTTTAAAATTCATGGTGGTTTTGAATACTGTTGGATAATTGAGCTAAAATGGTATATCCATTCCTCCTAGGAAACAGAAATTATAGAAAGGTAGTGCTTTTCAAATCTGACATCTTTGAGTCATTGCAGTTTCATATAAATGCAATAGGAAAAGTGTCATTCATGTTTATGATATTTTCTATAAATAAATTAGAATGTACTGGAGGCCTGATATAAAGTGGGATGCCTAAACTTCAGTAAGATCTTGTTTTCAATTCAAAATAAATTTTATTTTTTATTTTTTTATAATGTCCCTCAATTTCAGATAAGCACCCCCATAAGGTCCACTCCGTTTTTTTTAAGATTTTATTTATTTTATTTGACAGATAGAGATCACAAGTAGGCAGAGAGGCAGGCAGAGAGAGAGGGAAGAGGAAGCAGGCTCCCTGCTAGGCAGAGAGCCCGATGCGGGGCTCGATCCCAGGACCCTGGGATCATGACCTGAGCCAAAGGCAGAGGCTTTAACCCACTGAGCCACCCAGGTGCCCCCAAAATAAATTTTAAATTGAATTATGCACCTCTAAGTTCAGAGACAATAAACATCAACCAACACAATTAATAAGTTCTATTTCTTGAAATTTCGGGAACATTGATAGTCTCATCTCCTGGAAGAACAACAGCTAAAATTTTTGGTCATGGATTCTTGCTAAAATATCACTTTCCCAAAGAAAATTAATGTTGTGAATTTTTATTGATTGTTATTGATCATGAAGAATATAACAACCACGATAAAAAGAGTAGGAAAAACATGATATCTCATCTGTAAGGGCATGTGGAAAGTAGGAAATGCTAATAAAAATAACTACCATTATTTCCTAAGTTAACATAATATAACAGAACAAAAATATTTCAAAACAATGTTTTCTTTTTTTTAAGATTTTGTTTATTTATTTGACAGAGAGAGATCACAAGTAGGCAGAGAGGCAGGCAGAAAGAGAGGAGGAAGCAGGCACCCTGCTGAGCAGAGAGCCCAATGTGGGACTCGATCCCAGGACTCTGAGATTATGACCTGAGCCAAAGGCAGCGGCTTAACCCACTGAGCCACCCAGGCGCCCCCATAACAATATTTTCTAGGCTCATTCTGATAACTCTTTTCTACATTCAAATTTAAAGGTTGAGGCATGTGATATATATTACACAAAAAACATCCCAAGGAATTCGTTAAAAAAAAACTTTAATAAAGAACAAATCCAAAGGAATTTCTTTTCTAATTTAATTAACAAATTATGAATTGACTTACCTATTTCATCACAGTGTATCAGGCACCAATAATATTTTTTAATCGTCACACCTGATGCAATAGTTATCATCTTTCAGACATACTGATCACGAACAAGCAAATAAACAAGAGCACCGTAGCTTAAGATCTACCTGCATAAATATAGGCTACTTCAGACAATCTCTTCACCACAACATAGAAATGAATAGAAATCATACATGCTCTGTATGGACATACAGATGAGATAGAAGGGGATGGATGTTAATATATGCAGAATCTTTATTAATTACATTGTAAACCATAATATGGAAAAACAGAATACAATTTTAGAAATACCCAGGTCACCATCATTGTTTTATTTTTATATGTGTAGATAAGGAGTTTAATAAACAATCCATGACTATTCAACTCTTTATATTTTGAAAATTTTAGTAAAAGTAACAAACCTACCACCTAGAAAATTATACTTATCTGCAACATACAGCTTTGCCAGCATGGTAGAGGAAAAGCAAAACAAAATAAGTAAGAAAAGTTTAACATTTCACAAGAGATTTGCTTTTATTTTTTATTTATTATTTTTTATTTTTCATTAATTATTTACTTCTATTTTCTACTTTATTTTAATGAAAATGTCATGACCATAACATAAGAGCAGAATTAAACCAACATGAGAAATTATTTTTTCATAAGTTAAAATAAACTAGCTTGGTGATTAATTCAAAATTATATTACAAATTACAGTGTTCTTGAAGTAAGTATCACTGCATAAACAAATGAGTCAGGAGTCATAAACTAATGATGATTCTAAATGTTATTTAGAGAGACATTCTGTACTTAATATATTTCAAATATTCTACACAAGGCAAAGTGGATCCAAGTAATCTGTAGGCAAAATAAGATTTTAGAGAAGTATATATTTCCAACAGTATTTATAAAATATTACCTTTATGTAAGGCATCATCCTGGACTTTGTGGAAAACACACAAAGGAGTAAGAAGTGGCCCTTCAAGAAACATATACAATATCAAGGTTTAACATGAAGCAGCATGTCTTCTCTAAGTAAAAAAAAAAAAAACATTGTACCAACTGACTTTACTGAAACTTTATATTTATTGCTCTCATTTTAGGTCATAGTGTCCTTCTGCATGCAGGCTGCTATAACGGACATGATATAGACTTAATAGCTTATAAAGAACAGGAATTTATTTCTCACAGTTCTAGAACGGAGAAGTTCAAGATTAAGGAATGGGCAGATCCAGGGAGAGCCCACTTCCTCATAGATGGCTATCTTCTCACTGTAAACGTACATGATGAATGAATCAAGAGAACTCTCTGGGGTCTCCTTTAAAAGGACTGTAATCCCACTTATGACCTAATCACCTCCCAAAGGCCCCTAAGTTTTAATACTATCACTTCCAGAGTTAGATTCCATAATATGATTTTGGGAGACATAAACATTCACACCATAGTATATATAAACAAAAAAAGACACAAAAACAACAAACAAAAAAATTATTTTAACTACCTATTATTTTCAACTACATAAACTTTTAATTTGTTTCTATATAATATTAAATAACTCATTTGAGTGATTCACTTATATCCAATGCATCTGAGTGCAATTAAATTTGCTTACCCAGCATATCCAGAAGCATATTTCTTCAGACTATCCCATTCCCCACCTTACAGGATTTACCACAATTAGAAGACATGGGATAGAGGATAGATAGATAGATGTATACATAAACACACTTGTACATACACATATGCATATTTTTTCCTGTTAATGATACTCATGCAAATAAAATTTAAGCTCAAGAAACCTGTCTTGTGTGTTACTTAATATCCAGTTTTTAGTCAACATCCAAAAACAAATAATCCAATAAAACCATGGATAGAAGACATGAACAAGTGTTTCCCCAAAGCACACATTCAAATGTTCAGTAGATACATGAAAAGATGTCCATCATCATGTATCATCAGGAAATTGCAAAGCAAAACTAGAAAGAGATACCACCTCACACCTGTCAGAATGGCTAAAATCAACACTACAAGAAACAAAAGGTGTTGGAGAGGATGTGAAAAAGTAACACTTGTGGGGGCTGCCTGGGTGGCTCAGTGGGTTAAGCCTCTGCCTTCAGCTCAGGTCATGATCTCAGGGTCCTGGGATCAAGTCCCACATCGGGCTCTCTGCCAGGCATGGAGCCTGCTCCCTCCTCTCTCTCTCTCTACTTGTGATCTCTCTCTGTCAAATGAATAAAATCTTAAAAAAAAAAGTAACAATTGTGAACTGTTGGTGGTGATGCAAACTGATACAGCCATATTTGAAAACAGTATGGAATTTCCATAAAATTTAAAAATAGAAGTCCTTTGTGATCCAACAATCCTGTTGGTGTGTATTTACCCAATGAATATAAGAAAACTTATTCAAAGGGATTCTAGCACCCCTATGTTTATAGCAGCATTATTTATAAAGCTAAGATATGGAAAGCACCCAAGTATCCATCAATTGATGAATAAATAAAGAATAAGTGGTATGTATATACAATGGAATATTATTCTGCCATAAAAAAGACTGAAATCTTGCCATTTGCAATAACATGGTTGGAACTAGACAGTATAATGCTAAAAGTGAAATAAGTCAGTCAGAGAAAGACAAATACCTTTACTCATATATGGAATAAAAGAAACAAAACAAACAAGCAAAGGGGAAATAATAAGACATAGAAAGAGAAACAAAGCAAGAAACAGACATTTCATTACAGAGAACAAACTGATGGTTACTTGACGGGATCTGAAAGGAGTGATGGATTAAATAAGTGATGGGGGTTAATTAGAGCACTTGTCATGATGAGCACTGAGTGCTATATGTTATATTGTACACATGAAACTAATACAACCATATATGTTAACTAACTGGATTTCAAATGAACATTTTTTAAAATCCCAGTTTTTAGCTCACATTCTGGCTTACAAAAGGGATTTAGTCAGGAGTTTGGAGATTAGTTAATGAACAAATAAGGGGTGAACAGGCAGTTGTTAGATAAAATTATTATCCTTTCTGGCATTATCTTATACCTTTTATCTAGAAGTATTTTTAGCACTTTAGACTCTTCCTATTTTATTTTGAGTCATTAAACAAAAATTTCCTCAAAGGACCTTAGACTCCATCCAATTTGAGCAACAGTGTGAGAGAGGAAATGGTGTCAGGAGGAAAAAAAAAAAAAAGATGAATCTACTTTTGTTTACTAGTGAATGCATAGTTCTTCCACAGAAGAAGCTCTAAATGGAAAGGGCTCCAGCTTTATATGTGTTCAGTCATATGTTCAGAAGTAGGTAACACTATCAAAAAATATAAAGCATCTGAGATTATTTTCCCTTATTTGAAAGCTGGTGTATGAGTCTGCCGTAGTTTCTTGGGTGTTGATAGAAGACACAGACTCATGGTTCAGAAATAATATAGTTTATTATTCACAGCAATAGAGGTAGCCAGAATATTAACAGTATTTGTGTGTGTGTGTGTATTTGTGTGTGTGTGTGTGTGTGTGTGTGTGTAGGGGTGGGAGTTATATATCAGTTCTGAGCCTCAGTTCCCACAAGAAGAATCAAAACAGAGGCAGATAATATTTGCAAACACAACAGGTTAAGTTAAAAAAAAAGATACTATTTCTGTCTTCCAAGTCTATTCAATACAACCATCTTCAAAGGATGGCCTAGAACAAATAATAAATGCAGAAATGTAAGCAACCAATTGAAAAGTGTCTCCCAAGAAACATACTTTGAGAGTATTCATTTGACAAAAATACTATAGGATATTACATGGATCAGGTGCATTGAATACTGGAAGGTTAAAATTACAAGGGACCAAATATTTTTAAGCAGTTCTGGCATCCAGTAGAGTTCAAATAGGTTTTATAAGATTGAGGAAAGAAGCCATCAAAACCTGGGCCCAGGGGCCCCTGGGTAGCTCAGTGGGTTAAGCCTCTGCCTTCGGCTCAGGCCATGATCTCAGGATCCTGGGATCAAGCTCTGCGTCAGGCTCTCTGTTCAGCAGGGAGCCTGCTTCCCCCCCCCCCTGCCTCTTTGCCTACTTGTGGTCTCTGCCTGTCAAATAAATAAATAAAATCTTAAAACAAAACAAAACAAAAATCCTGGGCCCAATTTTCCCAAAAGTATGATTCTGATTCTAGTCTCTATGATGTTATCCCTTGAAGACAATGCCTCTAATTGAGTTGAATTAGTTTACTAAAGAGCATACCCCCATTTGTTGTAGGAGATGAACAATATGCAAGAGGCAAAATGCCACATGGAAGCCACCTGGTCTTCAGTGGAATATAGAATCAGTTCCTTTGGGATGAATTTGTTCCACATTTGACTTCCCACTTAAGGGAAAATAAGAGTGCCTTCTAATAGATTTTAAATAGGAAATGACAACGGAAGCTTATACAAGATTATAAAATGGGAAATTTCATTTAGATAAGCAATCATTTCAAAGTCATCTTCTTAATATTACAGACTCTTCACATAATCATAATTTTATTTTGGTATTATATGGTAATTTCAAATATAGTAAATATAAAGAATTTACCTCTGTAATTATAGCGAGTCTGGTCATAGTTTAATGGCAACAAATCTTCAATTTAGAAGTATGGTCTACCAATTATTAATACATTTGGAAATGGTGTGTCATCTTCACTCCACTTGTCTCACTAAAACAGTGAGCCAAAAAAAGTAGGTCCAAGCTGTTTACTATGGTCAAAATGGGTTGCTTTTGCACTTGGTAAAGAAGCAGTCATATTTTGGAAGAAGAAACTGAGGCTATTAATATTTTCAACTTATTTTCAGAAAAGGAAAGAAAGGATAATCTAAGCTAAAGCCAAAATCTTACACAAGGTGGCAGGAGAATGATCTTTTCCCAGATAAAGGGTTTTTCATCTTAGCCATGTTAGGAGGAAGAAGAGATGAGACATTGTGGACTTGACTAACGTTTGTACACTGTTCAAAAAGTTTTCAAAATAATGTGTATTATTTTTCTTCTTTTAGTTGAGACAAAAACAAACAAACAAACAAAAAACACTAATGAGCTTACTCTTAAAAGGAGGTAAACAAGAAACTAGCAAAGATTGAGTGTTAGGTATTGTCCCCCTCCTTTTCTTTTTAAATATGTTATGTTAGTTACCATACAATACATCATTAGTTTTTGACGTAGTGTTCCATGATTCATTGTTTGTGTAAAACACCCAATGCCCCATGCAATATGTGCACTCCTTAGTACCCATCACCAGTCTCACCCATCCCCACATCCTTCTCATCTTTAAAACCCTCAGTTTGTTTCTTGGAGTCCATAGTTTTTCATGTTTCATTTCCCCTTCCAATCCCCCCACTTCATTTTTCCTTTCCTTCTCCTAATGTCCTCCATGCTATTCCTTAGGTTCCACAAATAAGTGAAACCATATGATGATTGACTTTCACTGCTTGACTTATTTCACTTAACATAATCTCCTACATTCCCATCCATGTTGATGCAAAAGTTGGGTATTCATCCTTTCTGATGGCTGAGTGATATTCCATTGTATCCATAGATCACATCTTTTTTATCCGTTTGTCTGTTGAAGGGGATCTTGGCTCTTTCAACAGAATGGCTATAGTGGACATTGCTGCTATGAACACTGGGGTGCATATGGCCCTTCTTTCCAGTAAAATAGAGCTAGCCTATGACCCAGCGATTGCACTACTGAGTATTGACCTCAAAGATACAGATGCAGTGAAAAGAATTAGGTATTGTTAAAGCACAAATGCAGGGGATAGAAGTTATGGTACAGAAGAGGGAAGGGCAACCATATGGCAGAGTAGAATAAAGTAGCTCAGGAAGAAATTAGTCATATCCAGATATTGTAAGGCATGTGGGGTTGGCAGGGAGAGCATGAGAAATCATGAGAGAAGAGAGAGAAAATGGACCAGGCAGGAGAGGTTTATAACATTTTAACATCTAAGGTAAACATATGCAAAGCAGAATAGGGAAAGAAATAAAAGTTCTTATAAGAATCAATACATAAGGAATAACGTGGAGGACACTGGGAGATGGAGAGAAGTGTGCTGGGGGAAATCGGAGGGAGAGACAAACCATGAGAGACTGTGGACTCTGAGAAACAAACTGAGGGTTTTGAAGAGGAGGGTGGCAGGTGGTTGGGTGAGCCCAGTGGTGGGTATTAAGGAGGGAATTTATTACATGAAGCACTGGGTGTGGTGCATAAACAATGAATTTTGGATCCCTGAAAATAAACTAAAAGAAAAAAAAGACTGACTACAGACATGGACCTCAGTGTAACACAGATATGGAACTCACTGTAATACCAGCCACTTCCCACCGACACACACAGACTATGATAATAATAAATAATAATGCAATTAAGAAAATTTCCTGCCAAATAATTTTTCCTCTTTTTTATTTTTATGATTATTATTTTTATTTTATTTTTAAAGTTTTTATTTAAATTCCAGTTAGTTAAAATAAGGTTAATATTAGTTTCAGGTGTACAATATAGTGATCAACACTGCCATACAATGGCTTAAATAAAAAAATGAAAAAAATTTTTTTAAAGATTTTATTTTTAAATAAAACCTCTACACCCAAGGTGGATTTCAAACGTACAACTCCAAGATCAAGATTTATATATTTTACTGACTGTTCCAGCCAGGCACCCCAACAAATAAAAATTTTATAAAATTGTTGAGTTTGTGGGAGTCTCATTTGCTTAGTCAGTTAAGTGTCTGCCTTTGGTTCAGATCAGGATCTCAGAGTCCTGGGATCGAGCCCCATATTGCTCATGCTCTCTCTCTCTCTCTCTCTCTGGCTTTTGCTCTTAAATAAATAAATAAAATATTTTTAAAAAAATTGTTGAATTTGTTTAACTAGTTTTAAACTAGTAGACAGAGATGAAGATAAAGTATGATGTCATGGCACGGAATAATACAACTTACACTTTTTAAAAAAAAATGTGCAATGCAAGTTACCTCACTTCTTTTATCACCACACTGGGACTTTCCCTACTGAGTTGTTGTAATGTAAGGACCTATTTTATATTTTTATATTTTAGCAAGAGGCTTTCATTGAGGTTAACCCTTAAACTGTCCTTGCTCCCCTTCCCCCAGGGGATTCACTTAAAAACAAGTCCTGGAAATCAGCTCCAGGTAACAAAGCCCATATACAAGGGTGGGTCAGGCCAGGTGGAGACATCAATGAGCGGAGGGGGGGGGGTGTTTGCATATTGTCTCCCTAGATACTAATGAGTATGCCCCACTCCTCTGCTCTTTGGGAACCTTTTTGGCACTAATCCTAATCAAGGTGTAATAGGCTGGGTCAAATGTCTATACTAGGGTAAATTGAACCTCAATTGGTCACCTAGCCTCACTGTGGAGTTTCCTGTGTGTGTTAAAATCTCATTGGTCACCTGTGCGTGGCCAGGCCTGACTGCATGGCCTTTGCCCTTAAAAGCTAGACTGTGAAACAGCAAAGGGTTGCCTTCTCTCATAAGAGGTGTGGCCCCAAACGTTCGGTTAGATTCTTGATGCTTCGCATGAAATAAAGCTTTGCTTGACCTTTGCTTTACATCAGTCTCGCTCCTTTAATCATAGACCCATTATTGGGGCATAACAGTATTAATCTTAAAGTTATAAGTCCACAATGCATCCATCATCCATTCTACCCCTTAACATCCCCTTTGGACAGACCCATGATCTAGAACAAGCCTTATTTTATAGTGCCTTGTAGGTGATTTTGGCTGCTGCCTAAATTGCCTACTTTCCTCTCACCATTACCACGGAAATTGGGTCCACTGAAACAAAGGGGTAGTGTAAGAAATTAACACTTCCATAAATCTCTTTAAATAATAAAGTATAAGATAGTGATACCTTTTTTTCTGCCACATAACCAATTCTTGCAAGAATAAGGTCATATAAAAGAATTTACAACACATGCTAGCATTATCCTACTGGACCCAGATCATTTGTATGTTTCTCTGTCTCTGAGAAATGTAGTTATTTACATGACTGAAACCTGAAAATTGTTTGATATGACCACTAATATCACCTTCTTTTTTTAAAGCCTGTTTAAGGCTTCTGTAATACATAGGTTTTTTAAAAACTTATTAAGCATATTGTATATATCAAACACTTTAAAAATCTCTGCTTTAAAAAAAAAAAAACTCTACCTCAATGGAACTTTGAGTCTGAAAAAGATACAGGCAATATACAAGGCAACAGATAGAATAATTACATATTTGATTATATACTCTGAGGATGTCACATTAAATTGATATGAAAACGATCAGAAGGATCTGGATTTCTTGTCAAAATTTTTTGCCTTACAAAGAAATTGATATTTAGGGAAAGTTGTTACTGAAAGAGGTCCTGTGTCAACCAAAAATGTTAAATCATGATCTCGCTAAATTTTCCAGTTGTGATCATTGCTTTGTTTAGCTGTCTTCTATTAAGACTGAATTTAGTAATTCAGTCTCAGATTTCAGTAAGTCTTTTTTAAAAAGATTTTATTTATTTATTAGAGAGAGAGAGGGAGGGGCAGAGGGAGAGGAAGAACCAGACTCCTTGCTGAGCAGGCAGCTGATGCAGGACTGGATCCTAGTACCCTGGCATCATGACCTAAGCTGAAGGAAGACACTTAACCAACTGAGCCACCCAGGCACTCTAGACTGTAAACTTCTTAAAGGTAAAAAAGTTTATTCTTCTAGTAGTTCCACAGACATTTCTAACATCCATAAGAAAGCATGTACTGATGTAAAATGCCAGCAAATCAAATTATTTAAAAAAGAAAGAAAGAAAGAAAAGATATATCTGGATAAAGAGAAAAACAGAAAATCTAATAATACATTGAATTATTAGAGCAAAGAGTGGAGGAAGAGAAAATAAATATGAAATAGAGATTTCCACTAAAAGAAAAAAATTGAATAAGGCAGGAGATTTAGAAAATTATTATGACAGACTTGAGAAAAAAATAAAATAGGAATTTTTAGAAAATAGCAATAAATGAAAAGGTAAATTGTTCCTACCTTTATAATATTAGCTGTTTGTTGTTGTTGTTGTTGCTAATTTACCTATTTAAGCTAATAAACAAAGAAAGGTTTCATTTAGGAATAAGGTTTCTATGTATATATATATATATTTTTTTTTCCATTTAGGGATAAGGTATATATATATATATATATATTTTAATTTTAATTGTTAGAAAATGTGTCACAGAAAGTGTTTAAACTTTAAGATACAGATGCAACATGTAATGAACTGCATTGTTTGAACGTCTAATTTGTAAATGCTGTTAGAGGAAACTTGGTGGAAATGTTCCTATGTGCTTGTGTTTCTGGAACTATGTATATTTATTAATAAGGAATAGTTTAAAATTATGAAATGACCAGGAGTGGACAATTTTCCTAATCCTATCAGCTCTTTGCAGCTCTTTTATTAGCCCCCTTCAGGCATATCAGCTTTTTTATCTAATTAAATTTTATATTAATGTGCTTTTGACTTTTGGCCTTTCTCTTCCTTCTGTTCTTTTTTTTTCCCCTAAATTACATGTTTCTGTTTAACAGCTACTATCAATTCTTTGATATGAATTCTCAACATCAATTTACTAACTCCAGAGATGAAGGAGCATCAATATTTAGAAGCGAAGAATACAAAGCCTTGGGCATCTGGATGGCTCAGTCACTTAAGCATCTGCCTTCGACTCAGGTGGTGATCCCAGGGTCGTGGGATGGAACCCCAGGTTGAACTTTCTGCTCAGCTGGGAGCCTACTTCTCCCTCTCCTTTTGCCTGCAGCTCCCTTTGTTTGCGTTCTCCCTCTCTTTGTCAACGAAATAAAATATAATAAAATAATGTAAATAATACATTTATTTATTTATTAAAATGCAATTATTACACAATACATAATGTATTGCATAATTATAATAATGGTTAAATAATTTATTAAATATTTATATTAAATATATCAATTTAATTAAATAAATATTTTTAGAATTTAAAATATTTCAAATTTAGATTATTAAATATTAAATCATTAATTTAATAAATAAATATCTAAACATAATTAAATAAAATAATTTATTTATTAAAATGAATAAAATAATGTTGTCATTATCTCAGCATGTATTTTTAAATAGTCTAAAAAAAAAATCTAATAAAGTCTAAATACATTGAGTTCAGATATTTATACAAGTTAACCCAGACACTGAACCCACAGTTTCAAAACTTTTGTTTTTATCTACTACTCAAAATACGATTTTAATGTATTTATTTGTAACTTTGACATAGCAAGGAAACTTGGAGGAAAAGGAGACATTTGCTTTTAATATTTGAAAATTATTTTGTTGATTTAAAAAAATAAAAACCTTAACACGTGAGCATTTCTTCTTAAATAACACTGTGAAGTTTCTGAGTCGCATTCTATTAAAAGTGCTGATAAAATGGCCTCAGTTACTCATTTAAATTATCAGCTGAATGGGTAACAAATGAAGTAGAGAGCTTTTTAATTATTTATGAATGTATTGCTTGTGGATGGAGTGCCACATAGAGTTACCTCTCTTTTTGGCTTTGTTTTGTGAGCAGCAGTGGAATCTATGAATGAGATTAAACATAAGGACATTCACAGAAATTCTTAATGAACTTCTGGGGAAGGGCAATAAGTGCAAGGAAAAACTGCAGCAAGACTAATTACAAATTTCAAGTGGTCATCGCTTAATTATAGAAGCTTTTAAGTTCAAGTAATATATCATTTTTATGAGCCTATCATATTGTATTAATTACCACAAACTGCACTCTTGAACACTTATCTTTTCACATATTTCTTATTCTTAGTACTTAAAATTACCCTTATGATTGATAAGTAAATGGATTTTACAGACAATGCATTTATTTACATAAATAAATAATGCTGTTTATATATATAAAAACAATTGAATATGTGTATGTGTTCAATGAATTTTTTTTCAAATTAACATCTTAATTCTACCACATTAGTTACAAATAGATATAGACTTTATAGATTCATCAAATATTTTTTTCTCAAATTTATATGTCCTTTGTGAAGTAAATGAAACTGTATATATTAAATATAATCCTATCACATGTAACAGTTACTAGTGCATCCCAGGACATACATAGGTCAGGTCCTACTCAAGGCATCACGGATAACTGGATTTAACTTTCTATCCTAGGAGTCTTCTGTATATTTCTGTGGCTTTTATACTACAATCAGGAGGAAGAATTCTTTTGCTAAAAGCTTCCAAATGACTATGCGAGTAGATTATTTGTAGACTAGTGATATAATATTATAGTTTAATATGTGAAGCATGATAAAATAAAATGCTATTGCCATATTTAATTTGTTCAGGAAAGCATTCATTTAGTTATCAAGCATTCATTTTCGTTTTTTAAAGATTTTATTTATTTATTTGACAGACAGAGATCACAAGTAGACAGAGAGGCAGGCAGAGAGAAAGGAAGGGAAGCAGGGTCCCTGCTGAGCAGAGAGCCTGATGTGGGGCTCTATCCCAGGACTCTGGGATCATGACCTGAGCAGAAGGCAGAGGCTTTAACACACTGAGCCACCCAAGAGCCCCAAGCATTCATTTTCTTTATACAGAAGAGATAGAACAATATTATATAGTAGAAAAGACAGTAAATAATCTAGAAACCTTGATCATTTTGTTTTGGCAATTTTAGAACATAAAATTAGCTAAAGCTCAAGTGCAAGTTATATTTGTATCATAGGAGGAAAAGTTAATTAAAAGTTTGTTTATTACCATAGTTTAACACTTCAACGAAATGATAACGAGTCCAAAATCAATGAATATATGAAGTATACAATAAAAACAATAATCTTGAGTGTATGTGACTCACTGTAGGTATTGATAGGCTAGAAATCAAAGGGAAAGTATCTATAGGGTTTGTTCAGTTCCATGCTCATCAGATTAATAGGCTTTCTCATATTGCTTCCTTCACCACATTAATTTGTCTAATGAAGTTTTCAAGAGTTAAAGACAGTGATAGGTTCATGGCTGGAGAGAAGGTACAGAATCTAAGATAGTTCAGCAGTGCTTATTATTTAAGAGAAAGACAGCATGGGAGGTGAGGGGTATATCATGCATCCTGTTTTCACTCCCTTTGTGGAGCACCTACCCTGGAGGTCATGTAATAATAACCAATGACCAAAAAACAATAAAAAAACCCAAACATCCATGTGGAAGTGCCATCCTTGCCTGGAGATGAGTAGACTGCTCAAACAGATCCTGGGCAGGCATCTCAGCCCAGGCCTGTGCTGGGGAAGCTGGTTCATGGCTTTGGGCGCAATCAGGAAGCCAGCAAACTGACGGGAGAGTGCAGCCAGGGTTAACAGGACTGATGATCTTTTTGCAGCCAGGCCGCGGGTGGACACCCGCTCAAGGAGCCAGGCTAGGAGGCTGCCCAGCGCCAGCGCTGGCAAAGCTTGCAGCCCCCGGGGCTTCCCCCCGCGCCCCAGCCAGGGCGGGGCCTCAGGAGGGAGGGGGGCGGGGCGGCGCGGAGAAGGGGCTTTGCTAATTGCCAAAGCGAAAAGGGAGCTCGCGGAGGACTCAGGAGGGAGGGGGGCGGGGGCGGGTGGAGGGCGGCGGGGAGAAGGCGCTTTGCTAATTGCCGAAGCTGGAAGTGAGCTCACAGAGGATGTGGCTGAGAGTCTGGGAGGAGGTGGAGGGGCTGGCGGAGGAGGGGCGGGCAGCGCCGCGGTGCTGTGCTGCGGCCCAGTCGGGACTGCAGGACCCACCGGACTCGCCGCCCGTACGCTCCCATGTGAGGCTCCGCTGTCCCGCTCCTGCTGCCTGCTGCCCCTCCCTGCCCCAAGGCTTCTCCGGACCACCCTCTGCACAGGGGTAAAGTGACACCGCGCCGTGCCCTCACCTGGAGCAGAAAGCGCGGACCCGACCTAGGGGCGGAGAGGGAGGTTGTGGAGGCCCAGCCTCCCGGAACCCCAGGGCACCGGGACCACCCCGGACGCTGCGCCAAACCCGGGTCCTCATGGGGTCGGGCTGGGGACAGCGCCTTGCGAGGTGCCCCCCGCCAGCAGGCACGCTAGCCCCCATCTTTCCGCAGCCCCATGCGCCCGTGCTGAGGACCCCCTTCCCTCCCCCGCCGTGGCCCCGCTGCTTTTGTTCTGGACTTGGGATCCCAGGTGGAAACTAGTCCCTCAGACCTCCCTGGCAGCAAGGAGGGCAGGGAGGGATTCTTGGTTTTCTGCCCTGGCTCCTCCTCTCTCCCCATTCACAAGCCTTTTGGCTTCCCTTTCCTCTCCTCATTGTCAGTTTTCTGAAATGGTTTTCTTCTGCATGTTGACCCAAAGAGCTATTTCATGAATGAATATACACGAAACTGAGTTGGGGCCCACCTGTGAGAGCCCACCTGTAGAGGCCTTTCATTAGAATGGTCTCTGGTTCTAGCCTCAGTTCAGAATACTGCATGTACCTGAGGACCAAGTCCAGATGTTTCTTTCATCTCTGACTTGAATTTGAAATCCTCCTCAGACTTCAGCTTCCAGGATTTCTCCAGTCCTTGCTCTCCCACTGTCTTGGTGGGGATCCGCCATGAGTGTTGAACACAGGAATGAATGAATGATATATACCCCAGACTGCTGGGGCTTTGTCATCTTTTGCTGAGGTTGGAAAGGCTTGGGAGAGACCCCCTGTATGCAGATAGAGAGCTGCATGCAATTGCTTAGATAAACGTGTTCCCCACTTAACTGCTTGGGCATTGAACATTTCGCCCTTAACCTGTGGCTTGAGCAGTTAGGAGGAGACAATCTGGAGGTGAATCAGAAGATGGCTGAATCCACATGGTGGTGGTCTGGGTTTGGGAGATTTTCCTGTAGATTCAAAGGAAAGATATAAATTCTTCCAGTGGGGAGTGGTAAACTTTTTATCGATGGGAGATGGAAAATAAATGGTCTGGTTAAACTTTCCCGCCCCCTCAAAACCCATTATTTGAAAACACAAAAAGCAAAGTGAAGGGAGAAATCCTCCCACTCCCATTCCCACTCACCTCCATAGCCATCTCCTCTTCCAAGAACCTAACAGACAAGGTGCCAAGAAGTGTTAGGTACCAGCAGTGGTCTCAGATCTCATTCAAGAATCATGGTGAAAGGCTTTCAAATAGATTGTGGGGGAACAGGGGTCCAATTAGGGGGGACAAGTTTAAGGTTTGCCTGGTCCCCTAAAAATTAATGGCACTAGAGAAGATGACCTTTAGGAACTATAGCTTAATGGATACAATGTGTTAAAAGCTTCAGTGAGTCATGGTGGGAAGAGGCTATGAGGGCAGCAAACACAGTCCTAGATGATGTTATTAATAGCATTATAGGCTCTAGATTTCCTGTGGTGGTGTTCTTGGCAAGACCAGCCTGGCCAAAGTGGATACTCTCAACCTGGAACATTGGGTCTTGGAGATGCCAGCACGTGAGGTATGATGAGAGGGTAAAATGATAGGAGGTGTCCTTTGGAAGGACTGACTCCTTGACTTTAAAAGGGAGAACCCAAATCTGTAGGTGAAATCTTTCTGGCTACAAAGAGGGCCAAGGCCTCCTAAGGCCAAGGTCTCCTCGTCACTTTCAAAGATGTCGAAGAATATATTCAGACATTTCAAAGATGTCCTCATATCATTGGTTCCCACTCTGGAATTCTATCAATAAGGTGAGAGTTCCTCTAGTTGAAAAAGAGATCTAAAAAGACTTCCCTTTCTCATGTAATTTCTGTAACCTCCAGGACACACCCCTTCCAGCTCTGTAATGAAGCCACAGCTGGTGCCAATTTGTGGAACTCCTTAAAGGCTATTCTCCCTTATATACCCCGGGACCAAGTTCCCATGCTCCGTCACCCGATTTCCTGCACTCACCTCCCACCTGGTGTGTTCACACCTGCAAGTGCCTTTTACCAACCCCTTTGCCAAAAGGCAGCCAGAGTGACCTTTCAAAGACCTATCAGTTCCTGGCATTTGTCTCCATAGAAATCTGCACTGATCTTCTAACAAATTCTCAGTCCTCCAAAGGCACCCATAATCCTCCCATCAGTCTATTCATACCCCTCCAACTGACTGATGCCTGTTCTGCCCCATCTCTCTGCCCTTCAACCACACTGCCTCCTTCTTCCTGTGGAGACCTCTCATGCCACCTGCCTCCAAGCACAGGTGATTCCCATTGATGGGAAGACCCTCTTCTCTCCCCCATCTCCCCACTCCAGTTACTCCCACTTATTCGTGAGCTCACAAGCCCCATGGTACACACTCTCCATGCAGCCTGCTCTCTCTTTTCTAGCACTGGCCTCCGTTTCTAGCTGTGGTTGTGTCATGGATGTCCTTCCCCAGCCAGCCTCCAAGCTCTCCTTCCCTTTAGCTCCAACACCTGACACAGTGCCTGGCACGTAGTAAGCCCTGGCTAGCTTCTAAGAGCCTCACTGAGGGACTGAAAGCATTTTAAAAATGTCACCACGTAGGCTCGAAACTGTAGGCAGAAAAAGCTTTGCCTGGATTGACATTTTAGAGACGTATTGGTCAAGTTGGATGTGTTCACTGACTTTGCCTTGTAAAATTAAAAAAAAAAAAAGGACCTCTGTATCGCTTCGCATCTACCGAAGGCGCATGTATACTACTAGACCACGTTATGAGCTTAATGGAAGGAGACAAGATGTTTTCGCTAAGAAAATGTATAAGACTGTTGAGGTCAAGTGGGAGGAAACAGTCCGTTTGTTGGAGCATTGCTATCTTACTCTATCACAGCCACTCATAAAAATCTGACACGGGGTGAGTCAGAATTGTCTGTCGGAGATGAGTTAGATCTGGCTCATGTTCCTACAGACATGAAAGCCAGAAACGAAGAAGGAGGCTTTGAAAGCGTGGGTTGAGGAGGCCGTGTGGTTCACTGCGATGAGCTAAGTGCCCAGGGCCACCAGCAGACATGCTAGCCTGTGTCCCTCCTTTGTTCTGGGGTCCCTCTTGCACCATGTGGTGAGGCTGGTGGCTGGGAGCAGCTCAGGACAGGACCTGGTGGCATCTTACCTCTCCCACCCTCCTGTGGGTTCCAGTGGGTCCCAAGGGACAGCCTGCCTTCCTTGCAAAGCCCAGTAGCACTGGGAGCAGAAACTGGGGCCAAAGAGTGAGCACCCTGTTTGACAAGCTGGACCAGCCACCTCTTCTTCAGATGCAGGGGGAGCCCTGGCATGCTGACTCCTCCCTTCTCCCTTTCCCCTTTCCTCTCTTCCTCCCTCTTTCCTTCCCCTCTCTCCTTCCCTGGTGGTGCCCTTTCCCAATGCCCACTTCATCCCTTTTCCTTTCTACATGCCTGTCTTCTAGAGTTTCTTCTCTTTCCTCCCCATTACTTCCCTTCATCTGAATCTCCTCTTTGGTTCCTTTGTCCCTGCTCTCTGCTCCTCCTCCCCTTCCCTGGCTCCTGTTTAGCTCCATTGCTAATGCAGGCAGAGCTGGATTAACATGCTCACTTGCTAGCTCAGCCACCCTCCAGAGAAGTCACTCTTCGGTGGCCACCTTCCTGACCCCCTGGTCGCTTCTCCACTTGTTCAGATATTGCTCTGAAGTCTGAGGAGGACAGAGCGGGGCTGCCACAGAAGCAGGCCAGAGGAGAAACCAAACCATGTGTCCACACTGTCCCCCAGCACTGCTGCTCTGAGAGCTTTCTGAGTCCTCAACAGGGTTAGGATTTAGGGGCTTCTTCAGAACCGGGAGTGAAAACAACCATAGGTCAAAAGAAAAGCTACGGCCCCCACACAAAAATAATAATCACAAATGAAAACTATGTTAACTCTGAGTCCCAAAGTCGAAAAATTGCCTTGAATCTGTCACTAGAAAGCACCCAAGGCCTCACTCTCTGGGTTCTGGGTGCCCTGGGAATGGCAGGAGGCTCTGACAGGCGCGTGGGAGTGCGGAACTATGGGGGCTAGCCTGCTGGCTGGCGGGGGGGAGGAGGGGGTACCTCCTGTGGCGCGGTCCTGGCCCGACCCCCTGCGGACAGGGTGTGGTGCGGCGTCCGGGGTGGTCCTGGTGCCCTGGGGTTGGCGGGAGGCTGGGCCCCGACCACCCCACACCCCGCTCCTGTCCTGCGTTTTCTGCTTCAGGTGAGGGCGCGTCGCGGTGTCACTTTACCTGTGAGCAGAGGGTCCTCCAGAGAAGCCATGGGGCGGGGAGGGGCAGCAGGCGGCCTGAAGGCCTGAACGGGAACAGGACACCGCTGAGTCAGGGGCTAGGCTGCAGCGTCGGAGCACAGGGGCAGCGAGTATGGTGTGTCCTGCAGTCCCGAATGGGCTGCAGCACAGCACCCTGGCGCTGTGCGCCCCTCCTTCCCGCCTGGGCAATTAGCAAAACCCCTGCTCAAGGCCGCCCCCGACCCACCCCCCCTTCCCTCCTGAGTCCTCTGAGAGATCACCTCCAGCTTCAGAAATTAGCAAAGACCCTTCTCTGCTCCGGCCCCGCCCCCTAACTTCTGAAACCTGAGCCATGGCTGGGGTGCGGGGCTAAGCCCTGGCATGCTACTGCATTGCCAGCGCCAGCGCTGGGCAGCCTCCTAGCCGGGCTCCCTGAGCGGGTGTCCACGTGCAGCCTGGCTGCGAATAGATCATCAGTCTTAAACGCCGGCTGCACTCTTGGGTCAGTTTGCTGGCTTCCAGATTGCGCCCAAAGCCAGGAACCAGCTTCCCCAGCACAGGCCTGGGCTGAGATGCCTGCCTGGGATCTGTCTGAGCAGTCTCCTCCACTCCAGGCAGGGATGGCACTTCGACCTGGATGTTTGGGTTTTTTGTTTGTTTTTTTTGGTCATTGGTTATTACATGACCTCCAGGGTAGGTGCTCCACAAAGGGAGTGAAAACGGGACGCCATATATAAGCATACAGCCATTCTAGAAAAATAGCTTGGTGTTCTCCTGGAAAGCTGCATTGGTCCTTGCACTATGGTTTAATAGAAAAGGGATTATGCACCAAGTTACTTAAATGAGCATAGGTTGAAATCGTTTACTGAGAGTAAATATTTTAAATAGTTATATTTTAACTAAATCTATCATCAATCATAAATCTATTACACGAAGGTTACAGGCAATTTAAAAGCAAGAGCACTCTCTTCAGGGTTTTAAATAATCCCTGTCTGTCTTGGCACATGAGAATGCAAAGATAGGAAATGGTTTGTAAAAGATCATATAATAGCTTTTACTAATTCTATTTATTTGACAGACAGAGATCACAAGTAGGCAGAGAGGCAGGCAGAGAGAAAGATGGGGAAGCAGGCTCCTCGTCAAGCAGAGAGTCTGATGAAGGGCTTGATCCCAGGACCCTGAGATCATGACCTGAGCCCAAGGCAGAGGCTTAACACACGGAGCCACCCAGGCGCCCCCAGATGAAATACATTTCTGACTTAGAAACTTCAGATAGAATTATTTTGTCCATGATGACAACTGAAAAAAATGTGTCATCCCTAAACCTAACCTTAAACCCTACCAACGCTGAAACCTAAGCTGACCTTAAAGCCCAAACTAGAACCCTGAATCCCAAACCTGGAATGGAACCCAAAGCCTGTACCTGAGCCCTGGATCCAAGCCCTGAACCACGAACCCAAACCCTAAACCAGACCTCCAAGTCATGAAACCTGAACCCAAATCTCAGCATGAAGTCAAACCCCAAATTTGACCTTGAACTTTATCCCATAAGCCCTGAGTCTTAAAGCCTAAATCATAAACTTAAAGCCCTAAACTATAACTCTGTTCCCTTGTCCTTCACTCTAAACCCTCACCCTAACACTAAACCCAAAGCCTGATCTAGAACTCTGACTAAAACCTGAACCTGTACCCAAATTCAAATGCTTCACCACACTTTGCTTATGCACTTGCCATTGATGGATATTTGCAGTTTCTACCTTTTGATTCTTGTGAACATTGTTTGGGTTGGGGGCTAGGGTTAGGGTCTTGGATTAGGGTAGGGTCCAGGCTTGAGACCAAGTTGAGGTCAGAGTGTGGGTCTGCATCAGGGCCATGTTCAGTGACACTGTTTGGGTCAAGGACTGTTGTAATTCCACATTGTTTCCAATTCATTGTTCCTTAGCTATTTGGGGGGAAGTTGGGGGGTATTGGGCTCCATGCAGCTTGAATTTCCGGAATGAAATGGCGTCAGCTGGACCCCAGGAGGGAGCAGGACCTTCCACTGAAGGGTGAGCTCCCACAGTCCTGCACTGCCTTGCACCGCCTGCAGAGGGCGCCAGACCCCAGCTCCCACCCTGAGCCCAGGCTGCACAGCCACAGCTGGGACCAGAGCCCCGCCTCTTCAGGACCCACTGTGGAGACTTCTGGAGAATGTGGGGCGCCTCCCACCCTGACAGGACAAGCTGAGGAGGGTGTGGCTCTGCATCCACACTGACCGGACCCGTTGTGGAGGACGCGCCCACACTGGCAGCAGTCCAACCTCCTAAGGACCAGATGCTGGAGGAGCTGAGGAGAAGCCGCCTGAGTGGACTGTCAAGGGGTTCGTGGTCTCAGGACCCCACAGAGGAAGGGCGCCCTGTGTAGACACTGGGGCTTCCGTCGTTTTGTGTGAGGAGACGTGGCCTCCTGCTGTGCTGTGCACGGGGCTCTGGGGTCCCCCCTTTCTGGGCTCGGGTGCTCCTGGGTCCTCGTCTGTGTTTGTGTGCTCGCGGATTCGGTTCCTGGGGCTCCTCAGATGGTCTGCAGTCAGGGAGCATCAGCCTTCTTCGGTGCTTGTGCTCTCCCCACCTCAGCCCTGCGGGGTCCTTCCCGTGTCCACACCCACTCCAGGCTTGCGCCAAGTCCAGAAATTCGGGAGCCAGAGTGAGGACTCTGTAGACGGTTTTGGGGAGAGTAGGTATTTTCCCAGTGTGGGTTCTACCCTGAGCACAGTGCCTCCCCATCTCCGTGTGTACCCCTCCCTGTCTGTCGTCATTGTTGCAGGGCTGTCAGATGACAGGTCTGTCACCTTCTTGGTTCAGGGGCCTCCCGGGTATCTTGCTGTCTTGGATGCAGGTGTAAATGAGATCGTTCTCCGCAGTCTCTTTTTGATGGTTCCTTCCGAGCACCTAGGAGTGCCACTAATTTGTGCATATTGATTTTGTTCCTTGCAAGATCTTGAATTTATTTGTTCGATTGGCCTTAAACTCAATCTGCCAGTTATTTGACCAGCAGCATGGATTTAATTGGGAAGAGCAGAGAATGGCAGTCTGGGCTGAGCAAGCTAAGGTCCCATCACAGGCAAGTGCGAGAAACAAAGGAGAGGAACATTATTTCATGGAGGAGGAAGAAGTTGGGAAGGGTGCTTGAAGGAAAGTCCCTTGGAGAAAGGCAGGGTGATGGAGAATTCTCACCAGCTGAGCTGCAAAGCTCCTACAAAAAGTCAGGAGATGAACCTCCAGCTTCCCGTGTGGGGCCTGGAATTGGTGAGTCTCTCCTGTGGGGGATTGCAATGTGGAGTCTGTAATGGGCACTGAGCAGCAGGCGCCCCCTTCCAGCCTCCCCTTCTGGCATCCCCAGTCCACTTTACTGGGGCTTCCCTTCCTGCTTTTGCACAGTTCTAACCAGCTTGTGGTGGAACGTTGTGGAAAAACTGAAATTCCAAATCCACTGCTTCTACTGCACCTGTGATACAGGGGCCCATGATTTAATTCTCCCACGAGTCTCTTGCTAACATGTGTCCTCTCCAAGCCCATCTGGGAGGGCTTGGACTCCATCCCAAAGTCTGATGTTCTCTCTGCTTCCGTGTCGTCGTGCTAACATGGTTGTTTGGAAGATTCATTTCCTCTGTGGTGATTTCAAAGTGCAGTCAGCTTGTTATAGCAGCACAAATACGTGCTGTCTCCACACTCAGATTCCCCAGCCGTCATTTCTTTACCACGTTTGCCACTTCACACGGGATGCTTCAGTGTGTTTGATCCCACACCAGGACAATGTCCTGCAGAACCACCACATAACCTGAAATGAGGAGATCATTACAGAACCCATCCAAGGGTTAGTGTTAGGAACCAGGGACATGGCAGGCCTGACCTGAAGACCCCATGGAGAGCTGTCAGGGTGGCTGAGTTGACAGTGGAGGTGAGGGTGAGTGTCTGGCTCTGGCTTTGTGTCCAGGAGTCAGCTCTGTGTGGGTGTGTCCTCAGCTAGGCATGCAGATTTCTGCTCCTCTGAATCCTTTCCGGAGTTCCAAATGGCACAGTTTCCTTCTGGGCAGCAGGCTGAGTCCTCTGGGATTGCCCATGTGTCCCCAAATTGTAGGGCACCTACTGCAAGGCCTTTGGGGTCACAATCCTGAGAACCGAACCAAACCAAAGGTTATGGTTAGGGCCCACCACATGGCAGGCCCGATCTGCCAGCACTCTGTCCATCTTTCTGGGGGAGGAAGCAGTCGAGGGATTTGTTCAGGGTGAGTGTCAAGCTCCAGGTTTGCATCCAGGGGCCTGCTGAATATGGGGGTGTCCAGAGGTAGGAATGCAGATTTCAGTTCCTCTGAATCCTTTCTGGAGTTCCAAATGGCATGGTTCCTTTCAGGGTGGCAGGGTGAGTCCTATGGTGTTCCTCACTGTCCCCAATCTCTGAGGATTTGGAGCCAGGCCGTCGGGGACACACCTCTCAGGACAGAATCTAGGCTTAAGAGTTTGTGCCTATGGGCATGGCTGCACTGATCTGAAAGCACTGTGGCGAGGATCACAGGGGTCTGAGTTGAGAGCATGGTTCAGGATCAGTATCAAGGTCTGGGTTTGTGTCCAGTGGACCGCTGAATGTGGGGGTGGTCTCAGATGTCCAAGACGATTTCCCCTACTCTGAATCCTTTCCAGCATTCCAAATAGCCTGGTTTCCTTCTGGGTGGCAAGCTGAAATCTCTGGGATTTCTCAGGTCTTGCCATTGCCCTTGCAAGGGCAAGATACTTTTTACAGTAAAAGAATTCACCAGATGAGCTGAACAGCAGAAAAGACACAGCTCAAGAGTTAATCAGTGAACAGGAATATCATGCCAAAAACTTCTTTGATAACACACTACAGAGCAAGGGAAGATAGGAGAGAAAGCTGAGATATAAAGGACAAACCCTCCAACTTTACAACATCATTCCCTACTTGTTTATTTCCATTGCTGTCAGCTCATTCCCAGTCAAAAATAAGTCACATGAGCCAGCCTTTTTTCTTCCTGAGATTGGGGCACTGCAAAGCCCACCAGAGGGGCCAAGGGCACCCCTATACCTGCTGAGCTGAGCCCATTTGTACCCCAACCGTGAGGAGGTACCAGCCTGTCCCCCTGGTGCTCCATGGTCTGTGGCAGTCCTTCCTTCTGGACCCTGCTTTGCTGCTCTATTTTCGCTAACCCTGGTCTCAAACTAGGGATTGCTTCTGGAAGAGGAACTCAGGGAGATGAGGCTCAGGAGGGTCTCCCTGCCTGGAATCTTCGTGTGAGGAGTGCACAGCCAACAGATTTTGCCCAGGGACTTGCAAAATGCAGAGAGGCAGATTTCTTTTCTCTCTTTCTCTCTCTCTCTAGCCTCATACTAACCAGGAGTTCTTAGAACTTTCTTCAGTGACTTCTAGGTGTAGCTTGGCCACTTTTTCACAGAAAGGCCACTTGAGCATGATGAAACACACGTATAAGCAATTACATTAAAAAAAAAAAAAACAATAAGCCAATGCACACAGACCTTTGACAGCAGCACAGGACACTCAAGGGACCAGAGTCCCTACCTTGGGCAATAGTGGTAGAGGCCGGGTTCTGCCATGCAGGTCCCTAGACCTTTGGCAGTTTCCACGATTGCAAATCCAGACATGCAGAATCCTGAGGGACAACCTACTAACTGCAAAAGAGCAAAAATTCATCAGGATTCAGAGAGTGGAAATCCATTTGTACTGGAAAAGAAAGAAGTAGGCTTGCTGTGAATCCAGCAGGGAGGACAGGCATAGATAAAGGCTGGTGTATGGGTCACGGAAACTATTGTTTCTCAAGGGTCCTGCTGTCTCTGTAAAATGCTATGAGGACTGTCTCTTGGGGACCTCCTGCTTTCCTACCAGTGACACCCCCAGATTCTGCTTTGCTAGTCCCATGGATTCCTGGGGATACCCAGTTGATAAGCTATGCTGTCCTCATGACAACACTTGCTAATGGACTGAATGTTTGTGTCTTGTCCCAATTCAGATGTTGAAGCCCTGACCCTCAAGGAGTGCCATCAGGAGGTATGGGCTTTGAGAGGTGGTGAGGTCATGAGATTGGAACACTTGTGAATGAGATAAAAGCACTTCTGAGAAACGACCTGAGAGATTGTTCTGCCAGCTGTCATCCATGCAAGTCTACAACAGAAATATGGGCATTTGTAGATAATGAAGCAGTCTCTTGCTAGATATCAGATCTCCCAGGATCTTGCTTTTGGACTTCTCAGTCTCTAGAACTGCAAGGAATAGTACATGTTTTGCTGTTTCAGCCACCCAGTCTGTCATCATTTGTTGCAGCAACTTGAACTGAATAAAGCAGAGCCCAAGTCCTGGTTAATCCCTGCTTCTACTCATTTCCCCTCAGAAAGAGCTTCTAATCCAGAACTGACCTCTGCTTTCCATACACGTGCTTCAGACTCCTTCTGTGAGAGCCCAGACTTTGTAAAAGACTCCTCCCTCATGGCAACCAGCATTCTGTGACTCCTGAGGACTGTCCTCCCTGACTGTATTGAGTCAATCAAACTGATTTTGATTCTGGAGTCCCAGGATCAAGGACTGCATCAGGCTCCCAGCTTCATGGGGAGTCCGCTTCTCCCTCTGACCTTCTCCCCTCTCATGCTCTCTCTCTCTCTCTCTCTCTCTCTCTCAAATAAATAAATAAAAATCTTTTAAAAATCTGATTTTAACAGACCATAAGCTTGTTCTTGCTGGTCTTTGGAAGATTAGGCATTAGCCCTTCGGAGAAAGTTCTGAATGGCTGCTTCATGAAGGGGTGAACTGTGTCCCCAAAGTCTCTTTTTGCTGCCTTCTAATCACAGATGCTGAGACAAATCCTCCCAGGTGCTGGTTTTTCAAAGCACTTAATGCTTTGGCTTTGAAGTTCCTCACTTGACAGTTCTGCTTTAATCAGTTTGTGACAAAACAGCCAATTGGTGGTGGATGCAAAGTGCACTGATAAAGTTAATATCAGGGAACAATTTTTTGAGTGTCATGCATGTGCACGTGTGTGCACACACATATCCATGTGCTAAGCATTATGGTAAATGTCTGACAAGAACTAAAAGATCAAAAAGTCAGGATACCCCATTAGCTGATATTTTTATTATTCCTACATCCTAATCTATGAAAAACAGGGTCAGAGAATAAGAAGTGGCAAAAAGAATCAAGATTTGAGGCAGTTCGATTTCTCAGCCAGCCTTGATCAATAGGCATGTACACCTGTGTCTAGTTTCAGCTCTGTGTAACCTTGCCATAACCTTGGATAAGCCATTCATCTCTCAAGTTCAGGTTCTTGGTCCAAGGAGGGAAGGGGCACAGGTTGAGTACCTCCAGTGGGACTTCCTGGCAGGCTTGTTCATCCAAGCATTCCTGTTTCAGTTGGAGTAATTGAAGCCAGTCTTTGTTTTACCGAAGGCCAAGCTTGTCCAGTGTGTCCATGCCACCAGCCAACAGCATTTGTCCATGCCATGTAACAACTGAGCAACATTCATAGGAATGGGGGGAGGAAAAGATGTCCACAGGTGTTGACAGATGTTCTGCATGGAGGAACAGGAGCTGGGGCCATCACCTGCTGTTTCTAGTGGCCTTCTCTGTCGAGTTAAAATAAATGGCAATTATTTGCAATGACAGGGGTGAAAGTAGAGGGTATTATGCCAAGCGAAATAAGTCAGTCAGAGAAAGACAATTATCATATGATCTCACTCATATGTGGAGTTCAAGAAACAAACCAGAATCATAGGGGAGTAAAGGAAAAAAATAAAACAAGATGAAGTCAAAGAGGGAGACAAACCAGAAGAGACTTTAAAAAAAAAGATTTTTATTTACTTATTTGACAAACAGAGATCACAAGTAGGCAGAGAGGCAGGAAGAGCGAGAGAGGAGGATGCAGACTCCCCAGGGAGCAGAGAGCCTGATGTGGGGCTCGATCCCAGGACCCTGAGATCATAACCTGAGTTGAAGGCAGAGGCTTTAACCCACTGAGCCAGCCAGGTACCCCTCAGAAGAGACTCTTAATCACAGTAAACAAACTGAGGGTTCTTGGAGGGGAGAGGGATGGGTGGATGGGGTAACTGGGTGATGGACATTAAGGAAGGCATGTGATACAGTGAGCACTGGGTGTTACAAAAGACTGATGAATCACTAACCTGTATGTCTGAAACTAGTATTATATGTTAATTAATTGTATTTAGATTAAAATTTTCTTTAAAAATAATTTTAAAATAAAATAAGTAACAATCCAATAATGATCAGAGTTATCCAGCAGGGAGTATCAGATCTAGAAGTCAGTTAAATTTAAGGGGCTTGCCGAAGTTTAGGAGAGTCACGCTAGGTCATTTTCCTGTGTGGGGAAGTCTTCAGGGGCAGTTCCAAAGACAAAGATTATTAATATTCCTCCTTCCCCCATTCCTCCTAGAGCCAAAGATGTTTCCTCCACTCACCCACTGGCCCTGTATGTAGGTGTTGCTTTCTCTCTACCAATCAAAAAATCAGTGAGTAACTATAACTTCACCTTTTCCAATATCCCCCTACCCCCGACCTTTGGTCTTTAATGGCCATGGGCAACAGGGACAAAGACATTTTTTAAAAACTTACAGAGATCTATTATGTTCTACTACCTTGGCCCGCATGGGCCACTGCAAAGGGATTCTGTGAACCGTGTACTCAGATGAATGGTCATTATCTTCAAAAAGGCAGGGGCAGTGATAGACACAGGAACCAAAAAAGCAAGAGTTAACGGACCATCAGAATAATGGAGTACCAACACTTTTATGTCCTTGGCTTGAATCCTCAAGGTCCAGTGTCTCAACAGAATTTTCATTTTGGTCTCATCTGCCTCACTTGTCCACCCCTGGGCCAGTTGGCAGTTATACTGAGAACCGGAAATTTTCCTTAGAAGAGAGAAAGAGTATTTGTCAGGTAAACCAAAGAAATGTCCATTATAGGAAGTTAGGCCTTTTGTCATGGTACTCCATTAGCACCCTCCTGACTGTTAAAGAAAAAAAAAATATTGTGACACCCATTAAAGAGAGTAAGGAAGATTTTATTCAAGGGATGCTACTATGATGAGATTTTATTGTATAGTATGGGAGAGAAATCTGGCTCAGCTCAGACAAATGGAGATTTACAGCTAAAGAGCATGGTGGGGATCACTGAATGTAAAATTAAGATGGAACATCAAGGGTAAGGATGAAGGGATTCTGGCTAAACCATCTGGACAGTAATATTGTTGAAGGAAGGCTAGGGTCATAAACTATTGAGATCAGGGGATAAGGAATTTTTTAAAAGACTTATTAATACATTTTAGAGAGAGGGAGCAGGGGTAGGGGTAGAGGGAGAGGGAAAGAGAATTTTAATCAGACTCTTCACTGAGCATAGAGCCTGAGGTGAGGCTTAATCTCAGGACCGTGAGATCATGACCAGAGTAGAAACCAAGAGTCAAACGTTCAACCAGCTGCACCAACCAGGTGCCCTGGGAATAAGGGATTGGATCAGATATTAAGGGTTATAGATACTGAAGCACCTGGGTGGCTTAGTTGGTTAAATCTCTGGCTTTGGCTTGGTCATGATCTGATCCCAGGATCAAGCCTGGCATTGGGCTTGCTGCTCAGTGGGGAGTCTGGTTCTCTCTCTCCCTCTGCTATTCCCCCTGCTCAGGCTCTCTCTCTGTCAAAATAAATAAATCTTAAAAAAAAAAAAAAGTGGTAAGATACCAGGGGTGAGAGATAAGGAATTTGATCAGATATCAAGAGTAGGATAGAAGATTGCTGAAAAATGACCAAGCAGATTTCTTGCTAAAACTGGGCTAAGTGGGCGGAGCCTAAGGTCAAGGTAGACAGAAAGAGGACTCAGAGGAACTTGACTCGAGTCTGGTCAAGGAGAAAATCTTCATCATCCATGACCATTGTATTTTCTGCAGTCACACATTTTACTAATTCTTTTATCAGACATTCAGTGAACGAGAAACATGAACACAGCAGCAATAATATAACAAATGTAAGCGCTCTGGAAGAGACAAAGGCAGTATGGGAATCCACCTCATTAGATTTAGAATATGCATGACTCCATGACTGAATTACTACCACTGCTTGACTGTTGAGATTAAGATGTAGTACAGAGGATGAGAGGGAAGGGAGGGAAATCTGAATGGGAGTCATCAGAAAGGGAGACAAGCCATGAGGCACCTTTAACTATAGGAAACAAACTGAGAGTTGCTGGGGGGGAGGGGAGTGGGAGACATGGAGAAACTGGGTGATAGGCATTAAGGAGGACACGTGATGTGATGAGCACCAAGGGTTATCCACAACTGATGAGTTACTGAATTCTCTGAAACCAATGATGTACTATCTAATGGCTAATTGAATTTAAATATCTAAAAAAGGCACTTCAAAAAAAAAGATGTAGCATAACTCACAATATCCTTTGAGTGGAAGAATGTGCGGACTTTCCACACCTCTGCTGTCCAAGTTCCATGGCTAGTAGCCACATGTGGCTAATGACCACTTAAAAGGTGGCCAATTCAAATGGAGAAATGCTGTAAAAGCAGAATAAACACTGGCTTTCAAAGACATATTGTAACCAAAAGTCAGAGAGTATTGCCACCCTCACATCACAAACATCGCATGACTTCTACAGCTAATGAGAGTGGGACCCAAGATGAGAGAGGTCAACCTGAAAGTCCATGATGTCAGAAAGAACATGGAGAAGAAAGAGTCACAATCCTGGAGTGGATGGTCTGAAGACTGTCAGAATGCCTTTTTTTTTTTTTTTTTTTTTTTGGTGATTCTGTATACGGACAAGGAGAATTCATTGGAGATGACATCTGTATGCCTCACATTTTCAAGGGAAAATTATGAAAACGCATATAGACCCACAGCCATAGTTTAATTATGTTTGAAATATATTCAGAACTACTCCAGTCAGTAAATTGCATATTTTCACATTTAGCTTCTCAATTTTCTCTTCGGCACCTCCCATTCTTGAAATCCCAACACAAATCACATCTCTTGCCTAAGGACCATAAACTACCTCACTATCAAAGGCTACAGTTCATTCATTCATTTGATTCATTCAAAGCAACCTAATCTTGAGTGATGTCTTAGGCGCTCTTCTAGGGACTGGTGACACGGTGAACAAAATAGGTAAAAATCTCACTTTCATGGAGCCTCTCTGGTATTTAGGGGAAAATCTTTCCTTATCAACATGAAAATACTTTTTATGGATGTTGCTTAGAATTTCAGTTTTTTTTTTTCTTGACAGTATCTCAGGTGATCATCTTTGAGGTGGTTCTCCTGAAAATATTTTTGGGGGGTACTGACTCGACTTTCTGAGACAGACACTTTCCTAAAGACAGGGGTCAAAGGAAAAGTGACAACTGTCACTCTTGCAGTAAGAACAGGGATCACAATGCTTGAAACAGATATGCTGCTCAGCTGTCAGAAAGTCCACAAGGCTCCAAATGTGTGTGGCCAACTAACGGAACCTGTAACTCAGAGGTTATCATCCTGAGAGCAATGGGAAATCCCTCTAGTTAAGGACTCTCCTTGACGGAAGCTTGACAATGGCCTTGATTTACTTACTATGATGTTTAGGTAATTATACACATTAAGAAAAGTGCACAAGGCACTTACATTTCCATGATACCATCAAAGATATTGTTGTTTTATTAAAAAGTTACATCTAGAGTTGTAACGTATAGAGTAGTTAAGTCAATCACTATGAGGTACAGGTGAGACTATTGTAACAGCCATACTTCCATAAAAAAGAAAAATTTTTTGTGGTTTCTGATCTAGGAATCAGCCAGTGAATAATTCTATATCAGTGTCCAGTTACCGGGCTAAACATGTAATCTATTTATATTTCTGAGGGTAAGCAGAATTGTGATCACTGAGCCAGCTGTATTCTAGTAACTACTCATTTACCCAACATAACAGATATAAGAAGGTAAAAGGCTTCTAAGGAGACTGGTTACTTATATTTTGAACCACATTTTGGCAGGTATAACTTGCAACTTGTGCTTAGTGGTAAGATTTCTGATATTTACTTTCTCCTTCCTTTGGCAAGTCAAGTTAGTTAAAAAGTAATTAGAGTAGAGTCCATTGTTTTTCTTAAATGCTTACAGAGATATAGAACTCTCAAGTTTCTTTACTAGACAGGATTAGATCACATTAGTGATAAAGATCAGAATGATTTACATTGCTAAAACGAGAACTTCCTGTCAGTTTGGAGAAAGCTCATTTTTATAACCAACATATTGGCTGGGCTAGAGATTAATGAGTGCTATGGGTGGGGTGATAAATGTGATATATTCAATGACCTGTGGAATTTGTTCTGTAATTTCCCCACTCCTCTGGTCAGCAGAGCGTCTTCTTCAGTACCCAGCACTGCCCATAACTGCATTCAGAAAATCACTCTCCAAAAATGGTTATTTGTTTTGCCTTTTTTATAATTTTTTAAAACATTTGATTTATTTACATGTCAGAGAGAGGGAATGAGAGCACAAGCAGGGGGAGCAGGAGAGGGAAGGGGAGAAGCAAGCTTCCTGCTTGGTGGGATTGCACAAGGGCTGAAGAAGACAGAATGGGAAGGGGACAAGGAGAATAGTGGGTTTCAGATTCTTGGGAACAGAGCCCACATCTATTTCTATGTTTATCTCACTGCTATAAACCCAGGTCACAGCAGAGTGCCTGCAGCAGAGTCATGGAAGTGCTCCAGAACTGATAACTATTGCTATTTATACTACTAACATTCCTCCACAAAGGGCCAAGTGTCATAGCTTCTCCCAGTTCCCCACACTGAACGCAATGAAGAATCAAACTATCGGGTGAAGGATGGCGAGGGGCATTTAACAGGACCCAGATCACAGGAGCCATATTGTATTGCAGGACCAGGGGTCTTACCAGTGACTAGGTATTCACTCCTCTTGAGAGGCTAGCTCCTTGGATCTCCCTCTTCAATCCTCTGAACCCATGTCTGGCATCAGAAACAAAAGTAAACATAACGTATCGCCCTTGTTTATTTTTTACTATTATTTGTTACAGAGGAAGAGAGAGATCACAAGCAAGGGGAGCTGCAGGCAGAGGGAAGGCAGGCCCCCCACTAGAGCCTGGTATGGGATCCAATCCCAGGACCCTGGGATCATGACCTGAACCAAAGGTAGATGCTTAACTGAGTAAGCTACCCAGGCGTCCCTTATTGTCCTTCTTTAAAATTTAATGTATTCTCTCTCCTTCTCTCTTTGTCCCCACTCTGTCACTCATACTCACACAATCACAGAGTCACAGACAATAGCAAGGCATTTCCCATTCTAATTCGCTAAGGCACTATGAGCTTAAGCTCAACAGAATCACTTTGCCAGCTGCTGCTCTACCGTGCCCTGATCCCTTCTCTATCCCCAAGCTCGATCTGTAACTCAAGTGTCATGGTGGTGGCTCTTTCTGCCCTCCCTCCACAAGGCTGTCATCAGCACACTCTTCCCCGTGGCTCCACTCTCCAGCACTGGCTGCCTTTGGTCTACGGGTATGCCCTCTCCTAGAGCTTTTCCACTCTCCCTGAGGGGAAGACAACCCTTACTTCTCCCCGGTGGCTGTCACGTGTCCGCTATATATTGTGACGATCAGCCCGATTAAGAGATTGGGAACTAAAAGACCGGCTTCTGCTTATGGATCAAACTAACTCTGGGGCTTGGGACACATGACAGCAGCACATGGTGGTAGAACTGAGATGGTTAGGGAGTTAATCTGCATTTTCACATCTGGTCAGCAGCAGAACAAAGAAGACACCCCAGATCTCCTATCTCCCAGAACAGTACTCTTCAAGTAACTTACAGCACCATCCTTCTCCAGCTTTGGAAGTGGCACTTTTCCAACCCCAAAGTCTTGATTCTAGGCAGCACTCCGAGAGATACTCCCTCCAGAATCACCCCTGGCTGGAAGTAGTGGTCGGCCAAGGCCTCCCAAATATCTTCCCTTCAGAGTTGCGCTTGCATCAAACTCAAAACTGTGGCACGTACGGGACTTTCCTGTCAGCCTCTAGCTCTAATGACCTATTGGACTTCAGAGGTGCTCTTTTATACCCACTTACCTTATAACATCAACGTGTGACTCCTCTAGAATTCTCTCCATGGCTTTTCTCCTGTACTAATTGTTATGGACTGAATTGTGTCCCCACAAAAGTCATATGAAGAATTCCTAATCTCCAGTGTGACTGCATCTGGAGATAGGGCCTACCTAGAAGGAGGTACTGAAGGCTTGGTGAGGTCACAGGAGTCCTAATCTGCTAGGACTGGTGTCCTCATAAGGGTGAAACACATGAAAGCACTCCCCCTACCTCCCCTCTGGGGGCCCACAGAGAAGAGGTCATCTGAGGGCACAGTTGAAAAGGTAGTGATCTATAGAACAACAAGAAAAAGCTCACTGGAGACCAACCTTGCTGGCACCTTGATCTGGAACTTCTGGCCTCCAGATCTGTGCGAAAATACATTTCTGACATTAAAGCTCTCCAGCCTGTGTTTGTCTGTCCCCGACGGCCTGGCTCCAAAGCCTCAGAGATTGGGGACAGTGAGGAACACCATAGGACTAACCCTGCCACCCTGAAAGGAACCATGCCATTTGGAACTCCAGAAAGGATTCAGAGGAACTGAAATCTGCATTCCTACCTCTGGACAGCCCCATATTCAGCAGGCCCCTGGATGCAAACCTGGAGCTTGACACTCAACCTGAACAAATCCCTCGACTGCCCCCTCCCCCAGAAAGATGGACAGAGTGCTGGCAGATCGGGCCTGCCATGTTGTGGTCCCTAACCATAACCTTTGGTTTGCTTTTCAAGATTCTGACCCCAAAGGCCTTGCAGTAGGTGCCCTACAATTTGGGGACACATGGGCAATCCCAGAGGACTCAGCCTGCTGCCCAGAAGGAAACTGTGCCATTTGGAACTCCGGAAAGGATTCAGAGGAGCAGAAATCTGCATGCCTAGCTAAGGACACACCCACACAGAGCTGACTCCTGGACACAAAGCCAGAGCCAGACACTCACCCTCACCTCCACTGTCAACTCAGCCACCCAGACAGCTCTCCATGGGGTCTTCAGATCAGCCCTGCCATGTCCCTGGTTCCTAACACTAACCCTTGGATGGGTTCTGTAATGATCTCCTCATTTCAGGTTATGTGGTGGTTCTGCAGGACATTGTCCTGGTGTGGGATCAAACACACTGAAGCATCCCGTGTGAAGTGGCAAACGTGGTAAAGAAATGACGGCTGGGGAATCTGAGTGTGGAGACAGCACGTATTTGTGCTGCTATAACAAGCTGACTGCACTTTGAAATCACCACAGAGGAAATGAATCTTCCAAATATCCATGTTAGCACGATGACACGGAAGCAGCGAGAACATCAGACTTTGGGATGGAGGCCAAGCCCTCCCAAATCCAGGTCACCCAACATGGAGAGGACACATGTTAGCAAGAGACTCGTGGGAGAATTAAATCATGGGCCCCTGTATCACAGGTGCAGTAGAAGCAGTGGATTTGGAATTTCAGTTTTTCCACAACGTTCCACCACAAGCTGGTTAGAACTGTGCAAAAGCAGGAAGGGAAGCCCCAGTAAAGTGGACTGGGGATGCCAGAAGGGGAGGCTGGAAGGGGGCGCCTGGTGCTCAGTGCCCATTACAGACCCCACATTGCAATCCCCCACAGGAGAGACTCACCAATTCCAGGCCTCACACGGGAAGCTGGAGGTTCATCTCCTGACTTTTTGTAGGAGCTTTGCAGCTCAGCTGGTGAGAATTCTCCATCACCCTGCCTTTCTCCAAGGGACTTTCCTTCAAGCACCCTTCCCAACTTCTTCCTCCTCCATGAAATAATGTTCCTCTCCTTTGTTTCTCGCACTTGCCTGTGATGGGACCTTAGCTTGCTCAGCCCAGACTGCCATTCTCTGCTCTTCCCAATTAAACCCATGCTGCTGGTCAAATAACTGGCAGATTGAGTTTAAGGCCAATTGAACTAATAAATTCAAAAACTTGCAAGGAACAAAATCAATATGCACAAATTAGTGGCACTCCTACGTGCTCGGAAGGAACCATCAAAAAGAGACTGCTGAGAACGATCTCATTTACACCTGCATCCAAGACAGCAAGATACCCGGGAGGCCCCTGAACCAAGAAGGTGACAGACCTGTCATCTGACAGCCCTGCAACAATGACGACAGACAGGGAGGGGTACACACGGAGATGGGGAGGCACTGTGCTCAGGGTAGAACCCACACTGGGAAAATACCTACTCTCCCCAAAACCGTCTACAGAGTCCTCACTCTGGCTCCCGAATTTCCGGACTCGGCGCAAGCCTGGAGTGGGTGTGGACACGGGAAGGACCCCGCAGGGCTGAGGTGGGGAGAGCACAAGCACCGAAGCAGGCGGACGCTCCCTGACCTCAGACCATCTGAGGAGCCCCAGGAACCGAATCCGCGAGCACACAAACACAGATGAGGACCTAGGAGCACCCGAGCCCAGAAAGGGGGGACCCCACAGCCCCGCGCACAGCACAGCAGGAGTCCACGTCTCCTCACACAAAACGACGGAAGCCCCAGTGTCTACATAGGGCTCCCTTTCTCTGTGGGGTCCTGAGACCACGAACCCCTTGACAGTCCACTCAGGCGGCTTCTCCTCAGCTCCTCCAGCATCTGGTCCTTAGGAGGTTGGACTGCTGCCAGTGTGGGCGCGTCCTCCACAACGGGTCCGGTCAGTGTGGATGCAGAGCCACACCCTCCTCAGCTTGTCCTGTCAGGGTGGGAGGCGCCCCACATTCTCCAGAAGTCTCCACAGTGGGTCCTGAAGAGGCGGGGCTCTGGTCCCAGCTGTGGCTGTGCAGCCTGGGCTCAGGGCGGGAGCTGGGGTCTGGCGCCCTCTGCAGGCGGTGCAAGGCAGTGCAGGACTGTGGGAGCTCACCCTTCAGTGGAAGGTCCTGCTCCCTCCTGGGGTCCAGCTGACGCCATTTCATTCCGGAAATTCAAGCTGCATGGAGCCCAATACCCCCCAACTTCCCCCCAAATAGCTAAGGAACAATGAATTGGAAACAATGTGGAATTACAACAGTCCTTGACCCAAACAGTGTTACTGAACATGGCCCTGATGCAGACCCACACTCTGACCTCAACTTGGTCTCAAGCCTGGACCCTACCCTAATCCAAGACCCTAACCCTAGCCCCCAACCCAAACAATGTTCACAAGAATCAAAAGGTAGAAACTGCAAATATCCATCAATGGCAAGTGCATAAGCAAAGTGTGGTGAAGCATTTGAATTTGGGTACAGGTTCAGGTTTTAGTCAGAGTTCTAGATCAGGCTTTGGGTTTAGTGTTAGGGTGAGGGTTTAGAGTGAAGGACAAGGGAACAGAGTTATAGTTTAGGGCTTTAAGTTTATGATTTAGGCTTTAAGACTCAGGGCTTATGGGATAAAGTTCAAGGTCAAATTTGGGGTTTGACTTCATGCTGAGATTTGGGTTCAGGTTTCATGACTTGGAGGTCTGGTTTAGGGTTTGGGTTCTTGGTTCAGGGCTTGGATCCAGGGCTCAGGTACAGGCTTTGGGTTCCATTCCAGGTTTGGGATTCAGGGTTCTAGTTTGGGCTTTAAGGTCAGCTTAGGTTTCAGCGTTGGTAGGGTTTAAGGTTAGGTTTAGGGATGACACATTTTCTTCAGTTGTCATCATGGACAAAATAATTCTATCTGAAGTTTCTAAGTCAGAAATGTATTTCATCTGGGGGCGCCTGGGTGGCTCCGTGTGTTAAGCCTCTGCCTTGGGCTCAGGTCATGATCTCAGGGTCCTGGGATCGAGCCCTTCATCAGGCTCTCTGCTTGACCGGGAGCCTGCTTCCCCATCTTTCTCTCTGCCTGCCTCTCTGCCTACTTGTGATCTCTGTCTGTCAAATAAATAGAATTAGTAAAATCTATTATATGATCTTTTACAAACCATTTCCTATCTTTGCATTTCTTGTGCCAAGACAGACAGGGGTTATTTAAAACCCTGAAGAGAGTGCTCTTGCTTTTAAATTGCCTGTAACCTTCTTGTAATAGATTTATGATTGATAATAGATTTAGTTAAAATATAACTATTTAAAATATTTACTCTCAGTAAACGATTTCAACCTATGCTCATTTAAGTAACTTGGTGCATAATCCCTTTTCTATTAAACCATAGTGCAAGGACCAATGCCGCGTTCCCGAGAGAACCCCAAGCTATTTTTCTAGAATGGCTGTATGCTATATATGCCGTCCTGTTTTCACTCCCTTTGTGGAGCACCTACCCTGGAGGTCATGTAATAACCAATGACCAAAAAAACAAACCAAAAACTCAAACATCCAGGTCGAAGTGCCATCCCTGCCTGGAGTGGAGGAGACTGCTCAGACAGATCCCAGGCAGGCAACTCAGCCCAGGCCTGTGTTGGGGAAGCTGGTTCCTGGCTTTGGGCGCAAACTGGAAGCCAGCAAACTGACCCAAGAGTGCAGCCGGCGTTTAGGACTGATGATCTTTTGGCAGCCAGGCTACGCGTGGACACCCGCTCAGGGAGCCAGGCTAGGCGGCTGCCCAGCGCAGGCGCTGGCAATGCAGCAGCATGCCAGGGCTTAGCCCCGCACCCCAGCATGGGCTCCGGCCTCAGAAGTGAGGGGGTGGGGCCAGCGTAGAGAAGGGTCTTTGCTAATTTCCAAAGCTGGAAGTGAGCTCTCAGAGGACTCAGGAGGGAGGGGGGCGGGGGCGGGGGCGGGTCGGGGGCGGCCGGGAGAAGGGGCTTTGCTAATTGCCCAGGCGGGAAGGAGGGGCGCACAGCGCCAGGGTGCTGTGCTGCAGCCCATTCGGGACTGCAGGACCCACCATACTCGCTGCCCCTGCACTCTCATGCTCCAGCCTAGCCCATGAGGCCGTGGTGTCCTGTTCCCCTTCCCACCGCCTGCTGCCCCTCCCCGCCCAATGGCTTCTCTGGAGGACCCTCTGCTCACAGGTAAAGTGACACCACGACGCGCCCTCACCTGAAGCAGAAAACGCGGTCCAGGAGCTGGGCGTGGGATGTTTGGGCCCCAGCCTCCCGCCAACCCCAGGGCACCAGGACCACCCCAGACGCTGTGCCACACCCTGTCCGCAGGGGGTCAGGCCGGGACAGCGCCACAGGAGGTACCCCCCCCACGCCAGAGGGCTGGCTAGCCCCCATAGTTCGGCACCCCCACGCGCTTTTCAGAGCCTCCTGCCATTTCCAGGGCACCCAGAACCCAGAGAGTGAGGCCTTGGGTGCTTTCTAGAGACAGATTCAAGGCAATTTTTCGACTTTGGGACTCAGAGTTAACATAGTTTTCATTTGTGATTATTATTTTTTGTGGGTGCCATAGCTTTTCTTTTGACCTATGGTTGTTTTCACTCCCGGTTCTGAAGAAGCCCCTAAATCCTAACCCTGTTGAGGACTCTGAAAGCTCTCAGAGCAGCAGTGCTGGGGGACAGTGTGGACACATGTTTTGGTTTCTCCTCTGGCCTGCTTCTGTGGCAGCCCCGCTCTGTCCTCCTCAGACTTCAGAGCAATATCTGAACAAGTGGAGAAGCGACCAGGGGGTCAGGAAGGTGGCCACCGAAGAGTGACTTCTCTGGAGGGTGGCTGAGCTAGCAAGTGAGCATGTTAGTCCAGCTCTGCCTGCATTCAGTATGGAGCTGAACAGGGGCCAGGGAAGGGGAGGAGGAGCAGAGAGCAGGGACAAAGGGACCAAAGAGGAGATTCAGATGAAGGGAAGTAATGGGGAGGAAAGAGAAGAAACTCTAGAAGACAGGTATGTAGAAAGGAAAAGGGATGAAGTGGGCATTGGGAAAGGGCACCACCAGGGAAGGAGAGAGGGGAAGGAAAGAGGGAGGAAGAGAGGAAAGGGGAAAGGGAGAAGGGAGGAGTCAGCATGCCAAGGCTCCCCCTGCATCTGAAGAAGAGGTGGCTGGTCCAGCTTGTCAAACAGGGTGCTCACTCTTTGGCCCCAGTTTCTGCTCCCAGTGCTACTGGGCTTTTCAAGGAAGGCAGGCTGTCCCTTGGGACCTACTGGAGCCCACTGGAGCCCACAGGAGGGTGGGAGAATTAAGATGCCACCGGGTACTGTCCTGAGCTGCTCCCAGCCACCAGCCTCACCACATGGTGCAAGAGGGACCCCAGAACAAAGGAAGGATACAGGCCAGCATGTCTGCTGGTGGCCCTGGGCACTTAGCTCATCGCAGTGAACCACACGGCCTCCTCAACCCACGCTTTCAAAGCCTCCTTTTCGTTTCTGGCTTTCATGTCTGTAGGAACATGAGCCAGATCTAACTCCTCTCCGACAGACAATTCTGACTCACCCCGTGTCAGATTTTTATGAGTGGCTGTGATAGAGTAAGATAGTAATGCTCCAACAAACGGACTGTTTCCTCCCACTTGACCTCAACAGTCTTATACATTTTCTTAGCGAAAACATCTTGTCTCCTTCCATTAAGCTCATAACGTGGTCTAGGAGTATACATGCGCCTTCGGTAGATGCGAAGCGATACAAAGGTCTTTTTTTTTTTTTTTTAAATTTTACAAGGTAAAGTCAGTGAACACATCCAACTTGACCAATACGTCTCTAAAATGTCAATCCAGGCAAAGCTTTTTCTGCCTACAGTTTGGAGCCTACGTGGTGACATTTTTAAAATGCTTTCAGTCCCTCAGTGAGGCTCTTAGAAGCTAGCCAGGGCTTACTACGTGCCAGGCACTGTGTCAGGTGTTGGAGCTAAAGGGAAAGAGAGCTTGGAGGCTAGCTGGGGAGGGACATCCATGACACAAGCACAGCTAGAAACGGAGGCCAGTGCTAGAAAAGAGAGAGCAGGCTGCATGGAGAGTGTGTACCATGGGGCTTGTGAGCTCACGAATAAGTGGGAGTAACTGGAGTGGGGAGATGGGGGAGAGAAGAGGGTCTTCCCATCAATGGGAATCACCTGTGCTTGGAGGCAGGTGGCATGAGAGGTCTCCACAGGAAGAAGGAGGCAGTGTGGTTGAAGGGCAGAGAGATGGGGCAGAACAGGCATCAGTCAGTTGGAGGGGTATGAATAGACTGATGGGAGGATTATGGGTGCCTTTGGAGGACTGAGAATTTGTTAGAAGATCAGTGCAGATTTCTATGGAGACAAATGCCAGGAACTGATAGGTCTTTGAAAGGTCACTCTGGCTGCCTTTTGGCAAAGGGGTTGGTAAAAGGCACTTGCAGGTGTGAACACACCAGGTGGGAGGTGAGTGCAGGAAATCGGGTGAGGGAGCATGGGAACTTGGTCCCGGGGTATATAAGGGAGAATAGCCTTTAAGGAGTTCCACAAATTGGCACCAGCTGTGGCTTCATTACAGAGCTGGAAGGGGGAGGTGGGTGTGTCCTGGAGGTTACAGAAATTACATGAGAAAGGGAAGTCTTTTTAGATCTCTTTTTCAACTAGAGGAACTCTCACCTTATTGATAGAATTCCAGAGTGGGAACCAATGATATGAGGACATCTTTGAAATGTCTGAATATGTTCTTCGACATCTTTGCAAGTGACGAGGAGACCTTGACCTTAGGAGGCCTTGGCCCTCTTTGTAGCCAGAAAGATTTCACCTACAGATTTGGGTTCTCCCTTTTAAAGTCAAGGAGTCAGTCCTTCCAAAGGACACCTCCTATCATTTTACCCTCTCATCATACCTCACGTGCTGGCATCTCCAAGACCCTCTGTTCCAGGTTGAGAGTATCCACTTTGGCCGGGCTGGTCTTGCCAAGAACACCACCACAGGAAATCTAGAGCCTGTAGTGCTATTAATAACATCATCTAAGACTGTGTTTGCTGCCCTCTTGGCCTCTTCCCACCATGACTCACTGAAGCTTTTTACACATTGTATCCATTATGCTATAGTTCCCAAAGGTCATCTTCTCTAGTGCCATTAGTTTTTAGGGGACCAGGCAAACCTTAAACTTGTCCCCCTTAATTGGATCCCTGTGCCCCCACAATCTCTTTGAATGCCTTTCACCATGATCCTTGAATGAGATCTGAGACCACTGCTGGTACCTAACACTTCTTGGCACCTTGTCTGCTAGGTTCTTGGAAGAGGAGGTGGCTATGGAGGTGAGTGGGAATGGGAGTGGGAGGATTTCTCCCTTCACTTCCCTTTTTGTGTTTTCAAATAATGGGTTTTGAGGGGGAGGGAAAGGTTAACCAGACCATTTATTTTCCATCTCCCATCGATAAAATGTCACACAGGAGAGAGGTGGCAGAAACGCACTTTCAGGTTAATTTTTTTACAAGGAAGATTGACTATTCCCTTTCATTCAATTTCCCTGTACCTCCTTTTCTATGAAGTGTAACCTTAACCCATTATTATTTTTATTGTTGGCACGTGCTTTGTGAACCATAAAGTGTACGCTATAAATGGGAGCGCTTTTCTTTTTTTTTTTTTTTTTGTAGTTTACGAAAAACTAATATTTTTTAAATTAATTTTTTATTTATTTTCAGCATAACAGTATTCATTCTTTTTGCACCACACCCAGTGCTCCATGCAAGCAGTGCCCTCTATGATACCCAACACCTGGTACCCCAACCTCCAAATCCCCCACCCCTTCAAAACCCTCAGATTGTTTTTCAGAGTCCATAGTCTCTCATGATTCAGCTCCCCTTCCAATTTCCCCCACCTCCCTTCTCGTCTCTAACTCCCCATGTCCATGAAAAACTAATTTAAAAACATTCATCCACCAGAGTGCCCAAAGGGCTCCCATATAAACTATCTGTCGTTACATTATGTCCCGATGTGGAGCTCGATCCCAGGATCCTGAGATCATGACCTGAACTGAAGGCAGAGGCTTTAACACACTGAGCCACCAGCCCCAATGTATTCTCTTCAGTACCAGAATTTGTAACCAATTGACAGATGAAAAAGGAGGCAGTCAAGTGAAAAACAATAGGTCTTAGACCTGCAAGAAATTTGAATTAGATGAATTCAGCTACTCAGGCACTGTTTCACATTTTCAGATCTCTGCAGAAAAGGGGTTAACCTTTTTACAGCATGTAAAAGAGAAGACTATAACACATACTATGTGTAAGCATGTAAATATCAAAAAATATCCCATTAGTTGCTAAGACACACAGGGCCTATATTTTCTCTCAAATTCATGAATATGTAGGAGCAATAAGTGAGAAGTGAATGTATACTCTTCACTTCGAAGTCTTTTAGAAATCTAAAATATGACTTTCTATGGTTTGTGTCTCCATATTCCTTTATTGCCAGTTTGAACAAATCCACATGCTTTGATTCAAAGGTAATAAATTCCTCTTATTTGGAAACATGATGTTTATTTTTATTCTCTCACCCTTAGCAGGTGGTTTCATTTTAGCACACTTCAGAGTTATAATTTCATGCTTATTAAAAACATTTATTATGATCTACATAGATGAATGAAACTTTTATTTTATTAAATTATTTGACAAAAAATCTGTTATTTTTAAAAATGTATTTCCTTTAGGGTTATTTTAGAGCGTTCAGAGAGGATCTAGGAGTGTGGTATTATGTAGTTTTTAAGTAGGTATGAAATGGTTATTTATAGGATTGTTTCTTTAAGGCTTATGTATATTGTCCATTATATGCTATAAAATATTTTGAAAGTAAATTTAAGGTATGTTTTACATAGTTTATTTTTTGGAAATAAATATTGAAATGACTTGTGAAATTCAGTATATTCTCAACATTAATTTATTTTGAAATTTACCAGTTGTCTACTGAACTATTATATGGCAGATATTACTTCAGACTACACTGGTAAATGAAATACTTGGCTTTGTAGAACTTTTATTTTAATGGGTGAGACAATTCAAAGCTATAAACCTTAATAAAAATGGCATAGTGCATTCAAAAAGGATGAGTACAATGGGGAAAAAGAAAAACTCCATCAGGGTGAGAAAAATCAAGGTTGCTAGGCAGGGGATGGGGAGTTAAAATTTTTAATAGGAAGATCAGGGTAGTTACAATGAAGCTGACAATTGAACAAAGGTATGGAAAGGTGATGAATTTGCCCAGAACTATCAGCAATAAGGTCACTCCAGACAAAGGAATTGGCTATCTTGAAGGCCATAAGGTTGGATCATGCCTGGCATATCTGAGGAATAGCAAGGAGGCCACTGTGAGTGACTGAAGAGTAGCAGGGAAAGAGGTCACAGAGGTTAAATGAGTGGCTAGATCATGTAAAGCTTAGAAGTCATTGTAAAACTCTGGCTTTTATATTTGGAAACTTACTGTGTGATAGAATTTCTGCTAATAACTGAGAGTTCAATTGTCCATAAAATTTCAAGGACTCTTATTCTAGTAAGACAGAATGAAGAGAAAGAGTTCATATTTACACATGGTGTAACAAATGCTCAGAGATACAAGTGTAGGAAGCTATAGGATCACAGAAGAAGGCACTAAAATCACACCAATATATTTGATGACTGTGACTATATATAAATTTGTATTTTCTAGATTTTTTATAGTCATGGAATCACACTGTATATACTATTCATTGCCTGGCTTTTCTTTTCTCAGCATCATTACTTTGAGAATCTCCAATTGTAAATAGTTCATTTTGATGTTGAATAGTAATCTCTTTAATGAATAGATCATAATTTTTCTTTGCTCTATGGATGGACATTGATGAACATTTCCACTGTTTTCAATTCTTAAAAATAAAGCTGCTATGAAATTCATATACAAGTCCCTGTATGAACATAGGGCTTGTTTCTCTTGGTTAAATGCCTAGAAGTAAAATGGCTATTTTTGTAACTGCAACATATTTTGCATTTAAAAAAATTTTCAAACTATTTTCCAAAGTGGTTGTATCATGATATATGCCAACAACAGTTTAGATTTTTTGTTGCTTCTCAATCTAGCTCAGACCAAGTACAATTAGCCTTTATAATTTTAGCCATTCTAATAGATATGTAAGCATGTCTCATTATGATTTTAATTTGTATTTCTTTAATGTCTAAATGTTGAGAAATTTGTCATGTGCCTATAAGCCATCCATATACTTTTGGTGACATGTCTCTTCCATTATTTCCTTCACATGTAAAATTGGATACTCTGTTTGGTTATTAGTAAGGTTTTTTATTTTTATTCATATTTAAATAATCAGAGTAGATGTCCATTATCAGATATGTAATTTGGAAATCGCTTGTCCATCTTTACAGTTTCTCAATGGAGCTTTGATAGCTGTGTCTTTCAAGAAATATGCTACTTCTTTCCTGGTACACGGAGGTATGACTAGAACATTATCAATGTTGACCTTTGCAAAGAAAATCATGGCTTAAGATATATGTAGTCTGCAGTTGTTGGGAGTGTTCACCATCCTTGCCTCTAACTCATCTCTCACTGCCCACACATTCAGATATAGGGGAATATTGATTGACAAAATATTAATTGCCAAATAACACTAGTTGGAGAATAAGAAAAATGCAGGCACTTGATTATATAATATTACATAAATAAAATATGTTTTTATAAGTGCTATTAGAAGTAAATTCCTCTATACTTTAATCACACAGAATGATGGAATTCTAGATTTTTTTTTCTTGTATTTACTAAGAAAATGATCATGCCTCAAGTATATTAAAATGGAATAGGGAAAATTAAAAATTGTTTTAAGATGATTTGTGTGTGTTGTGCATATGTGAGAGAGAAAGTGAGAGAGAAAGATAAAGAAAAAGAGAAAGGGAAAGACAGAGAGGTGGCTGCAGTGAATTGATGAGTTGGAGGATAGATTTTAAAGTTTTGTCTTTTGCTTTCTACATTTCTTTTTCCTTAGGTTCAAGAGAACAATCAGTAATATCTCAGAAGCCTGCTGGTAACATCAGCAGAAAGAATTAGAGGTTCCCAGAAAATTAAGATGACATATAGTTTTCCTGACATAAGAAAAGTCATTTTTTGTCCCCAGCTATTTTCAATGATCTATACCCCACCTGTGAACTTGCCCCAGCACACTTCTTCCAAAACTTCCTGGGAGGTTCTTACAAAGAAATGCAAAAACCTCACTCCTTAAGGATTTTGAGGGAACAAGGCAATGGGAAAACTAACAGTCACCACCAGAGCAGGAAATAGCCTAAGCTATTGAGACAATAAATCAGTGGCAAAACTCCTAGTGCTATTTCAAAAGCAATCAAGGCCTTGCATTCCTTGTCCCAGAAAATGAGCCCAAGACCCCATCTAGTTTCTATCTGCTCTTGAAGCCTGCAGAGTCCCTTTCCCTTGTCCAACAGTTACCTCTGCTTTATTCTAACGTTGAAGTTTCTGCCCTCGGTGGAATACAAGCTTCATTCAGGTGAACATGCAATACATATTGCACAAATACATATGTGGATGTGCATGCAGCCACAACCTTATGACCAACCATACATGGAATAATAAAACTCTCCCTTCTGAGTATTCATCTTAAATACTAAATAAAAATCTCTCTCCTGTTCAAACAGTCAAGGCTTTGGAACTTATTCCCTGTGATCTCCTTGTATGTTGTAAACAAAGATTCCTTTGTTTGACAACTCCACCTGTTTCTGTGATTCACCAAAGACTGACCTCAGTTAGGTCAGTTGCTGTAATGGCTTTCACTACTCTGATTCTACCTCTGCAAGTCTCCAAATTTAACTATTTTTTCTCCCAATTCCGCATGTTCTTGGCTTTAAACTGCAACTCTGAAGAGAAGATTTGCTTGTTTAAAAAAAAAATCAAGAAAAGGGAGTAGTAGTCAACATTGTTACTTTGAACTTCCTGCCCTACGGGGCTCTCCTGTTCTTTCTCTTTGACTTCCTGGACTAAAACGACAGAAATTTGGCAATACATCACTCCCCAATCCAGATTACTGCCAGAACAGTTTATACTCTTAGAAAAATATTAGTTTAAAAGATCACATAATTAAATACTTAAGCATGTAGTGTAATATAGTGGTTTACAAGAAATATATTTTGGTCATCTGAATATTTGGTTTTCAACCATGGCTACTGACTCACAGCTCCTAAAACTCTTGGGATTTCCTGTGATAAGGGTGAGAGAGGTGTGTTTTGTTCTGTTAATGAAGTGACCTTCAGACCTCACTCAAGGCAAGGGCTGTTTGCCTGAAGGACCAACCACTTGGTGAAAGCCTTCACAACTTTTTGCCCAACGTGCCTCCCCTTCCTCCCAATACAGGATTATCTGGGGAGGGAAGAGGATCTGGAGATTAGATCAGCAAATGACAATGATTTAGTCAGTCATGACTATGTCATGAAGCCTCCACAGAAAAGCTGAAAGGACTGGGTTCAGAAAGCTTTTAGTTTGTGAAATGTATGAAAAGGCAGGAAGAGTGGCAGTCTTACAGAAGGTAATAGAAGCTCTGTGCCCATTCTCCATACCTTGCCCTGTGCACTTCTTTATCTATCTATTGATTTAAATCTTCTATTATATCTTTTAATAAGCTGGCAAACATAAAGTAAGTATTTTTCTGAGTTTTGTGAGTCCCTGTAGCAAATTAAAAGAACGTAAGAAGTAGGCCATTGGGACCTCCAACCTGTAGTTGCTCAGTCACAAGCACAGGTAATAACCTGGGGCCTACAGTGAGACTGGCATCTGAGGTGGGGTTGGAGATAGTCTTGGAGGACTGATCCCTTAACTGATGAAATCTTACACTATGTTCAGGTAGATAGTGTCAGAATTTAGTTGAATTCTTGGAGATCCTGCTGTTGTCTGAAAATTATTTGGCATTGTTGGTATGATGTCCTAAAACCCAAAAAGATATAGCTACCTCAAAATAAGAATACGGTTGACAGCTTATATATAATAAGTGAGTATTTCAGGGATTTAAAATATACCCAATAAATAATGTAAGGAAATAAGGAAAGATTTTGAAATAAAAACAAGAATAAGAACCTAGTGGTACTAATAGATTAAATATATGTAATCTAGTTGAATTAAGAATACAATGGATAGAATATGTAATGGATTCAATAGAGATAAGAAGTCACTTAAGGATATAGTCATCTGGATACCAGCAAAGCATTAAAATTATCAATATAAAAGAGGTGTAAGATGTAGGTGATGTGTGTGGAACAAAAGCTAGAGAAGAAATTAGATTTCCTTACTACTCATAGCCTGTTGACAAGTCCTTGAAGCTCCTCTGGGGACTCAGCTGCTTCCATGTGGACACATCCACTCAGGGCAAAAAGCATTCTTAGTCCTCCCCCCAGGATACTGAAAATCTACTTTCACATGTAAAAATTACTTTGGAAACTTCTTTATCTCTACTCCCCACCCCTGCCCTCAAGATATAAATTGGCAATCATCTCCCAAGCATATACCCACTGATACACATCAGAAGAGTCTCTTCCCTGAGTTTTTACTAAATAGTAATAAATGACCTTTCCCTAACAATAGCTAGCCCCCTCAAGGTCCTGGAAACCTTGTTTATAAAATACCTTGGAGGCTTGTGCTATCCCTAACCTCCTCCCAAATTGAAAGTATATAATCAGCCACTCTTCATGACCCTCTCTCTCTACTCCAAATAAATAAATAAATATTTTTAAATAAAATAAAATAAATGACTTTTTTTAAATGAAAGAAGAAAAAGGAAAGAAATATTTGAATATTAATGTACATCTATTTCTCAAGCATAAAATAGTCAAGACACTGGATTAAAACTTACATACAAGAAAAGAAAGAAAATATTCATAACTAGAGTTGACTCTATGAATCCCAAACTAGGGCATACATACCAAAGACACACAAAAAAAATCACAAGTGTTAGAGAGAAAAAAAATAATTCATTAATAAAGAAACAAGAATCAGACTGACAGAAATTTTTAAATAACATCAGATATAAAAAAGAATGAAGTAATAGCTTTATTATCTTGAAAAAAAATCACAAATGGAAACATTTAGATCCTTATAAAATGTCATTGGCATAGGAAGGCATAATAAAAAAAATATTTTCAGGAATACAGACCACAGATAATTTGCCTTAATTTGTGTAGGCAGCACTTAAATACTAATATTATTTTAACAGTTAAAATATACTCTATGATCTTTGAGGTTGGGGAAAAGAGGATGACCAAGTCATCTTGAAATAATTCAGTTTTATGAAAAAAGTAAAAAGATCAAAAAAAAAAGACTTGTAGAAAAGAGAGATAAAACATATGCAAAATAAAAATAAATAAATAAATAAACAGCTGGAGTGCCTGGGTGACTTAGTCGGTTCAAGTGTCTGCCTTCAGCTCAGGTGATGATCCCAGGGTCCTGGTATTGAGCCCTGCATCAGGCTCCCTGCTCAGTGGAGAGTCTGCTTCTCCCTCCCATTGAGAAAAAAAAAATTTGACTTATTTATTTGAGAGAGATAATCTTTAAATTTTACTTATTTATTTGAGAGAGAGTGAGAAAAGAAAAACATGCACACAGCAGAGGGAATAACAGAGGGAGAGGGAGAAGCACGCCACTGAGCAGGGAACCCCCTGCGGGGCTCTATCCCAGGACCCGGGTATTATGACCTGAGCTATAGGTAGACACTTAACTCAGGTACCCCAATAAATACAATCTTTTAAAAAAAATAAATAATAATAAAAATAAATAATATTTCAGATAGTATGATTTTTTTAATGTGAGACTTGGTATAAAAACAGGATGACATACTTGTCTAATTATAGCAAAGACTTTGATAAGTTTAGATGCAGTAGTACATAAAAAATTTAACTTCTTTCATTAACTGATAATTTAATTAGATTAAATTAAGAGACATCAAAATTTAGAGAATCTAATAGTCCTGATCTATTAATAAATGTAGCCATCCTAACCCCAAAACAAGAGTCTTCAGTAAGTATATAAGCATAAGTTGAACATTTACACAAACAGGCCATTATTTAGGCCAGAAGTATATGCCAATAAATTCCTAGAGTTAAATATCAGGCTATATTTTCCAAGAATAAGGCAATAAAATTAGAAAACAATGACCAAAATATTAAATTCATATAATTGGAAGTTAACTTCATACCTAAAAAGAAATAATACAGCTAATTCAGAAATTTTTAGAATTACAGTACTTTGGTAATATCAACTATCAAAAGAGTAACGGACAGATGGGGCTAGCAAGAGACTCGTGGGAGGATTAAATCATGGGCCCCTGTTTCTCAGGTGCAGTAGAAGCAGTGGATTTGGAATTTCAGTTTTTCCACAACGTTCTACCACAAGCTGGTTAGAACTGTGCAAAAGCAGGAAGGGAAGCCCCAGTAAAGTGGACTGGGGATGCCAGAAGGGGAGGCTGGAAGGGGGCGCCTGGTGCTCAGTGCCCATTACAGACCCCACATTGCAATCCCCCACAGGAGAGACTCACCAATTTTAGGCCCCACAGGGGAAGCTGGAGGTTCATCTCCTGACTTTTTGTAGGAGCTTTGCAGCTCAGCTGGTGAGAATTCTCCATCACCCTGCCTTTCTCCAAGGGACTTTCCTTCAAGCACCCTTCCCAACTTCTTCCTCCTCCATGAAATAATGTTCCTCTCCTTTGTTTCTCGCACTTGCCTGTGATGGGACCTTAGCTTGCTCAGCCCAGACTGCCATTCTCTGCTCTTCCCAATTAAACCCATGCTGCTGGTCAAATAACTGGCAGATTAAGTTTAAGGCCAATTGAACTAATAAATTCAAGAACTTGCAAGGAACAAAATCAATATGCACAAATTAGTGGCACTCCTAGGTGCTCCGAAGGACCCATCAGAAAGAGACTGCTGAGAACGATCTCATTTACACCTGCATCCAAGATAGCAAGATACCCAGGAGGCCCCTGAACCAAGAAAGTGACAGCCCTGCAACAATGACGACAGACAGGGAGGTGTACACACGGAGATGGGGAGGCACTGTGCTCAGGGAAGAACCCACACTGGGAAAATACCTACTCTCCCCCAAAACCGGCTACAGAGTCCTCACTCTGGCTCCCGAATTTCCGGACTCGGCGCAAGCCTGGAGTGGGTGTGGACACGGGAAGGACCCCGCAGGGCTGAGGTGGGGAGAGCACAAGCACCAAAGAAGGCAGACGCTCCCTGACTGCAGACCATCTGAGGAGCCCCAGGAACCCAATCCGCGAGCACACAAACACAGACAAGGACCAAGGATCACCCGAGCCCAGAAAGTGGGGACCCCACAGCCCCGCGCACAGCACAGCAGGAGGCCACGTCTCCTCACACAAAACGACGGAAGCCCCAGTGTCTACACAGGGCGCCCTTTCTCTGTGGGGTCCTGAGACCACGAACCCCTTGACAGTCCACTAAGGGACTTCTCCTCACCTCCTCCAGCGTCTGGTCCTTAGGAGGTTGGACTGCTGCCAGTGTGGGCGCGTCCTCCACAACGGGTCCGGTCAGTGTGGATGCAGAGCCACTTCCTCCTCAGCTTGTCCTGTCAGGGTGGGAGGCGCCCCACATTCTCCAGAAGTCTCCACAGTGGGTCCTGAAAAGGCAGGGCTCAGGTCCCAACTGTGGCTGTGCAGCCTGGGCTCAGGGCGGGAGCTGGGGTCTGGCGCCCTCTGCAGGCGGTGCAAGGCAGTGCAGAACTGTGGGAGCTCACCCTTCAGTGGAAGGTCCTGCTCCCTCCTGGGGTCCAGCTGATGCCATTTCATTCCGGAAATTCAAGCTGCATGGAGCCCAATACCCCCCAACTTCCCCCCAAATAGCTAAGGAACAATGAATTGGAAACAATGTGGAATTACAACAGTCCTTGACCCAAACAGTGTCACTGAACATGGCCCTGATGCGGACCCACACTCTGACCTCAACTTGGTCTCAAGCCTGGACCCTACCCTAATCCAAGACCCTAACCCTAGCCCCCAACCCAAACAATGTTCACAAAAATCAAGAGGTAGAAACTGCAAATATCCATCAATGGCAAGTGCATAAGCAAAGTGTGGTAAAGGGTTTGAATTTGGGTTCAGGTTCAGGTTTTAGTCAGAGTTCTAATCAGGCTTTGGGTTTAGTGTTATGGTGAGGATTTAGAGTGAAGGACAAGGGAACAGAGTTATAGTTTAGGGCTTTAAGTTTATGATTTAGGCTTTAAGACTCAGGGCTTATGGGATAAAGTTCAAGGTCAAATTTGGGGTTTGACTTCATGCTGAGATTTGGGTTCAGGTTTCATGACTTGGAGGTCTGGTTTAGGGTTTGGGTTCTTGGTTCAGGGCTTGGATCCAGGGCTCAGGTACAGGCTTTGGGTTCCATTCCAGGTTTGGGATTCAGGGTTCTAGTTTGGGCTTTAAGGTCAGCTTAGGTTTCAGTGTTGGTAGGGTTTAAGGTTAGGTTTAGGGATGACACATTTTCTTCAGTTGTCATCATGGACAAAATAATTCTATCTGAAGTTTCTAAGTCAGAAATGTATTTCATCTGGGGGCGCCTGGGTGGCTCCGTGTGTTAAGCCTCTGCCTTGGGCTCAGGTCATGATCTCAGGGTCCTGGGATCGAGCCCTTCATCAGGCTCTCTGCCAGGCTGGAGCCTGCTCCCTCCTCTCTCTCTCTCTACTTGTGATCTCTCTCTGTCAAATGAATAAAATCTTAAAAAAAAAAAAGAAAAAGTAACAATTGTGAACTGTTGGTGGTGATGCAAACTGATACAGCCATATTTGAAAACAGTATGGAATTTCCATAAAATTTAAAAATAGAAGTCCTTTGTGATCCAACAATCCTGTTGGTGTGTATTTACCCAATGAATATAAGAAAACTTATTCAAAGGGATGCTAGCACCCCTTATGTTTATAGCAGCATTATTTATAAAGCTAAGATATGGAAAGCGCCCAAGTATCCATCAATTGATGAATAAATAAAGAATAAGTGGTATGTATATACAATGGAATATTATTCTGCCATAAAAAAGACTGAAATCTTGCCATTTGCAATAACATGGTTGGAACTAGACAGTATAATGCTAAAAGTGAAATAAGTCAGTCAGAGAAAGACAAATACCTTTACTCATATATGGAATAAAAGAAACAAAACAAACAAGCAAAGGGGAAATAATAAGACATAGAAAGAGAAACAAAGCAAGAAACAGACATTTCATTAAGGAGAACAAACTGATGGTTACTTGAGGGGATCTGAAAGGAGTGATGGATTAAATAAGTGATGGGGTTAATTAGAGCACTTGTCATGATGAGCACTGAGTGCTATATGTTATATTGTACACATGAAACTAATACAACCATATATGTTAACTAACTGGATTTCAAATGAAAATTTTTTAAAATCCCAGTTTTTAGCTCACATTCTGGCTTACAAAAGGGATTTAGTCAGGAATTTGGAGATTAGTTAATGAACAAATAAGGGGTGAACAGGCAGTTGTTAGATAAAATTACTATCCTTTCTGGCATGATCTTATACCTTTTATCTAGAATTATTTTTAGCACTTTAGACTCTTCCTATTTTATTTTGAGTCACTAAATAAAAATTTCCTCAAAGGACCTTAGACTCCATCCAATTTGAGCAACAGTGTGAGAGAGGAAATGGTGTCCAGGAGGAAAAAAAAAAGATGAAACTACTTTTGCTTACTAGTGAATGCATAGTTCTTCCACAGAAGAAGCTCTAAATGGTCAGGGCTCCAGCTTTATATGTGTTCAGTCATATGTTCAGAAGTAGGTAACACTATCAAAAAATATAAAGCATCTGAGATTATTTTCCCTTATTTGAAAGCTGGTGTATGAGTCTGCCATAGTTTCTTGGGTGTTGATAGAAGACGCAGACTCATGGTTCAGAAATAATATAGTTTAATATTCACAGCAATAGAGGTAGCCAGAATATTAACAGTATTTGTGTGTGTGTGTGTATTTGTGTGTGTGTGTGTGTGTGTGTGTGTGTGTGTGTGTGTGTAGGGGTGGGAGTTATATATCAGTTCTGAGCCTTAGTTCCCACAAGAAGAATCAAAACAGAGGCAGATAATATTTGCAAACACAACAGGTTAAGTTAAAAAAAAGATACTATTTCTGTCTTCTAAGTCTATTCAATACAACAATCTTCAAAGGATGGCCTAGAACAAATAATAAATGCAGAAATGTAAGCAACCAATTGAAAAGTGTCTCCCAAGAAACACACTTTGAGAGTCTTCATTTGACAAAAATACTATAGGATATTACATGGATCAGGTGCATTGAATACTGGAAGGTTAAAATTACAAGGGACCAAATATTTTTAAGCAGTTCTGGCATCCAGTAGAGTTCACATAGGTTTTATAAGATTGAGGAAAGAAGCCATCAAAACCTGGGCCCAGGGGCACCTGGGTAGCTCAGTGGGTTAAGCCTCTGCCTTCGGCTCAGGCCATGATCTCAGGGTCCTGGGATCGAGCTCTGCATCAGGCTCTCTGTTCAGCAGGGAGCCTGCTTCCCCCTTCCCTCTGCCTCTTTGCCTACTTGTGGTCTCTGTCTGTCAAATAAATAAATAAAATCTTAAAACAAAACAAAACAAAACAAAAATCCTGGGCCCAATTTTCCCAAAAGTATGATTCTGATTCTAGTCTCTATGATGTTATCCCTTGAAGACAATGCCTCTAATTGAGTTGAATTAGTTTACTAAAGAGCATACCCCCATTTGTTGTAGGAGATGAACAATATGCAAGAGGCAAAATGCCACTTGGAAGCCACCTGGTCTTCAGTGGAATATAGAATCAGTTCCTTTGGGATGAATTTGTTCCACATTTGACTTCCCACTTAAGGGAAAATAAGAGTGCCTTCTAATAGATTTTAAATAGGAAATGACAACGGAAGCTTATACAAGATTATAAAATGGGAAATTTCATTTAGATAAGCAATCATTTCAAAGTCATCTTCTTAATATTACAGACTCTTCACATAATCATAATTTTATTTTGGTATTATATGGTAATTTCAAATATAGTAAATATAAAGAATTTACCTCTGTAATTATAGCGAGTCTGGTCATAGTTTAATGGCAACAAATCTTCAATTTAGAAGTATGGTCTACCAATTATTAATACATTTGGAAATGGTGTGTCATCTTCACTCCACTTGTCTCACTAAAACAGTGAGCCAAAAAAAGTAGGTCCAAGCTGTTTACTATGGTCAAAATGGGTTGCTTTTGCACTTGGTAAAGAAGCAGTCATATTTTGGAAGAAGAAACTGAGGCTATTAATATTTTCAACTTATTTTCAGAAAAGGAAAGAAAGGATAATCTAAGCTAAAGCCAAAATCTTACACAAGGTGGCAGGAGAATGATCTTTTCCCAGATAAAGGGTTTTTCAACTTAGCCATGTTAGGAGGAAGAAGAGATGAGACATTGTGGACTTGACTAACGTATGTACACTGTAGAAAAAGTTTTCAAAATAATGTGTATTATTTTTCTTCTTTTAGTTGAGACAAAAACAAACAAACAAACAAAAAAAAACACTAATGAGCTTACTCTTAAAAGGAGGTAAACAAGAAACTAGCAAAGATTGAGTGTTAGGTATTGTCCCCCTCCTTTTTTTTTTTTAATTCTGTTATGCTAGTTACCATACAATACATCATTAGTTTTTGACGTAGTGTTCCATGATTCATTGTTTGTGTAAAACACCCAGTGCCCCATGCAATATGTGCACTCCTTAATACCCATCACCAGGCTCACCCATCCCCACATCCTTCTCATCTTTAAAACCCTCAGTTTGTTTCTTGGAGTCCATAGTTTTTCATGTTTCATTTCCCCTTCCAATCCCCCCACTTCATTTTTCCTTTCCTTCTCCTAATGTCCTCCATGCTATTCCTTAGGTTCCACAAATAAGTGAAACCATATGATGATTGACTTTCACTGCTTGACTTATTTCACTTAACATAATCTCCTCCAGTCCCATCCATGTTGATGCAAATTTGGGTATTCATCCTTTCTGATGGCTGAGTGATATTCCATTGTATCCATAGATCACATCTTCTTTATCCGTTTGTCTGTTGAAGGGGATCTTGGCTCTTTCAACAGAATGGCTATAGTGGACATTGCTGCTATGAACACTGGGGTGCATATGGCCCTTCTTTCCAGTAAAATAGAGCTAGCCTATGACCCAGCGATTGCACTACTGAGTATTGACCTCAAAGATACAGATGCAGTGAAAAGAATTAGGTATTGTTAAAGCACAAATGCAGGGGATAGAAGTTATGGTACAGAAGAGGGAAGGGCAACCATATGGCAGAGTAGAATAAAGTAGCTCAGGAAGAAATTAGTCATATCCAGATATTGTAAGGCATGTGGGGTTGGCAGGGAGAGCATGAGAAATCATGAGAGAAGAGAGAGAAAATGGACCAGGCAGGAGAGGTTTATAACATTTTAACATCTAAGGTAAGCATATGCAAAGCAGAATAGGGAAAGAAATAAAAGTTCTTATAAGAATCAATACATAAGGAATAACGTGGAGGACACTGGGAGATGGAGAGAAGTGTGCTGGGGGAAATCGGAGGGAGAGACAAACCATGAGAGACTGTGGACTCTGAGAAACAAACTGAGGGTTTTGAAGAGGAGGGTGGCAGGTGGTTGGGTGAGCCCAGTGGTGGGTATTAAGGAGGGAATTTATTACATGAAGCACTGGGTGTGGTGCATAAACAATGAATTTTGGATCCCTGAAAATAAACTAAAAGAAAAAAAAGACTGACTACAGACATGGAACTCAGTGTAACACAGATATGGAACTCACTGTAATACCAGCCACTTCCCACCGACACACACAGACTATGATAATAATAAATAATAATGCAATTAAGAAAATTGCCTGCCAAATAATTTTTCCTCTTTTTTATTTTTATGATTATTATTTTTATTTTATTTTTAAAGTTTTTATTTAAATTCCAGTTAGTTAAAATAAGGTTAATATTAGTTTCAGGTGTACAATATAGTGATCAACACTGCCATACAATGGCTTAAATAAAAAAATGAAAAAAAAATTTTTTAAAGATTTTATTTTTAAATAAAACCTCTACACCCAAGGTGGATTTCAAACGTACAACCCCAAGATAAAGATTTACATATTTTACTGACTGTTCCAGCCAGGCACCCCAACAAATAAAAATTTTATAAAATTGTTGAGTTTGTGGGAGTCTCATTTGCTTAGTCAGTTAAGTGTCTGCCTTTGTCTCAGATCATGATCTCAAGAGTCCTGGCATCGAGCCCCATATTGCTCATGCTCTCTCTCTCTCTCTCTCTCTCTCTCTCTCTCTGGCTTTTGCTCTTAAATAAATAAATAAAATATTTCTAAAAAAATAGTTGAATTTGTTTAACTAGTTTTAAACTAGTAGACAGAGATGAAGATAAAGGATGATGTCATGGCACGGAAAAATACAACTTACACGTTTTAAAAATAAAATGTGTAATGCAGGGGCGCCTGGGTGGTGAAAGACCCCCCCCTCGTCGTTAAGTAATTAACTGCTCTTTTGTTGTGTAAAAGTACCCCTCCTCCCCTTGCAATGAAACGACCCTTCCCCCAGGGTTGAACTCAATGTAACTGCTCTTTTGCCTTTCTGTAACCGCTTGGCTTTTAGGGTATGACACTTGACTCCTGTTTGAACAAGATACCCTCTCCTAATAGCCTAATGGTCACGTAGGCAAGGGGGCTGCATAGTCACATAGACAGGATGTCTTTCTGCTGAAGTAATAAGATTAAAACTTCCCCTCTTTGTTTCCCCTTCCCGCCTTTCTCTTCGCGCGAGGGGGTCTTCCAGGGCCAATCCACTAACACCAAGTATGCCTTTTTTCAAATGTTCAAATTGTCAGCCAATCGGCCCCGTCCCATCCGGGACTTGTTTGTACCTGGCTATAAAAATCCTGCACCACCCCAGCCTGGTGCGCTCAGCTAGCAGGAGCTGCTGACCACCCGCAGGCGCGCGCTGACCACCCGCAGGCGCCTGCGTAACAATAAAGAACCTCTTGCTGATTGCATCCAGTGGCAGTGTTGGATTCTTGGGTAAGGGGATCCGCGGGTCTTTCAGGTGGCTCAGTGGTTAAGCCGCTGCCTTCGGCTCAGGTCATGATCTCAGGGTCCTGGGATCGAGTCCCACATCGGGCTCTCTGCTCAGCAGGGAGCCTGCTTCCTGCTCTCTCTCTGCCTGCCTCTTTGCCTACTTGTGATTTCTCTCGGTCAAATAAATAAAATAAAATATAAAAAAAAATGTGTAATGCAAGTTACCTCACTTCTTTTATCACCACACTGGGACTTTCCCTACTGAGTTGTTGTAATGTAAGGACCTATTTTATATTTTTATATTTTAGCAAGAGGCTTTCATTGAGGTTAACCCTTAAACTGTCCTTGCTCCCCTTCCCCCAGGGGATTCACTTAAAAACAAGTCCTGGAAATCAGCTCCAGGTAACAAAGCCCATATACAAGGGTGGGTCAGGCCAGGTGGAGACATCAATGAGCAGAAGGGGGGGGGCGGCGTTTGCATATTGTCTCCCTAGATACTAATGAGTATGCCCCACTCCTCTGCTCTTTGGGAACCTTTTTGGCACTAATCCTAATCAAGGTGTAATAGGCTGGGTCAAATGTCTATACTAGGGTAAATTGAACCTCAATTGGTCACCTAGCCTCACTGTGGAGTTTCCTGTGTGTGATAAAATCTCATTGGTCACCTGTGCGTGGCCAGGCCTGACTGCATGGCCTTTGCCCTTAAAAGCTAGACTGTGAAACAGCAAAGGGTTGCCTTCTCTCATAAGAGGTGTGGCCCCAAACGTTCGGTTAGATTCTTGATGCTTGGCATGAAATAAAGCTTTGCTTGACCTTTGCTTTACATCAGTCTCGCTCCTTTAATCATAGACCCATTATTGGGGCATAACAGTATTAATCTTAAAGTTATAAGTCCACAATGCATCCATCATCCATTCTACCCCTTAACATTCCCCTTTGGACAGACCCATGATCTAGAACAAGCCTTATTTTATAGTGCCTTGTAGGAGATTTTTGCTGCTGCCTAAATTGCCTACTTTCCTCTCACCATTACCACGGAAATTGGGTCCACTGAAACAAAGGGGTAGTGTAAGAAATTAAGACTTCCATAAATCTCTTTAAATAATAAAGTATAAGATAGTGATACCTTTTTTTCTGCCACATAACCAATTCTTGCAAGAATAAGGTCATATAAAAGAATTTACAACACATGCTAGCATTATCCTACTGGACCCAGACCATTTGTATGTTTCTCTGTCTCTGAGAAATGTAGTTATTTACATGACTGAAACCTAAAAATTGTTTGATATGACCACTAATATCACCTACATTATTTTAAAGCCTGTTTAAGGCTTCTGTAATACATAGGCTTTGTAAACACTTATTAAGCATCTTGTATATATCAAACACTTTAAAAAAAATCTCTGCTTTAAAAAAAAAAAACTCTACCTCAATGGAACTTTGAGTCTGAAAAAGATACAGGCAATATACAAGGCAACAGATAGAATAATTACATATTTGATTATATACTCTGAGGATGTCACCTTAAATTGATATGAAAATGATCAGAAGGATCTGGATTTCTTGTCAAAATTTTTTGCCTTAAAAAGAAATTGATATTTAGGGAAAGTTGTTACTGAAAGAGGTCCTGTGTCAACCAAAAATGTTAAACCATGATCTCGCTAAATTTTCCAGTTGTGATCATTGCTTTGTTTAGCTGTCTTATTAAGACTGAATTTAGTAATTCAGTCTCAGATTTCAGTAAGTCTTTTTTTTAAAGATTTTATTTATTTATTAGAGAGAGAGAGGGAGGGGCAGAGGGAGAGGAAGAACCAGACTCCTTGCTGAGCAGGCAGCTGATGCAGGACTGGATCCTAGTACCCTGGCATCATGACCTAAGCTGAAGGAAGACACTTAACCAACTGAGCCACCCAGGCACTCTAGACTGTAAACTTCTTAAAGGTAAAAAAGTTTATTCTTCTAGTAGTTCCACAGACATTTCTAACATCCATAAGAAAGCATGTACTGATGTAAAATGCCAGCAAATCAAATTATTTAAAAAAGAAAGAAAGAAAGAAAAGATATATCTGGATAAAGAGAAAAACAGAAAATCTAATAATACATTGAATTATTAGAGCAAAGAGTGGAGGAAGAGAAAATAAATATGAAATAGAGATTTCCACTAAAAGAAAAAAATTGAATAAGGCAGGAGATTTAGAAAATTATTATGACAGACTTGAGAAAAAAATAAAATAGGAATTTTTAGAAAATAGCAATGAATGAAAAGGTCAATTGTTCCTACCTCTATAATATTAGCTGTTTGTTGTTGTTGTTGTTGCTAATTTACCTATTTATGCTAATAAACAAAGAAAGGTTTCATTTAGGGATAAGGTTTCTCTCTCTATATATATATTTTTTCCATTTAGGGATAAGGTATATGTATATATACATAGATATATATGTATATATATATATATATTTTTAATTTTAATTGTTAGAAAATGTGTCACAGAAAGTGTTTAAACTTTAAGATACAGATGCAACATGTAATGAACTGCATTGTTTGAACGTCTAATTTGTAAATGCTGTTAGAGGAAACTTGGTGGAAATGTTCTTATGTGCTTGTGTTTCTGGAACTAAGTATATTTATTAATAAGGAATAGTTTAAAATTATGAAATGACCAGGAGCGGACAATTTTCCTAATCCTATCAGCTCTTTGCAGCTCTTTTATTAGCCCCCTTCAGGCATATCAGCTTTTTTATCTAATTAAATTTTATATTAATGTGCTTTTTTACTTTTGGCCTTTCTCTTCCTTCTGCTCTTTTTTTCCCCCTAAATTACATGTTTCTGTTTAACAGCTACTATCAATTCTTTGATATGAATTCTCAACATCAATTTACTAACTCCAGAGATGAAGGAGCATCAATATTTAGAAGCGAAGAATACAAAGCCTTGGGCATCTGGATGGCTCAGTCACTTAAGCATCTGCCTTCGACTCAGGTGGTGATCCCAGGGTCGTGGGATGGAACCCCAGGTTGAACTTTCTACTCAGCTGGGAGCCTACTTCTCCCTCTCCTTCTGCCTGCAGCTCCCTTTGCTTGCGTTCTCCCTCTCTTTGTCAAGTAAATAAAATAAAATAAAATAAAATAAAATAAAATAATGTAAATAAATTTATTTAATGTAAATAAATTTATTTATTAAAATGCAATTATTACACAATACATAATGTATTGCATAATTATAATAATGATTAAATAATTTATTAAATATTTATATTAAATATATCAATTTAATTAAATAAATATTTTTAGAATTTAAAATATTTCAAATTTAGATTATTAAATATTAAATCATTAATTTAATAAATAAATATCTAAACATAATTAAATAAAATAATTTATTTATTAAAATGAATAAAATAATGTTGTCATTATCTCAGCATGTATTTTTAAATAGTCTAAAAAAAAATCTAATAAAGTCTAAATACATTGAGTTCAGATATTTATACAAGTTAACCCAGACACTCAACCCACAGTTTCAAAACTTTTGTTTTTATCTACTACTCAAAATACAATTTTAATGTATTTATTTGTAACTTTGACATAGCAAGGAAACTTGGAGGAAAAGGAGACATTTGCTTTTAATATTTGAAAATTATTTTGTTGATTTAAAAAAATAAAAACCTTAACACGTGAGCATTTCTTCTTAAATAACACTGTGAAGTTTCTGAGTCGCATTCTATTAAAAGTGCTGATAAAATGGCCTCAGTTACTCATTTAAATTATCAGCTGAATGGGTAACAAATGAAGTAGAGAGCTTTTTAATTATTTATGAATGTATTGCTTGTGGATGGAGTGCCACATAGAGTTACCTCTCTTTTTGGCTTTGTTTTGTGAGCAGCAGTGGAATCTATGAATGAGATTAAACATAAGGACATTCACAGAAATTCTTAATGAACTTCTGGGGAAGGGCAATAAGTGCAAGGAAAAACTGCAGCAAGACTAATTACAAATTTCAAGTGGTCATCGCTTAATTATAGAAGCTTTTAAGTTCAAGTAATATATCATTTTTATGAGCCTATCATATTGTATTAATTACCACAAACTGCACTCTTGAACACTTATCTTTTCACATATTTCTTATTCTTAGTACTTAAAATTACCCTTATGATTGATAAGTAAATGGATTTTACTGACAATGCATTTATTTACATAAATAAATAATGCTGTTTATATATATAAAAACAATTGAATATGTGTATGTGTTCAATGAATTTTTTTTCAAATTAACATCTTAATTCTACCACATTGGTTACAAATAGATATAGACTTTATAGATTCATCAAATATTTTATTCTCAAATTTATATGTCCTTTGTGAAGTAAATGAAACTGTATATATTAAATATAATCCTATCACATGTAACAGTTACTAGTGCATCCCAGGACATACATAGGTCAGGTCCTCCTCAAGGCATCACGGATAACTGAATTTAACTTTCTATCCTAGGAGTCTTCTGTATATTTCTGTGGCTTTTATACTACAATCAGGAGGAAGAATTCTTTTGCTAAAAGCTTCCAAATGACTATGCGAGTAGATTATTTGTAGACTAGTGATATAATATTATAGTTTAATATGTGAAGCATGATAAAATAAAATGCCATTGCCATATTTAATTTGTTCAGGAAAGCATTCATTTAGTTATCAAGCATTCATTTTCGTTTTTTAAAGATTTTATTTATTTATTTGACAGACAGAGATCACAAGTAGACAGAGAGGCAGGCAGAGAGAAAGGAAGGGAAGCAGGGTCCCTGCTGAGCAGAGAGCCTGATGTGGGGCTCTATCCCAGGACTCTGGGATCATGACCTGAGCAGAAGGCAGAGGCTTTAACACACTGAGCCACCCAAGAGCCCCAAGCATTCATTTTCTTTATACAGAAGAGATAGAACAATATTATATAGTAGAAAAGACAGTAAATAATCTAGAAACCTTGATCATTTTGTTTTGGCAATTTTAGAACATAAAATTAGCTAAAGCTCAAGTGCAAGTTATATTTGTATCATAGGAGGAAAAGTTAATTAAAAGTTTGTTTATTACCATAGTTTAACACTTCAACGAAATGATAACGAGTCCAAAATCAATGAATATATGAAGTATACAATAAAAACAATAATCTTGAGTGTATGTGACTCACTGTAGGTATTGATAGGCTAGAAATCAAAGGGAAAGTATCTATAGGGTTTGTTCAGTTCCATGCTCATCAGATTAATAGGCTTTCTCATATTGCTTCCTTCACCACATTAATTTGTCTAATGAAGTTTTCAAGAGTTAAAGACAGTGATAGGTTCATGGCTGGAGAGAAGGTACAGAATCTAAGATAGTTCAGCAGTGCTTATTATTTAAGAGAAAGACAGCATGGGAGGTGAGGGGTATATCATGCATCCTGTTTTCACTCCCTTTGTGGAGCACCTACCCTGGAGGTCATGTAATAATAACCAATGACCAAAAAACAATAAAAAAACCCAAACATCCATGTGGAAGTGCCATCCCTGCCTGGAGATGAGTAGACTGCTCAAACAGATCCTGGGCAGGCATCTCAGCCCAGGCCTGTGCTGGGGAAGCTGGTTCATGGCTTTGGGCGCAATCAGGAAGCCAGCAAACTGACGAGAGAGTGCAGCCAGGGTTAACAGGACTGATGATCTTTTTGCAGCCAGGCCGCGGGTAGACACACGCTCAAGGAGCCAGGCTAGGAGGCTGCCCAGCGCCAGCGCTGGTCAAGCTTGCAGCCCCCGGGGCTTCCCCCCGCGCCCCAGCCAGGGCGGGGCCTCAGGAGGGAGGGGGGCGGGGCGGCGCGGAGAAGGGGCTTTGCTAATTGCCAAAGCGAAAAGGGAGCTCGCGGAGGACTCAGGAGGGAGGGGGGCGGGGGCGGGTGGAGGGCGGCGGGGAGAAGGCGCTTTGCTAATTGCCGAAGCTGGAAGTGAGCTCACAGAGGATGTGGCTGAGAGTCTGGGAGGAGGTGGAGGGGCTGGCGGAGGAGGGGCGGGCAGCGCCGCGGTGCTGTGCTGCGGCCCAGTCAGGACTGCAGGACCCACCGGACTCGCCGCCCGTACGCTCCCATGTGAGGCTCCGCTGTCCCGCTCCTGCTGCCTGCTGCCCCTCCCTGCCCCAAGGCTTCTCCGGACCACCCTCTGCACAGGGGTAAAGTGACACCGCGCCGCGCCCTCACCTGGAGCAGAAAGCGCGGACCCGACCTGGGGGCGGAGAGGGAGGTTGTGGAGGCCCAGCCTCCCGGAACCCCAGGGCACCGGGACCACCCCGGACGCTGCGCCAAACCCGGGTCCTCATGGGGTCGGGCTGGGGACAGCGCCTTGCGAGGTGCCCCCCGCCAGCAGGCACGCTAGCCCCCATCTTTCCGCAGCCCCATGCGCCCGTGCTGAGGACCCCTTTCCCTCCCCCGCCCTGGCCCCGCTGCTTTTGTTCTGGACTTGGGATCCCAGGTGGAAACTAGTCCCTCAGACCTCCCTGGCAGCAAGGAGGGCAGGGAGGGATTCTTGGTTTTCTGCCCTGGCTCCTCCTCTCTCCCCATTCACAAGCCTTTTGGCTTCCCTTTCCTCTCCTCATTGTCAGTTTTCTGAAATGGTTTTCTTCTGCATGTTGACCCAAAGAGCTATTTCATGAATGAATATACACGAAACTGAGTTGGGGCCCACCTGTGAGAGCCCACCTGTAGAGGCCTTTCATTAGAATGGTCTCTGGTTCTAGCCTCAGTTCAGAATACTGCATGTACCTGAGGACCAAGTCCAGATGTTTCTTTCATCTCTGACTTGAATTTGAAATCCTCCTCAGACTTCAGCTTCCAGGATTTCTCCAGTCCTTGCTCTCCCACTGTCTTGGTGGGGATCCGCCATGAGTGTTGAACACAGGAATGAATGAATGATATATACCCCAGACTGCTGGGGCTTTGTCTTCTTTTGCTGAGGTTGGAAAGGCTTGGGAGAGACCCCCTGTATGCAGATAGAGAGCTGCATGCAATTGCTTAGATAAACGTGTTCCCCACTTAATTGCTCGGGCATTGAACATTTCGCCCTTAACCTGTGGCTTGAGCAGTTAGGAGGAGACAATCTGGAGGTGAATCAGAAGATGGCTGAATCCACATGGTGGTGGTCTGGGTTTGGGAGATTTTCCTGTAGATTCAAAGGAAAGATATAAATTCTTCCAGTGGGGAGTGGTAAACTTTTTATCGATGGGAGATGGAAAATAAATGGTCTGGTTAAACTTTCCCGCCCCCTCAAAACCCATTATTTGAAAACACAAAAAGCAAAGTGAAGGGAGAAATCCTCCCACTCCCATTCCCACTCACCTCCATAGCCATCTCCTCTTCCAAGAACCTAACAGACAAGGTGCCAAGAAGTGTTAGGTACCAGCAGTGGTCTCAGATCTCATTCAAGAATCATGGTGAAAGGCTTTCAAATAGATTGTGGGGGAACAGGGGTCCAATTAGGGGGGACAAGTTTAAGGTTTGCCTGGTCCCCTAAAAATTAATGGCACTAGAGAAGATGACCTTTGGGAACTATAGCATAATGGATACAATGTGTTAAAAGCTTCAGTGAGTCATGGTGGGAAGAAGCCATGAGGGCAGCAAACACAGTCTTAGATGATGTTATTAATAGCACTACAGGCTCTAGATTTCCTGTGGTGGTGTTCTTGGCAAGACCAGCCCGGCCAAAGTGGATACTCTCAACCTGGAACAGAGGGTCTTGGAGATGCCAGCACGTGAGGTATGATGAGAGGGTAAAATGATAGGAGGTGTCCTTTGGAAGGACTGACTCCTTGACTTTAAAAGGGAGAACCCAAATCTGTAGGTGAAATCTTTCTGGCTACAAAGAGGGCCAAGGCCTCCTAAGGTCAAGGTCTCCTCGTCACTTGCAAAGATGTCGAAGAACATATTCAGACATTTCAAAGATGTCCTCATATCATTGGTTCCCACTCTGGAATTCTATCAATAAGGTGAGAGTTCCTCTAGTTGAAAAAGAGATCTAAAAAGACTTCCCTTTCTCATGTAATTTCTGTAACCTCCAGGACACACCCACCTCCCCCTTCCAGCTCTGTAATGAAGCCACAGCTGGTGCCAATTTGTGGAACTCCTTAAAGGCTATTCTCCCTTATATACCCCGGGACCAAGTTCCCATGCTCCGTCACCCGATTTCCTGCACTCACCTCCCACCTGGTGTGTTCACACCTGCAAGTGCCTTTTACCAACCCCTTTGCCAAAAGGCAGCCAGAGTGACCTTTCAAAGACCTATCAGTTCCTGGCATTTGTCTCCATAGAAATCTGCACTGATCTTCTAACAAATTCTCAGTCCTCCAAAGGCACCCATAATCCTCCCATCAGTCTATTCATACCCCTCCAACTGACTGATGCCTGTTCTGCCCCATCTCTCTGCCCTTCAACCACACGGCCTCCTTCTTCCTGTGGAGACCTCTCATGCCACCTGCCTCCAAGCACAGGTGATTCCCATTGATGGGAAGACCCTCTTCTCTCCCCCATCTCCCCACTCCAGTTACTCCCACTTATTCGTGAGCTCACAAGCCCCATGGTACACACTCTCCATGCAGCCTGCTCTCTCTTTTCTAGCACTGGCCTCCGTTTCTAGCTGTGGTTGTGTCATGGATGTCCTTCCCCAGCCAGCCTCCAAGCTCTCCTTCCCTTTAGCTCCAACACCTGACACAGTGCCTGGCACGTAGTAAGCCCTGGCTAGCTTCTAAGAGCCTCACTGAGGGACTGAAAGCATTTTAAAAATGTCACCACGTAGGCTCCAAACTGTAGGCAGAAAAAGCTTTGCCTGGATTGACATTTTAGAGACGTATTGGTCAAGTTGGATGTGTTCACTGACTTTACCTTGTAAAATTAAAAAAAAAAAAAAAAGACCTCTGTATCGCTTCGCATCTACCGAAGGCGCATGTATACTACTAGACCACGTTATGAGCTTAATGGAAGGAGACAAGATGTTTTCGCTAAGAAAATGTATAAGACTGTTGAGGTCAATTGGGAGGAAAGTCCGTTTGTTGGAGCATTGCTATCTTACTCTATCACAGCCACTCATAAAAATCTGACACGGGGTGAGTTCAGAATTGTCTGTCGGAGATGAGTTAGATCTGGCTCATGTTCCTACAGACATGAAAGCCAGAAACGAAAAAGGAGGCTTTAAAAGCCTGGGTTGAGGAGGCCGTGTGGTTCACTGCAATGAGCTAAGTGCCCAGGGCCACCAGCAGACATGCTGGCCTGTATCCTTCCTTTGTTCTGGGGTCCCTCTTGCACCATGTGGTGAGGCTGGTGGCTGGGAGCAGCTCAGGACAGGACCCGGTGGCATCTTAATTCTCCCACCCTCCTGTGGGCTCCAGTCGGCTCCAGTAGGTCTCAAGGGACAGCCTGCCTTCCTTGCAAAGCCCAGTAGCACTGGGAGCAGAAACTGGGACCAAAGAGTGAGCACCCTGTTTGACAAGCTGGAGCAGCCACCTCTTCTTCAGATGCAGGGGGAGCCCTGGCATGCTGACTCCTCCCTTCTCCCTTTCCCCTTTCCTCTTTCCTCCCTCTTTCCTTCCCCTCTCTCCATCCCTGGTGGTGCCCTTTCCCAATGCCCACTTCATCCCTTTTCCTTTCTACATGCCTGTCTTCTAGAGTTTCTTCTTTTTCCTCCCCATTACTTCCCTTCATCTGAATCTCCTCTTTGGTCCCTTTGTCCCTGCTCTCTGCTCCTCCTCCCCTTCCCTGGCCCCTGTTCAGCTCCATACTGAATGCAGGCAGAGCTGGACTAACATGCTCACTTGCTAGCTCAGCCACCCTCCAGAGAAGTCACTCTTCGGTGGCCACCTTCCTGACCCCCTGGTCGCTTCTCCACTTGTTCAGATATTGCTCTGAAGTCTGAGGAGGACAGAGCAGGGCTGCCACAGAAGCAGGCCAGAGGAGAAACCAAACCATGTGTCCACACTGTCCCCCAGCACTGCTGCTCTGAGAGCTTTTGGAGTCCTCAACAGGGTTAGGATTTAGGGGCTTCTTCAGAACCGGGAGTGAAAACAACCATAGGTCAAAAGAAAAGCTATGGCCCACACAAAAATAATAATCACAAATGAAAACTATGTTAACTATGAAGTCCCAAAGTCGAAGAATTGCCTTGAATCTGTCACTAGAAAGCACCCAAGGCCTCACTCTCTGGGTTCTTGGTTCCCTGGGAATGGCAGGAGGCTCTGACATGCACGTGGGGGTGCCGAACTATGGGGGCTAGCCTGCCCGCTGGCTGGGGGCGGGGGGTACCTCCTGTGGCGCTGTCCTGGCCCGACCCCCTGCAGAGGGGTTGTGGCGCGGCGTCCTGGGTGGTCCTGGTGCCCTGGGGTTGGCGGTTGCCTGAGCCCCCACCACTCCACCCCCCCCCTCCTGTCCTGCGTTTTCTGCTTCAGGTGAGGGCGCGTCGAGGTGTCACTTTACCTGTGAGCAGAGGGTCCTCCAGAGAAGCCATGGGGCAGGGAGGGGCAGCAGGCGGCAGGAATGAGACCGAGACACCAAGGCCTCTGGGGCTAAGCTGGAGCGTGGGAGCGCAGGGGCAGCGAGTATGGTGGTTCCTGCAGTCCCGAATGCGCTGCAGCAGAGCACCCTGGCGCTGTGCGCCCCTCCTTCCCGCCTGGGCAATTAGCAAAGCCCCTTCTCCTAGCCGCCCCCACCCCGCCCCCGCCCCCCTCCCTCCTGAGTCCTCTGAGAGCTCACTTCCAGCTTTGGAAATTAGGAAAGACCCTTCTCTGCGCCGGCCCTGCCCCCTCACTCCAGGGGCCTGAGTCCTGGCTGGGGTGCAGGGCTATGCCCTAGCATGCTGCCCCATTGCCAGCGCCTGCGCTGGGCAGACTCCTAGCCTGGCTCCCTGAGCGGGTGTCCACGGGCAGCCTGGCTGCGAAAAGATCATCAGTCCTAAAGGCCAGCTGCACTCTTGGGTCAGTTTGCTGGCTTCCAGATTGCGCCCAAAGCCAGGAAACAGCTTCCCCAGCACAGGCCTGGGCTGAGATGCCTGCCTGGGATCTGTCTGAGCAGTCTCCTCCACTCCAGGCAGGGATGGCACTTCGACCTGGATGTTTGGGTTTTTGGTTTGTTTTTTTGGTCATTGGTTATTACATGACCTCCAGGGTAGGTGTTCCACAAAGGGAGTGAAAACAGGACACCTGATATATATGCATATGGCCATTCTAGAAAAATAGCTTGGGGTTCTCTCGGAAACGCGGCATTGGTCCTTGCACTATGGTTTAATAGAAAAGGGATTATGCACCAAGTTACTTAAATGAGCATAGGTTGAAATCGTTTACTGAGAGTAAATATTTTAAATAGTTATATTTTAACTAAATCTATCATCAATCATAAATCTATTACACGAAGGTTACAGGCAATTTAAAAGAGAGAGCTTTCTCTTCAGGGTTTTAAATAACCCCTGTCTGTCTTGGCACATGAGAAGGCAAAGATAGGAAATGGTTTGTAAAAGATCATATAATAGCTTTTACTAATTCTATTTATTTGACAGACAGAGATCACAAGTAGGCAGAGAGGCAGGCAGAGAGAAAGATGGGGAAGCAGGCTCCCGGTCAAGCAGAGAGCCTGATGAAGGGCTCGATCCCAGGACCCTGAGATCATGACCTGAGCCCAAGGCAGAGGCTTAACACACGGAGCCACCCAGGCGCCCCCAGATGAAATACATTTCTGACTTAGAAACTTCAGATAGAATTATTTTGTCCATGATGACAACTGAAGAAAATGTGTCATCCCTAAACCTAACCTTAAACCCTACCAACACTGAAACCTAAGCTGACCTTAAAGCCCAAACTAGAACCCTGAATCCCAAACCTGGAATGGAACCCAAAGCCTGTACCTGAGCCCTGGATCCAAGCCCTGAACCAAGAACCCAAACCCTAAACCAGACCTCCAAGTCATGAAACCTGAACCCAAATCTCAGCATGAAGTCAAACCCCAAATTTGACCTTGAACTTTATCCCATAAGCCCTGAGTCTTAAAGCCTAAATCATAAACTTAAAGCCCTAAACTATAACTCTGTTCCCTTGTCCTTCACTCTAAATCCTCACCATAACACTAAACCCAAAGCCTGATTAGAACTCTGACTAAAACCTGAACCTGAACCCAAATTCAAACCCTTTACCACACTTTGCTTATGCACTTGCCATTGATGGATATTTGCAGTTTCTACCTCTTGATTTTTGTGAACATTGTTTGGGTTGGGGGCTAGGGTTAGGGTCTTGGATTAGGGTAGGGTCCAGGCTTGAGACCAAGTTGAGGTCAGAGTGTGGGTCCGCATCAGGGCCATGTTCAGTGACACTGTTTGGGTCAAGGACTGTTGTAATTCCACATTGTTTCCAATTCATTGTTCCTTAGCTATTTGGGGGGAAGTTGGGGGGTATTGGGCTCCATGCAGCTTGAATTTCCGGAATGAAATGGCATCAGCTGGACCCCAGGAGGGAGCAGGACCTTCCACTGAAGGGTGAGCTCCCACAGTTCTGCACTGCCTTGCACCGCCTGCAGAGGGCGCCAGACCCCAGCTCCCGCCCTGAGCCCAGGCTGCACAGCCACAGTTGGGACCTGAGCCCTGCCTTTTCAGGACCCACTGTGGAGACTTCTGGAGAATGTGGGGCGCCTCCCACCCTGACAGGACAAGCTGAGGAGGAAGTGGCTCTGCATCCACACTGACCGGACCCGTTGTGGAGGACGCGCCCACACTGGCAGCAGTCCAACCTCCTAAGGACCAGACGCTGGAGGAGGTGAGGAGAAGTCCCTTAGTGGACTGTCAAGGGGTTCGTGGTCTCAGGACCCCACAGAGAAAGGGCGCCCTGTGTAGACACTGGGGCTTCCGTCGTTTTGTGTGAGGAGACGTGGCCTCCTGCTGTGCTGTGCGCGGGGCTGTGGGGTCCCCACTTTCTGGGCTCGGGTGATCCTTGGTCCTTGTCTGTGTTTGTGTGCTCGCGGATTGGGTTCCTGGGGCTCCTCAGATGGTCTGCAGTCAGGGAGCGTCTGCCTTCTTTGGTGCTTGTGCTCTCCCCACCTCAGCCCTGCGGGGTCCTTCCCGTGTCCACACCCACTCCAGGCTTGCGCCGAGTCCGGAAATTCGGGAGCCAGAGTGAGGACTCTGTAGCCGGTTTTGGGGGAGAGTAGGTATTTTCCCAGTGTGGGTTCTTCCCTGAGCACAGTGCCTCCCCATCTCCGTGTGTACACCTCCCTGTCTGTCGTCATTGTTGCAGGGCTGTCACTTTCTTGGTTCAGGGGCCTCCTGGGTATCTTGCTATCTTGGATGCAGGTGTAAATGAGATCGTTCTCAGCAGTCTCTTTCTGATGGGTCCTTCGGAGCACCTAGGAGTGCCACTAATTTGTGCATATTGATTTTGTTCCTTGCAAGTTCTTGAATTTATTAGTTCGATTGGCCTTAAACTTAATCTGCCAGTTATTTGACCAGCAGCATGGGTTTAATTGGGAAGAGCAGAGAATGGCAGTCTGGGCTGAGCAAGCTAAGGTCCCATCACAGGCAAGTGCGAGAAACAAAGGAGAGGAACATTATTTCATGGAGGAGGAAGAAGTTGGGAAGGGTGCTTGAAGGAAAGTCCCTTGGAGAAAGGCAGGGTGATGGAGAATTCTCACCAGCTGAGCTGCAAAGCTCCTACAAAAAGTCAGGAGATGAACCTCCAGCTTCCCGTGTGAGGCCTGGAATTGGTGAGTCTCTCCTGTGGGGGATTGCAATGTGGGGTCTGTAATGGGCACTGAGCACCAGGCGCCCCCTTCCAGCCTCCCCTTCTGGCATCCCCAGTCCACTTTACTGGGGCTTCCCTTCCTGCTTTTGCACAGTTCTAACCAGCTTGTGGTGGAACGTTGTGGAAAAACTGAAATTCCAAATCCACTGCTTCAACTGCACCTGAGATACAGGGGCCCTTGATTTAATTCTCCCATGAGTCTCTTGCTAACATGTGTCCTCTCCATGTTGGGTGACCTGGATTTGGGAGGGCTTGGCCTCCATCCCAAAGTCTGATGTTCTCTCTGCTTCCGTGTCATCGTGCTAACATGGATATTTGGAAGATTCATTTCCTCTGTGGTGATTTCAAAGTGCAGTCAGCTTGTTATAGCAGCACAAATACGTGCTGTCTCCACACTCAGATTCCCCAGCCGTCATTTCTTTACCACGTTTGCCACTTCACATGGGATGCTTCAGTGTGTTTGATCCCACACCAGGACAATGTCCTGCAGAACCACCACATAACCTGAAATGAGGAGATCATTACAGAACCCATCCAAGGGTTAGTGTTAGGAACCAGGGACATGGCAGGGCTGATCTGAAGACCCCATGGAGAGCTGTCTGGGTGGCTGAGTTGACAGTGGAGGTGAGGGTGAGTGTCTGGCTCTGGCTTTGTGTCCAGGAGTCAGCTCTGTGTGGGTGTGTCCTTAGCTAGGCATGCAGATTTCTGCTCCTCTGAATCCTTTCCGGAGTTCCAAATGGCACAGTTTCCTTCTGGGCAGCAGGCTGAGTCCTCTGGGATTGCCCATGTGTCCCCAAATTGTAGGGCACCTACTGCAAGGCCTTTCGGGTCAGAATCTTGAAAAGCAAACCAAAGGTTATGGTTAGGGACCACAACATGGCAGGCCCGATCTGCCAGCACTCTGTCCATCTTTCTGGGGGAGGGGGCAGTCGAGGGATTTGTTCAGGTTGAGTGTCAAGCTCCAGGTTTGCATCCAGGGGCCTGCTGAATATGGGGCTGTCCAGAGGTAGGAATGCAGATTTCAGTTCCTCTGAATCCTTTCTGGAGTTCCAAATGGCATGGTTCCTTTCAGGGTGGCAGGGTTAGTCCTATGGTGTTCCTCACTGTCCCCAATCTCTGAGGCTTTGGAGCCAGGCCGTGGGGGACAGACAAACACAGGCTGGAGAGCTTTAATGTCAGAAATGTATTTTCGCACAGATCTGGAGGCCAGAAGTTCCAGATCAAGGTGCCAGCAAGGTTGGTCTCCAGTGAGCTTTTTCTTGTTGTTCTATAGATCACTACCTTTTCAACTGTGCCCTCAGATGACCTCTTCTCTGTGGGCCCCCAGAGGGGAGCTAGGGGGAGTGCTTTCATGTGTTTCACCCTTATGAGGACACCAGTCCTAGCAGATTAGGACTCCTGTGACCTCACCAAGCCTTCAGTACCTCCTTCTAGGTAGGCCCTATCTCCAGATGCAGTCACACTGGAGATTAGGAATTCTTCATATGACTTTTGTGGGGACACAATTCAGTCCATAACAATTAGTACAGGAGAAAAGCCATGGAGAGAATTCTAGAGGAGTCACACGTTGATGTTATAAGGTAAGTGGGTATAAAAGAGCACCTCTGAAGTCCAATAGGTCATTAGAGCTAGAGGCTGACAGGAAAGTCCCGTACGTGCCACAGTTTTGAGTTTGATGCAAGCGCAACTCTGAAGGGAAGATATTTGGGAGGCCTTGGCCGACCACTACTTCCAGCCAGGGGTGATTCTGGAGGGAGTATCTCTCGGAGTGCTGCCTAGAATCAAGACTTTGGGGTTGGAAAAGTGCCACTTCCAAAGCTGGAGAAGGATGGTGCTGTAAGTTACTTGAAGAGTACTGTTCTGGGAGATAGGAGATCTGGGGTGTCTTCTTTGTTCTGCTGCTGACCAGATGTGAAAATGCAGATTAACTCCCTAACCATCTCAGTTCTACCACCATGTGCTGCTGTCATGTGTCCCAAGCCCCAGAGTTAGTTTGATCCATAAGCAGAAGCCGGTCTTTTAGTTCCCAATCTCTTAATCGGGCTGATCGTCACAATATATAGCGGACACGTGACAGCCACCGGGGAGAAGTAAGGGTTGTCTTCCCCTCAGGGAGAGTGGAAAAGCTCTAGGAGAGGGCATACCCGTAGACCAAAGGCAGCCAGTGCTGGAGAGTGGAGCCACGGGGAAGAGTGTGCTGATGACAGCCTTGTGGAGGGAGGGCAGAAAGAGCCACCACCATGACACTTGAGTTACAGATCGAGCTTGGGGATAGAGAAGGGATCAGGGCACGGTAGAGCAGCAGCTGGCAAAGTGATTCTGTTGAGCTTAAGCTCATAGTGCCTTAGCGAATTAGAATGGGAAATGCCTTGCTATTGTCGGTGACTCTGTGATTGTGTGAGTATGAGTGACAGAGTGGGGACAAAGAGAGAGGGAGAGAGAATACATTAAATTTTAAAGAAGGACAATAAGGGACGCCTGGGTAGCTTACTCAGTTAAGCATCTACCTTTGGTTCAGGTCATGATCCCAGGGTCCTGGGATTGGATCCCATACCAGGCTCTAGTGGGGGGCCTGCCTTCCCTCTGCCTGCAGCTCCCCTTGCTTGTGATCTCTCTCTTCCTCTGTAACAAATAATAGTAAAAAATAAACAAGGGCGATACGTTATGTTTACTTTTGTTTCTGATGCCAGACATGGGTTCAGAGGATTGAAGAGGGAGATCCAAGGAGCTAGCCTCTCAAGAGGAGTGAATACCTAGTCACTGGTAAGACCCCTGGTCCTGCAATACAATATGGCTCCTGTGATCTGGGTCCTGTTAAATGCCCCTCGCCATCCTTCACCCGATAGTTTGATTCTTCATTGCGTTCAGTGTGGGGAACTGGGAGAAGCTATGACACTTGGCCCTTTGTGGAGGAATGTTAGTAGTATAAATAGCAATAGTTATCAGTTCTGGAGCACTTCCATGACTCTGCTGCAGGCACTCTGCTGTGACCTGGGTTTATAGCAGTGAGATAAACATAGAAATAGATGTGGGCTCTGTTCCCAAGAATCTGAAACCCACTATTCTCCTTGTCCCCTTCCCATTCTGTCTTCTTCAGCCCTTGTGCAATCCCACCAAGCAGGAAGCTTGCTTCTCCCCTTCCCTCGCCTGCTCCCCCTGCTTGTGCTCTCATTCCCTCTCTCTGACATGTAAATAAATCAAATGTTTTAAAAAATTATAAAAAAGGCAAAACAAATAACCATTTTTGGAGAGTGATTTTCTGAATGCAGTTATGGGCAGTGCTGGGTACTGAAGAAGACGCTCTGCTGACCAGAGGAGTGGGGAAATTACAGAACAAATTCCACAGGTCATTGAATATATCACATTCATCACCCCACCCATAGCACTCATTAATCTCTAGCCCAGCCAATATGTTGGTTATAAAAATGAGCTTTCTCCAAACTGACAGGAAGTTCTCGTTTTAGCAATGTAAATCATTCTGATCTTTATCACTAATGTGATCTAATCCTGTCTAGTAAAGAAACTTGAGAGTTCTATATCTCTGTAAGCATTTAAGAAAAACAATGGACTCTACTCTAATTACTTTTTAACTAACTTGACTTGCCAAAGGAAGGAGAAAGTAAATATCAGAAATCTTACCACTAAGCACAAGTTGCAAGTTATACCTGCCAAAATGTGGTTCAAAATATAAGTAACCAGTCTCCTTAGAAGCCTTTTACCTTCTTATATCTGTTATGTTGGGTAAATGAGTAGTTACTAGAATACAGCTGGCTCAGTGATCACAATTCTGCTTACCCTCAGAAATATAAATAGATTACATGTTTAGCCCGGTAACTGGACACTGATATAGAATTATTCACTGGCTGATTCCTAGATCAGAAACCACAAAAAATTTTTCTTTTTTATGGAAGTATGGCTGTTACAATAGTCTCACCTGTACCTCATAGTGATTGACTTAACTACTCTATACGTTACAACTCTAGATGTAACATTTTAATAAAACAACAATATCTTTGATGGTATCATGGAAATGTAAGTGCCTTGTGCACTTTTCTTAATGTGTATAATTACCTAAACATCATAGTAAGTAAATCAAGGCCATTGTCAAGCTTCCGTCAAGGAGAGTCCTTAACTAGAGGGATTTCCCATTGCTCTCAGGATGATAACCTCTGAGTTACAGGTTCCGTTAGTTGGCCACACACATTTGGAGCCTTGTGGACTTTCTGACAGCTGAGCAGCATATCCGTTTCAAGCATTGTGATCCCTGTTCTTACTGCAAGAGTGACAGTTGTCACTTTTCCTTTGACCCCTGTCTTTAGGAAAGTGTCTGACTCAGAAAGTCGAGTCAGTACCCCCCAAAAATATTTTCAGGAGAACCACCTCAAAGATGATCACCTGAGATACTGTCAAGAAAAAAAAAAACTGAAATTCTAAGCAACATCCATAAAAAGTATTTTCATGTTGATAAGGAAAGATTTTCCCCTAAATACCAGAGAGGCTCCATGAAAGTGAGATTTTTACCTATTTTGTTCACCGTGTCACCAGTCCCTAGAAGAGCGCCTAAGACATCACTCAAGATTAGGTTGCTTTGAATGAATCAAATGAATGAATGAACTGTAGCCTTTGATAGTGAGGTAGTTTATGGTCCTTAGGCAAGAGATGTGATTTGTGTTGGGATTTCAAGAATGGGAGGTGCCGAAGAGAAAATTGAGAAGCTAAATGTGAAAATATGCAATTTACTGACTGGAGTAGTTCTGAATATATTTCAAACATAATTAAACTATGGCTGTGGGTCTATATGCGTTTTCATAATTTTCCCTTGAAAATGTGAGGCATACAGATGTCATCTCCAATGAATTCTCCTTGTCCGTATACAGAATCACCAAAAAAAAAAAAAAAAAAAAGGCATTCTGACAGTCTTCAGACCATCCACTCCAGGATTGTGACTCTTTCTTCTCCATGTTCTTTCTGACATCATGGACTTTCAGGTTGACCTCTCTCATCTTGGGTCCCACTCTCATTAGCTGTAGAAGTCATGCGATGTTTGTGATGTGAGGGTGGCAATACTCTCTGACTTTTGGTTACAATATGTCTTTGAAAGCCAGTGTTTATTCTGCTTTTACAGCATTTCTCCATTTGAATTGGCCACCTTTTAAGTGGTCATTAGCCACATGTGGCTACTAGCCATGGGACTTGGACAGCAGAGGTGTGGAAAGTCCGCACATTCTTCCACTCAAAGGATATTGTGAGTTATGCTACATCTTTTTTTTTGAAGTGCCTTTTTTAGATATTTAAATTCAATTAGCCATTAGATAGTACATCATTGGTTTCAGAGAATTCAGTAACTCATCAGTTGTGGATAACCCTTGGTGCTCATCACATCACGTGTCCTCCTTAATGCCTATCACCCAGTTTCTCCATGTCTCCCACTCCCCTCCCCCCCAGCAACTCTCAGTTTGTTTCCTATAGTTAAAGGTGCCTCATGGCTTGTCTCCCTTTCTGATGACTCCCATTCAGATTTCCCTCCCTTCCCTCTGATCCTCTGTACTACATCTTAATCTCAACAGTCAAGCAGTGGTAGTAATTCAGTCATGGAGTCATGCATATTCTAAATCTGATGAGGTGGATTCCCATACTGCCTTTGTCTCTTCCAGAGCCCTTACATTTGTTATATTATTGCTGCTGCGTTCATGTTTCTCGTTCACTGAATGTCTGATAAAAGAATTAATAAAATGTGTGACTGCAGAAAATACAATGGTCATGGATGATGAAGATTTTCTCCTTGACCAGACTCGAGTCAAGTTCCTCTGAGTCCTCTTTCTGTCTAGCCTTGACCTTAGGCTCCGCCCACTTAGCCCAGTTTTAGCAAGAAATCTGCTTGGTCATTTTTCAGCAATCTTCTATCCTACTCTTGATATCTGATCAAATTCCTTATCTCTCACCCCTGGTATCTTACCACTTTTTTTTTTTTTAAGATTTATTTATTTTGACAGAGAGAGAGCCTGAGCAGGGGGAATAGCAGAGGGAGAGAGAGAACCAGACTCCCCACTGAGCAGCAAGCCCAATGCCAGGCTTGATCCTGGGATCAGATCATGACCAAGCCAAAGCCAGAGATTTAACCAACTAAGCCACCCAGGTGCTTCAGTATCTATAACCCTTAATATCTGATCCAATCCCTTATTCCCAGGGCACCTGGTTGGTGCAGCTGGTTGAACGTTTGACTCTTGGTTTCTACTCTGGTCATGATCTCACGGTCCTGAGATTAAGCCTCACCTCAGGCTCTATGCTCAGTGAAGAGTCTGATTAAAATTCTCTTTCCCTCTCCCTCTACCCCTACCCCTGCTCCCTCTCTCTAAAATGTATTAATAAGTCTTTTAAAAAATTCCTTATCCCCTGATCTCAATAGTTTATGACCCTAGCCTTCCTTCAACAATATTACTGTCCAGATGGTTTAGCCAGAATCCCTTCATCCTTACCCTTGATGTTCCATCTTAATTTTACATTCAGTGATCCCCACCATGCTCTTTAGCTGTAAATCTCCATTTGTCTGAGCTGAGCCAGATTTCTCTCCCATACTATACAATAAAATCTCATCATAGTAGCATCCCTTGAATAAAATCTTCCTTACTCTCTTTAATGGGTGTCACAATATTTTTTTTTTCTTTAACAGTCAGGAGGGTGCTAATGGAGTACCATGACAAAAGGCCTAACTTCCTATAATGGACATTTCCTTGGTTTACCTGACAAATACTCTTTCTCTCTTCTAAGGAAAATTTCCGGTTCTCAGTATAACTGCCAACTGGCCCAGGGGTGGACAAGTGAGGCAGATGAGACCAAAATGAAAATTCTGTTGAGACACTGGACCTTGAGGATTCAAGCCAAGGACATAAAAGTGTTGGTACTCCATTATTCTGATGGTCCGTTAACTCTTGCTTTTTTGGTTCCTGTGTCTATCACTGCCCCTGCCTTTTTGAAGATAATGACCATTCATCTGAGTACACGGTTCACAGAATCCCTTTGCAGTGGCCCATGCGGGCCAAGGTAGTAGAGCATAATAGATCTCTGTAAGTTTTTAAAAAATGTCTTTGTCCCTGTTGCCCATGGCCATTAAAGACCAAAGGTCGGGGGTAGGGGGATATTGGAAAAGGTGAAGTTATAGTTACTCACTGATTTTTTGATTGGTAGAGAGAAAGCAACACCTACATACAGGGCCAGTGGGTGAGTGGAGGAAACATCTTTGGCTCTAGGAGGAATGGGGGAAGGAGGAATATTAATAATCTTTGTCTTTGGAACTGCCCCTGAAGACTTCCCCACACAGGAAAATGACCTAGCGTGACTCTCCTAAACTTCGGCAAGCCCCTTAAATTTAACTGACTTCTAGATCTGATACTCCCTGCTGGATAACTCTGATCATTATTGGATTGTTACTTATTTTATTTTAAAATTATTTTTAAAGAAAATTTTAATCTAAATACAATTAATTAACATATAATACTAGTTTCAGACATACAGGTTAGTGATTCATCAGTCTTTTGTAACACCCAGTGCTCACTGTATCACATGCCTTCCTTAATGTCCATCACCCAGTTACCCCATCCACCCATCCCTCTCCCCTCCAAGAACCCTCAGTTTGTTTACTGTGATTAAGAGTCTCTTCTGAGGGGTACCTGGCTGGCTCAGTGGGTTAAAGCCTCTGCCTTCAACTCAGGTTATGATCTCAGGGTCCTGGGATCGAGCCCCACATCAGGCTCTCTGCTCCCTGGGGAGTCTGCATCCTCCTCTCTCGCTCTTCCTGCCTCTCTGCCTACTTGTGATCTCTGTTTGTCAAATAAGTAAATAAAAATCTTTTTTTTTAAAGTCTCTTCTGGTTTGTCTCCCTCTTTGACTTCATCTTGTTTTATTTTTTTCCTTTACTCCCCTATGATTCTGGTTTGTTTCTTGAACTCCACATATGAGTGAGATCATATGATAATTGTCTTTCTCTGACTGACTTATTTCGCTTGGCATAATACCCTCTACTTTCACCCCTGTCATTGCAAATAATTGCCATTTATTTTAACTCGACAGAGAAGGCCACTAGAAACAGCAGGTGATGGCCCCAGCTCCTGTTCCTCCATGCAGAACATCTGTCAACACCTGTGGACATCTTTTCCTCCCCCCATTCCTATGAATGTTGCTCAGTTGTTACATGGCATGGACAAATGCTGTTGGCTGGTGGCATGGACACACTGGACAAGCTTGGCCTTCGGTAAAACAAAGACTGGCTTCAATTACTCCAACTGAAACAGGAATGCTTGGATGAACAAGCCTGCCAGGAAGTCCCACTGGAGGTACTCAACCTGTGCCCCTTCCCTCCTTGGACCAAGAACCTGAACTTGAGAGATGAATGGCTTATCCAAGGTTATGGCAAGGTTACACAGAGCTGAAACTAGACACAGGTGTACATGCCTATTGATCAAGGCTGGCTGAGAAATCGAACTGCCTCAAATCTTGATTCTTTTTGCCACTTCTTATTCTCTGACCCTGTTTTTCATAGATTAGGATGTAGGAATAATAAAAATATCAGCTAATGGGGTATCCTGACTTTTTGATCTTTTAGTTCTTGTCAGACATTTACCATAATGCTTAGCACATGGATATGTGTGTGCACACACGTGCACATGCATGACACTCAAAAAATTGTTCCCTGATATTAACTTTATCAGTGCACTTTGCATCCACCACCAATTGGCTGTTTTGTCACAAACTGATTAAAGCAGAACTGTCAAGTGAGGAACTTCAAAGCCAAAGCATTAAGTGCTTTGAAAAACCAGCACCTGGGAGGATTTGTCTCAGCATCTGTGATTAGAAGGCAGCAAAAAGAGACTTTGGGGACACAGTTCACCCCTTCATGAAGCAGCCATTCAGAACTTTCTCCGAAGGGCTAATGCCTAATCTTCCAAAGACCAGCAAGAACAAGCTTATGGTCTGTTAAAATCAGATTTTTAAAAGATTTTTATTTATTTATTTGAGAGAGAGAGAGAGAGAGAGAGAGAGAGAGCATGAGAGGGGAGAAGGTCAGAGGGAGAAGCGGACTCCCCATGAAGCTGGGAGCCTGATGCAGTCCTTGATCCTGGGACTCCAGAATCAAAATCAGTTTGATTGACTCAATACAGTCAGGGAGGACAGTCCTCAGGAGTCACAGAATGCTGGTTGCCATGAGGGAGGAGTCTTTTACAAAGTCTGGGCTCTCACAGAAGGAGTCTGAAGCACGTGTATGGAAAGCAGAGGTCAGTTCTGGATTAGAAGCTCTTTCTGAGGGGAAATGAGTAGAAGCAGGGATTAACCAGGACTTGGGCTCTGCTTTATTCAGTTCAAGTTGCTGCAACAAATGATGACAGACTGGGTGGCTGAAACAGCAAAACATGTACTATTCCTTGCAGTTCTAGAGACTGAGAAGTCCAAAAGCAAGATCCTGGGAGATCTGATATCTAGCAAGAGACTGCTTCATTATCTACAAATGCCCATATTTCTGTTGTAGACTTGCATGGATGACAGCTGGCAGAACAATCTCTCAGGTCGTTTCTCAGAAGTGCTTTTATCTCATTCACAAGTGTTCCAATCTCATGACCTCACCACCTCTCAAAGCCCATACCTCCTGATGGCACTCCTTGAGGGTCAGGGCTTCAACATCTGAATTGGGACAAGACACAAACATTCAGTCCATTAGCAAGTGTTGTCATGAGGACAGCATAGCTTATCAACTGGGTATCCCCAGGAATCCATGGGACTAGCAAAGCAGAATCTGGGGGTGTCACTGGTAGGAAAGCAGGAGGTCCCCAAGAGACAGTCCTCATAGCATTTTACAGAGACAGCAGGACCCTTGAGAAACAATAGTTTCCGTGACCCATACACCAGCCTTTATCTATGCCTGTCCTCCCTGCTGGATTCACAGCAAGCCTACTTCTTTCTTTTCCAGTACAAATGGATTTCCACTCTCTGAATCCTGATGAATTTTTGCTCTTTTGCAGTTAGTAGGTTGTCCCTCAGGATTCTGCATGTCTGGATTTGCAATCGTGGAAACTGCCAAAGGTCTAGGGACCTGCATGGCAGAACCCGGCCTCTACCACTATTGCCCAAGGTAGGGACTCTGGTCCCTTGAGTGTCCTGTGCTGCTGTCAAAGGTCTGTGTGCATTGGCTTATTGTTTTTTTTTTTTAATGTAATTGCTTATACGTGTGTTTCATCATGCTCAAGTGGCCTTTCTGTGAAAAAGTGGCCAAGCTACACCTAGAAGTCACTGAAGAAAGTTCTAAGAACTCCTGGTTAGTATGAGGCTAGAGAGAGAGAGAAAGAGAGAAAAGAAATCTGCCTCTCTGCATTTTGCAAGTCCCTGGGCAAAATCTGTTGGCTGTGCACTCCTCACACGAAGATTCCAGGCAGGGAGACCCTCCTGAGCCTCATCTCCCTGAGTTCCTCTTCCAGAAGCAATCCCTAGTTTGAGACCAGGGTTAGCGAAAATAGAGCAGCAAAGCAGGGTCCAGAAGGAAGGACTGCCACAGACCATGGAGCACCAGGGGGACAGGCTGGTACCTCCTCACGGTTGGGGTACAAATGGGCTCAGCTCAGCAGGTATAGGGGTGCCCTTGGCCCCTCTGGTGGGCTTTGCAGTGCCCCAATCTCAGGAAGAAAAAAGGCTGGCTCATGTGACTTATTTTTGACTGGGAATGAGCTGACAGCAATGGAAATAAACAAGTAGGGAATGATGTTGTAAAGTTGGAGGGTTTGTCCTTTATATCTCAGCTTTCTCTCCTATCTTCCCTTGCTCTGTAGTGTGTTATCAAAGAAGTTTTTGGCATGATATTCCTGTTCACTGATTAACTCTTGAGCTGTGTCTTTTCTGCTGTTCAGCTCATCTGGTGAATTCTTTTACTGTAAAAAGTATCTTGCCCTTGCAAGGGCAATGGCAAGACCTGAGAAATCCCAGAGATTTCAGCTTGCCACCCAGAAGGAAACCAGGCTATTTGGAATGCTGGAAAGGATTCAGAGTAGGGGAAATCGTCTTGGACATCTGAGACCACCCCCACATTCAGCGGTCCACTGGACACAAACCCAGACCTTGATACTGATCCTGAACCATGCTCTCAACTCAGACCCCTGTGATCCTCGCCACAGTGCTTTCAGATCAGTGCAGCCATGCCCATAGGCACAAACTCTTAAGCCTAGATTCTGTCCTGAGAGGTGTGTCCCCGACGGCCTGGCTCCAAATCCTCAGAGATTGGGGACAGTGAGGAACACCATAGGACTCACCCTGCCACCCTGAAAGGAACCATGCCATTTGGAACTCCAGAAAGGATTCAGAGGAACTGAAATCTGCATTCCTACCTCTGGACACCCCCATATTCAGCAGGCCCCTGGATGCAAACCTGGAGCTTGACACTCACCCTGAACAAATCCCTCGACTGCTTCCTCCCCCAGAAAGATGGACAGAGTGCTGGCAGATCGGGCCTGCCATGTGGTGGGCCCTAACCATAACCTTTGGTTTGGTTCGGTTCTCAGGATTGTGACCCCAAAGGCCTTGCAGTAGGTGCCCTACAATTTGGGGACACATGGGCAATCCCAGAGGACTCAGCCTGCTGCCCAGAAGGAAACTGTGCCATTTGGAACTCCGGAAAGGATTCAGAGGAGCAGAAATCTGCATGCCTAGCTGAGGACACACCCACACAGAGCTGACTCCTGGACACAAAGCCAGAGCCAGACACTCACCCTCACCTCCACTGTCAACTCAGCCACCCTGACAGCTCTCCATGGGGTCTTCAGGTCAGGCCTGCCATGTCCCTGGTTCCTAACACTAACCCTTGGATGGGTTCTGTAATGATCTCCTCATTTCAGGTTATGTGGTGGTTCTGCAGGACATTGTCCTGGTGTGGGATCAAACACACTGAAGCATCCCGTGTGAAGTGGCAAACGTGGTAAAGAAATGACGGCTGGGGAATCTGAGTGTGGAGACAGCACGTATTTGTGCTGCTATAACAAGCTGACTGCACTTTGAAATCACCACAGAGGAAATGAATCTTCCAAACAACCATGTTAGCACGACGACACGGAAGCAGAGAGAACATCAGACTTTGGGATGGAGTCCAAGCCCTCCCAGATGGGCTTGGAGAGGACACATGTTAGCAAGAGACTCGTGGGAGAATTAAATCATGGGCCCCTGTATCACAGGTGCAGTAGAAGCAGTGGATTTGGAATTTCAGTTTTTCCACAACGTTCCACCACAAGCTGGTTAGAACTGTGCAAAAGCAGGAAGGGAAGCCCCAGTAAAGTGGACTGGGGATGCCAGAAGGGGAGGCTGGAAGGGGGCGCCTGCTGCTCAGTGCCCATTACAGACTCCACATTGCAATCCCCCACAGGAGAGACTCACCAATTCCAGGCCCCACACGGGAAGCTGGAGGTTCATCTCATGACTTTTTGTAGGAGCTTTGCAGCTCAGCTGGTGAGAATTCTCCATCACCCTGCCTTTCTCCAAGGGACTTTCCTTCAAGCACCCTTCCCAACTTCTTCCTCCTCCATGAAATAATGTTCCTCTCCTTTGTTTCTCGCACTTGCCTGTGATGGGACCTTAGCTTGCTCAGCCCAGACTGCCATTCTCTGCTCTTCCCAATTAAATCCATGCTGCTGGTCAAATAACTGGCAGATTGAGTTTAAGGCCAATCGAACAAATAAATTCAAGATCTTGCAAGGAACAAAATCAATATGCACAAATTAGTGGCACTCCTAGGTGCTCGGAAGGAACCATCAAAAAGAGACTGCGGAGAACGATCTCATTTACACCTGCATCCAAGACAGCAAGATACCCGGGAGGCCCCTGAACCAAGAAGGTGACAGACCTGTCATCTGACAGCCCTGCAACAATGACGACAGACAGGGAGGGGTACACACGGAGATGGGGAGGCACTGTGCTCAGGGTAGAACCCACACTGGGAAAATACCTACTCTCCCCAAAACCGTCTACAGAGTCCTCACTCTGGCTCCCGAATTTCTGGACTTGGCGCAAGCCTGGAGTGGGTGTGGACACGGGAAGGACCCCGCAGGGCTGAGGTGGGGAGAGCACAAGCACCGAAGAAGGCTGATGCTCCCTGACTGCAGACCATCTGAGGAGCCCCAGGAACCGAATCCGCGAGCACACAAACACAGACGAGGACCCAGGAGCACCCGAGCCCAGAAAGGGGGGACCCCAGAGCCCCGTGCACAGCACAGCAGGAGGCCACGTCTCCTCACACAAAACGACGGAAGCCCCAGTGTCTACACAGGGCGCCCTTCCTCTGTGGGGTCCTGAGACCACGAACCCCTTGACAGTCCACTCAGGCGGCTTCTCCTCAGCTCCTCCAGCATCTGGTCCTTAGGAGGTTGGACTGCTGCCAGTGTGGGCGCGTCCTCCACAACGGGTCCGGTCAGTGTGGATGCAGAGCCACACCCTCCTCAGCTTGTCCTGTCAGGGTGGGAGGCGCCCCACATTCTCCAGAAGTCTCCACAGTGGGTCCTGAAGAGGCGGGGCTCTGGTCCCAGCTGTGGCTGTGCAGCCTGGGCTCAGGGCGGAGCTGGGGTCTGGCGCCCTCTGCAGGCGGTGCAAGGCAGTGCAGGACTGTGGGAGCTCACCCTTCAGTGGAAGGTCCTGCTCCCTCCTGGGGTCCAGCTGATGCCATTTCATTCCGGAAATTCAAGCTGCATGGAGCCCAATACCCCCCAACTTCCCCCCAAATAGCTAAGGAACAATGAATTGGAAACAATGTGGAATTACAACAGTCCTTGACCCAAACAGTGTCACTGAACATGGCCCTGATGCAGACCCACACTCTGACCTCAACTTGGTCTCAAGCCTGGACCCTACCCTAATCCAAGACCCTAACCCTAGCCCCCAACCCAAACAATGTTCACAAGAATCAAAAGGTAGAAACTGCAAATATCCATCAATGGCAAGTGCATAAGCAAAGTGTGGTGAAGCATTTGAATTTGGGTACAGGTTCAGGTTTTAGTCAGAGTTCTAGATCAGGCTTTGGGTTTAGTGTTAGGGTGAGGGTTTAGAGTGAAGGACAAGGGAACAGAGTTATAGTTTAGGGCTTTAAGTTTATGATTTAGGCTTTAAGACTCAGGGCTTATGGGATAAAGTTCAAGGTCAAATTTGGGGTTTGACTTCATGCTGAGATTTGGGTTCAGGTTTCATGACTTGGAGGTCTGGTTTAGGGTTTGGGTTCGTGGTTCAGGGCTTGGATCCAGGGCTCAGGTACAGGCTTTGGGTTCCATTCCAGGTTTGGGATTCAGGGTTCTAGTTTGGGCTTTAAGGTCAGCTTAGGTTTCAGCGTTGGTAGGGTTTAAGGTTAGGTTTAGGGATGACACATTTTTTTCAGTTGTCATCATGGACAAAATAATTCTATCTGAAGTTTCTAAGTCAGAAATGTATTTCATCTGGGGGCGCCTGGGTGGCTCCGTGTGTTAAGCCTCTGCCTTGGGCTCAGGTCATGATCTCAGGGTCCTGGGATCAAGCCCTTCATCAGACTCTCTGCTTGACGAGGAGCCTGCTTCCCCATCTTTCTCTCTGCCTGCCTCTCTGCCTACTTGTGATCTCTGTCTGTCAAATAAATAGAATTAGTAAAAGCTATTATATGATCTTTTACAAACCATTTCCTATCTTTGCATTCTCATGTGCCAAGACAGACAGGGATTATTTAAAACCCTGAAGAGAGTGCTCTTGCTTTTAAATTGCCTGTAACCTTCGTGTAATAGATTTATGATTGATGATAGATTTAGTTAAAATATAACTATTTAAAATATTTACTCTCAGTAAACGATTTCAACCTATGCTCATTTAAGTAACTTGGTGCATAATCCCTTTTCTATTAAACCATAGTGCAAGGACCAATGCAGCTTTCCAGGAGAACACCAAGCTATTTTTCTAGAATGGCTGTATGCTTATATATGGCGTCCCGTTTTCACTCCCTTTGTGGAGCACCTACCCTGGAGGTCATGTAATAACCAATGACCAAAAAAAACAAACAAAAAACCCAAACATCCAGGTCGAAGTGCCATCCCTGCCTGGAGTGGAGGAGACTGCTCAGACAGATCCCAGGCAGGCATCTCAGCCCAGGCCTGTGCTGGGGAAGCTGGTTCCTGGCTTTGGGCGCAATCTGGAAGCCAGCAAACTGACCCAAGAGTGCAGCCGGCGTTTAAGACTGATGATCTATTCGCAGCCAGGCTGCACGTGGACACCCGCTCAGGGAGCCCGGCTAGGAGGCTGCCCAGCGCTGGCGCTGGCAATGCAGTAGCATGCCAGGGCTTAGCCCCGCACCCCAGCCATGGCTCAGGTTTCAGAAGTTAGGGGGCGGGGCCGGAGCAGAGAAGGGTCTTTGCTAATTTCTGAAGCTGGAGGTGATCTCTCAGAGGACTCAGGAGGGAAGGGGGGGTGGGTCGGGGGCGGCCTTGAGCAGGGGTTTTGCTAATTGCCCAGGCGGGAAGGAGGGGCGCACAGCGCCAGGGTGCTGTGCTGCAGCCCATTCGGGACTGCAGGACACACCATACTCGCTGCCCCTGTGCTCCGACGCTGCAGCCTAGCCCCTGACTCAGCGGTGTCCCGTTCCCGTTCAGGCCTTCAGGCCGCCTGCTGCCCCTCCCCGCCCCATGGCTTCTCTGGAGGACCCTCTGCTCACAGGTAAAGTGACACCGCGACGCGCCCTCACCTGAAGCAGAAAACGCAGGACAGGAGCGGGGTGTGGGGTGGTCGGGGCCCAGCCTCCCGCCAACCCCAGGGCACCAGGACCACCCCGGACGCCGCACCACACCCTGTCCGCAGGGGGTCGGGCCAGGACCGCGCCACAGGAGGTACCCCCTCCTCCCCCCCGCCAGCCAGCAGGCTAGCCCCCATAGTTCCGCACTCCCACGCGCCTGTCAGAGCCTCCTGCCATTCCCAGGGCACCCAGAACCCAGAGAGTGAGGCCTTGGGTGCTTTCTAGTGACAGATTCAAGGCAATTTTTCGACTTTGGGACTCAGAGTTAACATAGTTTTCATTTGTGATTATTATTTTTGTGTGGGGGCCGTAGCTTTTCTTTTGACCTATGGTTGTTTTCACTCCCGGTTCTGAAGAAGCCCCTAAATCCTAACCCTGTTGAGGACTCAGAAAGCTCTCAGAGCAGCAGTGCTGGGGGACAGTGTGGACACATGGTTTGGTTTCTCCTCTGGCCTGCTTCTGTGGCAGCCCCGCTCTGTCCTCCTCAGACTTCAGAGCAATATCTGAACAAGTGGAGAAGCGACCAGGGGGTCAGGAAGGTGGCCACCGAAGAGTGACTTCTCTGGAGGGTGGCTGAGCTAGCAAGTGAGCATGTTAATCCAGCTCTGCCTGCATTAGCGATGGAGCTAAACAGGAGCCAGGGAAGGGGAGGAGGAGCAGAGAGCAGGGACAAAGGAACCAAAGAGGAGATTCAGATGAAGGGAAGTAATGGGGAGGAAAGAGAAGAAACTCTAGAAGACAGGCATGTAGAAAGGAAAAGGGATGAAGTGGGCATTGGGAAAGGGCACCACCAGGGAAGGAGAGAGGGGAAGGAAAGAGGGAGGAAGAGAGGAAAGGGGAAAGGGAGAAGGGAGGAGTCAGCATGCCAGGGCTCCCCCTGCATCTGAAGAAGAGGTGGCTGGTCCAGCTTGTCAAACAGGGTGCTCACTCTTTGGCCCCAGTTTCTGCTCCCAGTGCTACTGGGCTTTGCAAGGAAGGCAGGCTGTCCCTTGGGACCCACTGGAACCCACAGGAGGGTGGGAGAGGTAAGATGCCACCAGGTCCTGTCCTGAGCTGCTCCCAGCCACCAGCCTCACCACATGGTGCAAGAGGGACCCCAGAACAAAGGAGGGACACAGGCTAGCATGTCTGCTGGTGGCCCTGGGCACTTAGCTCATCGCAGTGAACCACACGGCCTCCTCAACCCACGCTTTCAAAGCCTCCTTCTTCGTTTCTGGCTTTCATGTCTGTAGGAACATGAGCCAGATCTAACTCATCTCCGACAGACAATTCTGACTCACCCCGTGTCAGATTTTTATGAGTGGCTGTGATAGAGTAAGATAGCAATGCTCCAACAAACGGACTGTTTCCTCCCACTTGACCTCAACAGTCTTATACATTTTCTTAGCGAAAACATCTTGTCTCCTTCCATTAAGCTCATAACGTGGTCTAGTAGTATACATGCGCCTTCGGTAGATGCGAAGCGATACAGAGGTCCTTTTTTTTTTTTTAATTTTACAAGGCAAAGTCAGTGAACACATCCAACTTGACCAATACGTCTCTAAAATGTCAATCCAGGCAAAGCTTTTTCTGCCTACAGTTTGGAGCCTACGTAGTGACATTTTTAAAATGCTTTCAGTCCCTCAGTGAGGCTCTTAGAAGCTAGCCAGGGCTTACTACGTGCCAGGCACTGTGTCAGGTGTTGGAGCTAAAGGGAAGGAGAGCTTGGAGGCTGGCTGGGGAAGGACATCCATGACACAACCACAGCTAGAAACGGAGGCCAGTGCTAGAAAAGAGAGAGCAGGCTGCATGGAGAGTGTGTACCATGGGGCTTGTGAGCTCACGAATAAGTGGGAGTAACTGGAGTGGGGAGATGGGGGAGAGAAGAGGGTCTTCCCATCAATGGGAATCACCTGTGCTTGGAGGCAGGTGGCATGAGAGGTCTCCACAGGAAGAAGGAGGCAGTGTGGTTGAAGGGCAGAGAGATGGGGCAGAACAGGCATCAGTCAGTTGGAGGGGTATGAATAGACTGATGGGAGGATTATGGGTGCCTTTGGAGGACTGAGAATTTGTTAGAAGATCAGTGCAGATTTCTATGGAGACAAATGCCAGGAACTGATAGGTCTTTGAAAGGTCACTCTGGCTGCCTTTTGGCAAAGGGGTTGGTAAAAGGCACTTGCAGGTGTGAACACACCAGGTGGGAGGTGAGTGCAGGAAATCAGGTGAGGGAGCATGGGAACTTGGTCCCGGGGTATATAAGGGAGAATAGCCTTTAAGGAGTTCCACAAATTGGCACCAGCTGTGGCTTCATTACAGAGCTGGAAGGGGTGTGTCCTGGAGGTTACAGAAATTACATGAGAAAGGGAAGTCTTTTTAGATCTCTTTTTCAACTAGAGGAACTCTCACCTTATTGATAGAATTCCAGAGTGGGAACCAATGATATGAGGACATCTTTGAAATGTCTGAATATATTCTTCGACATCTTTGAAAGTGACGAGGAGACCTTGGCCTTAGGAGGCCTTGGCCCTCTTTGTAGCCAGAAAGATTTCACCTACAGATTTGGGTTCTCCCTTTTAAAGTCAAGGAGTCAGTCCTTCCAAAGGACACCTCCTATCATTTTACCCTCTCATCATACCTCACGTGCTGGCATCTCCAAGACCCTCTGTTCCAGGTTGAGAGTATCCACTTTGGCCAGGCTGGTCTTGCCAAGAACACCACCACAGGAAATCTAGAGCCTATAATGCTATTAATAACATCATCTAGGACTGTGTTTGCTGCCCTCATAGCCTCTTCCCACCATGACTCACTGAAGCTTTTAACACATTGTATCCATTAAGCTATAGTTCCCAAAGGTCATCTTCTCTAGTGCCATTAATTTTTAGGGGACCAGGCAAACCTTAAACTTGTCCCCCCTAATTGGACCCCTGTTCCCCCACAATCTATTTGAAAGCCTTTCACCATGATTCTTGAATGAGATCTGAGACCACTGCTGGTACCTAACACTTCTTGGCACCTTGTCTGTTAGGTTCTTGGAAGAGGAGATGGCTATGGAGGTGAGTGGGAATGGGAGTGGGAGGATTTCTCCCTTCACTTTGCTTTTTGTGTTTTCAAATAATGGGTTTTGAGGGGGCGGGAAAGTTTAACCAGACCATTTATTTTCCATCTCCCATCGATAAAAAGTTTACCACTCCCCACTGGAAGAATTTATATCTTTCCTTTGAATCTACAGGAAAATCTCCCAAACCCAGACCACCACCATGTGGATTCAGCCATCTTCTGATTCACCTCCAGATTGTCTCCTCCTAACTGCTCAAGCCACAGGTTAAGGGCGAAATGTTCAATGCCCAAGCAGTTAAGTGGGGAACACGTTTATCTAAGCAATTGCATGCAGCTCTCTATCTGCATACAGGGGGTCTCTCCCAAGCCTTTCCAACCTCAGCAAAAGATGACAAAGCCCCAGCAGTCTGGGGTATATATCATTCATTCATTCCTGTGTTCAACACTCATGGCGGATCCCCACCAAGACAGTGGGAGAGCAAGGACTGGAGAAATCCTGGAAGCTGAAGTCTGAGGAGGATTTCAAATTCAAGTCAGAGATGAAAGAAACATCTGGACTTGGTCCTCAGGTACATGCAGTATTCTGAACTGAGGCTAGAACCAGAGACCATTCTAATGAAAGGCCTCTACAGGTGGGCTCTCACAGGTGGGCCCCAACTCAGTTTCGTGTATATTCATTCATGAAATAGCTCTTTGGGTCAACATGCAGAAGAAAACCATTTCAGAAAACTGACAATGAGGAGAGGAAAGGGAAGCCAAAAGGCTTGTGAATGGGGAGAGAGGAGGAGCCAGGGCAGAAAACCAAGAATCCCTCCCTGCCCTCCTTGCTGCCAGGGAGGTCTGAGGGACTAGTTTCCACCTGGGATCCCAAGTCCAGAACAAAAGCAGCGGGGCCACGGCGGGGGAGGGAAGGGGGTCCTCAGCACGGGCGCATGGGGCTGCGGAAAGATGGGGGCTAGCGTGCCTGCTGGCGGGGGGCACCTCGCAAGGCGCTGTCCCCAGCCCGACCCCATGAGGACCCGGGTTTGGCGCAGCGTCCGGGGTGGTCCCGGTGCCCTGGGGTTCCGGGAGGCTGGGCCTCCACAACCTCCCTCTCCGCCCCCAGGTCGGGTCCGCGCTTTCTGCTCCAGGTGAGGGCACGGCGCGGTGTCACTTTACCCCTGTGCAGAGGGTGGTCCGGAGAAGCCTTGGGGCAGGGAGGGGCAGCAGGCAGCAGGAGCGGGACAGCGGAGCCTCACATGGGAGCGTACGGGCGGCGAGTCCGGTGGGTCCTGCAGTCCCGACTGGGCCGCAGCACAGCACCGCGGCGCTGCCCGCCCCTCCTCCGCCAGCCCCTCCACCTCCTCCCAGACTCTCAGCCACATCCTCTGTGAGCTCACTTCCAGCTTCGGCAATTAGCAAAGCGCCTTCTCCCCGCCGCCCTCCACCCGCCCCCGCCCCCCTCCCTCCTGAGTCCTCCGCGAGCTCCCTTTTCGCTTTGGCAATTAGCAAAGCCCCTTCTCCGCGCCGCCCCGCCCCCCTCCCTCCTGAGGCCCCGCCCTGGCTGGGGCGCGGGGGGAAGCCCCGGGGGCTGCAAGCTTTGCCAGCGCTGGCGCTGGGCAGCCTCCTAGCCTGGCTCCTTGAGCGGGTGTCCACCCGCGGCCTGGCTGCAAAAAGATCATCAGTCCTGTTAACCCTGGCTGCACTCTCACGTCAGTTTGCTGGCTTCCTGATTGCGCCCAAAGCCATGAACCAGCTTCCCCAGCACAGGCCTGGGCTGAGATGCCTGCCCAGGATCTGTTTGAGCAGTCTACTCATCTCCAGGCAAGGATGGCACTTCCACATGGATGTTTGGGTTTTTTTATTGTTTTTTGGTCATTGGTTATTATTACATGACCTCCAGGGTAGGTGCTCCACAAAGGGAGTGAAAACAGGATGCATGATATACCCCTCACCTCCCATGCTGTCTTTCTCTTAAATAATAAGCACTGCTGAACTATCTTAGATTCTGTACCTTCTCTCCAGCCATGAACCTATCACTGTCTTTAACTCTTGAAAACTTCATTAGACAAATTAATGTGGTGAAGGAAGCAATATGAGAAAGCCTATTAATCTGATGAGCATGGAACTGAACAAACCCTATAGATACTTTCCCTTTGATTTCTAGCCTATCAATACCTACAGTGAGTCACATACACTCAAGATTATTGTTTTTATTGTATACTTCATATATTCATTGATTTTGGACTCGTTATCATTTCGTTGAAGTGTTAAACTATGGTAATAAACAAACTTTTAATTAACTTTTCCTCCTATGATACAAATATAACTTGCACTTGAGCTTTAGCTAATTTTATGTTCTAAAATTGCCAAAACAAAATGATCAAGGTTTCTAGATTATTTACTGTCTTTTCTACTATATAATATTGTTCTATCTCTTCTGTATAAAGAAAATGAATGCTTGGGGCTCTTGGGTGGCTCAGTGTGTTAAAGCCTCTGCCTTCTGCTCAGGTCATGATCCCAGAGTCCTGGGATAGAGCCCCACATCAGGCTCTCTGCTCAGCAGGGACCCTGCTTCCCTTCCTTTCTCTCTGCCTGCCTCTCTGTCTACTTGTGATCTCTGTCTGTCAAATAAATAAATAAAATCTTTAAAAAACGAAAATGAATGCTTGATAACTAAATGAATGCTTTCCTGAACAAATTAAATATGGCAATGGCATTTTATTTTATCATGCTTCACATATTAAACTATAATATTATATCACTAGTCTACAAATAATCTACTCGCATAGTCATTTGGAAGCTTTTAGCAAAAGAATTCTTCCTCCTGATTGTAGTATAAAAGCCACAGAAATATACAGAAGACTCCTAGGATAGAAAGTTAAATTCAGTTATCCGTGATGCCTTGAGGAGGACCTGACCTATGTATGTCCTGGGATGCACTAGTAACTGTTACATGTGATAGGATTATATTTAATATATACAGTTTCATTTACTTCACAAAGGACATATAAATTTGAGAATAAAATATTTGATGAATCTATAAAGTCTATATCTATTTGTAACTAATGTGGGAGAATTAAGATGTTAATTTGAAAAAAAAATTCATTGAACACATTCAATTGTTTTTATATATATAAACAGCATTATTTATTTATGTAAATAAATGCATTGTCAGTAAAATCCATTTACTTATCAATCATAAGGGTAATTTTAAGTACTAAGAATAAGAAATATGTGAAAAGATAAGTGTTCAAGAGTGCAGTTTGTGGTAATTAATACAATATGATAGGCTCATGAAAAAGATATATTACTTGAACTTAAAAGCTTCTATAATTAAGCGATGACCACTTGAAATTTGTAATTAGTCTTGCTGCAGTTTTTCCTTGCACTTATTGCCCTTCCCCAGAAGTTCATTAAGAATTTCTGTGAATGTCCTTATGTTTAATCTCATTCATAGATTCCACTGCTGCTCACAAAACAAAGCCAAAAAGAGAGGTAACTCTATGTGGCACTCCATCCACAAGCAATACATTCATAAATAATTAAAAAGCTCTCTACTTCATTTGTTACCCATTCAGCTGATAATTTAAATGAGTAACTGAGGCCATTTTATCAGCACTTTTAATAGAATGCGACTCAGAAACTTCACAGTGTTATTTAAGAAGAAATGCTCACGTGTTAAGGTTTTTATTTTTTTAAATCAACAAAATAATTTTCAAATATTAAAAGCAAATGTCTCCTTTTCCTCCAAGTTTCCTTGCTATGTCAAAGTTACAAATAAATACATTAAAATCGTATTTTGAGTAGTAGATAAAAACAAAAGTTTTGAAACTGTGGGTTGAGTGTCTGGGTTAACTTGTATAAATATCTGAACTCAATGTATTTAGACTTTATTAGATTTTTTTTTTTAGACTATTTAAAAATACATGCTGAGATAATGACAACATTATTTTATTCATTTTAATAAATAAATTATTTTATTTAATTATGTTTAGATATTTATTTATTAAATTAATGATTTAATATTTAATAATCTAAATTTGAAATATTTTAAATTCTAAAAATATTTATTTAATTAAATTGATATATTTAATATAAATATTTAATAAATTATTTAACCATTATTATAATTATGCAATACATTATGTATTGTGTAATAATTGCATTTTAATAAATAAATAAATGTATTATTTACATTATTTTATTATATTTTATTTAGTTGACAAAGAGAGGGAGAACGCAAACAAAGGGAGCTGCAGGCAAAAGGAGAGGGAGAAGTAGGCTCCCAGCTGAGCAGAAAGTTCAACCTGGGGTTCCATCCCACGACCCTGGGATCACCACCTGAGTCGAAGGCAGATGCTTAAGTGACTGAGCCATCCAGATGCCCAAGGCTTTGTATTCTTCGCTTCTAAATATTGATGCTCCTTCATCTCTGGAGTTAGTAAATTGATGTTGAGAATTCATATCAAAGAATTGATAGTAGCTGTTAAACAGAAACATGTAATTTAGGGGAAAAAAAAGAACAGAAGGAAGAGAAAGGCCAAAAGTCAAAAGCACATTAATATAAAATTTAATTAGATAAAAAAGCTGATATTCCTGAAGGGGGCTAATAAAAGAGCTGCAAAGAGCTGATAGGATTAGGAAAATTGTCCACTCCTGGTCATTTCATAATTTTAAACTATTCCTTATTAATAAATATACTTAGTTCCAGAAACACAAGCACATAGGAACATTTCCACCAAGTTTCCTCTAACAGCATTTACAAATTAGACGTTCAAACAATGCAGTTCATTACATGTTGCATCTGTATCTTAAAGTTTAAACACTTTCTGTGACACATTTTCTAACAATTAAAATTAAAATATATATATATATATACCTTATCCCTAAATGGAAAAAAAAAATATATATATATATATACATAGAAACCTTATTCCTAAATGAAACCTTTCTTTGTTTATTAGCTTAAATAGGTAAATTAGCAACAACAACAACAACAAACAGCTAATATTATAAAGGTAGGAACAATTTACCTTTTCATTTATTGCTATTTTCTAAAAATTCCTATTTTATTTTTTTCTCAAGTCTGTCATAATAATTTTCTAAATCTCCTGCCTTATTCAATTTTTTTCTTTTAGTGGAAATCTCTATTTCATATTTATTTTCTCTTCCTCCACTCTTTGCTCTAATAATTCAATGTATTATTAGATTTTCTGTTTTTCTCTTTATCCAGATATATCTTTTCTTTCTTTCTTTCTTTTTTAAATAATTTGATTTGCTGGCATTTTACATCAGTACATGCTTTCTTATGGATGTTAGAAATGTCTGTGGAACTACTAGAAGAATAAACTTTTTTACCTTTAAGAAGTTTACAGTCTAGAGTGCCTGGGTGGCTCAGTTGGTTAAGTGTCTTCCTTCAGCTTAGGTCATGATGCCAGGGTACTAGGATCCAGTCCTGCATCAGCTGCCTGCTCAGCAAGGAGTCTGGTTCTTCCTCTCCCTCTGCCCCTCCCTCTCTCTCTCTAATAAATAAATAAAATCTTTTTAAAAAAGACTTACTGAAATCTGAGACTGAATTACTAAATTCAGTCTTAATAGAAGACAGCTAAACAAAGCAATGATCACAACTGGAAAATTTAGCGAGATCATGATTTAACATTTTTGGTTGACACAGGACCTCTTTCAGTAACAACTTTCCCTAAATATCAATTTCTTTGTAAGGCAAAAAATTTTGACAAGAAATCCAGATCCTTCTGATCGTTTTCATATCAATTTAATGTGACATCCTCAGAGTATATAATCAAATATGTAATTATTCTATCTGTTGCCTTGTATATTGCCTGTATCTTTTTCAGACTCAAAGTTCCATTGAGGTAGAGTTTTTTTTTTTTTAAAGCAGAGATTTTTAAAGTGTTTGATATATACAATATGCTTAATAAGTTTTTAAAAAACCTATGTATTACAGAAGCCTTAAACAGGCTTTAAAAAAAGAAGGTGATATTAGTGGTCATATCAAACAATTTTCAGGTTTCAGTCATGTAAATAACTACATTTCTCAGAGACAGAGAAACATACAAATGATCTGGGTCCAGTAGGATAATGCTAGCATGTGTTGTAAATTCTTTTATATGACCTTATTCTTGCAAGAATTGGTTATGTGGCAGAAAAAAAGGTATCACTATCTTATACTTTATTATTTAAAGAGATTTATGGAAGTGTTAATTTCTTACACTACCCCTTTGTTTCAGTGGACCCAATTTCCGTGGTAATGGTGAGAGGAAAGTAGGCAATTTAGGCAGCAGCCAAAATCACCTACAAGGCACTATAAAATAAGGCTTGTTCTAGATCATGGGTCTGTCCAAAGGGGAATGTTAAGGGGTAGAATGGATGATGGATGCATTGTGGACTTATAACTTTAAGATTAATACTGTTATGCCCCAATAATGGGTCTATGATTAAAGGAGCGAGACTGATGTAAAGCAAAGGTCAAGCAAAGCTTTATTTCATGCGAAGCATCAAGAATCTAACCGAACGTTTGGGGCCACACCTCTTATGAGAGAAGGCAACCCTTTGCTGTTTCACAGTCTAGCTTTTAAGGGCAAAGGCCATGCAGTCAGGCCTGGCCACGCACAGGTGACCAATGAGATTTTAACACACACAGGAAACTCCACAGTGAGGCTAGGTGACCAATTGAGGTTCAATTTACCCTAGTATAGACATTTGACCCAGCCTATTACACCTTGATTAGGATTGGTGCCAAAAAGGTTCCCAAAGAGCAGAGGAGTGGGGCATACTCATTAGTATCTAGGGAGACAATATGCAAACACCGCGCCCCCCCTCTGCTCATTGATGTCTCCACCTGGCCTGACCCACCCTTGTATATGGGCTTTGTTACCTGGAGCTGATTTCCAGGACTTGTTTTTAAGTGAATCCCCTGGGGGAAGGGGAGCAAGGACAGTTTAAGGGTTAACCTCAATGAAAGCCTCTTGCTAAAATATAAAAATATAAAATAGGTCCTTACATTACAACAACTCAGTAGGGAAAGTCCCAGTGTGGTGATAAAAGAAGTGAGGTAACTTGCATTGCACATTTTTTTTTAAAAAGTGTAAGTTGTATTATTCCGTGTCATGACATCATACTTTATCTTCATCTCTGTCTACTAGTTAAAAAGTAGTTAAACAAATTCAACAATTTTTTTAAAAATATTTTATTTATTTATTTAAGAGCAAAAGCCAGAGAGAAAGAGAGAGAGAGCATGAGCAATATGGGGCTCGATCCCAGGTCTCTTGAGATCGTGATCTGAACCAAAGGCAGACACTTAACTGACTAAGCAAATGAGACTCCCACAAACTAAAATTTTATAAAATTTTTATTTGTTGGGGTGCCTGGCTGGAACAGTCAGTAAAATATATAAATCTTGATCTTGGAGTTGTACGTTTGAAATCAACCTTGGGTGTAGAGGTTTTATTTAAAAATAAAATCTTTAAAAAAATTTTTTTCATTTTTTTATTTAAGCCATTGTATGGCAGTGTTGATCACTATATTGTACACCTGAAACTAATATTAACCTTATTTTAACTAACTGGAATTTAAATAAAAACTTTAAAAATAAAATAAAAATAATAATCATAAAAATAAAAAAGAGGAAAAATTATTTGGCAGGCAATTTTCTTAATTGCATTATTATTTATTATTATCATAGTCTGTGTGTGTCGGTGGGAAGTGGCTGGTATTACAGTGAGTTCCATATCTGTGTTACACTGAGTTCCATGTCTGTAGTCAGTCTTTTTTTTCTTTTAGTTTATTTTCAGGGATCCAAAATTCATTGTTTATGCACCACACCCAGTGCTTCATGTAATAAATTCCCTCCTTAATACCCACCACTGGGCTCACCCAACCACCTGCCACCCTCCTCTTCAAAACCCTCAGTTTGTTTCTCAGAGTCCACAGTCTCTCATGGTTTGTCTCTCCCTCCGATTTCCCCCAGCACACTTCTCTCCATCTCCCAGTGTCCTCCACGTTATTCCTTATGTATTGATTCTTATAAGAACTTTTATTTCTTTCCCTATTCTGCTTTGCATATGCTTACCTTAGATGTTAAAATGTTATAAACCTCTCCTGCCTGGTCCATTTTCTCTCTCTTCTCTCATGATTTCTCATGCTCTCCCTGCCAACCCCACATGCCTTACAATATCTGGATATGACTAATTTCTTCCTGAGCTACTTTATTCTACTCTGCCATATGGTTGCCCTTCCCTCTTCTGTACCATAACTTCTATCCCCTGCATTTGTGCTTTAACAATACCTAATTCTTTTCACTGCATCTGTATCTTTGAGGTCAATACTCAGTAGTGCAATCGCTGGGTCATAGGCTAGCTCTATTTTACTGGAAAGAAGGGCCATATGCACCCCAGTGTTCATAGCAGCAATGTCCACTATAGCCATTCTGTTGAAAGAGCCAAGATCCCCTTCAACAGACAAACGGATAAAGAAGATGTGATCTATGGATACAATGGAATATCACTCAGCCATCAGAAAGGATGAATACCCAACTTTTGCATCAACATGGATGGGAATGTAGGAGATTATGTTAAGTGAAATAAGTCAAGCAGTGAAAGTCAATCATCATATGGTTTCACTTATTTGTGGAACCTAAGGAATAGCATGGAGGACATTAGGAGAAGGAAAGGAAAAATGAAGTGGGGGGATTGGAAGGGGAAATGAAACATGAAAAACTATGGACTCCAAGAAACAAACTGAGGGTTTTAAAGATGAGAAGGATGTGGGGATGGGTGAGACTGGTGATGGGTACTAAGGAGTGCACATATTGCATGGGGCATTGGGTGTTTTACACAAACAATGAATCATACAACACTACGTCAAAAACTAATGATGTATTGTATGGTAACTAACATAACATAATTAAAAAGAAAAGGAGGGGGACAATACCTAACACTCAATCTTTGCTAGTTTCTTGTTTACCTCCTTTTAAGAGTAAGCTCATTAGTGTTTTTTGTTTGTTTGTTTGTTTTTGTCTCAACTAAAAGAAGAAAAATAATACACATTATTTTGAAAACTTTTTGAACAGTGTACAAACGTTAGTCAAGTCCACAATGTCTCATCTCTTCTTCCTCCTAACATGGCTAAGATGAAAAACCCTTTATCTGGGAAAAGATCATTCTCCTGCCACCTTGTGTAAGATTTTGGCTTTAGCTTAGATTATCCTTTCTTTCCTTTTCTGAAAATAAGTTGAAAATATTAATAGCCTCAGTTTCTTCTTCCAAAATATGACTGCTTCTTTACCAAGTGCAAAAGCAACCCATTTTGACCATAGTAAACAGCTTGGACCTACTTTTTTTGGCTCACTGTTTTAGTGAGACAAGTGGAGTGAAGATGACACACCATTTCCAAATGTATTAATAATTGGTAGACCATACTTCTAAATTGAAGATTTGTTGCCATTAAACTACGACCAGACTCGCTATAATTACAGAGGTAAATTCTTTATATTTACTATATTTGAAATTACCATATAATACCAAAATAAAATTATGATTATGTGAAGAGTCTGTAATATTAAGAAGATGACTTTGAAATGATTGCTTATCTAAATGAAATTTCCCATTTTATAATCTTGTATAAGCTTCCGTTGTCATTTCCTATTTAAAATCTATTAGAAGGCACTCTTATTTTCCCTTAAGTGGGAAGTCAAATGTGGAACAAATTCATCCCAAAGGAACTGATTCTATATTCCACTGAAGACCAGGTGGCTTCCATGTGGCATTTTGCCTCTTGCATATTGTTCATCTCCTACAACAAATGGGGGTATGCTCTTTAGTAAACTAATTCAACTCAATTAGAGGCATTGTCTTCAAGGGATAACATCATAGAGACTAGAATCAGAATCATACTTTTGGGAAAATTGGGCCCAGGATTTTTGTTTTGTTTTGTTTTAAGATTTTATTTATTTATTTGACAGGCAGAGACCACAAGTAGGCAAAGAGGCAGGGGGGGAGGGGAAGCAGGCTCCCTGCTGAACAGTGAGCCTGATGCAGAGCTTGATCCCAGGATCCTGAGATCATGGCCTGAGCCGAAGGCAGAGGCTTAACCCACTGAGCTACCCAGGGGCCCCTGGGCCCAGGTTTTGATGGCTTCTTTCCTCAATCTTATAAAACCTATTTGAACTCTACTGGATGCCAGAACTGCTTAAAAATATTTGGTCCCTTGTAATTTTAACCTTCCAGTATTCAATGCACCTGATCCATGTAATATCCTATAGTATTTTTGTCAAATGAAGACTCTCAAAGTGTGTTTCTTGGGAGACACTTTTCAATTGGTTGCTTACATTTCTGCATTTATTATTTGTTCTAGGCCATCCTTTGAAGATGGTTGTATTGAATAGACTTGGAAGACAGAAATAGTATCTTTTTTTTTAACTTAACCTGTTGTGTTTGCAAATATTATCTGCCTCTGTTTTGATTCTTCTTGTGGGAACTGAGGCTCAGAACTGATATATAACTCCCACCCCTACACACACACACACACACACACACACACACACAAATACACACACACACACAAATACTGTTAATATTCTGGCTACCTCTATTGCTGTGAATAATAAACTATATTATTTCTGAACCATGAGTCTGCGTCTTCTATCAACACCCAAGAAACTACGGCAGACTCATACACCAGCTTTCAAATAAGGGAAAATAATCTCAGATGCTTTATATTTTTTGATAGTGTTACCTACTTCTGAACATATGACTGAACACATATAAAGCTGGAGCCCTTTCCATTTAGAGCTTCTTCTGTGGAAGAACTATGCATTCACTAGTAAACAAAAGTAGATTCATCTTTTTTTTTTTTTCCTCCTGACACCATTTCCTCTCTCACACTGTTGCTCAAATTGGATGGAGTCTAAGGTCCTTTGAGGAAATTTTTGTTTAATGACTCAAAATAAAATAGGAAGAGTCTAAAGTGCTAAAAATACTTCTAGATAAAAGGTATAAGATAATGCCAGAAAGGATAATAATTTTATCTAACAACTGCCTGTTCACCCCTTATTTGTTCATTAACTAATCTCCAAATTCCTGACTAAATCCCTTTTGTAAGCCAGAATGTGAGCTAAAAACTGGGATTTTAAAAAATGTTCATTTGAAATCCAGTTAGTTAACATATATGGTTGTATTAGTTTCATGTGTACAATATAACATATAGCACTCAGTGCTCATCATGACAAGTGCTCTAATTAACCCCCATCACTTATTTAATCCATCACTCCTTTCAGATCCCGTCAAGTAACCATCAGTTTGTTCTCTGTAATGAAATGTCTGTTTCTTGCTTTGTTTCTCTTTCTATGTCTTATTATTTCCCCTTTGCTTGTTTGTTTTGTTTCTTTTATTCCATATATGAGTAAAGGTATTTGTCTTTCTCTGACTGACTTATTTCACTTTTAGCATTATACTGTCTAGTTCCAACCATGTTATTGCAAATGGCAAGATTTCAGTCTTTTTTTATGGCAGAATAATATTCCATTGTATATACATACCACTTATTCTTTATTTATTCATCAATTGATGGATACTTGGGCGCTTTCCATATCTTAGCTTTATAAATAATGCTGCTATAAACATAGGGGTGCTAGAATCCCTTTGAATAATTTTCTTATATTCATTGGGTAAATACACACCAACAGGATTGTTGGATCACAAAGGACTTCTATTTTTAAATTTTATGGAAATTCCATACTGTTTTCAAATATGGCTGTATCAGTTTGCATCACCACCAACAGTTCACAATTGTTACTTTTTTTTTTTAAGATTTTATTCATTTGACAGAGAGAGATCACAAGTAGAGAGAGAGAGAGGAGGGAGCAGGCTCCATGCCTGGCAGAGAGCCCGATGTGGGACTTGATCCCAGGACCCTGAGATCATGACCTGAGCTGAAGGCAGAGGCTTAACCCACTGAGCCACCCAGGCAGCCCCCACAAGTGTTACTTTTTCACATCCTCTCCAACACCTTTTGTTTCTTGTAGTGTTGATTTTAGCCATTCTGACAGGTGTGAGGTGGTATCTCTTTCTAGTTTTGCTTTGCAATTTCCTGATGATACATGATGATGGACATCTTTTCATGTATCTACTGAACATTTGAATGTGTGCTTTGGGGAAACACTTGTTCATGTCTTCTATCCATGGTTTTATTGGATTATTTGTTTTTGGATGTTGACTAAAAACTGGATATTAAGTAACACACAAGACAGGTTTCTTGAGCTTAAATTTTATTTGCATGAGTATCATTAACAGGAAAAAATATGCATATGTGTATGTACAAGTGTGTTTATGTATACATCTATCTATCTATCCTCTATCCCATGTCTTCTAATTGTGGTAAATCCTGTAAGGTGGGGAATGGGATAGTCTGAAGAAATATGCTTCTGGATATGCTGGGTAAGCAAATTTAATTGCACTCAGATGCATTGGATATAAGTGAATCACTCAAATGAGTTATTTAATATTATATAGAAACAAATTAAAAGTTTATGTAGTTGAAAATAATAGGTAGTTAAAATAATTTTTTTGTTTGTTGTTTTTGTGTCTTTTTTTGTTTATATATACTATGGTGTGAATGTTTATGTCTCCCAAAATCATATTATGGAATCTAACTCTGGAAGTGATAGTATTAAAACTTAGGGGCCTTTGGGAGGTGATTAGGTCATAAGTGGGATTACAGTCCTTTTAAAGGAGACCCCAGAGAGTTCTCTTGATTCATTCATCATGTACGTTTACAGTGAGAAGATAGCCATCTATGAGGAAGTGGGCTCTCCCTGGATCTGCCCATTCCTTAATCTTGAACTTCTCCGTTCTAGAACTGTGAGAAATAAATTCCTGTTCTTTATAAGCTATTAAGTCTATATCATGTCCGTTATAGCAGCCTGCATGCAGAAGGACACTATGACCTAAAATGAGAGCAATAAATATAAAGTTTCAGTAAAGTCAGTTGGTACAATGTTTTTTTTTTTTTTACTTAGAGAAGACATGCTGCTTCATGTTAAACCTTGATATTGTATATGTTTCTTGAAGGGCCACTTCTTACTCCTTTGTGTGTTTTCCACAAAGTCCAGGATGATGCCTTACATAAAGGTAATATTTTATAAATACTGTTGGAAATATATACTTCTCTAAAATCTTATTTTGCCTACAGATTACTTGGATCCACTTTGCCTTGTGTAGAATATTTGAAATATATTAAGTACAGAATGTCTCTCTAAATAACATTTAGAATCATCATTAGTTTATGACTCCTGACTCATTTGTTTATACAGTGATACTTACTTCAAGAACACTGAAATTTGTAATATAATTTTGAATTAATCACCAAGCTAGTTTATTTTAACTTATGAAAAAATAATTTCTCATGTTGGTTTAATTCTGCTCTTATGTTATGGTCATGACATTTTCATTAAAATAAAGTAGAAAATAGAAGTAAATAATTAATGAAAAATAAAAAATAATAAATAAAAAATAAAAGCAAATCTCTTGTGAAATGTTAAACTTTTCTTACTTATTTTGTTTTGCTTTTCCTCTACCATGCTGGCAAAGCTGTATGTTGCAGATAAGTATAATTTTCTAGGTGGTAGGTTTGTTACTTTTACTAAAATTTTCAAAATATAAAGAGTTGAATAGTCATGGATTGTTTATTAAACTCCTTATCTACACATATAAAAATAAAACAATGATGGTGACCTGGGTATTTCTAAAATTGTATTCTGTTTTTCCATATTATGGTTTACAATGTAATTAATAAAGATTCTGCATATATTAACATCCATCCCCTTCTATCTCATCTGTATGTCCATACAGAGCATGTATGATTTCTATTCATTTCTATGTTGTGGTGAAGAGATTGTCTGAAGTAGCCTATATTTATGCAGGTAGATCTTAAGCTACGGTCCTCTTGTTTATTTGCTTGTTCGTGATCAGTATGTCTGAAAGATGATAACTATTGCATCAGGTGTGACGATTAAAAAATATTATTGGTGCCTGATACACTGTGATGAAATAGGTAAGTCAATTCATAATTTGTTAATTAAATTAGAAAAGAAATTCCTTTGGATTTGTTCTTTATTAAAGTTTTTTTTTAACGAATTCCTTGGGATGTTTTTTGTGTAATATATATCACATGCCTCAACCTTTAAATTTGAATGTAGAAAAGAGTTATCAGAATGAGCCTAGAAAATATTGTTATGGGGGCGCCTGGGTGGCTCAGTGGGTTAAGCCGCTGCCTTTGGCTCAGGTCATAATCTCAGAGTCCTGGGATCGAGTCCCACATTGGGCTCTCTGCTCAGCAGGGTGCCTGCTTCCTCCTCTCTTTCTGCCTGCCTCTCTGCCTACTTGTGATCTCTCTCTGTCAAATAAATAAATAAAATCTTAAAAAAAAAGAAAACATTGTTTTGAAATATTTTTGTTCTGTTATATTATGTTAACTTAGGAAATAATGGTAGTTATTTTTATTAGCATTTCCTACTTTCCACATTCCCTTACAGATGAGATATCATGTTTTTCCTACTCTTTTTATCGTGGTTGTTATATTCTTCATGATCAATAACAATCAATAAAAATTCACAACATTAATTTTCTTTGGGAAAGTGATATTTTAGCAAGAATCCATGACCAAAAATTTTAGCTGTTGTTCTTCCAGGAGATGAGACTATCAATGTTCCCGAAATTTCAAGAAATAGAACTTATTAATTGTGTTGGTTGATGTTTATTGTCTCTGAACTTAGAGGTGCATAATTCAATTTAAAATTTATTTTGGGGGCGCCTGGGTGGCTCAGTGGGTTAAAGCCTCTGCCTTTGGCTCAGGTCATGATCCCAGGGTCCTGGGATCGAGCCCCGCATCGGGCTCTCTGCCTAGCAGGGAGCCTGCTTCCTCTTCCCTCTCTCTCTGCCTGCCTCTCTGCCTACTTGTGATCTCTATCTGTCAAATAAAATAAATAAAATCTTAAAAAAAACGGAGTGGACATTATGGGGGTGCTTATCTGAAATTGAGGGACATTATAAAAAAATAAAAAATAAAATTTATTTTGAATTGAAAACAAGATCTTACTGAAGTTTAGGCATCCCACTTTATATCAGGCCTCCAGTACATTCTAATTTATTTATAGAAAATATCATAAACATGAATGACACTTTTCCTATTGCATTTATATGAAACTACAATGACTCAAAGATGTCAGATTTGAAAAGCACTACCTTTCTATAATTTCTGTTTCCTAGGAGGAATGGATATACCATTTTAGCTCAATTATCCAACAGTATTCAAAACCACCATGAATTTTAAAACATAGTTATTACACCCTAAAAATCAAGTATGAAAATGTATAAACAACCAAATCTCTATCTGTAAATGAAATACTCCCACACAGACGGGTTTTAAAACTTTCTAACTTAAGGAATTTGATAGCACAGACTCAGGGTAGTAGTTTCAGTGCCTACAGTATACTTTCAGGGAGAGAGTAATGTAAGCTCTGAGTCACTTTCTGCCTAGAGATGACCTAATAGTGGTTCTGGCATTGTTTGTTTGTTTTTGAAAATACGTTCCTGGGCGTCATTCAGAAAATGCAGAGTTTGGCATCTATATAAATTAAGGATGATCTTTTTGAACTTTTGTCTTTCATTACATCAAATTACCATAATTGGACAGAAATTCCACTAAATTAAGCATTGTTAGGAAATGTGTAAATTGGAGCTACTCAAATTAGTTGCTCTTTGAACTATGTGCTGTTGGTTCAGGATTAGATAAGGATTTTGAAGGCTAACCTAAATCATTGCTTCCTTTTTTGAGAGATTCTCAGCATATTTTCTTAAAATTAGCTGAAATAAACAATGTGTTTAGTCGCAAAGTGATTTGCATTTTTGCACAAACTCCCTATCTCCTTGAGAATTATAACAGATATTTCATGAAACATCATTGATCTTTACTTTGTTACACTGCTGTAAAGTACATTCAGAGTTGCCAGTTAAAGGTGTTAGTGTTGAGATGAAATGTCATGCATTTTTCTTCACTTCCATGCAAATGAACACAGTAATTTATTAAGACACAATGAAGAAAAAAAAATTGACAATGAGTTCCAGATTTTAAAAATCACTTGCCATTCAATCCAAATTGTGAGTTTGATCGGTTACCGAACACTTTATAATGCACCCCCGGTAATTTTACAGAGATTACTTTTTTCTTACCAATTCTTGATTATTCTGTCTTGCAATGCAGAGAAAGCTAACTAATTTAAAATAAACTTCCGTTAATTTTGATTGTTATAAACTTAAAATTGACTAATTTCCATATACAGAGTTTAAAATGTTCACAATTTACATTAAATATATATTCTGTGTATACCTTGGAAAAATTATACTGAAAATTGAAATTAAAATGATGTTGTATATAGCTGCAAGAAGCCGCCTGTCCCATTTCATCTTACTATATAAGTTGTGTCAGGTAATTTATAAAATCCCTGCTGCATAACAAATCTATTTTTTGTTGGAATGGGTAGTAATGTTTCTTCTTATTTCGAAATAAGAGTTGGTCTATGAGTGCCTCTGCAACTGTATTTTTCCTAAGTGGCTTCATGGTCTTGAACTGAGAAAGTTCAGAGCATTAAACATCAAAGTAATATATTTTGACATAATTAGACATCAAGGAAATGCAATTAAAATGACACTGAGATATCACTACACACTTACCAGAATGGCTAAAATAAAATATAATGACAAGCCCAAAAGAAAAAAATATACCATTTGATGATACACAATGGCAAGTTGTACCATAACTTAACCATCTCTGACTAGTGTAGTGTTAAATTTGTTTTTCTAAGCCATGTTTTGGGTCACTTACCACTTTTCAAGGATATAAAGTGCTATCATTTTACTTAAAACTGTGAAATTTGGTCAGATTTAAATTTCAATTTATGTTAAAACATTCTGTAAACTGTGTTAGACTTTGACATTTGTTCCCTCAGTTCAGTGAATAACACTATATCATATTCTGAAAAATACGCTAATTTTTTATTATTTTGAAAAATATCCCTTTTTCCTCTTATGGTTATTATGAATATGAATTAATAGTAGAATTTGATATGGTCCAGTATGACCATAAATACTTTATTGTATATTATCAAATTTAATAATGAATATAATGTACTTCTTTGGACAATTTTTAAAGACCAGTCTACTCTTAAAACAAAAAAAATGGAGATGCACTTCTTTAGTTCACACAAATTTCATTTTATTATATATGACCTCAGATAAATTTCAACAAATCATAATTTATTAAAATCATGTCTACTTAAAAATCTCATAGAAGAGTTAAACCATCAAAAATAAAAATAAACACACACAACACACACACATCACCCATGTATTGGCAAATCACAATTGCTGTAACAATACATTAGGCATTCCACAGTTAAGGGCTATCAAAATTTCCATCAGTGACAAAAAGATTTGTATCCAAATGGACTGATTTTCCAGAATCCAAGAAAAAGTCTCCTAGGATTTATTTAAAGATAAATATTTGAACAAATACTTCTTAAATTTAGGAAATTCAGAACATACGATTAAAGAATATTTGCAGTGCAGACTATATTCAATCCTTCCTTCAAAATGTGCCTTTGAGTACATAATTCTGTTTTCTCGATCTAAATTGAGCTGTCTTCCAAGGAAGTTTTCCAAAATGTGTGTCTCTGTGTGATAAATGTTCTAAGACCTAACATGCTTCATTGTATTTTTACTGTGCTCTCAAATTTAATCAATAATTTGGATTGATGTATAATACCTAGTTTCAAATATCTTTTCCATCTATAAAAACTCCCAGCTGTCTCTTTATATGCTATTACTATTGAGAATTTTGCTGTCAGTATTATTCTTGTACATTTTAGGTGATCTGTTCTTCTCTTGGGCATCATTTATGCTCTTCTCTGTTTTTGATATTCTTAAAACTCACCATAATGTATACGAGTGGTTTTTAGTGTGTGTAGTTTTTGTTTTGTTTTGTTTCTGATATCTCATGTTTGGCATCATTTTAAGTCTGGTATCTTTTATCTTTCTTTAATTCTCCAAAATTTATCTCAGTACTTATTTAAATATTTTCTTTATTTTTTTTTTCTCTTCTGCTGTATTTGGGCAGAAGTCATTAATTTGTTTGTTTTTCCCAACTCATTTATTCATTTTACAGCTATATTCATCTTAGTCTCCATTTATTGTATTCTTTATTTCAACAATTTTCACTTAATTTATATTCACAGTATAGTATCTTTCTTTTCCTTGTATATGTATATCATTATTTTATCATATACTTTTAAGCTATTTTTTAAAATATTTTATTTATTTATTTGACAGTGAGAGATCACAAGTAGGCAGAGAGGTGGGCAGAGAGAGAGGAAGAGAAGCAGGCTACCTGCTGAGCAGAAAGCCTGATGTGGGGCTTGATCCCAGGACCCTGAGATCATGACCTGAACGGAAGGCAGCGGCTTAACCCACTGAGCCACCCAGGCGCTCCTTTTAAGCTATTTTTTAAAAGTACAGTCATTCTTTTTTTTTTTTAAGATTTTATTTATTTATTTATTTGACAGAGAGAGATCACAAGTAGACAGAGGGCAGGCAGAGAGAGAGAGAGGGAAGCAGACTCCCTGCTGAGCAGAGAGCCTGATGCAGGACTTGATCCCAGGACCCTGAGATTATGACCTGAGCTGAAGGCAGTGGCTTAATCCACTGTGCCACCTAGGCGCCCCTAAGCTATTTTTTTAATTCCTGTTCCAATAACACTTGGATTGGCATATAAAGTTAACCACATCATATTTTTTAGGTAAGTAATTGTACTTTTTATGTGCATAGTTATTTTGGTCCATGAGTTCAGCTCTTCTTAGGATCATCAAATCTCTGTAAAGTCTGGGTATGCTAGGATTTTCTAAGCAACAATAAAATACATTGAAACCTGGTAGCTTAATTATAATAATGTTTTCTTTCTCAATCATTCATAATAGTATTCCATTCTGAGTAGCTTCCTTCTATTTTGCAGCTTTAGTGTTTGGAAAAACTTGAAATGTGATATTACTGTGATAATGTGAATTAGTCAGGGTTTTTCAGAGAATCGGGAAGAGAAAAAAAGGAAGATATTCTCCAGGGCCAACTCTAGAAGTGACTATTAAAACATCTGTCCAAATTCAATTGAACAAAACTCAGAAATGCCATCTCCAGTGAAATACAAAAAAGATTATATATAGTTCTGGGCACACACATCTCATTTGACCCAATGATGTATATCAATGAAAGACTGAAGGCCAATCACCACTCCATGGGAGAATTTAAAAATAAATTTACTAATGAGGCCAAGAATTCAGAATCACCAATACTTCAGAACTAATAATAACTGCCTTCACTTGATTTTATTCTATAAGATAAATCCTATGATCAAGTTTCAATTTTAAATTCTTACAATTTTAAATTCTTAAATCCTTATGAAGAAGCATCATTTGGAGGGAGCAGTTTTCATAATTTATCATCCATCAGCTTTTTTTTAAAGATTTTATTTATTTATTGGACACAGAGAGAGAGAAAGAGAGAGAGAGAGAGATCACAAGTAAGCAGAGAGGCAGGCAAGCAGGGAGGGAAGCAGGCTTCCTTTTGAGCAGTGCCCGATGTGGGGCTGGATCCCAGGACCCAGAGACCATGACTTGAGATGAAGGCAGAGGCTTAACCCACCACCCACGTGATGAGAGAGCCACTCAGGTGCCCCTCATCCATCAGTCTTAATTGATTGGAGGAAAATGTGTGGAGGAATAATGCCTTAGGGAGCTAATCTCTCTAAAGAATTTTCAAGTCTTTACCCCTTGAAGGTTTTTGTAAAGTTCTGATAGCCTCTAAACATCTAGTGGATTTCTACAGTGACAGGCCTGTTAAAACCTGTCTTCAAACCAGGAATAGAGCTTGAAACATACCAGTCAAGGGCAACTTTGAGTCTTTTAAGGAATTTATCATCATTTCTTTCTTTTTGGTTAATATCTGAAATAGTTCCATATTACACTGGCATAATTTCTCCAGAGCTGACTTTGAAGGAGGCATTCAGTTCCAGCTAGTTCCATATTTTGGCAAGAACTATACTTCTATATTAAAAAAAAAACATATTTTAGGGCACCTGGGTGGCTCAGTGGGTTAAAATCTCTTCCTTCGGCTCAGGTCATGATTCCAGGTTCCTGGGATTGAGTCCTACAGTGGGCTCTCTTCTCAGCTGGGAGCATGCTTCCATTCCTCTCTCTCTGGCTGCCTCTCTGCCTTCCTATGATCTCTGTCAAGTAAATAAATAAAATTTTTAAAAAAACATATTTTATACCAGTTATCCATGTTTATTAACTAAGATATCACAATACAAATAATACAAACAGTTGCTCTTTATTAATACCTTCAACCAAGATCAAAAAATATGTCATATTTTCTCCAAAAATTTTATATCATCTGATAGGTCAGATATATTATAAATTACTTTTAAAGTTTTTAAAATATCAGCAAATATTTTCATTTAAATGCAAATTTGAAAAAAAATCTACTTTTCCAAACACGACTTTTTATCCTATTTATTTTGAATTTTGTCAACAACTGATAAAATGTTTAGCGAGACTATAAATGTTAGATCGAAAAAAATGATTAATAGATGTAGGTTCAAATTATTATGTTCCATTAAAAATGATTTAGTCTTTGATGAACATCTGTTTGGTAATATGTTGTATCCAGATATAGTAAATTAAAGACATATATAAAATTATAGGGAAATGACATCTTCCGTTCCATTATGAGTAGAGCTTTTAAAATGCTATTTGCCACAACCTGTCATCTTGTCATTATGTAGCATTATGTAGCAATTAAAAAATGTATACTCTTCACTTAGAAGTCTTTTAGAAATCTAAAATATGACTTTCTATGGTTTGTGTCTCCATATTGCTTTATTGCCAGTTAAAACAAATCCACATGCTTTGATTCAAAGGTAATAAATTCCTCTTATTTGGAAAAAGGATGTTTATTTTTGTTCTCTCACCCTTAGCAGGTGGTTTCATTTTAGCACACTTCAGAGTTATAATTTCATGCTTATTAAAAATATTTATTTTGATCTACATAGATGAATGAAACTTTTATTTTATTAAATTATTTGCCAAAAAATCTGTGAGTTTTAAAAATGTATTTCCTTTGAAGGGTTATTTTAGAGCATTCAAAGAGGATCTAAGAGTGTGGTATTATGCAGTTTTTAAGTAGGTATGAAATGGTTAATTATAGGATTGTTTCTTTAGGCTTATGTATATTGTCCATTATATGCTATAAAATATTTTGAAAGTAAATTTAAAGTATGTTTTATGTAGTTTATTTTTTGGAAAAAATATTGAAATGACTTATGAAATTCAGTATACTCTCAACATTGATTTATTTTGAAATTTACCAGTTGTCTACTGAACTATTATATGGCAGATATTACTTCAGACTACACTGGTAAATGAAATACTTGGCTTTGTAGAACTTTTATTTTAATGGGTGAGACAATTCAAAGCTATAAACCTTAATAAAAATGGCATAGTGCATTCAAAAAGGAAGAGTACAATGGGGAAAAAGAAAAATTCGATCAGGGTGAGAAAAATCAAGGTTGCTAGGCAGGGGATGGGGAGTTAAATCTTTTAATAGAAAGATCAGGGTAGTTACAATGAAGCTGACAATTGAACAAATGTATGGAAAGGTGATGAATTTGCGCAGAACTATCAGCAATAAGGTCACTCCAGACAAAGGAATTGGCTATCTTGAAGGCCATAAGGTTGGATCATGCCTGGCATATCTGAGGAATAGCAAGGAGGCCACTGTGAGTGACTGAAGAGTAGCAGGGAAAGAGGTCACAGAGGTTAAATGAGTGGCTAGATTATGTAAAAGCATCGAAGTCATTGTAAAACTCTGGCTTTTATATTTGGAAACTTACTGTGTGATAGAATTTTTGCTAATAACTGAGAGTTCAAATGTCCATAAAATTTCAAGGATTCTTATTCTAGTAAGACAGAATAAAGAGAAAGAGTTCATATTTTCACATGGTGTAAGAAATGCTCGGAGATCCAAGTGTAGGAAGCTATGGGAGCACAGAAGAAGGCACTAAAATCACACCATATATTTGATGACTGTGACTATATATAAATTTGTATTTTCTAGATTTTTTGTAGTCATGGAATCACACAGTATATACTATTCATGGCCTGGATTTTCTTTTCTCGGCATCATTACTTTGAGAATCTCCAATTGTCTTTGCTCTATTGATGGACATTGATGAACATTTCCACTGTTTTCAATTCTTAAAAATAAAGCTGCTATGAAATTCACATACAAGTCCTTGTATGAACATAGGGATTGTTTCTCTTGGTGAAATGCCTAGAATAAAATGGCTATTTGTGTAACTGCAACATATTTTTCATTTAAAAAAATTTTGATACTATTTTCCAAAGTGGTTGTATCATGATATATGCCAACAACAGTTTAGATTTTTTGTTTCTTCTCAATCTAGCTCAGACCAAGTACAATTAGCCTTTATAATTTTAGCCATTCTAATAGATATGTAAGCATGTCTCATTATGATTTTAATTTTTATTTCTTTAATGTTTAAATGTTGAGAAATTGGCCATGTGCTTATAAGCCATCCATATACTTTTGGTGACATGTCTCTTCCATTATTTCCTTCACATGTAAAATTGGATACTCTGTTTGGTTATTAGTAAGGTTTTTTATTTTTATTCATTTTTAAATAATCAGAGTAGATGTCCATTATCAGATATTTAATTTGCAAATCCCTTCTCCATCTTTACGGATTCTCAATGGAGCTTTGATAGCTGTGTCTTTCAAGAAATATGCTACTTCTTTCCTGGTACACGGAGGTATGACTAGAACATTATCAATGTTGACCTTTGCAAAGAAAATCATGGCTTAAGATATATGTAGTCTGCAGTTGTTGGGAGTGTTCACCATCCTTGCCTCTAACTCATCTCTCACTGCCCACACATTCAGGTATAGGGGAATATTGATTGACAAAATATTAATTGCCAAATAACACTAGTTAGAGAATAAGAAAAATGCAGGCACCTGATTATATAATATTCCTTAAATAAAATATGTTTTTATAAGTGCTATTGGAAGTAAATTCCTCAATACTTTAATCACACAGAATGATGGAATCCTAGATTTTTTTTCCTTGTATTTACTAAGAAAATGATTATGCCTCAAGTATATTAAAATGGAATAGGGAAAATTAAAAATTGCTTTAAGTCGATTTGCGTGTGTTGTGCGTATGTGAGAGAGAAAGTGAGAGAGAAAGAGAAAGAGAGAAAAAGAGAAAGGGAAAGACAGAGAGGTGGCTGCAGTGAATTGATGAGTTGCAGGATAGATTTTAAAGTTTTTTCTTTTGCTTTCTACATTTCCTTTTCCTTAGGTTCAAGAGAACAATCAGTAATATCTCAGATGCCTGCTGGTAACATCAGCAGAAAGAGTTAGAGGTTCCTAGAAAATTAAAGAAGAGATATAGTTTTCCTGACATAAGAAAAGTCATTTTTTGTCCCCAGCTATTTTCAATGATCTATACCCCACCTGTGTACTTGCCCCAGCACACTTCTTCCAAAAATTCCTGGGAGGTTCTTACAAAGAAATGCAAAAACCTCACTCCTAAGGATTTTGAGGGAACAAGGCAATGGGAAAACTAACAGTCACCACCAGACCAGGAAATAGCCTAAGCTATTGAGACAATAAATCAGTGGTAAAACTCCTAGTGCTATTTCAAAAGCAATCAAGGCCTTTCATTCCTTGTCCCAGAAAATGAGCCCAAGACCCCATCTAGTTTCTATCTGCTCTTGAAGCCTGCAGAGTTCCTTTCCCTTGTCCAACAGTTACCTCTGCTTTATTCTAACGTTGAAGTTTCTGCCCTCGGTGGAATACAAGCTTCATTCAGGTGAACATGCAATACATATTGCACAAATACATATGTGGATGTGCATGCATCCACAACCTTATGACCAACCATACACGGGATAATAAAACTCTCCCTTCTGAGTATTCATCTTAAATACTAAATAAAAATCTCTCTCCTGTTCAAACAGTCAAGGCTTTGGAACTTATTCCCTGTGAACTCCTTGTATGTTGTAAACAAAGATTCCTTTGTTTGATAACTCCACCTGTTTCTGTGATTCACCAAAGACTGACCTCAGTTAGTTCAGTTACTGTAATGTAATATCAAGCATATCTAGTTAGTTGATCATTTTGTTCAAGTCTTACATATCTTACCAATATGATGACCATTTGTCTATGTAATCTTTAAATAAGGGTGTTGAAATTATTTTCCATTTGTCGTCCAAGGTAGAAGTTATGATTTTTGTTCTTAGTTTTTCCCTATATATCCCCAAATCTGTTGTTACGTATTAAAATTCAAGAATTATTATACTCCCGGGGCGCCTGGGTGGCTCAGTGGGTTAGGCCGCTGCCTTAGGCTCAGGTCATGATCTCTGGGTCCTGGGATCGAGTCCCGCATCGGGCTCTCTGCTCAGCAGGGAGCCTGCTTCCTCCTCTCTCTGTCTCTGCCTGCCTCTCTGCCTACTTGTGATCTCTCTCTGTCAAATAAATAAATAAAATCTTTAAAAAAAAAAGAATTATTATACACCCTGATGAATTCATCCTTTTACTCTTCTGTAATTTTGACTTGATCTTTATGTCTGATAATGAAATTTGCTTTAAAATCACTTTTCATTATCTTGATATAACCACCAAAGTTATAGTGTGATTAGAGTTAATATAGCATATTTTTTCTTTTACTTTTTAAAGCACTTCTATATTGAATCCTGACAAAGAAACAAAACAGCTTTTTAACTCTGGAAGCATCTTTCTAAATTATCCCTTTTTTTTTAATGAAGCAGTAGCAATTTTTGTTAAGGGACCTAAACTGAAAGTAGGTTTAGAAATTTATTTATTTTTTTATTTATTTAGTAAAAGATTTTATTTTATTTATTGACAGCAAGAGAGAGAGAGAGAGAGAGAAGAAGCACACAAACAGGGGGAATCATGTGCAAAGGGAGAGGAAGAAGCAAGCTCCTTGGGGTGCAAGTAGTCCCATGCAGGGCTGGATCCCTGTACACTGGAATCATGACCTCAGCCAAAGGCAAACATCTGCTTAAACAACTAAGTCATCCAGGCACCCCTAGAAAATTTAAAAAAAAAAAAGGCCTTTTAAAACATTTTGTTTCTTTCTTGTTTTTTTTTTAAATATTTTATTTATTTGACAGACAGAGAGACAGGAAGAGGAACTATAAGCAGGGCAGAGGGAAAAGGAGAAGCAGGTTTCCCACTGTGCAGAGAGCCTGATGTGGGGCTTCATCCCAGGACCCTGGGATCATGACCTGAAAAGAAGGGACACTTCTTGGAGGAAGCCACCCAGACACCTCTTTTCTTTGTTTTTAATATATGGCAACTGATGCTTCCCAGCCACGAGGAGCATATTACCCATTGATTAAATCTTTGATAACAACCTATTTAAAAAGGTGTGTAAATATATACTTACTCAGATTTATACACTTTGTGTTTTCTTCATAGTTTGGGGCTGGACCCCATGGTCACAACACTGCTTCCAGTCTTTGCCTTCCCATCTTTTGATACCAGGTATTTGGTCAGCAAAGCAAATTAGTATCAAAATTGATAAGCCCTTGGCACCATATCTCTGGAGCAGGGCTTGCTCTTAGCCAAGGCCCAGAGCAGTTGACCTCCCCTCACTAGTGCTATAGCCCCAAGGACTAGGTCCCTGCCACCATAACTCAGTCTTACATGTTATGCTAAGCAGACAAAACCAAACCAGGAAAGCTCCGACAGCTTTCACTGGCATGCCTCATCTCCAACTCTCTCGACGTCTAGGCAGTACCAGATGACAGGGAGGGGTCTTGGTCCAACATATGGGAGGGAAGGAAGTAGCCACGAGCAAGTACCTGCCTCTCTGTTCCTTTCTTTCATGAGCAGGTTGTAAGGAGGAGGAAGAGGAAGGGGAAGAGAGGTGAACTTCAAGGGGTGAAGGCCTCAGGTAGGCAGCTGGCTCCTGCCAGTAGGAAAGGGACAAAGGAGAAGGCAGTGAGTCTTGCAGGGAGGGTGGGGGGTAAGGGTTACAGCTTATGACGGAATCTGGACAGGAGTAATAGGGATACTAGTCATTTGAGTCCACCATTGGCAAGCTGGGCTGGGTGTCAGGGCAGATAGGCCTCCCTGGGCAACGGCACATGAGAGAAGGTGGAATTCTTCTCTGAGGAGCAGGTGAAGCTTTGGGTGTTGGGAAAGCATAGACAGTATTGTTCCAGGGCCAAGGACAGGTCCGGGTACTCCTGGTTGGAGGTCAAGGCCACAGTATGATCCAGGTCTTCTACCAGCAGCTTGAAGGTACCACATGCCAGCCACCCCTCATTATTGTGTATAACTCTCTGGTGCACTTATTGGCTTATCCATCAAATGACTCCTTCAGCAGCTTGAAAACCACCTCCACAGGCACTCCAGGATATGGGAGGCTTCCAGAGTGAAAATTTTGCACAGGATCACCCCCAAAAGACCAGAAGTCACTCTGGTGGATGTAGATCTGGTCAAACATGGCCTTAGGGACCATCCACTTCACAGGCAGTCCACTGTTGGTTCTCATTTTATAGTAACTGATGTGGTGATATCTCTGGCAAGGCTGAAGTCTGAGATCTTCATCATGTTGTCCTTTGTCACCAGCACTTCCCTGGTGGCCAGGTCTTGGTGTATGCACTTCTTGGAGGCAAGGTACTCCATGCCTCAGGCTACCTGGTAGGCAAAGTATACCGGGTGCTTGGAGGAGAGTTGCTCTGCTGCATTGTGGCTGATATTGTAACAGTACTCCAGGTCAGGAGGCCTCTGGGCCTGCAGGTACTCCTGTATGTTGTCTTTGGAGGCATATTCCATGATAGTGTACGAAGGACCATCCTGTGTGCAGGACCCAGCAGGTTGATGGTGTCCTTGTGCTGTCCAATCATCTTCATCATCTCCATTTCTGAGATTAGGTTTGACAGGTCTTTCTCTGCTGCATCTGACTTCAACATCTTCACAGACACTTTAGTCAAATGGTTGGATTTGTCTTTGCCCAGCCCAATGGCCTCCTCCAACACCACCTGCCCAAAGTAGGCCTCTCTTAGGGGTCTGCCTAAACTGCCTACAACCAGCCTGCCTCAAGGCAGTTATGAACTCTAGATTATCCTCAAAAACATTAAACCACAAGCTAAAAATTCTCTTCACTAGGTCTCTGTCGCAGGTCTAATTTTCTTATCTTTCATCATTTATCTTTTTCCTAATTCTTATTTTCAGTATAGTTTATTTGGCTTCCAGGTGTTTCCCCGGGTTTCTGTATGCTGTTTCATAGGGAAGAATTATCCTGTCATAAAATTATTTCTTGAGCATTCATTACATCTCTCGGTTAAAATGGGTTCTTTTATGGTATTGATTCATTTGAGTTTTCTCAAAATGGGAAGAATTTTCAAAATGGTGTTTTCCTCAAGGTTCAGAGTATGTCTTAGCCTCATCTTTACTCTTTTTGAAATTCACTTTTCAAATTCTTGTCCCTCTTTTTATCTTTTTAAATTAAAATGTTTCCTTTTACTATTTTTTTATTTGAGTGTAGTTGATAGTCAGTGTTACATTGGTTTCAGGTTTTCAATATCTCCATACATTATTCTATGATCACTACAAATATAGCCACCATCTGTCACCATATAACACTATTATAATATCATTGACTATATTCTCTACACTGTCCCATATCTCTTTTTAAAATCTCTGATTTTTATGTTTTCTGTTATTCCAATTTTCGACCTCATTTTACTTGGTTACTTTAATAAAATATGCCTGATTACACACTCTATGCTGAAAACCATAGCATTTGATTTATAGTAGTCTTCTTCTTCTTCTTCTTCTTCTTTCTTCTTCTTAATTAACATATAATGTATTATTAGCCCCAGGGGTACAGGTCTGTGAATCGCCAGGTTTACACACTTCACAGCACTCACCACAGCACATACCCTCCCCAATGTTCATAACCCCACCACCCTCTCCCTAACCTCCCCCCCCCCCCCGGCAACTCTCAGTTTGTTTTGTGAGATTAAGAGTCTCTTATGGTTTGTCTCCCTCCCGATCCCATCTTGTTTCATTTACTCTTTTCCTGTTCCCCAAACCCCCCACATTGCACCTCCATTTCCTCATATCAGGGAGATCATATGATAGTGACTTTCTCTGGTTGACTTATTTTGCTAAGCATAATACCCTCCAGTTCCATCCATGTCAACGCAAATGGCAAGATTTCATTTCTTTTGATGGCTGAATAGTATTCCATTGTGTGTGTGTATATATATATATATATATATATTTCATTTGTTGATGGACATCTAGGTTCTTTCCATAGTTTGGCTATTGTGGATATTAATGCTATAAACATTTGGTGCACGTGCCCCTTTGGATCATATACAGTCTTCTTTACCTCTATCAGAACCCCAGGAAGCTTTATTTATTTATTTACTCACATAAACAGATGATCCAACACAACGTTTTTTGATGTTCCAATGTATTATAATGTCTTACCGCTTAACACTATGCTTACTGCTCTCTTTCACTGTCTGACTAAATCCTCATCATCACTATGCCATTTAATGAGAAAGAACATTTGAACTCAGAGTTCTCTCCATATCAGGGAATGAAGACTCCACCCTTCTGTTTGTGCAGGTAAAATAAATGTTGATGTCTGTCCTGCACATACCCCATCCTGTTCACCAGAATATTCACCATCAAAATATATACACAATGAAAACCATACCTCACCACTTCTATTACCACCCAGCATGCTAAAAACACCATCATATGTTCCTGAATTATTGACTTGATTGATAACCCCACTTCCACACATACTGCACTCCTTTCTCCATGCAAATTTATTTTGGTACAGCAATTTAACCTAAAAATCAAGTCATATGATTTTATTCTGCTGTTGAAAGACTTTTGGTATCTTCCCCTTTCATATTAAATAAAAACTGAAGGCGTTTCAATGTACTAGAAGGTCATACATCAATACGTTCTTCCTCTCTCCACCACTATGAACTCCTCATTGGCCTCCTTGCTTTTCCTCAAAAGTAACAGACAAGCTGTTCACACAAAGTCTATATACTTACTTGCTCTGCCTAGAGCAATCTTTTCCTTTAATATTTGTATAACACTCTCCTTCACTTCCTGGGTCTTTGTGCAAATAACATCTCATAAATGAGATATAACCACCCAAAACAAAATAAAATTAACTTTCATCCCAGCATTCCCCAATGGCTTTTACCTTTCTTGTATTTCTTTGTATCACTTATCACCATCAACCATCAATCATTATTCTATTACTGGTTTATTTTCTTATTTGAGACAGAGAGAGAGAGAATTGGGAGGGTGCGCAGAGGAAGAAGAAAACACCCCACTGCCTAGAAAGCCTGCTGGGGAGTTACATCCCAGGACCCTGAGATCATGACCCAAGCCAAAGGCAGTCACTCAATGGACTGAGCCACCCAGGTGCCCCTCTATTATTGGTTTCTTTCACTATTATATTTCAAAAGAATGTGAGCTCTTTGTGGTCAGGTATTTTATATGTTTTATTAATTGAAGTATTCTCAGAAAGGTAGCTGGCAGATTGTAAGGGCTCACTAAACTGTATTTTGTTGTTATTATTGGGCTCCTTTATGGGCTTTACCTCTTACGCTAGAAGTCTATCCTTCAGATGTAAGCGATAAGAATAGAGCCCTGCTGCCTGTTCAAATGTGTAAAAAGCCTGTATTAAGTGGATATTTTAAAAGCTAAATGAATGGCTTAATAGTTGTATATAGGGGAAAAGGGAACATATTTTCCACAGTTTAGAAGTGGAGTTCTTTTATAGAGTTCTTGTACAAGCCTACACTATGGAACGATAATGGGCAGTTGTACATTACAATTATACAAACACTTTGGTAATTTATATCCTTTTTTAGTAATTCTTGACTGGATCATTTAATTCCTTAGGAGCATTATAGCATTTCAACTTTTCATGTTCAATAAACTTATTGGGGTTGCTACCTTTTTTATTCAAATGGAGAAATAGTCATGATTTAATCTAAATAAAGTGTTATTGATTGTGTTGTTTTCTAGGAATGAGTCGCACATGCTAGTTTAAAAGTTTTGTTAAAGTCCCAAGTCTGTCACTGATAAAAGCCTTTTGTAGATTAGTAACTTGATCAAAACGGAAAAGTTATGTAACACCAATTGTTATACTATCTTTGTTTCCATCTTGCATTGTAATAACACCCATCTTAACTCTATTTAAGACAAATCATTGCCAGATGGATTTCTGGCATTGATTGCAGGATATGAAATCTAGTATAACTAAAAGTTTTTGGTTTTAGTAGCATATAAATCAATTTAGAAAAATATATGTATTTGAATATAAGATAAAGTTTTAAATTATTTGGCAATAGTAAACTAAACTTTTTTTTTGTAAATTTTTATTTTCTAAAATTTCATTGAGCTCTCTTGCAATAAGAAACAAGTTACAAAAAATTAAGGTTTATTTACCCCAATTCAAAATTATTAGGAATATAATCATAGAGGTTGAAGTATTTAAAATATTGAACCCAAAATGTTTTATTAGGTAAATTCATGAATGCTGAGCATTCACTGTTAAAATATACTAATAACATTGATAGACTTGTAGAAGCCTAAAATCAAATATTTATTAAATATTTATATCCATATCTTTTCATAGCTTGGTAATTCATTTCTCTAGCATTAAATAATATTCCATTGTTTGCATGTACTACACTTTCTTTGACCTTTCACTTATGGAAGGATATCTTGGTTGCTTCCAAGCTTTTGTCAGTTATGAATAAATATACTATAGACATCTTTGTGGGTATAGATTTCATCTTCTTTGGATAAATACCAAGAGCTGCTACTGCTGAATCATCTGGCAAGAATATGTTTAGTTTTGTAAGAAACTGCCAAGTTGTTTTCCATTCTTTATTCTCAATACACATAGAAGAACATTCCTGTTGCTCCACATCCTCACCAACATTTCGTGTTCTGTTGTCAGTGCTCTGGATTCTGGGTATGTACTGGTGTCTCTTTTTTGTTTTAATTTGCATTTTCCTGATGACATATGATGTGAAGCATCTTTTTATATGCTTATTTGCCATCTGTAATATTTTCTTTGGTGAGGTATCTGCTAAGGCCTTTGGCTCATTTTTAATCCGGTTTTTCCCCCATTGTTGAGTTTTTAGGGGTCTTTGTGTATTTTTGATTAACAGTCCTTTGCCAGATGTGTATTTTGCAAATTTTTTCTCATAGTCTGTGCTTTGCCTTTTCATTCTCTTGGCATTATGTTTCACAGAGTAGACATTTTTAAATTCAGTGCTTGTGCTTTTGTAGCTAAAGTTATTGCGAAAACCAAGGTCATTTAAATTTTCTTCTATATTACCTTCTACATGTTTCATGTTTAGGTTTATAATCCAATCTGAGTTCATTTTTGTGAAGAGTGTAGGATATCTGCCTGGATTTATTTTATTTTATATTTTTAGATTTAGCTTCACCATTGCTACAGAACCATTTGTTTAAAAGATTGTATTTTGCTCTCTTGTATTGCTTTTGCTTTTCTATTAAATATAAAATATAATTGATAATATATATTCTGTTGCTTTAATCTAGTCTCTCTGTGGTATTACAATATCATGCTTACAATTATCGTTATGGTAAACTTTTTTTTAAGATTTTATTTATTTATTTGACAGAGAGAGAGATCACAAATGGGCAGAGAGACAGCCAGAGAGAGAGATGAGGAGAAGCAGGCTCCCTGCTGAGCAGAGAACCCAATGCGGGACTCGATCCCTGGCCCCTGGGATCATGACCTGAGCCGGAAGGCAGAGGCTTAACCAACTGAGCCACCCAGGCGCCCAATCGCTTTAGTAAACTTTGAAGTCAGTCCTCAGTCTTTGTTCTCCTTCAACACTATGTTGACTATTGTGAGTCTTTGCCTCTCCATATAAACTTTAAAATAAGTTTGTTAATATTAAAAAAAAAGAACTTGCTGGAATGCATTAATTTTATAGATAAACTTGGAAACCAGTGACCTCTTGAGCTTAGCAGGAATTAGACCATGGACATCAGTTGTCACAGTGGTGCCTCTGGCAGAACCTATTGCAAATCCCTAGGCAAAATGAGACCTCAAGGATCTGAGAGAATGTCTAAGAAGTACTTGATACATCCCTTGGGTATGGTTTATTAAAGTGTCCACCTGTCTGAAAGCTGGGGAATCTAGATAAGGGAGGGAAAATTAGTTATGATAAAACATATCAACAAACATCAATAAATTTTGTAAAACTAATTGTCATGGCTCATATACAATATGACCAACAGAGGGACCATCAGAAGGAAAGCATCAGTTATGTTTATTGTGAAATTTTTTATTCAAAATAAAGCAATGTGAGGGGAAGACACAATGAGAAAATTACCATTTTTTAAATGGTAAACATCTTACAAAATGGAATAGGTTTTATATTCTAAGTAGTATATTGAAAAGTAAAACATTGGGGCGCCTGGGTGGCGCAGTGGGTTGGGCTGCTGCCTTCAGCTCGGGTCATGATCTCAGGGTCCTTGGATTGAGCCCCGCATCGGGCTCTCTGCTCCGCAGGGAGCCTGCTTCCCCCTCTCTCTCTCTCTCTCACTGCCTGCCTCTCTGCCTACTTGTGATCTCTGTCTCTCAAATAAATAAATAAAATCTTTAAAAAAAAAGAAAAGAAAAGTAAAACATTAAAAAATAAAATTTCAATGAAAAAAATTATTTAATTTTTAAAAAGGTTAAAAATAGCAGAACCATTTTTCTTATAACTGGAAAATACACTGTATATACATCTATCAAAATAACTTGTCATGGGGGAGCCTGGGTGGCTCAGTAGGTAAAAGCATCTGCCTTCGGCTTAGGTCATGATTCCAGGATCCTTGGATCGAGGCCCACATCGGGCTCTCAGCTCAGCAGGGAGCCTGCTTCCTCCTCTCTCTCTCTGCCTGACTCTGCCTTATTGTGATCTCTGTCAAATAAATAAATAAAAACTTTTATAATAAATATTTGAAAAATAACTTGTCATGTCTGGAATCAGGAGCATATGGAAAAAAATAATATCTGAGGACAATACTTCTGCCATGTTTTGTGCCTTGCTAATATTTTTAAACAGTCAGGCAAATTTTAGCCTTATTGAAATACCTGCTAAGATACCTGCAGTGCCTTTTGGAGCCCTATGACTATAAAAATTAATTGCAAATATTCAAAATGTTTACTATGGTGTCACTATTTAGGGCCACCACCAAGTATGTTTCAGAAGTAAGCATAACTGTTACTCTTCCATAAGGCAAAAGGGCATATTTTCAGGAGTTCCATCTGCTGTACCAGGAGGTGAATCAAGTAATGATTTTTGTCTATAAAATAATTCACTTTTCAATCTAACATTCCTCATTCCACATTATAATAATAAAAACTAGGAGGAGACTAAAACAAACAAACAAATACAACTACAACAACCAGCTTTTCCTACAGTGGAAAAGTAAATATAACCTTAGGAGTAGCCTAAAATTTATTTTTAAATATTTTAAGATAAACGTTTTTGTTAGAAAACCATATATTTTATATTACTAAGAAATAACAGGCAACGTTTTATTAACTTCTAAAAAGTCTAGTTACTTGTATTTATCTATTAACTCATCTCTTTATGAAGTAGAACATGATCACACCTCTTGTATCTACCCAAGTTTGTATGCTTTGGTTGTTTTATGTTTGCTATTTCCTTGCTTAATTTTTACAATATTTGATACATAATAGTATCTTTAAGTCCATCTATGATTTCACAGAATTTGTTTGAACTTCATAAAAATGTACCATACTTTTTGCACTGTCCTTGTTTTACTTCTCTATTAGCTTTCCAAGTTTTATTCACTTTAGAGTGTGTAGCTATCATTTATTTTTACTCCTCCATAATGCTATGTTTACAAATTTGTATTTATCTGTACTTTTAAAAATATCTTAATTATATACCATTTCTCATCTCACGTAACACTCATGTTACTTCTACACTTATCAGATATTATGTAACGGAAAACCACAACTCAGCAACAATAGAACACCATTTTTCAAAATTAAATGGCTTACCAGAATTCTTTAATTCTATCCTTTATTTGTATTAGATGACCCTTTATTCTGGTATTTGGCATTGTTCATATGGAGGAAAGCTTATAAGTTGATATTCCATAAATAGAAGGATTTTTATGATCGATTAATTATTTTCATTTAGAATGCATAGAATATGGTTGATTTAATATTTCTTTCTTACTCTCTGCCTGGAACATAGTGCTATCTATGCAATAGCCACTAAAATATTAAGTTAATTACCTAGACTTTAAACTGCATATTAATAGGAATAGCATACAGAACTCTTCTCAGATTGGGACACCTGGGTGGCTCAGTCAGTTAAACGCCTGAGCCTTTAGCTCGGGTCATGATCTTAGGGTCCTGGGACTCAGTTCTGCAACAGATTCCCTGCTTAGCCGGGAGTTTGCTTCTCCCTCATCCTGCTGCTCCCCCTGCTTGTGCTCTCTCTCACTCTCTCTCTTACAAATAAATAAAATTAAAAAAATAAATTCTTCTCAGATAGCTAATATAGAATATCGTCTTTGTATTCATCAAAGGGAAAGTGCCATATAATAATGAAATCCAGACTACTTCAAATTCATTTTTTAACCAGTAAGAAAGTACTGGAAACAAGCCAAAAATGTCTTCAATGAATTAAAGAAATAGATTGATTTTCAATATCTTAATGTTTCTAATGTTAAATTGCAAGATTTTTATACTAGATATCAGTGTAAATATTCATTATACAAGGATATTCTAAAAATAAACCTGAGAAAACTACTTGACATATATGATGACAAAAACCAATGTCAGTTTGGGTAAAACTTACAACACCTACCACCTGAAACTCTTGTTCTATATGGTGCCATCTTGTGATGCTGGGCAGCGGCAGTGAGCCACAGCTTCCAGTCAGCTAGAAGATTACAGGGGTGAACACCTGATATTCTTACAAGCATTCTATATATAGAATATATATATAGAATATATATATTCTTCTTTTTTTAGTGTAATATTTAATAAATTGCATGTGATATTTGATACTTTGTTATAAAATAGGCTTTGCTTAAGATGATTTTGCCCAAATGCAGGCAAATGTAAGTGTTCTGAGTATGTTTAAATAAGCTTAAGGTAAGCTATGATATTTGATAGTTTTGGGGTATTAAATGCATTTTCAATTTTTTATGTGTTTCTCTGTACATAGCCCCCTTGTAAGCTGAGGAACATCTCTATATGTATATGTAGCCTTGGTATGGCTTACATATTATTGGCATGAAACATCTAGAACAGTACGTGTGCCATAGAATTGTCTACAACATCAAACAAGTTTCTTGAAAACTTGTGCCAAAGGGGTTATGTCTTTAAGGATTCTTATTTCAGAAGGGTTCTCTCAAACGTAAGATTTTTCAGAAGTTAAGTGAAAATCTGACCACACTAAACATTTTCCCATTTTCCCTAGTGAGCAAAGATAGCTAAAATCTATCTGCCATTTTCAACACTGTACTCAACGATTGTAATTCTAATTTAAGAACAGATTATTTATATCAAAACCACATGTTGGCCTAATCTTATACAATATTCATAAGTCACACTCAGACCCTTGGACACTTTTATTTGTTGAGTCTATATGGTACTACGGACATTCATCTTTTTTGACCTCATAGCTTCATGTATGTCTATACTTTTGAAAATACATGCATCATAGTTCCATTGTAAAATGTCTGGGTTATAAAATGTGCTATGCTATCAAAATGGTAATAAGAACATACAAATGACCTGATGTAATGAACTGGACCAGATTGCCAGATATCACATTGCATACCAGAAAGATTCAGTGGTAAGTTTTAAAATGGCCAGCTATACACTGACTGAATTATAACTCATTTAGCTTCTTTCTTTGTGTACAGTATTATACATTAGTCAGTATTATAGTAGATAAGTACTTTGGACAGATGTAAATATGCTGTAATAAAAAATGTTTTTCTTCTTTCTTTTAGTCCTTTTTACTTGTAAGACTAGCCACAAATACCACGCCTCCCCCAAAATAATTTGCAATCCAAATTTATCTCTAAATGAATTTATTGCACAGAAAAATATGTATATATATATATATATATATATATATATATATATATATACACTTACAGAAGACATGTTCAAAAATAGTTACACAACAGCAGGGCCCTAAATGTAAGCAGTATAGTTGTTTTGTTTTGTTTTGTTTTGTTTTATTTCTTTTAAAAAAAGAGGTTATGTGAAATATTAGGATTTTATTTCCAGGCGTAGTATTTCAAGACAGTTAACTACACCTATGGTGTCAACAGCCTCTTGTTGGCAGTATGATTTTATTGGCTCCATGGAATAACAGCAAGAATTTACTATTGCTTCTTTCTTTTATGACACACACAGAAAAAAAAAATTGACACATTTGCTCAAGACCAACCAGAATCATTTTAACCTATCAAAATTGATGGGAGGCCTTCACTGCCAAAGTCACTGCTGCGTTTTCACAATTCACTGCAGACAATCTGCTACTCCCATTATGATAAAGGAGAGCAGAGTCATAATCAGGGAAGAAAGCTAGATTAATACTTGTAATTATCATTGAATATTTAGCCTGCTATAGGATTATTATTATTAGTGTCATTTGATAATTTTCTCTCATTTTATTAAACACAACTGTGAGTAATTACCCTACCTAATATTTCTCTGTATTGGCTGACTAGCTAGCAAACATTCATGAAAATATCCATTAGCCACACATATAAAATGCTGCATTATGATGCTGTTGAATCAGAACATACCACTACCTGATCCTGTAGCTCTTTGAGGATTTGCAAATCAATTAATTCTATGTTTATTGGATTCTTCCCATACAATTAGAAAATTTATAATCGAGTCCATGAACATTATTAGTTTTACCATTTTAAACCAGCAATCACACTTTGATTTTTACAACAAAAGCAGAAATATAAACACACACATTTGGATCAGTTTTCTGTTAGTCTGTCTGGACTTCAAAATCCTATTCCTCAAGATGATGCACACCAAAGTTCTGGATTAAACAAGAAATTAGATGGCACCTGAACACTTGGTTTAATATTCTCAAAAGGACTATGCAACTTCTTTCTTACATTAAGACATTGTTTTACAAAGATCCACACTTTTATAATGTTAGTATTTTTAATAATCAATAAAGTCAATTAATCATGATTAAAAATCAAACATAAAAATTTCTACTTTTTGCTTTTGCCCCCTCCATTTAGAACTTATTTATAGCCTGATAATTCAAAGGTCCCTATGTTTATGAAAATCTGGACAGAAATAGCTCTAAGATCCCATTCAGAACTTGATATTAATCTAAGTCTTTTGGCTCCATTTATCCTGAGAGCAAAGAGTAGGACAAAGGATTTGAGTACTGTTAGTTTATCTGGGAGATTATCCAAGGTAGAAAAGAATGGGAAAGTGATACAGTGAAGAAGCAACTTTGTCAAAGAGGTACATTGTTGATATAATTGTTGTGGATAGAAAATGAAGGCTTGCTTTTACTGAAAGGTCCTGAGAAACTTCTTTAAGTTGTCCTCATGAAGACCTGAAAACTGACAATTTTACCTATGGTTCTTATTTCCACTTCACTGAGAGCTGTCCTCAGAGGACATTAACTCTCCTACACTTTCGGGTTGTGTTGGAGACATTCTAAAATGAGAGAGAGAACATGAGATGCTATCAGTGTTAAGTAACTGCAATTTCCCATGGAACTATCCACCACAGGTTTGGCTATAATCAGGTGTTGGGCCTTGATATCAGAGGGATTTGAGGCAGTATCATTTTAGGTTAATCATTATATCTGAAATTTCCAAAAACTTCAACTGATGAAACTTTGATTATAAACCTATAAATATAACAATAAATCTACAGTATTCAAATTATTTTCATAGAAATACACAAACAAAGCATCAACTGATTAATATTTAAATGTTACAAAATACTGAACTGAAAGAATTTGGTCATATAACAACGTGTAAGAAGTAGAGCTTAGGTTTAGGTTAGAAGTCAGGATGCATTTGGGACTCAGTTAAGAAATTGAATGGAGGGACGCCTGGGTGGCTCAGTGGGTTAAGCCACTGCCTTCGGCTCAGGTCATGATCCCAGGGTCCTGGGACCGAGCCCCAAATCAGGCTCTCTGCTCAGCAGGGAGACTGCTTCCTCCTCTCTCTCTGCCTGCCTCTCTGCCTGCTTGTCATCTCTCTCTGTCAAATAAATAAATAAAATCTTAAAAAAAAAGAAATTGAATGGATGTCTGACTATCTTATAGGTTTGCTAAAAATCAGTGACTTTGTGTTCACGTGTGGCTATGCGGGAATTTTTAACTTTCTCTAAGAAGTTATTAGATTGATTATATAATGGCAGTAAAGGATGGGGAAAAGCAAAGTACAAACCCCATAAAGACAAAGACACTGAGTATGAGAAAAGAGTAATAGATAAGAAGAATCAATGCATTTGAGGAAAATGGGAATTGAAATACACAATGATTGTTGATTTTTTTAGATGCAGAAATCAAAACTAGCTTGCAAGAAGGAAATAACAGAAGACATGTTGTGAAAAGGCAGTAACGTGGAATAAAGGAGTAGGGAGAGCATATCAGGTAATTTGGATAGGAAGGAGTTAGGAGATAACTGCTTGATAAATTTTATATGGCCCACTTAAATGCACAGATTTCTCTTCTTTAATTTATATGGAGAACAGGGTGTCGTTTCTCTTCCCTTTCAGAGCACCCGAGGTGTACTCTTTCAGACTGAAAACCTGAAAAGCTCAGGACTCAGTTGCTTAAGCACAGCTGAGAGGACATATTTCAATTAAGATTTACAGTTTGCTGTAGGTAGTAGACTGTCAAAAGTGGTTTAACCATATTTTTCATTTAACAAGAAGACTACAGAGAGTGTTTTCTGGTGTTGGTTCAGAGTCTTAAGAAAGTCAAGTGAACTATCTTAGAGGTTTTCATGGCTTTTTATTCACAGTTGCAAAAATTGCTGTTGGAGTTCTCACTATTAAGCCCACATTTCTGGCAGAAAGATAGAGGTAAAAGAGAATGATATCTTGTACGACTGATACTTTGTCATATGGTTACAATGTAACTAGAAAAGAGACAATAAAATATTTGATGTTGTTTTAAGTTTCCTTGTTGTCAATCCCTCAGTGCTTTCTGATACTAAAGGAAAAAGTAGATGGATATTGACCTGGCAACTATCAACACCTGTCAGTCTCTCTTGGATAACCAATATCTCTATAATCTCTTCTTCCCAGTAAAAAAAAAATAAAATATATTCATAAACCACACTGTGCCATCTCAAGTTACTGCACCAAGATAAAATTACAATGATTTTCAGTTGTTCCAAATGGACAGAATACCCTTCCTTATGATATCATGTCTTATAAGATAGATAATTGGCTTGCTACCAATATACCCAGATGAGACTGTGGAAGAGACAGGAAAAAAATAATAATATTTATTTATTCCTTGGGTTGACCCTGTTTACACAGATGCATTACTATTAGAAAAGGTTGGTTTGGGACATTGGAATGAATTTACTTAATGGGTCTGTATGTAATTGGGTTGGAGAAAATTTTTAATTTCTACAAAAATTATTAGAATTCTATCTTATTCCCTTTTGATAATTTTCACATGTTAACAAAGCCAACGTTTTTGTCTAGCAGACAAGATCTTAAATCCTAACAAAACTCAATTTTTTCCTTTTTTTTTTTAAGTTTGAGAGCCTCATGTTCTCTCATGCTGCTTTAAATACAACTCAAAAAAACAAAAGGAGCTAAATGGGGCAGTAAGCCCAGACTTTTTATTTTAATTTATTTATCTTATTTTTAATTAAAAAATTAAAGATTGTATTTATTTATTTGAGAGAGAGAGAGCATGAGTGGGGCAGGGGGATGTAGCTGCAGAGAGAGACTGAGAAGTATACTCCCTAATGAGCAGGAAGCCCGATATGGGGCTCGATCCCAGGATACTGACTGAGATCATGACCAGAGACAAAGGCAGATACATGTGCAAAATCCCTTTTTTTCTGGGAAACAATACTTTACAAGAGATGTTTGAAAAAGTACTGGGGAAACAACTTTAATCAGAGATACACAAATTTAATTGACTTCTGTAAAGCTACAGGGATCCAAATGATGGGAATCCCAGGCCGTTTAGGTTGTGGACCACAGAGTATTCTTCTCTGTAATATTTTATTTTCTTCCATGTCTACTAACTCCAGTCCAAGTTCACTGATCTCTTTTTAGATAGTGCAAAACATGGCAAAGAATACCAAACAAGTGCCCAATATTCTACATTTATTACATCATTTCTAACATATAGAAGTGTGTTACCAAGGCTGGTTCTGTGAACAAACCTAGTTATGCTAAAGTGTGTTTTGTTCTCCAAAAATTAAATTCATGATTATCACACAATTATAAAATACTTGTGTCAAGAATTTTTATTCAAAAATTAATAAGAGAAGCAGATATTAAAACTAGTTCACATGGTTATTTGGGATATAAGCAGAGTTGTGCAGCAGAAGTGCTCTGGGCCCATAATTTGGGTTATAGAATTTATGTTTTCTAATGAAAAATCACTAACTTGCATTATTGTTAACAAGAATCCTGTGCATTACCATCAGTTTTCTCCATTATAACCTCTTGCTCTACAGTTTGTAAATAACTTTGTCAATAGCAAGCTAATAAACGGGGTGACTCCAATGGATTGAGATAATCTCCAGAGTTTCTGCTACATAATGAACAGGACTCCATTGAAAGGACACCTAAGAGTTTATTTTGCCCAAAAATTTGATCACTTTTTTCACTGTCCTTACCTATTTTCCAAACCTAGTTCTTTTCAGTCTACAGACAACCCTGTATCTGACTGACTTGTTAATTCTGGGAATGTCTTGCAGATTAATTTGCTTGCCCGAGGTGGTTCCTCTAATTGATGTCTAAGAACCCTAATTAGTTAAGAAAACTTTTTTTTTAACATTTTCATTGCTATTTATTATTATTATTATTATTATTATTGCTAATATCTCTATTATAAATAATTCACAAGGGCACATTTCTGACAAAAGACAAAGAGCTGGCTACTAGTAGAAAAAGTACATTTGACTCTGTCAGTGAAAGTGGTAAAGGGATTTGAGAAAATAAGGCAAAGCAGTGGAATTATGTGTTAAAACTTTAAATATTATAGACACATTTACTTAATTTCTAATACTGCTTATAATTAAAAAAGATGTTTTCCATGAACCACGCATTACAGCAAATATATTGTTTATACAGATTAAATTTTCATCAAAAGGGACGCCTGGGTGGCTCAGTTGGTTAAGCAGCTGCCTTTGGCTCAGGTCATGATCCCAGCATCCTGGGATCGAGTCCCGCATCTGGCTCCTTGCTCGGCCGGAGCCTGCTTCTCCCTCTACCTCTGCCTGCCATTCTGTCTGCCTGTGCTTGCTCTCTCGCCCACTCTCTCTGATAAAGAAATAAAATCTTAAAATAAATAAATAAATTTTCATCAAAAAATTATAAGTGTATTTTTTTGTAGGATCATGATAAGCATTTTGCAGATGAGAAAAGTGAAATTTAGAAAAGTATGTCTCTTCAAATCCCTCATACAATATCTGGCCTAGATAGAAGGATATACTATCACAATTGAGGAAGATAATTGAGATTACTTAAAATGATAAACTTTACTGTATAGGGTTTTTTACAAGTTTGCCACAGATTCACATTTTTTAAAATATATATCTATTTGTGTAAAGAGAATGCACTGAGAAGTAAAAAGATAGTGATATATCAGTGCTACCAACTAATGGCTATAATATCATCACCTTATTTATGAACAATGAAACAGTGTGTAATATTTAAATAAATTTAAATAAATTCCTATTTATTTTATATATTTATAAATTTAAATGAATTCCTATTTATTTATTATTAAAGAAATTCCTCTAACAAACAGTATGTTTTGAAGGTTGCTAGCAGGAAAGTGTTGTACGACATGGAAGTAATCAGAAAATTTGATCTAAAATTCTGCTTTCAAGGGCGCCTGGGTGGCTCAGTGGGTTAAAATTCTGCTTTCAAGAAGCTATAACAGTAAGTACTGAGCATTAGCTATTATATGCTATGGATGAATAACTGAAATCTACATTTGAAACTATTGGTACACTATATGTTACCTAATTGAATTTTAAAAAGTTAATAAAAAAAACCACTATTTTATAAAACAATATTCCCAACAGGCTCTTTTGCTTTAAAATACTCACTTTGTTTCCTCTCCGAGAGAACACCAAATGGCGGATGACGCCGGTGCTGCGAGAGGGCCCGGAGGGACCGGGGGCCCTGGAATGGGAGGCCGCGGCGGTTTCCGCGGTGGCTTCGGCAGCGGCATCCGGGGCCGGGGCGGGCCGGGGCCGTGGTCGGGGCCGGGGCCGAGGCCGCGGAGCTCGCGGGGGCAAGGCCGCGGACAAGGAGTGGATCCCCGTCACCAAGCTGGGCCGCCTGGTCAAAGACATGAAGATCAAGTCCCTGGAGGAGATCTATCCTTGCCCATCAAGGAGTCTGAGATCATCGACTTCTTCCTGGGAGCCTCCCTCAAGGACGAGGTTTTGAAGATCATGCCTGTGCAGAAGCAGACGCGCGCGGGCCAGCGGACCAGGTTCAAGGCATTTGTCGCCATCGGAGATTACAATGGACACGTCGGTTTGGATGTCAAGTGTTCCAAGGAGGTAGCCACTGCCATCCGCGGAGCCATCATTCTGGCGAAGCTTTCCATTGTCCCTGTGCGGCGAGGCTACTGGGGGAACAAGATCGGCAAGCCCCACACTGTCCCGTGCAAGGTGACTGGCCGCTGTGGCTCTGTGCTGGTGCGTCTCATCCCCGCCCCCAGAGGCACTGGCATTGTCTCGGCCCCTGTGCCCAAGAAACTGCTGATGATGGCTGGTATTGACGACTGCTACACCTCGGCCAGGGGCTGCACTGCCACCCTAGGGAACTTTGCCAAGGCTACTTTCGATGCCATCTCCAAGACCTACAGCTGTGTTCACCAAGTCTCCCTATCAGGAGTTCACGGACCATCTTGTGAAGACCCACACCAGAGTCTCTGTTCAGAGGACCCAGGCTCCAGCTGTGGCTACTACATAGTTTTATACAAGAAAAATAAACTGAACTAAAGCTTGAAAAAAAAATACTCACTTTGTAATGAGAGTCATTACTTTTGTCTAGCCAAATCTTATAGCACTGTTTATCCCTTCCCTGCTTTATCCCTTCCCAGTATCAATAAAGGCTCACTTGGGTTACCTAGAAGCCATGAGAAAGCTTGTAATAGATCTGGCTGGTTTTCACCAGCAATTTGACCACCATGTGCACAGGGAAGTCTATTGATAAAGGCTTTATTGCAATAAGTTGCAAATACATGGATGATTTTGAATTCTCTTTCTTGAGGTCTTGTTTCATGATAATAAATTTAGGGTGGCTTATTGGAATGGATGTTATTAACATATCTTCATAGTTATAAGCACATGGAATTGTAAAATAGATGAATGAATGTGGCATTACTGACAACTGTCCTCATTTTGAAATCAAATTACAGTGTACTAAGATGAGGAAGCAAAGCAGATTTGGGATTATGAGTGAAATAATTTTAAAAAGTATTAGGGGTATGATCGGACTATTGGGTAATTCAGTAGAAAAATGTCTACTGATTGAGATTCTGTGTTCCCTGATTTCAGAGAGAAGTTAAGATAAATAAGTAACACGAGGAGACTAGGAAGCCAAACATAAGTGATAATTTTGTGCCAGGGTGTGTATACATCTGTTTATCTTCTTGCTTTACCACTAAGGTTGCTCCTAGAGGAGAGTTTAAATATGTGTTGGAGCTAATCTCTGTGGATTACACAAGAAACCACATCCTACAGCTCTCCCTGAAACACCCCTTATGATTTCAATGTAATTTGGTTTTTGCATTTTTAGAAATAACAAAATACTTTGCAAACTCATCTACTTTATTACCATCACAAGTGAGTCAGCTGACTCCACATTTTAACACAGTGACAGTCACAGAGGAATGGAGGAATGAGTAGAGTTATCAATATATGTGCTTTTAAGAAGTATGACAGGGTAGCAGCTATTTCCAGGAACCAAAACATGGGTCAGCAGCTGTGCAGGAAAAGTGATGGAATAAATGACTCATTTCAGAGGAGTTCTATAACATATTAGTTCTATAATGTATCTTCAGCCCCCAATTACCCGCTTTGATCTAAAGATAAGGATTTACAGTTAAGGTCCCATTTATGATTTGACTGGTAGGGTCTGAATCATGTTTACTATTGTTTTGACTATTACTTGAAACCTATAGTAGTACTTGGGATATGTGTTGTGTATTCTGTGAACATGTGCTATTTTTAGATTAGATAATTTCTGTCTCGAACCCCTGTTCATTTGTTTGTTTTTGTTTATTTGATAGTGGTTTCAGTAAATGGATATATCTGAAAAATTGCAAAGCCACTATTAAAACAAGTTATTATTATATATAGCATGGAATTGCACATTCCTCCTTTGAATCCGACAGAGCTTCACCATATCCTTAACAATTTGGGAAAAACATGCTATTATTTTTCTTTATAAAATTTCTCCTGTTAGGCTGTGATGGTTGTCATCAGCAGTAACTCCTCTGAAGGCTTTGTCAAAAGAGTTGAAAAAATTGGAAAGGTGTGTGAATGAAGCTGTTTGTTGAATATAAAGAAAAGAGCATTGAAGTACAATTCACACTCTTACTTCTCCTTCTATGCTTTCAGATGTTTGTCATTTGAAAATTTTGCTTCTAGAAGAGATGCCCTATATAATTCTTACTTTAAGGAGCAAGTTGCTATTATAATTTTTTTATTATTCTACCATTCCAGTATTTCCATTTAAATTAAATTCAATACCATTTAAAAAAAATCAAAAGTGCAGCCAGTATTCAATTCCTGGGCTAAATAATTTTAGAAAGCTTTGTGTTATTGAACCTACGGGGTTTTTATGTAGTTTTAACTCTTTCTTTCTGTGATTTTTCCCATTAGTCATGTAAGTGACTGCAATATAACAGACATTGAGGATAAAGAAGGACTGAATAGAACAATCCTTGGCCTCATGAAGTTGAGAATCTAGCAAGGGAGTCAAACAATTCAATCATTCAGAGACAATTTATTGAGTGCCTGGCCTAAGATGAGCACAACAAAACCCCAGGCCAGAGGAATCATTTTAATGGGAGAGATAGATAATAGGTAAGCCAACTTTAAAAAAAAAAAACGTACTGATTTTTCTTTAATAGAGATGCATATTTGAACTAAATAAGCACATTTTTAAAAGAGCAGTGATTGAGAAGAGGTTTTTAAACTGAGTGGTCCAAAAGGGCCTCCCTGAAAAAGTCTGTTTTGAACAGATTTCTGAATAATATCAGCTAGGAAGCTGCGTAAAAATCTCAGGGATGGGTGATTTTTCCAGTCGAAAAACTGTAAAGGCTCCAAAGTCACAATAGAGCTATAAGTTTCTCTAATAAAGTAACTTCTGACAAAGAATGAGAAGAAATAACTAACCCAGGTTTGAAAGAAAAGGGACAGACTTTCTATGGAATTCATATTTAATTAAAGCTCTAAAGGACAAAAATACAATAGAGCAAAATTCTGGTCACGCTGATATACCTAACGAAAGTTCATAAACAAGCTTTGGGTAGCAAAGAGTGTGTGGGAATGTTGGTAAGAACAGTGGGGAAGAGTCATCCCTGAACATGTTCTTAAATGAAGCAATTCTTGGGTTGTTTTAAAGGGTAAATTGGAGTTTGCCTAAGTGATTAGAGAAGGATGCCTCAGCTTATGGAAGTTCAAAGCCATAAAGATGTGATAAACTACTGCAGATATTTTCATGTATATTTGTTGTTGCTTCTAGTAATGGTGATCTAAAAACTCCTACTTAAGACAACTAAAAATCCAGACAAAATAGCTTTTAAAGTTAAAAATATCAGAATGATTATAAAAATAAGTGAGGGATTACTGGGCCAAAATACGAAATACAATGAGAGCCTAGAGATATATGCCCTGAAGCCATTTTAGCTATGAGAGCATTTGAAACTGCTAAAACACACAGAGCTGTGTTGTTCATAGACTCTTGATACTAGAGAAACAAAATTCAAAATCCAGCAGCAATCAAATTTGAGGACTTTGGTACAACCCAAATTTAACTTGAGATCCACAAAGCACAAGGAGAAGCAGAAATAAGACTATAGCCTACCTTGCCTTCTGTGTAAACTGAGAAAGTCAATCACTGAATTTGGAGTATGATTGTCTTGTAGAGTCTCAGATATAAGAGAAAATCCTACCAAGGAGGACCATACCATTATTATAGCTCTTAATTATCCCTACTCAATAAGAGTTTCAAATATAATGTCTTGAACATAGCAAAATGTAACAAAGCACACAAAGAAAAACCATTAACAAGATTTGATAGACAAAATGGGATTAAGTATGATGTTAAAATGATCAATAAAGATTGTAAAATGGCTTGATTACTCTGCTCAAAGAAATGAGAGGGGAAGCAAATTGAACCAAAAACTGACACTAAAAATGATATTGAGAAAGGTTTTATAAATGAACAAATGGATACTCTAGAACTTTAAAGATATGACATCTAATTTAAGGTACCACAGGGGTGCCTGGGTGGCTCACTTAATTAAACCTCCAATTCTTTTTCCTTTTTTTTTTAACACCTTAATTTTATTTTATCTCTTTCATTTGGCTCAGGTCATGATGTCAGGGTTGTGAAATAGAGCCCAGAGTTGGGCTCTGTGCTGAGCCTGGAGTCTGCTTAAGATTCTTTTCCCTTCTTTTTCTATCCCTCCCTGCACTCTCACTTGCTCGCTCTCTCTTGCTTGCAAATAAATAGATAGATAGATAGATAATAGACAAAGAAAAATAAAAGCAGATTATGAAAATAAATATAAAGATTTTGAAATGAAAACAAGTTCAAAATAAAATAGAGAAGACCTACACAGCTAAAAGTTCATTCAGAAAATCTACTATTAAAGAAGTCAGTATGACACAATGTTAAGATATCAAAAGATTTGAGCATGCACTTTTCAGAAAGGGTAATCCAAATGGCCACTCATATATAAAAACTGTTTATCTTTATTATGAATCTGGAATTAAATTAAATTAAATTAATAATAAATTAAAACCTAAAATGACATACTATTACACACTTACCATATTGGGCAACAGTAAAATTGCCTTGCAAGAATGTGAAAGAATGAAAGTGCCCATAATAAAAACATTTGAGGTAAGTTGGACAATATTTAGAAAACTTAAAAATAAAAATAAAAATTTGGTCCATTCCTAGAAATACAACATGGAACTAAATGAATATTTTCACCAGGATATGCAAACAGATGATTATAGCTATTTCATTCATAACAGCAGATCTGTAGTGGTCTATTTGCACAATGTTACATTAAATAAGAGAGAATATTAACAAACTGGGAGGAGGGGCTAGGTTGTTATCATAAACAGATCTTCTATGGTGCTGATTATGTTCTATTTCTCAAAATCTTTAAGTTAAAAAAGTTTTCACATTATATCTAGATAGATAGATGATAGATAGATATCCCAGAAGCTGCAATGCTAGGCTAAGACCAGGCTTTAAAGGGCTTTTCTATACTCTACTAAATACTTGAAACCATTCATTATATCATAGCTCAGTGTTCAAATCTCCATTTGTTTCCTCAGTTTCCTAATATTTACCTTAAGGTGACCTGATCCAGACTTTTGATCACCTTTGTCTAAATATTTCTATTTTAACAAAGTCCTTTTTAACACTGAGAGACTAAAACTTAGAAAAATACTCTTTTATCTCACTAGAGTGGAAAATATATAGTTACCCATTAACTAATGATATCCATGTCTACATTAGATCAATGACATTTTTAATTCTTGGGAGCTTTTGGTTAAATGAAATTTTTAAGCTTCCTTTAAATGAAGCTTTAAGCCATCACCACATGAATAAAATTAAAGAACCAAATGAAAACAGGCCAAGTATTTACAGAGTAATAGAATGTGCAATGGTAAGAGTACAATTCTGAAATCATAAAGCCTAAATTAGTGTGATGCATTTTTGCTACCCATGTAATCATAAACCAGTTATCCAAATGTGTTAGCCTCAGTTTTTTCACCCATGAAATGGTGATGATAATACTTATGCTGCGTTGTTGTGTGTATGTGATGAAGCATGGAGCATGAGAATCTCATATTCCATGCTAAAATGATAGCTATTTTTATACTTATAATAATTCTAGTAATAGTAATTAAATTGTTCAAAATGGTAATATTCATTTATATTGAGGCATTGTATTGACTATTCATAGACACATTTACCAAAATAAATTTCATTTTACTTTACCCCCTCTGAGGATATATATTCCCTAATTCAATATGAATCTCTTTATGAATAATAATTATCATAATAAATATGCTGATTTGTCTTCTATTTGTTTTTAGGGAGGTATCCTTTACTGTTGAACATGAAACTTAAGCAAGTCTGTCTTATTCAAAATTTGCATGCTGTTTTCTTATGAAACTAGATTATAGAGTTGTATGAAATAAATTCATGCAGTTAAGACATTGATGTTTGGAACACTGGGTGGTCAGTTTAGTATTTCAAAAGAAGATTTTAAATTTAAACCTTAAAACTGAGCTCTTTCAGCCTTTTTTATAGACCATCCTTCATGTTTCATAAGTACTCCTCCATTGTAAACTAAGTAATACTTTTTGTCACAGTGTATATAATGAAAATGGATTTTATATTCTATTATTTCAGAGTTAGTTGCAGTTTCTACTGCCTTACTTCATTTTTTGAAAAATAGATTAATTCTACAAAAAGTTTTTTCCAGGTTTATTGAAAAAAATCGACATATTTGTAAATTTAAGAAATGATTTCTTATAACATTGCAAACCTTTAACATTGTGTAAATTTTGTACAATTTGATAAATTGGTATACATCTTTATTGCAATATAATCTACATAAAAATGTTAATACATCTACTATCTCGTATAGTTGCCACTGTTTTTTATGCATTTATTATAAGGAATTTTAAGATCTACTCTCTTAGCAACTTTTATGTATATAGTATAGTAGAGATAAACTTCAGAGGTCTTGTGGGTTTTGTTCCAGACTGCCTCAATAAAGTGATTATCTCAATAAACTAAGTCAAATTATTATATTTTTTGGTTTCCCAGTGCATATAAAAAATTATGTTTCCCAGTGCATATAAAAAATAAAAACTATACTGCACTGTTCAAAAGCATTATGTTTTTAAAGAAAAACAATGTATATACCTTAAGTACACTAGTTCTGAGTTTTCAGTGGGTCATAATTACTGATCACAGATCACCATAACAAATACAATAATAATGAAAAAACTTGATATATTGCAAGAATTACCAACATGTGACAAAGAGACACAAAATGAACAAATGTTGTTAGAAAAATGGTGGCAGCAGACCTCTTTTATACAAGATTGCTATAAACTTTCAACTTGTAAGAATGTGATATATGCAAAGTTTAATAAAGGGAAGCACAATAAAAAAAGTATGTATATCTTATTAACTATGATCATCATGCTGTACATTAGATCCCCAGAACTTTTTCATATTATAGTTGCAAGTTTGCACCCTTGGACCACCTTACTCCACCCCAGGTTCACCCCTTGTCAACTCAACTCTAAGTTTCCATTAGTTTTCCTTTTCCTCAGATTCTGTATGTAAGGGATATCATAATACATAAATTAAAAAAATATACAAAATCTTTGAAATATTTCACTTAGAATAATACCTTCAAGATCCATCCATGCTGTTGTAAATGGCAGTATTTCTTAATTTTTCATGGTTAAGTAGTATTCCGTAGTATATATTTACCATACTTATTTTACTCATTTATCCATTAATGGATACTGAAGTTATTTCCATCTCTTGCTTAGAGTTAATAATTTTATAATAAACATAAGAGTGCAGATATGTCTTTGAACAGTGAACTTCGTTTTCTTTAGATAGATACCTAGAAGTGGGATTACTGAATCATATGGTAATTTTACTTTTAATAATATGAATAATCTCCATACTGTTTTCCATACAAATTTATATCCCTATTACAGTGCATAAGTTCCCCGTTTTCCCCAATATTTACCAAAATTGGTTAGTTTCAATTTTTTGGTAGTATATATTCTAATATCTTGCTGTGTTTTTCAGAGGTAAACAACAACAACAACAACATAAGGACTTTGCCCTGAGATTTTTACGTTGAGCACTTTTTAATGCTCCTGTTGGTCATTTATATAACTTTTTTGAAAAAAAAAAGTCTATTGAGATCCTTTTGCTATTTTTTTAATCATATATTTTTTTCTATTTGTATCTGTTGGTTATTAACCTCTTTTCAGATATAAGATTCGTAAGTATTTTCTTACATTCTGTGGATTGTGTTTTCATTCTCTCTCCCTTTTTTTGGCAATGCAGAAACGTTAGTATGATGTAATACCATTTATTTATTTTTGCTTTTTTTGCTTGTGTTTTTAGTCTGGTATCCAAAAAACTATTGGCAAGACCAATGTCAAGGAGAATTTTTCCTATGTTTTCCTTTAGGAAATTTAGTTTCATGCATCACCTTTAAGTCTTTAATCTATTTCAAGTTCAGACTTATGAGTGATATAAGGTTCCCTTTTCATACTGTTTATGTGACTATTCAGTTTTAAATATCATTTATTGAACAGACTATCTTTCCCCATTACATATGTTGGCCCCTGTCAAATATTAGGTGACTGTATGAAAGGATTTATTTCTGGACTCTCAATTCTGTTCTACTTGTTTATTGGTCTGTTTTTATGCCAGTTTACTTTATTGTTTTGAGCATGAGGGCTTTGTAGTATAGTTTCAAATCAAGAAGTGTAATCTCCCTTCTTCATTCTTTCTCAGAACTGCTTTGATTATTTGTTGTCTTTCATGGTCTCATATAAACTTTAGGATTCTTTACTTACTTCTGTAAAACAATAATATTGGATTTTTTTTTAAGATTTTTAATTTATTTATTTGACAGAGAGAGATGACAAGCAGGCAGAGAGGCAGGCAGAGAGAGAAGAGGAAGCAGGCTTCCTGCTGAGCAGAGAGCCTGATGCGGGGCTCGATCCCAGGACCCTGGGATCATGACCAGAGCCGAAGGCAGCGGCTTAACCCACTGAGCCACCCAGGCGCCCCTAACATTGGATTTTTGATAGGAATTGGATTTACAGATGGTTTACGGTAGTATGGACATTTTAACAATGTTAATTCTTACCATTCATAAATATGAGCTATCTTTCCATTTCTGTCACCTTCAATTTCTTTATCAATGTCATAGTTTATGGAGTACAGATCTTTCATCTTCTTAGTTAAATCTATTCCTAAGTATTTTATTATTTTTGATGCTATTGTGAATTAGATTGTTTTCTTTATTTTTTCAGATAGTTCATCATTAGAATGATAAAATGCTCCTGTCTTGTGCTTACTTTGGCAGCACATATACTAAAATTGGAATGATGCAGAGAAGATTAGCGTGATCACTGAACAAGGATGACATGACAAACTGGGAAGCAGTCCATAAAAAAAAAAAAGAAACAAAACAAAATTCTTTTCTTTTATATATTGATCTTGTATTTGGTAATTTTACTAAATTTGTTTATTCAAATTTTTTGTGAATTTTTTAGGATTTTTTAACATGTAAGTTCATGTTATCCAAAAAAAGAAAATTTTACTTCTTCCTTTTTTTTTTTTTTTTTTTTTTGGAGTCTCTTATTTCTTTGTGTTCCTTGTTTCTCTGGCTAGGACATCCACTACTGTGTCAAATGAGAGTAGTGAAAATGGACACACTTGTCTTTCTTCTGATCTTTAAGGGGAAAACTTTCAAAAGTTTTGATTGAATATGAGATTAGCTCTGGGCTTGCAATCTGTGTTTTTTCTTTAATGGGTTTTTTAAATTATTTTTTAAAATTTTTTATATAATGTGTTTTTATCCCTAGGGGTACAGGTCTGTGATTCACAGCACTCACCATCACTCACCATAGCACCTGCCCTCTCCAATGTCCATACCCCCACCATCCTCTCCCAACACACCTCCCCCCAGCAACCCTCAGTCTGTTTTGTGAGATTCAGTCTTTTATGGTTTGTCTCCCTCCTAATACCATCTTTTTTTATTTTTTTTTCGTACGCCCGAAACTGCCTATGTTGCATCTCCACTTCATCATATCAGGGAGATCATATGATAGTTGTCTTTCTCAGATTGATTTATTTCGCCAAGCATAATACCCTCTAGTTCCATCCACGTCATCACAAATAGCAGGATTTCATTTTTTTTGATGGCTGCATAGTATTCCATTGACATATATACCACATCTTATTTATTGATTCATCTGTTGAAGGACATTTAGTCTCTTTCCATAGTTTAACTATTGTGGACATTGCTGCTATAAACATTTGGGTGCATGTGCCCCTTCAGAATGCCACGTTTGTATCTGTAGGGTATATACCCAGTACTACAAGCACTGGGTCATAGGGTAGTTCTATTTTCAGCTTTTTGAGGCACGTCCACACTGTTTTCCAGAGTGGTTGCACCAGCTTGCATTCCCACATACAGTGTAGGAGGGTTGCCCTTTCTCCACATCCTCGCCAGCATCTGTCATTGACTGACTTGTTCATTTTAGCCATTCTGAACGGTGTGAGGTGGTATCTCATTCTGGTTTTGATTTGTATTTCCCTGATGCCGAGTGATGTGGAGCATTTTTTCATGTGTCTGTTGGCCATTTGAATGTATTCTTTGATGGAACATGATAGTGAGCTTAGGGAATCACCAAGTTAATGAAAGAGGTGCCTCTTGTAGGTGAATTAAGAGTGAGAGAAAGAAAAGAGGGCTGATCCTAGATTAGAGAACTCGGGGCTGAAAAGGACCCTCATCTGGGAGCAGAGAAAGTGGTCCAGAATCAGAGGCACAGAGGACTCCCAACACCTTCCACAGAAGCGGAGCACCTAAAGACATAGTGCCATTACCCCTGAAAATCTAGGCATGGAGGTATTCTCTTTAGGCAAATAGGCATCGGAGAATAGTTTGTCCATAGCCCAGTCACTGACTTCAAGAGGAAAAGCTATACCAGCTCTCGAAGCAGGCCGGATAGCTCAAGCAACAGCAGCCAAGCCAAAATCCTTATCCCCTGCATTTCTGAACAATGACAGAGCAGCGGTTCTGTCTAGAACCAGGAGGTATTCAGAAGTCAATTGTTGGGTCCCGGGTTGTGTCCATCAGTTCAGACGCGGCCTTCAGATCAACTCATGATTCCAGGGCCTTGGCATTGACTCTGTTCTCAGGTTCTCTGCTCAGGGGCAAGTAAGCTTCTCCCTCTCCAGCTCCACCCCCTGATTGGGATCTCTCTGCCTCTCTGTCCAAACGTGCATGTGCATGTTCGATAAGATAACAAAGACAAAAACAGTGCACAATAATTGACTGGGGCCAAAGGATGTTTTATTGAATTTGGACCTAGGTTCCTATGGAGGGCAGCCAGGTATAGAGAACCTCCCACCATCCTAAAATGCCCGACCTTCGCTTGGAGCTTCCTTGTTCATTCTCCTGTTCTTTGCCTTCCTGGATCTCCTCACCAACCTGCAGCATCCGCTGTCTGTCGTGCTGTACTGACCCCTTGTTAACACATTGTGCATCCTCTCGGGGCTCCATTGGAACATGCCCATCTTCCTCAAGAGGCACTGTTTGCTTATCGCATGGAACCATTTGGGGGATGGTCATGAGAGGGTGAAGGCAGGCTTGTGCTGCCACATCTCCATGCAGTTCCACAGAGGGTAGCTGATCCACCATGAGGGAGTGCTCAAGGTTCTTCCACATTCGAATCCTCTTCAATGCGTCCTTTTGCACATACAAGTTGTCTTCCTGAAATGGGCACGGAAGTCTTTCAGTTGGCTTCATTGGGCTATGGGTCTCTTCCAACATGCTCTCCGTTGGCTTCTGTGGACTCCAAGAACATGAGTCCGTCCTGGACCTAAGGTTCTAGGGTGTAGACTCTGCCTTGGATGCATGGTCTTTTTGGAAGATTGGGAGGCCTTGTTGGCACCGTTTCTGGAGACCATTGAGGTACTCGTGTGCTTTCTGTGGAAGACTCCAGACATGTCTTTGGCACGGTTGCGGGGGTTCACTTTGAGCTTCCCTTGGGTGGACCTTTTCCTGTTGAGATGCTCCATGATTTGGTGGGAGGGTCTCACCCTTACGCAGGGCTCAGATTTCCTCCCCTGAGGCATTGCTTGCGGTCTGTTAGTTTCTTGGCTTGTCGGTGCTAAGATGGAATGCGGCATCTTGCCTTTCTCCGAGGTCCAGAGGGCTGGTGCTGACACTCACGACCAAATACTATGAATTGGGCCATGGAGAAGGTGACACCGACTCGCTTCGCAAACTGCCTTGGTGAGAGACCCAGGCGGCTCCAGCAGTTTGGGACGGCCTGGGGTCCTCTTGGCCCACCCATGACTACTCCAGTCAAGTGTAGTGATCAGGCCTGGGTTGATGAGGAGTGGTTGCTATGACCTCAAAGCTTTGTGACATCACAGATGCTGGCTTCACTGAAGCAGCTGTCCCTCTCCCATGACCTTGGTGTCCTATGGCTTTAAGTAGGAAGCCCCAGGAAGGACAAAACAAGAGCCCTCTGAACCTGATCAAGAACTCAAAATGTCTTGTGGTTTAATGTCAAACTTCCCCTTTCTGGAGACATAGAGGAAGGAAAATGACATTCAGTATACCTTCCTTTAGGCCAACATATCCCCAGAGACGGCAAGGTGTCCTTTTACACTACAATTTCTAGATATCTCAAGAAAAGGTGAGGTCGCGTGTATGAGCAGCTCTCCGTGGGGTTTTTCGTCCTGTGGGTGAGAGCGTACTTTGTCAGCGTCTTTTGCTTATGGGTCAGTGATGACTAAGGTACGGAAAGTCCCTTTCCGAGGTAAAAGGTGAGGGCATTGCTATATGGTGCCGTCTGTGTCCTCGTCTCCTAGTGTTCTGAAACACGCGGCTAAGGGATGAGGCCTCTGTCTACCTGGCTTTCCCTTAAATACCTTTGAAAGTCTTTGAGGAGAGTGACCTTCTGCATCAGAGCTAACTCTCAGAGAGGTCTACCGAACCCGTTGTTATTATTAGTTAACTGTACTTGTTGTGGTAACGGGTATAGACATGTGGACCAAGACTCTTTAGTCAGAAGGAAAGGGACGGCGTATATAGACGGCTTGCAAGGCCCATTCGAGCAGACCTTTGGAGTGAGCCGCAATGCCCTTGCAAGGACTAGTGGATCAGGAAGTTTGGGTCCATTTCGGCACCTCAGTGTTCCTCTGCCATCGAAGTGAATGAACCCCTGGACCTTGCCTTGACATGAATGTCCCATGCCCTGCTGTTGGGAAATGGAAAAGGCAAGCAGACAAAGGGAAATATCATATGGCTTCCCACAATATGTGCCTCGGGAGGAATACCATGGCCCTAGTAAAGGAAGGGAATAATGAAGGGCAAGAAGTCAGAGAAGGAGACCCACCAGGAGTGACTCAGGACTCTGAGAATCCAGCTGAGGGCTACCGAAAAGAGAACTGATTAATGGGTGGTCAGGAGTTGTGGCATATATTAGGAGGAGCACTAGGACGTCCATGCAACTAAAGCATCCGTGAATACTCTGTCAAAAATGGATGATGGATGATAGGCAGGCTTTCTCAACAGAACAGCAACAAGAACAACATCAATTCATAGGAAAACAATGTGGCCCTCTCAAAACCAAAGGAAGTCACAGGGAGAAAAGGAAAGAATTATATTGTTTATTATCTTTCCTTATTGAAATGACATGGGTGGGTTTCCTAAAATGTCCTTCTTTGAATTGGGTCTTTATCCTTGTAAATTAGAGTTTACCCACCTCTTCCATCTCTGGATTTGATGAGAGGACATGACAATGCCTTCACTAAATACATAGAAGAGTGGCCCAAGCAAATGACTTGACCTGGCCTTCTGTGTGTTGGCAGGGGTTGGATTACTGCTTCAAAGGCTTCCGTCTAAACTAGAGAGCTGAGATTTTGTAGGTTTCCTGACCTAATCTTGGAAGTTTCTATGTGTCTGGGAATTTATCCTTTTCTCTCAGTTCTTGGATTTGCTAGCATAAATGTGTGGCTATGCCTTTTCGGTTATTCTTTTTTCCTTGCTACCAGTTGTGATGTGGTTTCATACTTGCAGCTGTGTGCTTGTCTCCCTGTTTTATCCCAGTAATGGCTTCTGTGGTTTGTTCCTGTTGTCAAAACTCAAGTGTGAGATCTCCTGATTTTTTTCCTATTGGTTTGTTTGTATTTCCTTAATTTTGATAATCACATGTCTGATTTCAATTTTTCTGTTAACTTTGGAGTTCGGTTTTTCTTCATCTTGTTCCTTCAGTCGTCCTTTTAGGTGGCTTTCTTTTTCGGTGTTTTTAAATTTTGGAAATGCACACATTTAACCCTATATTGTTTCCCCATAAAATGTTTTGGCATCCTCCTCTAAGTTTCTTAGAATTCCTTCGTTCATGGCTCTTCTTTTCCTTTGGATTTTCTTTCTTGCATTCATTGCAGTTCGTGAATGTGTTGTGTTTTCCACTTTAGTGTCTGGCTGTATTTCCAATTTGAAAGTGATATCTTCCTGTTTTCATACCTTCGTGATGATAAGTGCACAGGATAGGTTTTGACTTCTCTTCCATGAATTATGACTGGATTTGGACTCGAGCTCATGACCTGCGATAGACAAAGTTAGGTCTGCTGCTGGGAAGAACATATCTTATTGTCCTCAGAGACGCAATCTTACTCATGGACCCCCAAAGTTCAGGTGGTCTCGAATGCCCATGTGGACGTCTGTTATTCCTTAGCACCTTCCCATCCAGATAATCTGTCCTGTGCTTAACCTGGATATCATAGTTGCCAACAGTATTGGATAAACGTCGCCATCTCCATTCCTGTGTGTTCATAGGCTTCCAACGTTTAGATACACCTTTTTTCATGGTGGATATGTTGGCAATTCTTCCAGGTTTCTGATGTTTTGATGCTCCATCAAGACAAAACACCTTCCGCTTAGCTTTTTTCTCTCGAAGGCATAAAATGACTCTCGCTGACTTAGGCACAAACACTTTGGCTCTCTTCTCCTTGGGAATAGCATAACCTACATCTTCCCTGTTTCTTCACTTGCAAGCTATGAGTATCTTTATAGTCGAAGGAAATCTCCTATGGGCAACAGAAGGACGAGCCTGTTTAATATTTGCTGTTTTCTTATGGATGTTTCTATTTTTTTTTTTTTTTTTTGATTTGGAATTTCAACCACTGTTACAAACTGTTTGTATTGACGGGAGTCTTTAGTCCTGAGTACTGAATGTATTATTGACAATACCAAGTTCACTTTCTCATTTCGGTTGGCTTCTGACTTGGATTCTATTTGCCTTTCACCTATATGGTATTTTCTTGGGGTTGCTTCATTGGTACGATTCCTCGCTTCCTTCCCATATTTTGCATGTCTTATCTTTGTGTGTTTGCATGTGCATGTGTTAATGCTGTGTGGTGTGTGTGTGTTTCACATCACAATTATTATTAAAATACGAGAGAATGGAATTCGGTCTCTTGTGGGTAGCAATTCAATTTGACATGCCTTGAAATCTCACATTCCATTAGTTTCAGGAAATCTCCTTAAAGGAATGTCATCTCTTGTCCTCTTCAAGAATCCCGTGTTCTCACAAAACGGCCTTCCAACAAACAGCACCATTTGAATTCCTCATTAGAGTCATAATGTTTGTCCCAATACCCTTTCTTTTTCGTATGTTTCTTGACTGTCATGAGTTAGTGAAATCGTCTGTTTATTGTCTTTCTGAGAATGATAGATGTGACAAAGTCCAATGCTCTCCGCAAGACTGCCATAAGAGACATGTGGAAGAATTCCTTCTTGCTTATGTCACAGTACAAATTGTGGTGACATGAAGACACTGAGATGGTAGTAGTGTCTAATAACCTCATGCTTCTTCAACCATGAAGGCAACAAAAAGATGACCACAACAACTGCAGTGGGGTGGAAATTGACCTGAAGCCTACAAGGTAAACTCCACAGCGAAAGAGAACGGAAGTTGCAGAGATGATGGGAGAAGGTTGGAGACATGGCTCAGGGGAGATTTGGTTGGTTCGTGGATCAGAGGGCTGGAGTCCATGAAGAGGACCAAAGCACAGGAGAGCAGGGCACCCTGGGAACACACAAGGAACCTGTTTCCCAGTGCCGTTGACTGTGAGACGCAGAGGGTCTGAAGGGCACGAGTACTTGACAACACAAGTGTTGAGGGCTGAAGTTTTCCTATCAGCAGGCTTGGCAGACATCAACTTGAAAGAACACCATCTTTTTCCTGCATATGACACCAACAAGCGACCAGGAGCAGACAGCCTGGAGACAATGATCAGAGAGAGACAATACCAAGAGACGCAGTGGGAAGATGATGAGTCGTGGGAGTGATTCCGTGAAAGTCAGTGTTCGTGGAGATGACTCAATGTGGACATAATAAATTTTGGCTCTCACAACAGCAGCATCAACACAGAGCTTGGCCAAGACAGGTATGTGAGGACAGAGACTCCCTAGCCAGCCAACACAAAATACCAACAGTGGAACACTTGGAGGATTGCCTTCCTCAGTCCAAGATGCTTAGTCCAAGGAGAACAGACTCTCCCATACGGGACGAGAAGAAAGCTTTGACCACATGTTCTCTTCTGAACACAGCATTCTGCAGGCCTGCGTTCTGTTGAGTTGGTAGAGTTTCTCCTTTCACAGGCACACCAGAGCCCACCAAGGTAAACCTCAGCATATTCAGCCCGGACCCTAAAAACAACAAACGGCTGGAAAGGAGAGCTACTGCAAATGACTGGCCTCCAGGACAGGGTCAGCCACAACACAAACAGCAGTGGCATGCATGCCACATACACTCTCACAAACACACACACACGCATGCACTCAACAAACCTTAAGGGCGAGCCCTGGGTCACTCACGGATCACTTCCTCCTAAATAAATTACCCTCAGGTTAGAAAACAGAATGAGTTTAACGAATACAGAGAGGTGACAGAGACTTAGATCCAATGCAAAGATGGAAGAATCAATTGATTCCCAGGTAAAGGAAGAAGGAGTGATTACGACTAGGCAGTCAGAGTGAAACCTCTACATAGAGCACGCCCGATGCGGGATAGAAAGCTGTGGCCTGGATACTCGCTGTACATCAGAAAACATAGGAGATATCAGAGAGTCTCGAAACACAGAGATAAAACTGATAAAGATAAAAACACCTAAAGAACTCCTGAAGAGAAGATTGGCAGGAGACTGGATGCAAAGTTCGGGAACATGGTAGAAGTGGAAGATCCAATTAGGAACCGAGAAGAACAAGCCTAGAAAATAAGGATGCAAATTCTAAGAGAGAAGGCAGAATGATGGAACATGATAGTGAGCTTAGGGAATCTCTAAGGAAATGAAAGAGGTGCCTCTTGTAGGTGAATTAAGAGTGAGAGAAAGAAAAGAGGGCTGATCCTAGATTAGAGAACTCGGGGCTGGAAAGGACCCTCATCTGGGAGCAGAGAAAGTGGTCCAGAATCAGAGGCACAGAGAACTCCCAACACCTTCCACAGAAGCGAAGCACCTAAAGACATAGTGCCATTCCCCCCAAAAAATCTAGGCATGGAGGTATTCTCTTTAGGCAAATAGGCATCGGAGAATAGTTTGTCCATAGCCCAGTCACTGACTTCAAGAGGAAAAGCTATACCAGCTCTCGAAGCAGGCCGGATAGCTCAAGCAACAGCAGCCAAGCCAAAATCCTTATCCCCTGCATTTCTGAACAATGACAGAGCAGCGGTTCTGTCTAGAACCAGGAGGTATTCAGAAGTCAATTGTTGGGTCCCGGGTTGTGTCCATCAGTTCAGACGCGGCCTTCAGATCAACTCATGATTCCAGGGCCTTGGCATTGACTCTGTTCTCAGGTTCTCTGCTCAGGGGCAAGTAAGCTTCTCCCTCTCCAGCTCCACCCCCTGATTGGGATCTCTCTGCCTCTCTGTCCAAACGTGCATGTGCATGTTCGATAAGATAACAAAGACAAAAACAGTGCACAATAATTGACTGGGGCCAAAGGATGTTTTATTGAATTTGGACCTAGGTTCCTATGGAGGGCAGCCAGGTATAGAGAACCTCCCACCATCCTAAAATGCCCGACCTTCGCTTGGAGCTTCCTTGTTCATTCTCCTGTTCTTTGCCTTCCTGGATCTCCTCACCAACCTGCAGCATCCGCTGTCTGTCGTGCTGTACTGACCCCTTGTTAACACATTGTGCATCCTCTCGGGGCTCCATTGGAACATGCCCATCTTCCTCAAGAGGCACTGTTTGCTTATCGCATGGAACCATTTGGGGGATGGTCATGAGAGGGTGAAGGCAGGCTTGTGCTGCCACATCTCCCACAGGAGGGTGGGAGAGGTAAGATGCCACCAGGTCCTGTCCTGAGCTGCTCCCAGCCACCAGCCTCACCACATGGTGCAAGAGGGACCCCAGAACAAAGGACGGACACAGGCCAGCATGTCTGCTGGTGGCCCTGGGCACTTAGCTCATCGCAGTGAACCACACGGCCTCCTCAACCCACGCTTTCAAAGCCTCCTTCTTCGCTTCTGGCTTTCATGTCTGTAGGAACATGAGCCAGATCTAACTCATCTCCGACAGACAATTCTGACTCACCCCGTGTCAGATTTTTATGAGTGGCTGTGATAGAGTAAGATAACAATGCTCCAACAAACGGACTGTTTCCTCCCACTTGACCTCAACAGTCTTATACATTTTCTTAGCGAAAACATCTTGTCTCCTTCCATTAAGCTCATAACGTGGTCTAATATTATACATGCGCCTTCCTTAGATGCGAAGCGATACAGAGGTCCTTTTTTTTTTTAATTTTACAAGGTAAAGTCAGTGAACATATCCAACTTGACGAATACGTCTCTAAAATGTCAATCCAGGCAAAGCTTTTTCTGCCTACAGTTTCGAGCCTACGTGGTGACATTTTTAAAATGCTTTCAGTCCCTCAGTGAGGCTCTTAGAAGCTAGCCAGGGCTTACTACGTGCCAGGCACTGTGTCAGGTGTTGGAGCTAAAGGGAAGGAGAGCTTGGAGGCTGGCTGGGGAGGGACATCCCTGACACAACCACAGCTAGAAACGGAGGCCAATGCTAGAAAAGAGAGAGCAGGCTGCATGGAGAGTGTGTACCATGGGGCTTGTGAGCTCACGAATAAGTGGGAGTAACTGGAGTGGGGAGATGGGGGAGAGAAGAGGGTCTTCCCATCAATGGGAATCACCTGTGCTTGGAGGCAGGTGGCATGAGAGGTCTCCACAGGAAGAAGGAGGCAGTGTGGTTGAAGGGCAGAGAGATGGGGCAGAACAGGCATCAGTCAGTTGGAGGGGTATGAATAGACTGATGGGAGGATTATGGGTGCCTTTGGAGGACTGAGAATTTGTTAGAAGATCAGTGCAGATTTCTATGGAGACAAATGCCAGGAACTGATAGGTCTTTGAAAGGTCACTCTGGCTGCCTTTTGGCAAAGGGGTTGGTAAAAGGCACTTGCAGGTGTGAACACACCAGGTGGGAGGTGAGTGCAGGAAATCGGGTGAGGGAGCATGGGAACTTGGTCCCGGGGTATATAAGGGAGAATAGCCTTTAAGGAGTTCCACAAATTGGCACCAGATGTGGCTTCATTACAGAGCTGGAAGGGGGAGGTGGGTGTGTCCTGGAGGTTACAGAAATTACATGAGAAAGGGAAGTCTTTTTAGATCTCTTTTTCAACTAGAGGAACTCTCACCTTATTGATAGAATTCCAGAGTGGGAACCAATGATATGAGGACATCTTTGAAATGTCTGAATATGTTCTTCGACATCTTTGCAAGTGACGAGGAGACCTTGACCTTAGGAGGCCTTGGCCCTCTTTGTAGCCAGAAAGATTTCACCTACAGATTTGGGTTCTCCCTTTTAAAGTCAAGGAGTCAGTCCTTCCAAAGGACACCTCCTATCATTTTACCCTCTCATCATACCTCACGTGCTGGCATCTCCAAGACCCTCTGTTCCAGGTTGAGAGTATCCACTTTGGCCGGGCTGGTCTTGCCAAGAACACCACAACAGGAAATCTAGAGCCTATAGTGCTATTAATAACATCATCTAAGACTGTGTTTGCTACCCTCTTGGCCTCTTCCCACCATGACTCACTGAAGCTTTTTACACATTGTATCCATTATGCTATAGTTCCCAAAGCTCATCTTCTCTAGTGCCATTAGTTTTTAGGGGACCAGGCAAACCTTAAACTTGTCCCCCTTAATTGGATCCCTGTGCCCCCACAATCTCTTTGAATGCCTTTCACCATGATTCTTGAATGAGATCTGAGACCACTGCTGGTACCTAACACTTCTTGGCACCTTGTCTGCTAGGTTCTTGGAAGAGGAGTTGGCTATGGAGGTGAGTGGGAATGGGAGTGGGAGGATTTCTCCCTTCACTTCCCTTTTTGTGTTTTCAAATAATGGGTTTTGAGGGGGAGGGAAAGGTTAACCAGACCATTTATTTTCCATCTCCCATCGATAAAATGTCACACAGGAGAGAGGTGGCAGAAACGCACTTTCAGGTTAATTTTTTTACAAGGAAGATTGACTTATGAACCTACTTTGTTATTCCCTTTCATTCAATTTCCCTGTACCTCCTTTTCTATGAAGTGTAACGGTAACCCATTATTATTTTTATTGTTGGCACGTGCTTTGTGAACCATAAAGTGTACGCTATAAATGGGAGCGCTTTTCTTTTTTTTTTTTTTGTAGTTTACGAAAAACTAATATTTTTTAAATTAATTTTTTATTTATTTTCAGCATAACAGTATTCATTCTTTTTGCACCACACCCAGTGCTCCATGCAAGCAGTGCCCTCTATGATACCCAACACCTGGTACCCCAACCTCCAAATCCCCCGCCCCTTCAAAACCCTCAGATTGTTTTTCAGAGTCCATAGTCTCTCATGATTCAGCTCCCCTTCCAATTTCCCCCACCTCCCTTCTCGTCTCTAACTCCCCATGTCCATGAAAAACTAATTTAAAAACATTCATCCACCAGAGTACCCAAAGGGCTCCCATATAAACTATCTGTCGTTACATTATGTCCCGATGTGGAGCTCGATCCCAGGATCCTGAGATCATGACCTGAACTGAAGGCAGAGGCTTTAACACACTGAGCCACCAGCCCCAATGTATTCTCTTCAGTACCAGAATTTGTAACCAATTGACAGATGAAAAAGGAGGCAGTCAAGTGAAAATCAATAGGTCTTAGACCTGCAAGAAATTTGAATTAGATGAATTCAGCTACTCAGGCACTGTTTCACATTTTCAGATCTCTGCAGAAAAGGAGTTAACCTTTTTACAGCATGTAAAAGAGAAGACTATAACACATTCTATGTGTAAGCATGTAAATATCAAAAAATATCCCATTAGTTGCTAAGACACACAGGGCCTATATTTTCTCTCAAATTCATGAATATGTAGGAGCAATAAGTGAGAAGTGAATGTATACTTTTCACTTCGAAGTCTTTTAGAAATCTAAAATATGACTTTCTATGGTTTGTGTCTCCATATTCCTTTATTGCCAGTTTGAACAAATCCACATGCTTTGATTCAAAGGTAATAAATACCTCTTATTTGGAAACATGATGTTTATTTTTATTCTCTCACCCTTAGCAGGTGGTTTCATTTTAGCACACTTCAGAGTTATAATTTCATGCTTATTAAAAACATTTATTATGATCTACATAGATGAATGAAACTTTTATTTTATTAAATTATTTGACAAAAAATCTGTTATTTTTAAAAATGTATTTCCTTTAGGGTTATTTTAGAGCGTTCAGAGAGGATCTAGGAGTGTGGTATTATGTAGTTTTTAAGTAGGTATGAAATGGTTATTTATAGGATTGTTTCTTTAAGGCTTATGTATATTGTCCATTATATGCTATAAAATATTTTGAAAGTAAATTTAAGGTATGTTTTACATAGTTTATTTTTTGGAAATAAATATTGAAATGACTTGTGAAATTCAGTATATTCTCAACATTAATTTATTTTGAAATTTACCAGTTGTCTACTGAACTATTATATGGCAGATATTACTTCAGACTACACTGGTAAATGAAATACTTGGCTTTGTAGAACTTTTATTTTAATGGGTGAGACAATTCAAAGCTATAAACCTTAATAAAAATTGCATAGTGCATTCAAAAAGGATGAGTACAATGGGGAAAAAGAAAAACTCGATCAGGGTGAGAAAAATCAAGGTTGCTAGGCAGGGGATGGGGAGTTAAAATTTTTAATAGGAAGATCAGGGTAGTTAAAATGAAGCTGACAATTGAACAAAGGTATGGAAAGGTGATGAATTTGCGTAGAACTATCAGCAATAAGGTCACTCCAGACAAAGGAATTGGCTATCTTGAAGGCCATAAGGTTGGATCATGCCTGGCATATCTGAGGAATAGCAAGGAGGCCACTGTGAGTGACTGAAGAGTAGCAGGGAAAGAGGTCACAGAGGTAAAATGAGTGGCTAGATCATGTAAAAACTTAGAAGTCATTGTAAAACTCTGGCTTTTATATTTGGAAAATTACTGTGTGATAGAATTTCTGCTAATAACTGAGAGTTCAATTGTCCATAAAATTTCAAGGACTCTTATTCTAGTAAGACAGAATGAAGAGAAAGAGTTCATATTTTCACATGGTGTAACAAATGCTCAGAGATGCAAGTGTAGGAAGCTATAGGATCACAGAAGAAGGCACTAAAATCACACCAATATATTTGATGACTGTGACTATATATAAATTTGTATTTTCTAGATTTTTTATAGTCATGGAATCACACTGTATATACTATTCATTGCCTGGCTTTTCTTTTCTCAGCATCATTACTTTGAGAATCTCCAATTGTAAATAGTTCATTTTGATGTTGAATAGTAATCTCTTTAATGAATAGATCATAATTTTTCTTTGCTCTATGGATGGACATTGATGAACATTTCCACTGTTTTCAATTCTTAAAAATAAAGCTGCTATGAAATTCATATACAAGTCCCTGTATGAACATAGGGCTTGTTTCTCTTGGTTAAATGCCTAGAAGTAAAATGGCTATTTTTGTAACTGCAACATATTTTGCATTTAAAAAAATTTTCAAACTATTTTCCAAAGTGGTTGTATCATGATATATGCCAACAACAGTTTAGATTTTTTGTTGCTTCTCAATCTAGCTCAGACCAAGTACAATTAGCCTTTATAATTTTAGCCATTCTAATAGATATGTAAGCATGTCTCATTATGATTTTAATTTGTATTTCTTTAATGTCTAAATGTTGAGAAATTTGTCATGTGCCTATAAGCCATCCATATACTTTTGGTGACATGTCTCTTCCATTATTTCCTTCACATGTAAAATTGGATACTCTGTTTGGTTATTAGTAAGGTTTTTTATTTTTATTCATATTTAAATAATCAGAGTAGATGTCCATTATCAGATATGTAATTTGGAAATCGCTTGTCCATCTTTACAGTTTCTCAATGGAGCTTTGATAGCTGTGTCTTTCAAGAAATATGCTACTTCTTTCCTGGTACACGGAGGTATGACTAGAACATTATCAATGTTGACCTTTGCAAAGAAAATCATGGCTTAAGATATATGTAGTCTGCAGTTGTTGGGAGTGTTCACCATCCTTGCCTCTAACTCATCTCTCACTGCCCACACATTCAGATATAGGGGAATATTGATTGACAAAATATTAATTGCCAAATAACACTAGTTAGAGAATAAGAAAAATGCAGGCACCTGATTATATAATATTACATAAATAAAATGTGTTTTTATAAGTGCTATTGGAAGGAAATTCCTCAATACTTTAATCACACAGAATGATGGAATCCTAGATTTTTTTTTCTTGTATTTACTAAGAAAATGATCATGCCTCAAGTATATTAAAATGGAATAGGGAAAATTAAAAATTGTTTTAAGATGATTTGCGTGTGTTGTGCGTATGTGAGAGAGAAAGTGAGAGAGAAAGAGAAAGAGAGAAAAAGAGAAAGGGAAAGACAGAGAGGTGGCTGCAGTGAATTGATGAGTTGGAGGATAGATTTTAAAGTTTTGTCTTTTGCTTTCTACATTTCTTTTTCCTTAGGTACAAGAGAACAATCAGTAATATCTCAGAAGCCTGCTGGTAACATCAGCAGAAAGAATTAGAGGTTCCCAGAAAATTAAGATGACATATAGTTTTCCTGACATAAGAAAATCATTTTTTGTCCCCAGCTATTTTCAATGATCTATACCCCACCTGTGTACTTGCCCAAGCACACTTCTTCCAAAACTTCCTGGGAGGTTCTTACAAAGAAATGCAAAAACCTCACTCCTTAAGGATTTTGAGGGAACAAGGCAATGGGAAAACTAACAGTCACCACCAGACCAGGAAATAGCCTAAGCTATTGAGACAATAAATCAGTGGCAAAACTCCTAGTGCTATTTCAAAAGCAATCAAGGCCTTGCATTCCTTGTCCCAGAAAATGAGCCCAAGACCCCATCTAGTTTCTATCTGCTCTTGAAGCCTGCAGAGTCCCTTTCCCTTGTCCAACAGTTACCTCTGCTTTATTCTAACGTTGAAGTTTCTGCCCTCGGTGGAATACAAGCTTCATTCAGGTGAACATGCAATACATATTGCACAAATACATATGTGGATGTGCATGCATCCACAACCTTATGACCAACCATACACGGAATAGTAAAACTCCCTTCTGAGTATTCATCTTAAATACTAAATAAAAATCTCTCTCCTGTTCAAACAGTCAAGGCTTTGGAACTTATTCCCTGTGATCTCCTTGTATGTTGTAAACAAAGATTCCTTTGTTTGACAACTCCACCTGTTTCTGTGATTCACCAAAGACTGACCTCAGTTAGTTCAGTTGCTGTAATGGCTTTCACTACTCTGATTCTACCTCTGCAAGTCTCCAAATTTAACTATTTTTTCTCCCAATTCTGCATGTTCTTGGCTTTAAACTGCAACTCTGAAGAGAAGATTTGCTTGTTTAAAAAAAAAAATCAAGAAAAGGTAGTAGTAGTTAACATTGTTACTTTGAACTTCCTGCCCTAAGGGGCTCTCCTGTTCTTTCTCTTTGACTTCCTGGACTAAAACGACAGAAATTTGGCAATACATCACTCCCCAATCCAGATTACTGCCAGAACAGTTTATACTCTTAGAAAAATATTAGTTTAAAAGATCACATAATTAAATACTTAAGCATGTAGTGTAATATAGTGGTTTACAAGAAATATATTTTGGTCATCTGAATATTTGGTTTTCAACCATGGCTACTGACTCACAGCTCCTAAAACTCTTGGGATTTCCTGTGATAAGGGTGAGAGAGGTGTGTTTTGTTCTGTTAATGAAGTGACCTTCAGACCTCACTCAAGGCAAGGGCTGTTTGCCTGAAGGACCAACCACTTGGTGAAAGCCTTCACAACTTTTTGCCTCCCCTTCCTCCCAATACAGGATTATCTGGGGAGGGAAGAGGATCTGGAGATTAGATCAGCAAATGACAATGATTTAGTCAGTCATGACTATGTCATGAAGCCTCCACAGAAAAGCTGAAAGGACTGGGTTCAGAAAGCTTTTAGTTTGTGAAATGTATGAAAAGGCAGGAAGAGTGGCAGTCTTACAGAAGGTAATAGAAGCTCTGTGCCCATTCTCCATACCTTGCCCTGTGCACTTCTTTATCTATCTATTGATTTAAATCTTCTATTATATCTTTTAATAAGCTGGCAAACATAAAGTAAGTATTTTTCTGAGTTTTGTGAGTCCCTGTAGCAAATTAAAAGAACGTAAGAAGTAGGCCACTGGGACCTCCAACCTGTAGTTGCTCAGTCACAAGCACAGGTAATAACCTGGGGCCTACAGTGAGACTGGCATCTGAGGTGGGGTTGGAGATAGTCTTGGAGGACTGATCCATTAACTGATGAAATCTTACACTATGTTCAGTTAGATAGTGTCAGAATTTAGTTGAATTCTTGGAGATCCTGCTGTTGTCTGAAAATTATTTGGCATTGTTGGTATGATGTCCTAAAACCCAAAAAGATATAGCTACCTCAAAATAAGAATACGGTTGACAGCTTATATATAATAAGTGAGTATTTCAGGGATTTAAAATATACCCAATAAATAATGTAAGGAAATAAGGAAAGATTTTGAAATAAAAACAAGAATAAGAACCTAGTGGTACTAATAGATTAAATATATGTAATCTAGTTGAATTAAGAATACAATGGATAGAATACGTAATGGATTCAATAGAGATAAGAAGTCACTTAAGGATATAGTCATCTGGATACCAGCAAAGCATTAAAATTATCAATATAAAAGAGGTGTAAGATGTAGGTGATGTGTGTGGAACAAAAGCTAGAGAAGAAATTAGATTTCCTTACTACTCATAGCCTGTTGACAAGTCCTTGAAGCTCCTCTGGGGACTCAGCTGCTTCCATGTGGACACATCCACTCAGGGCAAAAAGCATTCTTAGTCCACCCCCCAGGATACTGAAAATCTACTTTCACATGTAAAAATTACTTTGGAAACTTCTTTATCTCTACTCCCCACCCCTGCCCTCAAGATATACATTGGCAATCATCTCCCAAGCATATACCCACTGATACACATCAGAAGAGTCTCTTCCCTGAGTTTTTACTAAATAGTAATAAATGACCTTTCCCTAACAATAGCTAGCCCCCTCAAGGTCCTGGAAACCTTGTTTATAAAATACCTTGGAGGCTTGTGCTATCCCTAACCTCCTCCCAAATTGAAAGTATATAATCAGCCACTCTTCATGACCCTCTCTCTCTACTCCAAATAAATAAATAAATATTTTTAAATAAAATAAAATAAATGACTTTTTTTAAATGAAAGAAAAAAAGGAAAGAAATATTTGAATATTAATGTACATCTATTTCTCAAGCATAAAATAGTCAAGACACTGGATTAAAACTTACATACAAGAAAAGAAAGAAAATATTCATAACTAGAGTTGACTCTATGAATCCCAAACTAGGGCATACATACCAAAGACACACAAAAAATATCACAAGTGTTAGAGAGAAAAAAAATAATTCATTAATAAAGAAACAAGAATCAGACTGACAGAAATTTTTTAAATAACATCAGATATAAAAAAGAATGAAGTAATAGCTTTATTATCTTGAAAAAAAAATCACAAATGGAAACATTTAGATCCTTATAAAATGTCATTGGCATAGGAAGGCATAATAAAAAAAATATTTTCAGGAATACAGATCACAGATAATTTGCCTTAATTTGTGTAGGCAGCACTTAAATACTAATATTATTTTAACAGTTAAAATATACTCTATGATCTTTGAGGTTGGGGAAAAGAGGATGACCAAGTCATCTTGAAATAATTCAGTTTTATGAAAAAAGTAAAAAGATCAAAAAAAAGACTTGTAGAAAAGAGAGATAAAACATATGCATAATAAAAATAAATAAATAAATAAACAGCTGGAGTGCCTGGGTGACTTAGTCGGTTCAAGTGTCTGCCTTCAGCTCAGGTGATGATCCCAGGGTCCTGGTATTGAGCCCTGCATCAGGCTCCCTGCTCAGTGGAGAGTCTGCTTCTCCCTCCCATTGAGAAAAAAAATTTGACTTATTTATTTGAGAGAGATAATCTTTAAATTTTACTTATTTATTTGAGAGAGAGTGAGAAAAGAAAAACATGCACACAGCAGAGGGAATAACAGAGGGAGAGGGAGAAGCACGCCACTGAGCAGGGAACCCCCTGCGGGGCTCTATCCCAGGACCCGGGTATTATGACCTGAGCTATAGGTAGACACTTAACTCAGGTACCCCAATAAATACAATCTTTTAAAAAAAATAAATAATAATAAAAATAAATAATATTTCAGATAGTATGATTTTTTTAATGTGAGACTTGGTATAAAAACAGGATGACATACTTGTCTAATTATAGCAAAGACTTTGATAAGTTTAGATGCAGTAGTACATAAAAAATTTAACTTCTTTCATTAACTGATAATTTAATTAGATTAAATTAAGAGACATCAAAATTTAGAGAATCTAATAGTCCTGATCTATTAATAAATGTAGCCATCCTAACCCCAAAACAAGAGTCTTCAGTAAGTATATAAGCATAAGTTGAACATTTACACAAACAGGCCATTATTTAGGCCAGAAGTATATGCCAATAAATTCCTAGAGTTAAATATCAGGCTATATTTTCCAAGAATAAGGCAATAAAATTAGAAAACAATGACCAAAATATTAAATTCATATAATTGGAAGTTAACTTCATACCTAAAAAGAAATAATACAGCTAATTCAGAAATTTTTAGAATTACAGTACTTTGGTAATATCAACTCTCAAAATGAGTAACGGACAGGTGGGGCTAGCAAGAGACTCGTGGGAGGATTAAATCATGGGCCCCTGTATCTCAGGTGCAGTAGAAGCAGTGGATTTGGAATTTCAGTTTTTCCACAACGTTCCACCACAAGCTGGTTAGAACTGTGCAAAAGCAGGAAGGGAAGCCCCAGTAAAGTGGACTGGGGATGCCAGAAGGGGAGGCTGGAAGGGGGCGCCTGCTGCTCAGTGCCCATTACAGACCCCACATTGCAATCCCCCACAGGAGAGACTCACCAATTTTAGGCCCCACAGGGGAAGCTGGAGGTTCATCTCCTGACTTTTTGTAGGAGCTTTGCAGCTCAGCTGGTGAGAATTCTCCATCACCCTGCCTTTCTCCAAGGGACTTTCCTTCAAGCACCCTTCCCAACTTCTTCCTCCTCCATGAAATAATGTTCCTCTCCTTTGTTTCTCGCACTTGCCTGTGATGGGACCTTAGCTTGCTCAGCCCAGACTGCCATTCTCTGCTCTTCCCAATTAAACCCATGCTGCTGGTCAAATAACTGGCAGATTAAGTTTAAGGCCAATCGAACTAATAAATTCAAGAACTTGCAAGGAACAAAATCAATATGCACAAATTAGTGGCACTCCTAGGTGCTCCGAAGGACCCATCAGAAAGAGACTGCTGAGAACGATCTCATTTACACCTGCATCCAAGATAGCAAGATACCCAGGAGGCCCCTGAACCAAGAAAGTGACAGCCCTGCAACAATGACGACAGACAGGGAGGGGTACACACGGAGATGGGGAGGCACTGTGCTAAGGGAAGAACCCACACTGGGAAAATACCTACTCTCCCCAAAACCCCAAAACCGGCTACAGAGTCCTCACTTTGGCTCCCGAATTTCCGGACTCGGCGCAAGCCTGGAGTGGGTGTGGACACGGGAAGGACCCCGCAGGGCTGAGGTGGGGAGAGCACGAGCACCAAAGCAGGGGGACGCTCCCTGACTGCAGACCATCTGAGGAGCCCAAGGAACCGAATCCGCGAGCACACAAACACAGACAAGGACCAAGGATCACCCGAGCCCAGAAAGGGGGGACCCCACAGCCCCGCGCACAGCACAGCAGGAGGCCACGTCTCCTCACACAAAACGACGGAAGCCCCAGTGTCTACACAGGGCGCCCTTCCTCTGTGGGGTCCTGAGACCACGAACCCCTTGGCAGTGCACTCAGGCGGCTTTTCCTCAGCTCCTCCAGCATCTGGTCCTTAGGAGGTTGGACTGCTGCCAGTGTGGGCGCGTCCTCCACAACGGGTCCGGT